>NC_139025.1:864281-1590554 GCF_964662115.1 Mustela nivalis
GATAAAATAGAAGATAAGACCCAGCCCAAATAGGTCCCAAGGTAAAATTTATGAAGTATACAAACAAAAACAGATAAACAAAAAGAATGATGAAAGTAGATAACAAGAGAAAAATAAATAAATAAAACAAAACAAAACAAAAAGAACCTCATCAAAAAGAACCCCAAGTATAAGATTTATATACTACCAGGACAAAAACAAATACACAGAAACACTGGCAGAAGAAACGTTGGGAGGGTGGTTATAAATTCACAGCGTGGGTGAGGAAGTTTATTTTGATTCTTCCTGGATGTATCTTGTATCTTTGTTAAAGGAATCAACGTTCCTAAGATAAAGCTGCATTAAAAACAGGTTTACCTATATATAGCTGCCCAGTTTTCCCAATACCATTTATTGAATAGACTGTCTTTTTTCCACTGTATATTTTTCCTCTTTTGTCAAATATTATCTGAGCATAGAGTTGAGGGTCCATATCTGGGCTCTCTACTCTGTTCCACTGGTCTATGTGTCTCTTTTTATGCCAGTACCATGCTGTCTTGGTGATCACAGCTTTGTACTAAAGCTTAAAATCAGGTAACGTGATGCCCCCAGTTTTATTTTTGTTTTTCAACATTTCCTTAGCGATTCGGGGTCTCTTCTGATTCCATACAAATTTTAGGATAATTTGCTCCAGCTCTTTGAAGAATACCGGTGGAATATTGATCGGAATGGCCTTAAAAGTATATATTGCTCTAGGCAGTATAGACATTTTAACAATGTTTACTCTTCCGATCCAAGAGCATGGAATGGTCCTCCATCTATTTGTGTCTTCTTCAATTTCTTTCATGAGTGTTCTGTAGTTCGTCGAGTACAGATCCTTTACCTCTTTGGTTAGATTTATTCCCAGGTATCTTATGGTTCTTGGTGCTATAGTAAATGAAATCGATTCTCTAATCTCCCTTTCTGTATTTTCATTGTTAGTGTAATAGAAAGCCACTGATTTCTGTACATTGACTTTGTATCCTGCCACGTTGCTGAATTGCTGTATGAGTTCTAGTGGTTTGGGGGTGGTGTCGTTTGGGTTTTCCATATAAAGAATCATGTCATCTGCAAAGAGAGAGAGTTTGACTTCTTCGTTACCAATTTGGATACATTTTATTTCTCTTTGTTGTCTGATTGCTGTTGCTAGAACTTCTAATACTATGTTGAACAAGTGTGGTGAGAGTGGGCATCCTTGTCCTGTTCCTGATCTCAATGGGAAGCCTGCAAGCTTTTTCCCATTGAGGATGATATTTTCTGTGGGTCTTTCATAGATAGATTTTATGAGGTTCAGGAATGTTCCCACTATCCGTATACTTTGAAGCGTTTTAATCAGGAATGGATGTTGGATTTTGTCAAATGCTTTTTCTGCATTGATTGAGAGGACCATGTGGTTCTTCTCTCTTCTCTTATTCATTTGTTCTATCACGTTGATTGATTTGCAAATTTTGAGCCATCCTTGTATCCCAGGGATGAATCCCACCTGGTCATGGTGGATAATCTTTTTAATGTGCTGTTGGATCCTGTTGGCTAGGAATCTTGGTATCCATTTTCATCAGTGATATTGGTCTCAAATTCCCTTTTTAGTAGGGTCTTTGCCTGGTTTGGGGATCAGGGCAATGCTGGCTTCATAGAAAGAGTCAGGAAGTTTTCCTTCTGCTTCAATTTTTTTTTCATCCAAAATAGGTTTCATCTATATATTTTTTTAACTTTTATTTTTTATAAACATATATTTTTATCCCCAGGGGTACAGGTCTGTGAATCAATTTTTTGAAACAGCTTCAGGGGAATAGGTGTTATTTCTTCTTTAAAAGTTTTGTAGAATCCCCAGGGAATCCATCAGGTCCTGAGCTCTTGATTTTTGGGAGGCTTTCGATCACTGCTTAAATCTCATTACTAGATATTGGCTTATTCAGGTTGTCAAGTTCATCCTGGTTCAATTTTGGGAGTTTATAGTTTTCCAGGAATGCATCCATTTCATCTAGGTTGCTTAGCTTATTGGCATATAACTGTTGATAATAACTTCTGATGATTGTTTCTACTTCCTTGGTGATCGTTGTAATCTCTCCCTTCTCATTCATAATTTTATGTATTTGAGCTTTCTCTCTTTTCTTTTGGATTAGTTTTACCAATGGTTTATCGAAGAATGAAACTCGACCACTCTCTTACACAATACACAAAGATAAACTCAAAATGGATAAAAGACCTCAATGAGAGACAGGAATCCATCAGAATCCTAGAGAAGAACATAGGCAGTAATCTGTTCGATATCAGCCACAGCAACTTCTTTCGAGATATGTCTCCATATCATAATTGAGTCTCTCTGCTTGACTTATTTTACTCAACATAATCTCTTCGTGGAGCATAACAAAAAGCATGGAGGACATGGGAGTTAGAGAGAAGGGGGTTGAGGTAAATTGTAAGGGGAGGTGAATCATGAGAGACTATGAACTCTGAAAAAACAATCTGAGGGGTTTGAAGTGGTGGGGGGGGTGGGAGGTTGGGGTACCAGGTGGTGGGTATTATAGAGGGCACAGATTGCATGGAGCACTGGGTGTGGTGAAAAAATAATGATACTGTTATGCTGAAAATAAATAAATTAAAAATAAAAGATATGTCTCCAAAGGCAAAGGAAACAAAAGCGAAAATGAACATTTGGGACTTCATCAAAATCAAAAGCTTCTGCACAGCAAAGGAAACAGTCAAGAGACTATGGACTCTGAAAAGCAACTTGAGGCGTTTGAAGTGGCACGGGGGGTGGGAGGTTGGGGCACCAGGTCGTGGGGATTATAGAGGGCACCAATTGCACGGATCACTGGGTGTGGTGCAAAAATAATGAATACTGTTATGCTGAAAATAAATAAATTTTTAAAAAAGGAAAAAAAATAGAAAAAAAAAAGAAAACAAAGAGGCAACCTACGGAATGAGAGAAGATATTTGCAAAAGACAGTACAGACAAAAGGTTGATATCCAAGATCTATAATGAACCCCTCAAACTCAACACACACAAAACAGACAATCATATCAAAAAATGGGCAGAAGATATGGACAGACACTTCTCCAATAGAGACATACAAATGGCTATCAGACACATGAAAAAATGTTCATCATTACTAGCCCTCAGGGAGATTCAAATTACAACCACATTGAGATAACACCTTACACAAGTTAGAATGGCCAAAATTAGCAAGACAACAAACAACATGTGTTGGAGGGGATGTGGAGTAAGGGGAACCTTCTTACACTGTTGGTGGGAATGCAAGTTGGTGCAGCCTCTTTGGAGAACAGTGTGGCGGTTCCTCAAGAAATTAAAAATAGAACTTCCCTATGACCCTGCCATTGCACTCCTGGGTATTTACCACAAAGATACAGATGTAGTGAAAAGAAGGGCCATCTGTACCCCATGTTTATAGCAGCAATGGCCACGGTTGCCAAACTGTGGGGAGAACCAAGATGCCCTTCAACAGATGAATGGATAAGGAAGATGTGGTCCATATACACTATGGAGTATTATGCCTCCATCAGAAATGATGAATACCCAACTTTTGTGGCAACATGGACGGGGCTGGAAGAGATTATGCTGAGTGAAATAAGTCAATGAGAGAGTCAATTATCATATGGTTTCACTTATTTGTGGAGCATAACAAATAGCATGGAGGACATGGGGAGAAAGAGAGGAGAAGGGAGTTGGGGGAAATTGGAAGGGGAGGTGAATCATGAGAGACTATGGACTCTGAAAAACAATCTGAGGGTTTTGAAGGGGTGTGGGGTGGGAGGTCGGGGTACCAGGTGGTGGGTATTATAGAGGACATGGATTGCATGGAGCACTGGGTGTGGTGCTAAAATAATGAATACTGTTATGCTGAAAATAAAAAAAAATAAATTTAAAAAAATAAGTAAATTAAATAATCAAACAAACAAACAAAAAGACTGTGGTTCTGATGGCTGGAAAGGCCGCCTCAACCTCACGGATACCTTCACCCAGATGCTCTCATGCGCTATGGCAACTCAGGGACCAAGCCCTGGCTTCTTCGCTGCACTCACTCTGGCTCATCCCCAGCGGTGGTTGTCCTGGGTTAGCTGACTTAAGACCCTAACCCTAACAGCCCTATTCCCAAAATTTCCCCACAGGATCCTTTGCTTTTTTTTTAGTACTTTCAACCAGACTCCAAGTTAATGCTAGTCCCCAATCGCAGGTCACTCTTGTATTGGGGTAGTACTTACAATGGGTGTCTTATGGTGGCTCCCTCCCACTTTTGTTTATCTTCCAATATCAGTCCAATGTTTCCACTCTGCTTTACCTGGCCACTGGAAGCTTCTGACCCTGTAGAGATCCAGAAGTGTATAATTCTAATTTCAGGCTGATTTCATGGGTGATCAGAGTTCTTTGGTAGGTAATCAGCTCACTTTAGGGTTCACGTTGAAAAGGTGCCTCATCCTACTTCTCCACCATTTTGTCTCCTCTCCAACTGCTGTTTTAATGTGGAAAGCCCATTAAATATTATTCAATTAGTATATCATTTTGCAGTAAGTGACTGTTTCCTCCTGAGGTCCAGGCACATAATCTCACCCAACAGGTCACAAGTAGAAGAAAGCATTACTCAACAAAGAGACAGAAACTTTGAGCAGGAAGTCAGAAGTGTCCAAAAGGATGAGAGTGACAGGGATATTAACATTAGCACTCAGTATCCCAGTGCAGCACTGCTGCATTGTGAATGGTTTGGCTAGATGGCAGTGTTCTTGATGAACAGAATCCTTCTGGAATGGAAACTACTGGATCTGGAGACAGAACACAAGTCTTCTGCTCACCCTGTGGGGTCAAAGGGCCTGGTGTAAGAAAACCTGAATTAGGGTTGATAAAAATTGCACCTGAAATTGAATTCCTCTATCTTGTCATTTTCTCTAAGAGTCTACCTTCTTCTGTGTGTTACAAAAGTGAGGTATGTCGAGGGCTTGGTGCTTCAGAGAGGGCTCTGGTGTGTACTGGTGTGTACTGTGTATTGTTTGTTCTCTGCTGTTCTGTTTTAGCAGAACTTGCCTTCAGGCCAGTTGTCTACAGAGCCCCTCCTTGCCTGCAGTGGTCAGTGTTTGGTCCTTAGCCAGAATATGGGAGTTTTAAGTAGTTATGCTCTGCTGGGCTTGTTAAATGAGACCTGATACCACTTCCTTTGAACTGAGGTCCTGCAGAATTCCCTGGTGAGGAGACGTGGGGTGTGCAGTATGCAGCCACTGAGGAAAATAAGGTGTAGATTCCCCAAATACTTAAAAGTAGAGCTACACTATGATCCAGCAATCACACGACTGGATATTTACCCAAAGAGCACAAAAAGACTAGTTCTCAGAGAACCTCACACCCATATATTACCAGCAGCATTATTTACAATAGCCAAACTATGGAAACAGCCAACGTGTCCACTCACTGATGAATGATAAAAAGGTCGTATATGGAGAGAGAGTGGAATGTTACTCTCTCATACTAAAGAATGAAATATTGACATTTCTAATGACTTGGATGGAGTTGGGGAGTTTTATGGTAAGTGTATTAGTCAGTTAAAGACAAATACCTTATAATTTCACTCATATGTTGAATTTAAGAAACAAAATAAATGAGGAAAGGGGGGAAAAGAAGGAGACAAAACAAGAAACACACTCTTAACTACAGATAACAGACTGATGGCTACCAGAGAGATGGCAGATGGAGGTGGGTTCCATAGGTTAGGGTCATGTTAAATATTTGCTATGTTAAATAACTGTAATTTAGATTAAAAACTTAAAAAATACTTGCAAACAGGGATTGTGTTTATTCTCCTGAACTTCACAACATACTACAGAAGGATTTTTCCATTAAACAAAGCTGATATTATCCAGGGATTTACTAATTACCACTTCTGTGAAACTGATTGGTTAACAAACTACCAAGGTCCAAATTCCTGAACTCCTATTAATATAAAGTGACTCATTCTGGGAAACATAACTAGTCCTTAGATTTTTATGGTTTTATAGCTTGTGGGGTTAGAGAGTCACTTGCCTATTTTTAAATTTTTCTCCTTTACTATTTATTTGCTTTATTTTAACTTTTGTATAGTTGCCTTCTGTTCATGTCCTTTGTATGTGAGAGAAGAATAGAACAGCACTACCGGTAAACATTAACATACTATATGTATCTCAACTCTACTCGGTTAAACCAGTAACACCTGGAAATTCTTGGAAAGGTGCAGATGACATCCTATGAGGGCCAGGACTAAGGTCCAGTCCTGAGGCCCTGATCATGGAAGGGCTGGGCCACATATCAGGTGTGGTGGAAGAAATGAGACTCTGTTGGAGATGCTTCAGTGTGAAATCATGTGTATATGTTTGTCACCATTACATTTCAAATATTTAAGATTCTACATATTATGTGGTGTGGATTTTTTTCTAAAATAAACAATTAAAGGAAGGCATTTTTAATGGCTAACAGAGAAAATGTATGCTCATATATTTAGTGAATTGTTTTAAAGTTTCAGAATAATTTTTTTAATTAATTAATTTATTTTCAGCATAACAGTATTCATTGTTTTTTCACCACACCCAGTGCTCCATGCAATCCATGCCCTCTATAATACCCACCACCTGGTACCCCAACCTCCCACCCCCCTGCCACTTCAAACCCCTCAGATTGTTTTTCAGAGTCCATAGTTTCAGAATAATTTTAACATTTTCTCTAATTAAGGTAGAAAGAGAGAAATTATGTCCCAAAGGTCATAATCATTGGGATCTAGAGTAATGACACTCAACATTTTGTATTTATCAATTTGATTCCTGACCGGTTGTGGACATAATTAACTAAAACAGTCATGACTCTCTGTGTGGTGCCATATGGGTTGGCATTTCCTAACTCGTCTGTGTTCACACCTCACTGGCAGCTGTCCAAACACCTTGCATCCCACATCCTGCCCAAGTGTGGTCGTCCTGAGCTCCTGGGCCAGGCTGGTTCACAGCGGTGCATCTGAGTACTCATGAAGCATGGACAAGTGACAGCTGGCCTTCCTTTGCACGTCCCATTCCTCAGCAGGGAACAAGCCCGAGCTTAAGGATGCATGTTTACTGTGTGTTGTTCATTAGTCCTCACTGCCTGACATCACACATGTCTTCCAGTACCAGCAGCTTTTTTCTTATTTTATATTTAATTTAAATTTTATTAGTTACCACACAGTGTGCTATTGGTTTCTGCAGTATAATCACTGATACATCACTTACATACAACACCTAGTGTTCATCACAACAAATGCCTTTTTTCATGCTCATCATCCATCTCTCCAATCCTCACTCATCTACTTCCATCAACCTACAGTTTGTTCTCTATTACTAAGAGTCACGTATGATTGTTTCCCTCCCTCCTCTTTGTTCTTTCCCCACTTCCCTTATGTTCATCAGTTTTCCTTCATAAATGCCACATAAGAGTCATAAATGGGAGACAATATTTGCAAAAGGCATATGTGATAAATTTAATATCCATAACCTATAAAGACTTTACCACACTCAACACGCAAATAATGCAGTTAAGAAATGGGCAGAAGAAAGAAATAGGCACTTATCCAAAGAAGACATCAGATGGTTATCAGGTACATGAAAAGATGCTCCACATCAGTCATCATCAGGGAAGCACTAATCAAAACCATGGAAAGATGTCACCTCATACCTGACAGAATGACTAAAATCAAATACCTGCTGAAGAGAATTCTCAGACCCATGGCAATTTAATTAGTAATTCACACCAAATGTAATTGGAAAAATATAGAGAAATGGTTTCTAGGACTACTCCTCCCAGGACAAGCAGTTGGCCCTCACCTTACTGGGAGAGGGGACATATACCATACAAGAGAACCTATGAATTTGTACCATCAAGAGGGAAAGGCCTCAGCAGTTGAGGGCACCTTTTTGTAGGGACTTGATTCAGGATTCCTGCTCACCTCTGATTACAGAAAATATATATGGATATTGTAGCCAACGAACAGAGTGAGGAGCTCAATTATAGCAAGTAAGTACGAGGAGATATCCTTTCAACAGGAAAATCCAGTGGTGGTCACTCTGGTAGGGTAACTCCTCGCATGTTGGATAAAAGGGAAAGGGAGAACAGGAGTCCCTGCAAGGGTCTATGACACCTATTGGTGCACTGAGACCATCAGGGTGTTCTCACAATCCCTCTGACTCAAGAAGCATGGAGGTCAAGACCCAGGACAAAAGGTGCAGGGAGGGTGGTCTCCTCTCAAAGGTTTCCAGCTCTATGCTTTGCTAACTTCTCCTGGACAAGAACAGAGTAAATAGTTTGTAAATCTGTGGAAATACAGAAGAGTATTCCATTTTTTAATAAGCCATCAAAATGGTAATAATCAAACTTGCCAAGGGTGAAGCATTGGGATAAATATAATTGATAACATCATGGCAATAAATGTGAATGTAGAAGTATGATGATCTCCATTTCAGAGATGAGTAACTGTCTCTAACTAACCACAGCCTTTCTGATCTCAGGTGTTCTGAAATTAATTGTTTAATAATTCTATTCTTATATCTTTATTGAGTATTCCCATTGATGTGTACAGAGAGATCAGGTGGAAATGCCCCTTGTGGTTGTTGATAACCCACATTGTGTCCAGCATCTCTTTGAGTCTCTGTCAAAACTTCTCAGTGGCTCCAGGTTTCTGTAACAGAAAGAACTGGTCTCCACGCATCAGTCTATTGGTATTACTGGACATTCAGAAAGCCTGCAAATCTCATGTCCCACCTCTGTCCTGCAGAAAGTTAAAGGGAGAAAACAGTTTCCATGGAGAGGAACACAGATTCACACTCTGTGGCTTAATTTCACCTGCTGTGCACACCTGGATACTCACACAAGCAATCTGTACTACAGTGTGTACATATCCACCTGTAAAATAGTGGTAAAATGGGCACCTACATCACAATAATGGGGTGCATATGTGAAAAATGGAAGATAATGGGTGTTAAGCAGTTTCTCTAGCAAAATCACAAAATAAAAGATTGTAGTTCCTCAAAGATATCATGGTGAACAAACTCCCCCAGGACCCTCACAACTGCTCTAGGGCACTGCCATCCTGAAGATGCTACCTGGAAAATGTGTTATATAATCAGAGAAGATGCAAATAGGGCCTTCCCTCTGCTGACTAAAACAGCCCATCCCTGACTCTGCAGCTGGGAAAGGAGCCCAAGCCCAGTATTTTCAGTTGGTCCAATCAGTAATCAAGACAGAACACAGACAACTCACCATGGAGTTTGAGCTTGGCTGGGTTTTCCTTGTTGCTCTTTTAAAAGATAATTCAGGGTGAGAAAGAGACATTGGGGATGTGAATGGATATGAGTGAGAGAAACTATAGATGTGTGACAGTTTCCTGACAGGGATGTCTTGTGTCTGCAGCTGTCCAGTGTGAGGTGCAGCTGGTGAAGCCTGGGGGGGTCCCAGCCTTTGGATTCACCTTCAGTAGCTACTGGATGAACTAGGTCCGCCATGCTCCAGGGAAGGGGCTGCAATGGGTCGCATGTATTAGCAATACTGGTAGTAACACATACTATGCAGACTCTGTGAAGGGCCAATTCACCATCTCCAGAGACAACGGCAAAAACACGCTGCATCTGCAGATGAGCAGCCTGAGAGCTGAGGACATGGCTCTGTATTACTGTGCAAAATACACATTGAGGGGACTGCAGTGTGATCCCAGACACAAACCTCATTGTAGGAGGTGATCTGGACCACCAGGGAGTGGGCACTACTCTCCAATTATGTCCTTAAGCCCCAGGAGCAGTGCAGGTGGTGTTTATGGGTAGGTTTTCTGTCAGAATCTGGCAATTTCTCTCCAGATAACACTTTCCCTCATGGACCTTTTCTGTACACATGATTCTGTGGTTACCTCTTCACTCTCTGACTTTGAAAACTTGTTCTAATGGGAAAACAATTATACTAAAATGCACAAAATACAGAGTCACTCACGTTGCTTATTGCTGTCCCTAAATACCAATGAATCACAAATAAACTTGTGCTCATCAAGTGAGCCTTTACAGAACTCCCAGATGCTCTCACTGTGCATCACAGGTCCACCCAACTCAACGTGCAACATTGCTAGAAGGAGCATAAAGTGCATGCTGGACATCAGGCCACAGAGGCATCAACAATCCAAAGTAAAAGAAGAAAGGGTCTTTGTTAGGGAGTCACTGTCTTAAACAATGATTATAGCATCAATGTTAGTGACAACATGGGAAAGAAGTGGACCCATTCTAGGTGTGATGTGTAGTCTGGACATTACACACACACACACAGAAGTATGAAACCTTTTTTCATTTCCCCCTAATTATTCTGCAGCAAAATTCGTCCTACGACAGAAATACAGAGCATACAGGAAGACCTCAAGAAGCAAGAAATATCTGTAGATTGTGGCCATTGCTGCCATGAGCACATGGACAGAAAAGAAACAATCTAACATTACACCTGAAGAAACTAGAGAAGGTACAATGACTAAATCCTAAATACAGGAGAAGGAAAGAATTAGTGAAGATTAGAGCAGTAATAAATTATAGATACAGATACAGATATAGATATAGATGATATAGATAAAGCAGAACAGACCAAAAATCAAGGTCTCATTTATTGAATAATAATTAAAAAAACGATAAAATTGAGAAACCTCTGCCTAGATTTATCAAAAGGAAAACTAGAAAACCCCAAATAAATGATATCAAAATCAATATGTTTCTCTGGGGAACAAACAGGGTTTTGGAGGGGTGGGGTTAAGGGGATGGGATGACGGGATGGGCGAAAGGAGGGCACATGCTTGGAGGAGCAGTGGGAGTTACACACAAATAATGAATGTTGAACACTAAATCAAAAACAAATGGTGTATGTCTTGCTTGGAGAAGTGTCTGTTCAGATCTTCTGCCCATTGCTTGATATGTTTGCCTGTTTCATGTGTGTTGAGTTTGAGGAGTTCATTATAGATCCTGGATATCAACCTTTTGTCTGTACTGTCATTTGCAAATATCTTCTCCCATTCCGTGGGTTGCGTCTTTGTTTTCTTGACTGTTTCCTTTGCTGTGCAGAAGCTTTTGATTTTGATGAAGTCCCAAAAGTTTATTATCACTTTTGTTTCCTTTGTTCACCTGCTTTTGAAAGGGCCATTTTTTGTTAATTTTCAGCATAAGAGTATTCATTATTTTTGCATCCTAAAGTGCATGCAGGACATGAGGCTACAGAGGCATCAACAATCCAAAGAAGGGAAGTAAGAGCTCTGTGTCATTGCCTAGAATCGTTCTCACAGCATCAATATTATTGACACACTGGCAAAGCAGAGAGAAACCCACCAGGACATGGTGTGGGTGTGGAGTCTAAAGACCACAAAGAGACACACACAGATGACACAGGTACGAGAACATAAAACCATCACCACCCTCTCCACTATGTCTTCTGAAAATAAGGAAGGCCTATCAGCAAGCCATAAATTCTTCATGAGTCAGGGAAGGACACTGTTTCACTGTGTGCGATGTGGGTCAGTGGCAGGGATGGGGTCATGCTCATTGGAGGCCCTTCTGTAGAGCCAATCTCCCACCTTCATCAAAGGAGGGAGAACTCAGGGCTTTTTGTTGGTTTTCCCATATGTGATGTGGGAGGAGAAGAGTGAGGAATGAAGGTCAAGGAACTTGCAGGCAATAATCCAAGGATACTTCGTGATGACTGACTCCACTAAACGAGGATGAAAAGTAGGAGAATAAGCTAGAGAGATTGCTGTTCTAAGTAGACAATGGGCCAAATCCTTGGAAAATGAGAAGAATTTCATAGGGAAGCAGCCCAAGTTATACAATTAAAGTAGAAGTGGACAGAGGTCTTATCCAGTGTCCCAGGTAGAAGCTGTCCACTCCATAAGGTAACCATATGGTTCTGAAGATTATGTGTTCACTATGTGCATGTAAACACCAGCTTCTCCTGGATCCATGAGAATCTTTAAGTAGACCTACAGGATGGAAGGGACCTGCAGGAAATAGCTAATTGATCCTTCAATTGCTGACATCAGCTCATTGTGTGTGACCTTACTATCTCTAGGTAGAAACCTAGATGTCGATATGATGGGGAAACTAGGTGAGACCTTAGATCAAGAGAGTGCAGACTCATTATGAGATTGATGTCCTTATACACCTGTACTGGGAATCCTCCCTGCACTCTGAACCCATGTGAGGGGTCCTGAGTCAAGATGGCGGAGAAGTAGCAGGCCGAGACTACTTCAGCTAGCCAGAGATCAGCTAGATAGCTTATCTAAAGATTGCAAACACCTGCAAATCCATCAGCAGATCGAAGAGAAGAACAGCAATTCTGAAAACAGAAAAACAACCACTTTCTGAAAGGTAGGACCAGCGGAGAAGTGAATCCAAAGCGACGGGAAGATAGACCCTGGGGGGAGGGGCCGGCTCCCGGCAAGTGGCGGAGCAACCGCGCACAAAATCAGGACTTTTAAAAGTTTATTCCGCTTAGGGACATTGCTCCAGAGGCTACCCGGGGCAAAGCCCACACGGGGTCAGCGTGGCCTCAGGTCCCGCAGGGTCACAGAAGGATCGGGGGTGTCTGAGTGTCGCAGAGCTTGCGGGTATTGAAACGGGAAAGCCGGCTACAGAGACAGAGCCGACAGTAAGCTCGCAGCTGGGGTGACCTTGAACCGGTCGCAGGCTCGGTGAGCTCGGAGCGCGGCCGGAGGTCAGGCAGACGGGAGTAACTGAGCGCGGTTCTCTGGGCGCGCACTGAGGAGTGCGGCCCTGGGCTCTTGGCTCCTCCGGCTGGAGACCAGGAGACCGCCATTTGTATTCCCGTCCTCCGGAACTCTACGGAAAGCGCTCAGGGAACAAAAGCTTCTGAAAGCAAACCCGAGCAGATTACTCACCAGATTACTCACCCCGGCCCCGGGTAAAAGCGGTGCAATTCCGCCTGGGGCAAAGACACTTGAGAATCACTACAACAGGCCCCTCCCCCAGAAGATCAACAAGAAATCCAGCCTAGACCAAGTTCACCTACCAACGAGTGCGGTTTCAATACCAAGGAGAGCAGCAGAATTCTAGAGGAGGAGAAAGCAAAGCACGGAACTCATGGCTTTTTCCCTGTGATTTTTTTTAGTCTTACAGTTAATTTAATTTTTTCTTTTTCATTTATTGTTTTTGTTTTTGTTTTTTTTTTCTCGCCTTCGGGTAAATTTTTTTTTTTTAACTGTTACCTTTTTCTTATTTAACGATTTTTTACTAGTTTATCTAATATATATATTTTTTCTTTCTTACATTTTTCTTAGGTGTTTTCTTTTTTAAAAAATTCTTTTCTTTTCTTTTCTTTTTTTTTTTCTTTTGGCTTTTTTTTTCTTTCTTCCTTTTTGAAACTCTTTTTATCCCCTTTCTCCCCACTCACGATTTTGGATCTCTTCTAATTTGGTTAAAGCATATTTTCCTGGGGTTGTTGCCACCCTTTTAGTATTTTACTTGCCCCTTCATTTACTCTTATCTGGACAAAATGACAAGATGTAAAAATTCAACACAAAAAAAAGAACAAGAGGCAGTACCGAAGGCTAGGGACCTAATCAATACAGACATTGGTAATATGTCAGATCTAGAGTTCAGAATGACAATTCTCAACGTTCTAGCCGGGCTCGAAAAAGGCATGGAAGATATTAGAGAAATCCTCTCGAGAGATATAAAAGCCCTTTCTGGAGAAATAAAAGAACTAAAATCTAACCAAGTTGAAATAAAAAAAGCTATTAATGAGGTGCAATCAAAAATGGAGGCTCTAACTGCTAGGAAAAATGAGGCAGAAGAAAGAATTAGTGATATAGAAGACCAAATGACAGAGAATAAAGAAGCTGAGCAAAAGAGGGACAAACAGCTACTGGACCACGAGGGGAGAATTCGAGAGATAAGTGACACCATAAGACGAAACAACATTAGAATAATGGTTTTCCAGAAGAAGAAGAAAGACAGAGGGGAGCAGAAGGTATACTGGAGAGAATTATTGGGGAGAATTTCCCCAATATGGGAAAGGGAATGAGCATCAAAATTCAGGAGGTTCAGAGAACGCCCCTCAAAATCAATAAGAATAGGCCCACACCCCGTCACCTAATAGTAAAATTTACAAGTCTCAGTGACAAAGAGAAAATCCTGAAAGCAGCCCGGGAAAAGAAGTCTGTAACATACAATGGTAAAAATCTTAGATTGGCAGCTGACTTATCCACAGAGACCTGGCAGGCCAGAAAGAGCTGGCATGATATTTTCAGAGCACTACACGAGAAAAACATGCAGCCCAGAATACTATATCCAGCTAGGCTACCATTGAAAATAGAAGGAGAGATTAAAAGCTTCCAGGACAAACAAAAACTGAAAGAATTTGCAAACACCAAACCAGCTCTACAGGAAATCTTGAAAGGGGTCCTCTAAGCAAAGAGAGAGCCTACAAGTGGTAGATCAGAAAGGAACAGAGACCATATACAGTAACAGTCACCTTACAGGCAATACAATGGCACTAAATTCATATCTCTCAATACTTACCCTGAATGTGAATGGGCTAAATGCCCCTGTCAAAAGACACAGGGTATCAGAATGGATAAAAAAACAAAACCCATCTATATGTTGCCTCCAAGAAACACATTTTAAGCCCGAAGACACCTCCAGATTTAAAGTGAGTGGGTGGAAAAGAATTTACCATGCTAATGGACATCAGAAGAAAGCAGGAGTGGCAATCCTTATATCAGATCAATTAGATTTTAAGACAAAGACTATAATAAGAGATGAGGAAGGACACTATATCATACTCAAAGGGTCTGTCCAACAAGAAGATTTAACAATTTTAAATATCTATGCCCCCAACGTGGGAGCAGCCAACTATATAAACCATATAATAACAAAATCAAAGAAACACATCAACAATAATACAATAATAGTAGGGGACTTTAACACTCCCCTCACTGAAATGGACAGGTCATCCAAGCAAAAGATCAGCAAGGAAATAAAGGCCTTAAACGACACACTGGACCAGATGGACATCACAGATATATTCAGAATATTTCATCCCAAAGCAACAGAATACACATTCTTCTCTAGTGCACATGGAACATTCTGCAGAATAGATCACATCCTCGGTCCTAAATCAGGACTCAACCGGTATCAAAAGATTGGGATCATTCCCTGCATATTTTCAGACCACAATGCTCTAAAGCTAGAACTCAACCACAAAAGGAAGTTTGGAAAGAACCCAAATACATGGAGACTAAACAGTATCCTTCTAAAGAATGAATGGGTCAACCGGGAAATTAAAGAAGAATTGAAAAAAATCATGGAAACAAATGATAATGAAAATACAACGGTTCAAAATCTGTGGGACACAAGAAAGGCAGTCCTGAGAGGAAAATATATAGCGGTACAAGCCTTTCTCAAGAAACAAGAAAGCTCTCAGATACACAACCTAACCCTACACCTAAAGGAGCTGGAGAAAGAACAAGAAAGAAACACTAAGCCCAGCAGAAGAAGAGAAATCATAAAGATCAGAGCAGAAATCAGTGAAATAGAAACCAAAAAAACAATAGAACAAATCAACGAAACTAGGTACTGGTTCTTTGAAAGAATTAATAAAATTGATAAACCCCTGGCCAGACTTATCAAAAAGAAAAGAGAAAGGACCCAAATAAATAAAATCATGAATGAAAGAGGAGAGATCACAACTAATACCAAAGAAATACAAACTATTATAAGAACATACTATGAGCAACTCTACGGCAATAAATTTGACAATCTGGAAGAAATGGATGCATTCCTAGAAACATATAAACTACCACAACTGAACCAGGAAGAAATAGAAAGCCTGAACAGACCCATAACCACTAAGGAGATTGAAACAGTCATTAAAAATCTCCAAACAAACAAAAGCCCAGGGCCAGACGGCTTCCCGGGGGAATTCTACCAAACATTTAAAGAAGTACTAATTCCTATTCTCCTGAAACTGTTCCAAAAAATAGAAATGGAAGGAAAACTTCCAAACTCATTTTATGAGGCCAGCATCACCTTGATCCCAAAACCAGACAAGGATCCCACCAAAAAAGAGAGCTATAGACCGATATCCTTGATGAACACAGATGCGAAAATACTCAACAAAATACTAACCAATAGGATTCAACAGTACATTAAAAAGATTATTCACCACGACCAAGTGGGATTTATTCCAGGGCTGCAAGGTTGGTTCAACATCCGCAAATCAGTCAATGTGATACAACACATCAATAAAAGAAAGAACAAGAACCATATGATACTCTCCATAGATGCTGAAAAAGCATTTGACAAAGTACAGCATCCCTTTCTGATCAAAACTCTTCAAAGTGTAGGGATAGAGGGCACATACCTCAATATCATCAAAGCCATCTATGAAAAACCTACCGCAAATATCATTCTCAATGGAGAAAAACTGAAAGCTTTTCCGCTAAGGTCAGGAACACGGCAGGGATGTCCATTATCACCACTGCTATTCAACATAGTACTAGAGGTTCTAGCAACAGCAATCAGACAACAAAAGGAAATTAAAGGCATCCAAATCGGCAAAGAAGAAGTCAAATTATCACTCTTCGCAGATGATATGATACTATATGTGGAAAACCCAAAAGACTCCACTCCAAAACTGCTAGAACTTATACAGGAATTCAGTAAAGTGTCAGGATATAAAATCAATGCACAGAAATCAGTTGCATTTTTCTACAACAACAACAAGACAGAAGAAAGAGAAATTAAGGAGTCAATCCCATTTACAATTGCATCCAAAACCATAAGATACCTAGGAATAAACCTAACCAAAGAGACACAGAATCTATACTCAGAAAACTATAAAGTACTCATGAAAGAAATTGAGGAAGACACAAAGAAATGGAAAAATGTTCCATGCTCCTGGATTGGAAGAATAAATATTGTGAAAATGTCTATGCTACCTAAAGCAATCTACACATTTATTGCAATTCCTATCAAAGTACCATCCATCTTTTTCAAAGAAATGGAGCAAATAATGCTAAAATTTATATGGAACCAGAAAAGACCTCGAATAGCCAAAGGGATATTGAAAAAGAAAGCCAACGTTGGTGGCATCACAATTCTGGACTTCAAGCTCTATTACAAAGCTGTCATCATCAAGACAGCATGGTACTGGCACAAAAACAGACACATAGATCAATGGAACAGAATAGAGAGCCCAGAAATAGACCCTCAACTCTATGGTCAACTAATCTTCGACAAAGCAGGAAAGAATGTCCAATGGAAAAAAGACAGCCTCTTCAATGAATGGTGCTGGGAAAATTGGACAGCCACATGCAGAAAAATGAAATTGGACCATTTCCTTACACCACACACAAAAATAGACTCAAAATGGATGAAGGACCTCAATGTGCGAAAGGAATCCATCAAAATCCTTGAGGAGAACACGGGCAGCAACCTCTTCGACCTCTGCCGCAGCAACATCTTCCTAGGAACAACGCAAAAGGCAAGGGAAGCAAGGGAAAAAATGAACTATTGGGATTTCATCAAGATCAAAAGCTTTTGCACAGCAAAGGAAACAGTTAACAAAATCAAAAGACAACTGACAGAATGGGAGAAGATATTTGCAAACGACATATCAGATAAAGGACTAGTGTCCAGAATCTATAAAGAACTTAGCAAACTCAACACCCAAAGAACAAATAATCCAATCAAGAAATGGGCAGAGGACATGAACAGACATTTCTGCAAAGAAGACATCCAGATGGCCAACAGACACATGAAAAAGTGCTCCAAATCACTCGGCATCAGGGAAATACAAATCAAAACCACAATGAGATATCACCTCACACCAGTCCGAATGGCTAAAATCAACAAGTCAGGAAATGACAGATGCTGGCGAGGATGCGGAAAAAGGGGAACCCTCCTACACTGTTGGTGGGAATGCAAGCTGGTGCAGCCACTCTGGAAAACAGCATGGAGGTTCCTCAAAATGTTGAAAATAGAACTGCCCTATGACCCAGCAATTGCACTATTGGGTATTTACCCTAAAGATACAAATGTAGTGATCCAAAGGGGCACATGCACCTGAATGTTTATAGCAGCAATGTCCACAATAGCCAAACAATGGAAAGAACCTAGATGTCCATCAACAGATGAATGGATCAAGAAGATGTGGTATATATACACAATGGAATACTATGCAGCCATCAAAAGAAATGAAATCTTGCCATTTGCAACAACATGGATGGAACTAAAGCGTATCATGCTTAGCGAAATAAGTCAAGCAGAGAAAGACAACTATCATATGATCTCCCTGATATGAGGAAGTGGTGATGCAACATGGGGGCTTAAGTGGGTAGGAGAAGAATCAATGAAACAAGATGGGATTGGGAGGGAGACAAACCATAAGTGACTCTTAATCTCACAAAACAAACTGAGGGTTGCTGGGGGGAGGGGGTTTGGGAGAAGGGGGTGGGATTATGGACATTGGCGACGGCATGTGCTTTGGTGAGTGCTGTGAAGTGTGTAAACTTGGTGATTCACAGACCTGTACCCCTGGGGATAAAACTATATGTTTATATAAAATAAAAAATTAAAAAAAAAGAAATAAGTCAAGCAGAGAGAGTCAATTATCATATGGTTTCACTTATTTGTGGAGCATAACAAACAGCATGGAGGACATGGGGAGTTAGAAGGGTATTGGGGTAAATTGGAAGAGGAGGTGAATCACGAGAGACTATGGACTCTGAAAAACAATCTGAGGGGTTTGAAGTGGCGGGGGTGTGAGCTTGGGGGAACCATGTGGTAGGTATTATGTAGGGCACGGATTGCATGGAGCACTGGGTGTGGTGAAAAAATAATGAATACTGTTTTTATGAAAATAAATAAATTAATTTATAAAAAAATAAAGTCCCATCAATCTGAGAAATAAGTAAATAAATAAATAAAACCTGGGAACGGTCCCAAGCCCAATCACCAGCTTAAAAATGGACACATTTTAGCATTATATGTTCCATTTCTTTAAAAAATGGATGGTACTTTGATAGGAATTGCATCAAATGTGTAGATTGCTTTAGGTAGCATAGACATTTTCACAATATTTATTCTTCTAATCAGGAGCATGGAACCTTTTTCCATTTCTTTGTGTCTTCCTCAAGTTTATAAAAAATAAAAAAAAAATTAATTAAAAAAATGGACACATTGTGCTCTATGTTATCTTTGAAATGTTGCCCATCATTAAAACAATAGTTTATTGCAGCTTCCTGATGGTGCATAGGAGAAGAATGAGCCACAAGCAAGTCAGCTGCAAGAGAATGGTACCACGGGGCAACAGTAGAAATGACTGTCACCCTGAGCAACTCCTCAGTCTCATATTTATTAGAAAGTAGGTAACAACCAACAAAGAAGATGGAGTAGGTTACACATTGACCATAAGTCTTGTAGATAGGTCATAAGAAAGGAGAGATATGTCTGGTCACATAATACATGACCTTTAGTGACCAAGCCCAAAGAAAAGGATTGTTTGACTAACTGCAATCACTCTCTGGGGTAGGGGACATCACGGAAAAATGTAGCAGGCAAAGAGAAAAGGAGGGATTAGGTTCATCTGTGAGGCAGAAAGAAAAGAGAGGAATGAAGGTCAAGGACCTAGCAGGCACTAATTCCACTAAACATGTGCGAAACTGAAAGAAGAAAAGAGGAAACTAACCATTCTAAGTAGAATATAGTATGAGTCCTTGGAAAATTAGAACAATCCATAGAAGCACCACAGTAAAAAGATAATGATAGAAGTAGACTGTTCTCTACCCAATGTCTGCAGGGGGAGGTGTCCACTCCCCAAGGTCACCAGGTGGTTCTGAAGGTCTTGTGTTCCCTGTGTGCACACAGAGACCAGAAGCTTCTACTATATCCATGAGAATCCTCAGGTTGAGATGCTGGATTGGAGGGTCCTTCCGCCTGCAGGGAATAACTAACTGATCCTTTAGTTGTTGCTGTCAGCTCAATGTGTGTGACCTCTACCATCACAGGGAATCCTAATGACAATGTAATGGGATGGGGAGGAGGAGGAGGAGGGCTCTCAGGGAAGCAATTAGGTCAGGTGACAGCAATCTCATGATAGTATTAGGGCCTTTACACACCAGGACTGGGAAAGATCCTTGCCTCCTGGCCCCACGTGAGGTGACAGGGAAAGGACACTCTTAGATGTGTAGGCTCTCCAGTCTCCAGATCTGTCTACACCTTGACATGCGACTTCCAAGACTACAGAAGAGAATGTGGGAAGTAAGTGTGTGTTGTTTAAAGTCACTCAGTCTTTGTACCTTGTTACAGCAGCTGGAACAGATGAAGACATTAGTGACGCATGAACCGAAGCACTGATGCTCTGGAGTTTTTCTGCTCCTTTTGTTGTGAAAAGTACCTGATAAGTTCCTTCAGTGAGATTCAGAGTGGGCTTGTCACATGTTTCCTCCCACAGACAGGACTAACCAGTTGACTATCCCAGGGCTCTGTGAAATGATGCAGTGGACACGCACAAGGAGAACCTTGGTACAAGGGAGTCAGGGTTTCCTAGAATTTCTGGAACTTTCACTTAAGGGTGATGATTTTTCAAACTTTCCAGAAGATGTGGATGTGATGACTCTGTGGGATTCGATTCTGATCATCACATAACAGAGTAGTGTTGTACTGAAATCCCTAAACGTTAAGCTCTTTTGTTCCCTAGTTCCTTTCAGGATTCTTTCCTTCTCTGTGTTATGTTTTGTCAGTTTGACTATGATATGCCTTAGAGATCATCAGCTTTTGTTGCATTTAATGTGAATTCCCTATACTTCCTGGATTTTGATGTCTGTGTCCTTCTGCATATTATGGAACTTTTCAGCTACTATCTTACAGAATAAACCTAATCCCTCCTTTTCTCTCTGTCCATCTCCAGAGACGCTTATGATACAAATATTATTATGTTTTTAAAAGGTCCCTGAGTTCCCTAAGTCCACCTTTGTGGTCCATTATCTTGGATTCCATCATATTCTCAGTCATTATTTTCTATAATTTTATCTTGAATACAACAAATTTGCTCCTCTCCATCCATCCTTATTTTTTATGGCCTCCAATTGGGATTGTGTCTTGGTTTTAGAGCTTGTTTGTTTGTTTTTAATTTGGACCTCATTCAATTTTAGTTCATCTATCACTGCAGTAAGGGATTCTTAGTGTCTTCTAACCTTTTTTCAAGGCCAGCTAATATACTTAAAATCATTGCTTTAAATTCTAGTACAGACTTCATATTTATGTTTGTATTGATTAAAAACCTGGGAATGAGATCTACATCTGACTCATTCTTTTATGGTGAATTCTTCCATCCTCTCATTTCTTTTCAATATCTTCTTTTTTCAATTTTTATTTTGTTTTTTCAGTGCTCCAATTATCATTGTTTATGCACCACACCCAGGGCTCCATGCAATACGTGCCCTCCAGAATGTCCCCCACCAGGCTCACCTAAACCCCCACTACCGCCTACTCCAAAACCCTCAGTTTCTTTCTCAGAGTCCAGTTTCTCAGGATTCATCTCACTCTCAATTTTCCCCAATTCTGTTCTTCTCTCCTTCTTTAAAAATCCTCCGTGTTATTCTTTATACTCCACAAGTAAGTGAAACCATATGATAATTGACTCTCTCTGCTTGACTTATTTCACTCAGCATAATCTCCTCTTGACGTGTCCATGTTGATGCATAAGTCGGATATTTATCCTTAATGATGGAGGCATAATACTCCATTGTATATATGAACCAAATCTTTATCCACTCGTCTGTTAATGGGCATCTTGACCCTTTCGACTTTTTCGCAAATGTGGCCATTGCTGCTATGAATATTGGGGTATACATGGCCCTTCTTTTTACGACATCTGTATCTTTGGGGTAAATACCCAGGAGTGCAATGGCAGGGTCATAGGGAAGTTCTATTTTTAATTTCTTAAGGAACCTCCACAGTGTTTTCAAAAGTGGCTGCACCTACTTGCATTCCCACAAACAATGTAAGAGGGTTCCCCTTTCTGTACACCTTCTCCAAAACACGTTGTTTACTGTCTTATTAATATTGGCCAATCTAACACCAGTTAGATTGGTATCTAAAGTGGTATCTCAATATGGTTTTGATTTGAATCTCCCTGATGGCTAAGGATGATGAACATTTTTTCATATGTGTGTTAGCCATTTGTATGTCTTCATTGCAGAAGTGTCTGTTCATCCATTCATTTTTTTTTTCCTCGAGAATAAAATAAGATGAGGGGAATAAACTAAGACAAATAAATTAGGATTTGTCATAATGAATGCTTCTTAAATAGAATATAGATCACAAAAAATAAAATATATATCAATGAAAAAATTAAAAATAGAAAAAATAAGAATGTGTATTTATAAAAATTAAACCTAAAAAATGAGGAGGGAGTAATATAAAATGTAAAGAAAGATGAATCACAAAATATATCAAAAATAAAAATAATAAAAACAAGAATAAAAAGAAAGAAAGCTAAGCCTACTTCCCTGGGAACTGAAAGTGTGCCACATTCTATGATCATTAAACATGCTGAGATGGAATTGTTCTGAGTATCTTCTGGGGGATGTGCCTGCTATGATTATTCCAGGGGTTTTGCCCTCAGTAAAGGCACCTCTTGGGAGCAGAGGGCAGGGCTTCCTGTAGTTGTATCTGCCCTCCACTAGGTGCCACTGTTTTGCTTCCTAATGGCACTGATGGGTAGGTTGAACATAGCATCTTCTCTCTGGGCAGAGGTTGAAATTTCACATACACCCGACTCTTCAGTGAGCCCTCACAGAGCAGCAATCAACCCCTTTCTCTCCAATGTTTCCATCTGAAACACATGTTCACCCTACCTGTGTCTGAGCTGCTGTATCTCAGGCACATGATAGAGTTTCAAAACTTCTAGGGACTCCTATGGTGTGGAACCATGCTATTCTTCCAGGGGAGAGTATTATATCTTTTTCCATTTTCCTACAGGTCTCAGGAAATACAACCCATGACCAGATTGTGGTTCACTGTTTATGGCAAATCAGACCAGAAAGCCCACACTTATTCTCACTGTTCAACCGGGTTCCTGGCTCTTTGCCTAGCATCTGTGTATCACAGTGGTACAACTCATCCTTCTTGTGCCTCAGCAGACCTCAGGCCCTGGAATTCTGCCCCACTTTTCCACATCAGCACCTTTATGCCAGCCACATCCTCACAGTAGCACACTTCTAAATGTTCATATTTTGTGCTCTGCTGCTACAATACATTGGGGTAGCTTCCAGAAGCGGCTCCATCCCTGATGTCACCCCCACAGCTCTATCTGTCCCAAGACAACTCTGCACCTATTACATAACAAAAGCAGGTCGGTTTTCTATTTGAAGACTAGTGGGTTTTCTTCTCTCAGAACTCTGATTGTCTTCTTGGCTGCTCAGAATGACTTGATGACTACCTAGCTGTGTTCCAGAAATCCAAGCATAGCAACCCCTTCTCCACCATTCTAACTACTCCGTCCCACATTTTCTTGTAGCAAAGAGGGTGTGATCAACTCCTTCTTATAACAGCATATAACTCCTTCTTATATGCTGAAGCTCAAAGTTTAAACCCAGTCTTTTATTTCAGAATATACTAATTTATTTCTCTCTTTGCTCTGATCAAGTTGTCTTTTTGTTCACTTTCTCTTTGAATGAGCAAATCAATTAAATGTTATGCAATTATTATGTTATTTTGCATTAATGGTTGACATATTTCATCCACCGACATAACCTCTCTCACTAGGAGACTCAGAGAAGAGTGCACCTCCTGGCAGTGAGCCTGGGGCTATGAGCAAGTAGCGACGGGTGCTCCCCAAGGACAAGGATTGCAGGAATATTACTAGCACCACTCCATGTCTCTGTGCAGTGAACACAGGTGCATTTTGGATGGCATGGCCAGTTTGCAGTCTTCCTGATGCACATGATGCATTCAGGGATGGAAAGTGGGGAATGTGGAGAACAGAGGTCCTGAACTCATGCATCAAGATCAAAGAGTCTGATCTGAGAAAATGAAAAGAGATAGAACAGAGCTATAACCTGACATTGAATTGGAATTGAATTTCCTTGCTGCATCTATTGTCAACAGTCCCTGTAAATCCTTCTTTTTTTAATTTATTTTTTATTTATTTTCAGCATAACAGTATTCATTATTTTTGCACCACACCCAGTGCTCCATGCAATCCGTGTCCTCTCTAATACCCACCACCTGGTACCCCTGTAAATCCTTCTAAGAGGTTGACGGGTAGCATTTATTCATTTATATATTATTTATTTATTTACTGCTCTTCCATTAGACTGAATTTACTAATTGAAAGGCAAAGTGCTTGGAACACTGAGAAAAAGAAAATATTTGGAGAAAGAAAGTCAAAAAATCCACCAGAAACTTACAGTGGACCGGCAGATTGACTTTGTTAGTTTAGGAGGGATAGGATGCATGAATCCTTTTTAAATGTCCCACTGCAGAATTCAGTATGGCAGAGACTAGAATTGGAGGAAATATTCCTAAATGCATGGCCTCACCAGCTACTATGTCACAGGGATATCAGGCATGTGCTCTTGAGTCCATTGACCACTACCCATCAGTGCCAGTGGGAGTATCTTTGGACAACTGAGTCAATGCATCTATCAGAGATTGTGTAAATTTATTTTAGGGATACTCTTTTCTCAACCTTTCCAGAGAATGTGGATATGATGATCTTGTGGTATCTGACTCTGAACCACACTGTGAACCATTGTACCACCATGACAGCTGTCAGGTGTGAACCTCAGCCATTGGATATAAAAGCTGGTATGACCCAGGATGGAAACACAAATCTAGAAGACTTTCATCTGCAGGAAGGAATGGAGGCTTTGATTCAGGAATGACTTCACAATGTAGGAAAGGGCACATGCAAGAAATAAGACATATGCATGTGCCATGGAGGGTGTACATGGGGTTAAGTCCATCTACCTGTGTACCGTGGGCTCCTAAAGACTGTTTTCTCACAATGTTCCACCTTTCAGGTTCCCCAGAAAGTTGCTGCTGAGGATGACACACGAGAAGGAAATAAAAAATATTAAAAATAAAAAAATAAACTCTTTCTGAGTTTCCTTCCAAGTACTGTTTCAAGGTTATAACCAGTTTGTCTCTAATCTGCACCATGTGCAAATTAGAACATTTAACTACCAGACTTTGATAACACCTCGTGACACCAAAGAGGTGAGAGACTGCAGATGATCTGAGAGAAATGACATCCAGGTTGCCTCCAGTATCTTGATGTAAAATCAATTTTATGGCACTTCCCAATGCCAGGTAACTCCCATCATGGGTGGACATAGTGGCAGCATTCCCAAAGGTGACAGGAAGACCCAAACAGGGTCTGGGAGAAGGAAGAGATTCTTCTGAAAGTATCTTCAGGAGAAGCAGGAATGTCCCAAAAGGCTTCTCCTGTCTCCCTGACCAGAATCATCTCATTGCCACAGAGACACAGATCCCACATTAGAAATAAGTTTGTGCCCACAAGGCTGATATTATTTCCACATAAAATTAGACCCACAAACTCCCTTAATGGACAAGGATTTGAATTATATTCTTATTCTTCAATCCATTGCTATAAACATTACTCTAGATTTCTGCTCCATGGTTACACCCTAGTGTAGTTATTATGGGCATCAAGCTTTTCCAAATATACCTTAAACGGATGACATAAACATATTACACATGTCCTTATAGCATCTTCACAGAAACTTCCTCATTTTAATTATGTTTCATTTATATTCCCATAATTGACAATAATCTTTCAAAAACACCTATGTAAAGCAGAATTTTAACAGGGCAGAGAAACTCGCATATTGATGCAAAATTGTTCCTCTGCATCTTCTTCAGGTTCATGTTTCTTCTGGAAAGCATATAAATAATACATTTTCTGAGTTCCTCAGCTACATATCTAGGGGGGAAGCAACTTTATTGCAACATCAGATGCTGGAAACAATTCGAACACCAAACAACTTCTTAAAAAATTAAAATCCTGCTATGTTCATTCTTTGAAAAGGTGCTAATCTTTAAAACCAGTGATTCTTTTTTACTGTCTGCATTATATTAATTGTTTCAAAACTACATTGTACTTCAGTATTTTTTACTTAGAAAATAAAGAACTGTAAGAACTGAAATCACAGTTCTAACTCTAACAGGAATCTCTACACTCCCCCCAGTACTTTTCCTGTCTCACTTTAGTCACTGACATCTTATCTTGTGTTCCAGTGGGTTGTCCAGGTCTCCTCTCCATTAAACACTGGATCAGGTCCTGTCTATCAAGCAAATCTCCACTTTGCAGGGACAAACTGTGGGGACCCCTGGATAGAACAAAACAGCAGTCAAGTTTGCAACAAGACATCACATAAGAGAAAAGAACCAACCAATAAGAGTGCACAGTCATCTTTCAAGGTTGTTAATAAGCACAACACCATGAGAAAGGGGAGGCCATGGCCAAAGTCAAAACAACATTGAAAAACAGAGAGTCCTTCCCAGAAATTGTGGAAATTCTAACAATCTACATATGTGCATTAACTAGGACCTTTGCAAAAATGAAGCAACAGACATTATTTCCTGAGAAATAAATTTCTCAGGAAATAATGCCTCAGTAAATTCCTATCAAAGTCATGTTCATTGCTCAGGAAAATTTCAGAATGACCTCTGAGTATTCCAAGACAAGCTCCCTCTAGGATACAGCCTGAAGGAACAAAACCCTGACAGTCTCTGGTAAATAAAAATGCAGATTCTGAGATTCACAATGAAGGGGAGGTTGCACCATAAATGAAGTTAATCCGAGGTGGTCCTGAGAGAGAGAACCCAATTCTAGGCAAGACATGATGGGGGGACACAGATGGCAACTCAGAAGCAGAAGGACTCTGGAAATCAAGAGGCAATAGATGTCTGTGTCTCAATTCAAATTGGCTCTAATATAAACCCTTGGGACTGTCACACATGACAATGTTATCATGGTTGTGTCTGGAGGGGGTAGTTTGGAATGGAGAGAATGGGGTAGAAGTATCCTTCCCATCTGTACTTCTCAAGGACACTATTTCCAGAACCATCAACATAAGGGCTGCATTTATTCTCCTATCTGAATCAACCAAAAACAACAAAAAAAAAAAGTGTGCAAAATATATTACAAAAGCTCAACCAGATGGAAATACATGAATTATAGTGATGCAACAGAGAACTGTTAATAAAAGGTTCAGGGTGGGGTCGAGCATGTTAGACAGGATAGACAGACAGAAGGGACCAACATGGACAGAAGGAGAAACAGTAAAGCCAGAGATAAGGAGACACAGTGACAAACCCTCCAGGAGTCCAGAAGAGATACGAGGACTGGGGTGGAACTTCCCTTGTCACAGGATGAAGGATGGAGACCTAAACTCTGGGGCTGATAGCTGGGTGCTCCCCTTAACTGTCTCTTTCTCTCACTCCATGGCCAATTAGTTAGCAAGTCTTGCCAGTGACAAGTTCAAGACGCATTCAGAATCCAACCATTTCTCACCCCTTCGTTGCTGCCACCCTGGACTGGGCTCCTATCAGTTTTCACTTGGATGCCCTCAAGAATTTCCTCACCTTCAAGATTTCAATCTCCCATGTCCCTATCTCACTCCTAACTACTCTCCACACCAGAGTCAGTCAGAGAATCATTTACCATGTGGAGAAAGAGAGGATTGTTGCTGGTTTGTGGTTTGTCTTCCCTCCTCAAATGTAAGCCCCAAGAAGGCAAGTTCTTCTATTTCTGCTCATTGCTGTATTCACAGAGACCACACAGGGCTACAGTTTGTGAAGTTAGAACCAAATAAATATTAGTTAATGAACTACACAAACAGTTATAGAACTGTATACTAGATTTCTGGGTAAAGAATAAAGGATCGGGCGCCTGGGTGGCTCAGTGGGTTGGGCCGCTGCCTTCAGCTCAGGTCATGATCTCAGGGTCCTGAGATTGAGTCCCACATTGGGCTCTCTGCTTAGCGGGGAGCCTGCTTCCTCCTCTCCCTCTCTGCCTGCCTCCCTGCCTACTTGTGATCTCAGTCTGTCAAATAAATAAAATCTTAAAAAAAAAAGAATAAAGGATCTGTATTTTGTATTTATTTGTGGGTTTTCAGAATGGTCGGGGTCTAGAAATCATGTCTCTCTCTCACTCTTTTTTTTTTTTTTTTTTTTTTTGTCATCATCACTGAGACTACAATGGCCTCTTCATAATGTTCACTGCATGGACTAGTGGAAAGAATGTCCTATAGGTTGACTACATTACATGGTTCCTAGAACTGGCCTGGACAGAATACAGATGCTGTTCTCTCCCCATGTACAAAAGCAGGTACATGTAAAGAATAGAGGTCATAAGCAATGGCCAGTCTGCAGGAAAACCACTATTCAACAGGAATTGAATGAATTCTGCACCAGTGACACACAGTGCAGGAGTGACAAAGATAACTCTTCTCTTTGAGGACTAAGAAAATTGTAGGCATCTCTGCTTCTTCTAGCTTGTGAACAAGAACCATGGTGGTATACGTGTTCTGTGGGAGATTCACATGGGGAACATTGGGAGCCACGAAGAAGTAAGTGATCATCTTAGCTGAGAATGCCATGTAGTCAAGGAAGGACTTATGATAAAGTTTTTACCTGAGCTGAACCAAGGCTTAGGACGAAGTCTAGCAGATGAGAAAAAGCAGAGACTGTGTGAAGCCCAGCACACATGATCGCTTTCCTGAGTGGATCCTGGGAGGAAGTTAACAAAACAGGGAAGGACAGGAAACCCTTATGGCACACATTCCTCTAAGAACAGTACCTGTACTTTCCAGTGCTCATGGACACTCCTCCTCTGAAACTACCATTTCCCCCCTAGAAAGGTGACCAATAAAGGGGCTTAACAGAGTTGAAAGGATGGGGAGACAGAAATCAGAGAAGGGAATAAACTATCTAGTTTCCACTCCAGTTTATGGGAGGACAGATGCATGTGTGTAGACCACAGTGTTCCCTGTTATCGTCAGCACCTACAAGGAACAATGTAGGTTCACACCAGCTCTGTCCCAAAGCATGACATGGCTGCCAGGAGGCTCCATGTGTGGCAACATGGTCTTCTTCCTGGTTGTGCAGCTCCTGAGGCATTCCCATTGGATTTCCACTCCTTTGTTCTAAATGCACTTTGTACAAAGAAATGGACAGAATCTGAAGCAGAGATCATGTTTTCAGGAAAGCATAATGGTTCTTATTTTATGATTAAAATAGAAAGCCAGGAGGGTGGCAGAATAGCAATAAATTTGCACTGTTTTGACAGAGACTACATTCCAGTCACAGTTAACACCCACAGTCAAGATCTGCAATGGCTCAATGTAAATAAGTTCTTGGGACAGTAGGAGACACACATTTGTCGAGCCTCCTAATGAACCTCAGCAATGCAGGAAAACTATTCTCAACAAAAGGAGATTCCACACATGTCTGGTACACTCTGTGGGAGTGTGGGCAGGTGTGGCTGCAGAAATGGGTCCTCTCCATGCACTGGTGACAAGGAAAGAAGGCTCCTGGTTTGAGGCAAAGAGCAGCTGCTGTTCCCAGGTGGTGACTGCAGCTCACAGCTGAGGTTAGCAGTGGAGCTGAGTGGAGAATGTGGGAGTTATGGGCCTAGTCAGAGGCTGCCACTTGACATGACATCCACAGGCTGGTGCCTGAGTGTCGGATTTGTTCAGGCACCGGTTTCTTCTGCAGCAGGACAGCTCCCCAATGCTGTGCTTCCTCCTGGTGCCTCACATCTTCCATGTACAGGTCTTTCTGAGTTTCTAACTCAACCTTCTCTGGTCCACCTCTTACTGTCTTTAGTTCTCTTCCCCACAGCCAGCTGAAAAGTTCCTGAACAACAAGGGAGTTCTTCTCTTCTTTGGAGCAAGGAACTCCTGGGTCAAGAGGGTGTGTGGATGAGGCTGAAGCAAGTGGCTTCTTTCTGCTCTTTCAGATCTTCCTCCAGCTGGTGCTTCCAACTGCTGCCTTCAGAGCTGTCATTCATTAAAGCCAGTGATTCCTGATACAGACAGCAACACGACTGTATCCACAAGGATTGATTCTGGGGCAAAGAAGCCCTACAGAGAAAGTACATAGAGTACAATGACCCATTTATGAATTCTACAGAATTAAAGCCAGTGTAAAGTGACATGAGGAAGAACAATAGTTATGTGGTGACAGGGAGGACAAGGGACAGGGAAGGAGGAATTCCGGGGGGAAATCTGGACATTTTAGGGAGAATTGGTGCACTCACTGTCAATAATGTTAATTGCAGCACCTGTTTTTATCATATCACATACATCATTTGTGGGCTGTTGGTCTTGTGTCAAGTATACACATTGAACTGATTATAGGTAATAACAAAGGTTATTCTGGAGGGACATAGAGAGATCAGAAGATATGAAAATACACCTGAACGATGCTGATTTTCTCTATATTTATGGTAAAGTATAAAATAAGCAAAATCAATCCATCCCCATTACAGGATGGGTTCCACATGCCTCATAGCCTGACACTCTGTCCTGCAGATGATTCGGGGTGGGGGGAAGAAATTCCTGTGGGGGGAACACTGACCTAGATCTTGGTTTCAATCTCACCCCATATATGTTCATGGACACCCTGCAAACACAAGTATACATCCTGGAATGTTATATAATAAAAAACTTTTTTTTTTCAAAATTTGTCATTAGCATTAAATTAAAGGTATTCACAACTGTGTGGGTCACTGGCTCTCTGTCAGAATAGATCCCCAAGCTGAATATATAGCCAGAGGACATGCAAATAGGGCCTTCCCTCTTCTGATTTAACCAGCACAGCCAAATCCTGCAGGTGGGAGAGGAGCCCCAGGCCCAGGATACCCAGGTGTTCATTCAGTGACCAGGACAGAATACAGACAGCTCACCATGGAATTTGTGCTGGGCTGGGTTTTCCTTCTTGCTCTTTTAAAAGGTAACTTATGGAGAAAAAAAGAAATTGAGTATGTGAGTGAATGTGAGTGAGAGAAAAACAGGATATATGATAGTTTCCTGACCAAGATGTCTTGTGTCTGCAGGTGTCCAGGGTGAGGTGCAGCTGGTGGAGTCTGGGGGAGACCTGGTGAAGCCTGGGGCATCCCTGAGACTCTCCTGTGCAGCCTCTGGATTCACTTTCAGCAACTACTACATGAACTGGGTCCGCCAGGCTCCAGGGAAGGGGCTGCAGTGGGTCGCATGGATTAATACTGATGGAAGTAGCACAAGCTACGCAGACTCTGTGAAGGGCCGATTCACCATCTCCAGAGACAACGGCAAGAACACGCTGTATCTGCAGATGAACAGCCTGAGAACTGAGGACACGGCCGTGTATTACTGTGCAAGAGACACAGTGAGGGGCCCTCATTGTGAGCCAGGACAGAAAGCTCCCTGTTGACACAGGATGTGCTGAGCTGCAGGGGCACTCAGGGCAGCAGAGAGTGCTCAGCATCCACAGCAGAGATCAGACCCAGGAGCAGGTGCAGTGGGGTAGGACTTCCTTTTGAGATCAGGGATTTCCTCTCCAGACTCTCAGCTGTCCACAGAGATATTTTTTTTTCTTTCATCTCTTGTACCTCGTGTTCTCCGTGCAGCCAACCACAAGAATATAACTTTGCTTCCACAGAGCAGAGATCTCACCAGTATCTGGGGAACTTCCCTTCACCAACCTCTTCTATGTCTCATTTTCGTCCTCCACAGAAGCACATGTTGCAATTTACCACCATCCTTGAGAAACACCTGCACAGCCCAGGCTCTCTGCATGCTGCATGCCTGTTCTCTGCCCTCAGCGGGGCGCACACTGTCCCCACATGTTTATGACTGCGCAAGTCAGTTCTTGTCCTCCTGGCTCCAGTGTATCCTCTGGCTCATTGTACATGTGGGCGGACACAGGTGATCAGGAACTGCCCTTCTGTAGGCACAGCTCCATTTTCTGGATGGAAAAGGAGCCCACCTGCTATGAGGGACGCTCAGATTTCCCCAGAAAGTGGTGGGATGACAATCCAGAGAGGGAAACCCATCCCTGTCCTTCTGGGTCCTGTTCTGGTAGGGAGAATCCATGAGAGCGTCCTTGGTGACTGTGTTTGAGACGTGTTTCCTGCTTCCACACAGGGAATCCATGTGAATCCTGAGATCCAGCTGGCAGGTCCCTGATCCCTGCCCACCCTGTGCTGTCCCTTGAATATCCATCAGAAACCACCCCCACCCTCATTCTCTCCTTCTTCTGACTTCTCTCTCAACCTGTCCTGTATCCTGAGCCCCATGGAACTTGGGTCCTGTTACACTGTCCAGATCTTCGCCAAGTGTCAGATGGAGAAAGGTTCAATAATGAATGTCTCCCATGATGGGAGGGCTCTGAAGTGGGGCTGAAATGGGGATATATGGCTCAAACCATGATCCAGAATTAAAATAATATAGCAGGTACTATATGAGACAATACTGTCACTTCCTCTCATATCCCTGCTTTTGTCCCATTGAACTGGCCAGGATTTCACCTAGAGAATTCATAAATATCTTCTGGGCTGTTTGCTCTCTTGATTTCCTATGAAACCAGAGGAGTCACAGGAATGGCCCTTCCACTCAGAGTCCTTCTACTCTTGTAACGTCGAGGGGGGGTCTGCATGGAATGCATCTTCTGTGTCTGAGGTGAATCTATTTGCCTGTAGCTGGAGGAGGGTCAGGCCCACTCCTCAACTCAGCATGAAGCATCTTGGGATGGTCATTCCCAAGAATAGGGACACTCATTAGCGGGTCTTCTGTGTGTTGGCAGCTGTCCTGTGTGTGTATTTAATACCTTACAGGAATGTCTAAGAACAGTTACCAATCTAGTGTACCGGCCTCCTGTGAGTCTCCTTGTGTTGTGTTCACTGATCCAGATGAACCTGGACAAGGAGTCCCAGACGTGCAGAACCTCACAGACTCTCTCACTTACTTGTGTCACCACCAAGTTCTCTTGAACAACTGTGGATTTTCAGTATTCTCCATTGTTCCCCAAATCTCATCTCTCAGTTTTTTCTCTGCATAATCAGCAGGCTGTCCCCAGCTGTGTTTCTTATGAGGTATATATACATTTCTTTCTGTTCTAATATACAAACATTGGCAGAAAATGTCTGGATGCATTGCCTAACTGTCATATCCTTCTTTCCATAATATCCGTGGTATGTTTCATTTATTGATAACCTCTGATGAATTATTACACTATAAATCTGTATATTTTTAGGTAATGCTACTCCTGGAAGTATTATAGGAATTACTTGCATAACTGGTAATATATTTTACAACCAAAAAGAGTTCACATAATTATATTTAACAGATGAATTTACTGTGCAATATAACTTATAAAAAACAACCTAACGTAACAATCTGCTTGGGATTTTCATTCAAGATATTATAATACCCACTTCCCATTATTCTATTATTTGTAGAGTTATTTAGTATAAAATATAAAACATAATAGTGAGGGGGAGACAAGATGGCGGGGAAGAAGGAGGAGGCCCCTTTTCAACCTGTACCCTAAAGTGAGCTGATTACCTACCAATGAAATCCGATCACCCATGAAATCAGCCTGAGATTAGAATTATACACGTCTGGGGCGCCTGGGTGGCTCAGTGGGTTAAGCTGCTGCCTTCGGCTCAGGTCATGATCTCAGGGTCCTGGGATTGAGTCCCGCATCGGGCTCTCTGCTCTGCAGGGAGCCTTCTTCCTCCTCTCCCTCTCTCTGCCTGCCTGTCTGCCTGCTTATGATCTCTGTCTGTCAAATAAATAAATAAAATCTTTAAAGAAAAAAAGAATTATACACGTCTGGATCTCTATGGGGGCAGAAGACACCAGTGGGCAGGTACAGAGGAGTGGTAACATCGGACTAATATGGGAAGATAAACAAAAGCGGGAGGGAGCCACCAGAAGAGACCCATTGGAAATAGGAGAGCGCCCTGCGACTGGGGACCAGCATTAACTTGGAGTCTGGTTGAAAGCACTCAAAAAGAACAAAGAATTGCAGGGGGAAGTTCTGGGAATCAGGGTGTTTAGGGACAGAGGCTTAAGTCCCTGGACCCAGGGCAGCCACCCCAGTGCTGAGCCAGAGAGAGTGCAGTGTGGAAGCCATGTCTTGGTCCCTGAGGGACAAGCAGGTCTGAGAGCACGTGAGGTCCAGCTCCGTGAGGGGCTGGGAGCCCTGTCAGCCAGCAGAAGCACAGACTTTTTTGCAGTCCCCCAAAACACACCATGTCGTGCTATTAGAGCCTGAGTCGTGCCCCACACCCTCCCCTGAGAGAGGTGCATGCAGGTGCCATCCCAGTGCTCTCTGTCCCTGAAGGCCTGAGTACTGTCAGGCCAGGCCAGCAGGAAAATCTCAGTGTGCTATCGCTGCTTGGACCCTCTCTGGCAGTCTGGAGCTGCCCAGAGAGCTGCCGCTGTTGGCGTTTTGGGTACAAGCAGGAGTTCCTGTGTCCCCAGGGCCGGCAACATGGGACGTGCTCTTCCAGTGGCCAAGGGGGAACTTATGTGCTCTGCAGCTCCCAGAGGGGAATAGACTGAGGTTTCTCTCTGAGAGGGAGGTCTGGGTGCAATCTCTTTCCTCTAAACCTCCAAAGACCATCAAAAGCTGTCAAAGGAAGAGAAAACAAATGAACAAACAAACATAAAAACCTCCAGAGAACAAAGGCCTGAAAAACAGGTTTCCTCAGAGCCCACCCTCTTGAGGGGTCCTGGAGGACTTAACTCAGGGAACACTGCCTGGAAGCCTACATGGCAGGCTCCTCCCCCAGGAAGCCAACCAGGGTAAAAAAAAAAAAAAAAAAAGACGACAAGAGAACAACCACCACGACTTCATAGATACAACCTTTATTTTTAAATCATTCCCAATATTCTGGTTCATTTTTTTATAGATAATTTTTTAACCTATTTACCAATACAGTGAGATGTCCAGTACATCAAATTCCATAGTAACCTTTTAACCTGAACATTTTGATACATATACAAGTTTTCCTTTTGCTTTTCTATTTTTTTAATTTTTAATTTAATTTTATTTAGTTAGGTTTATTCTTTTCTATTTTAAATTGTTAATATTAATATAGAGTTAAACTTCAAGATAATATCATTCCCCCAATCAATGCTAACACTATAGGTAAGCCAATTTTTAATCCCCCTTTATCTTAGGAAAGTTGAGTCTTTTAACAAAGATATCAAGATACATCCAGGAAAAATCAAAATAGCCTTCCTCGCCCACAATGAAAATTTATAGCTACTCTCCCATCTTCTTCATCCACCAGTGTTTCCGTGTAATTGAGTTTTACTAATAGTATATAAATCTTATACTTGGAGTTCTTTTAGATGAGGTTCTTTTTTATTTCATATATATATATATTCTCGTGTCAAATACTTTTGTCACTCCTTCTGTTTGTCTGTTTTTGTTTGTATACTTCATAAATCTTACCTTTGGGCCCATTTTGGCTTAGACTTCTCCCTCTTTTTTTTTTAATTAATTTATTTATTTTCAGAAAAACAGTATTCAATATTTTTTCACCACACCAAGTGCTCCATGCAATCCTTGCCCTCTATAATACCCACCACCTTGTACCCCAACCTCCAAACTCCCGCCACTTCAAACCCCTCAGATTGTTTTTCAGAGTCCAGAGTCTCTCATGATTAACCTCCCCTTCCAATTTACCTCAACTCCCTTCTACTCTCTAACACCCTTTGTCCTCCATGCTATTTGTTATGCTCCACAAATAAGTGAAACCATATGATAATTGACTCTCTCTGCTTGACTGATTTCACTCAGCATAGTCTCTTCCAGTGCCATCCATGTTGCTACAAAAATTGGGTATTCATCCTTTCTGATGGAGGCCTAATACTCCATAGTGTATATGGGCCACATCTTCCTTATCCATTCGTCCATTGAAGGGCATCTTGGTTCATTCCATAGTTTGGCGACCGTGGCCATTGCTGCTATGAACATTGGGGTACAGATGGCACTTCTTTCACGACATCTGTTTCTTTGGGATAGATACCCAGGAGTGCAATGGCATGGTCATAAGGAAGTTCTATTTTTAATTTCTTGAGGAATCTCCACACTGTTTTCCAAAGAGGCTGCACCAAGTTGAATTCCCAGCAACAGTGGAAGAGGGTTCCCCTCTCTCCACATCCCCTCCAAAACATGTTGTTTCCGGTCTTGTTAATTTTGGCCATTCTAACTGGTGTAAGGTGATATCTCAATGTGGTTTTAATTTTAATCTCCCTGAGGGATAGTGATGATGAACATTTTTTCATGTGTTTGATAGCCCTTTGTATGTCTTGATTGGAGGAGTGTCTGTTCATATTGTCTGCCCATTTTTTGATATGATTGTCTGTTTTATGTGTGTTGACTTTGAGGAGTTCATTATAGCTCCTGGATATCAACCTTTTGCCTGTACTGTCATTTGCAAATATCTTCTCCCATTACGTGGGTTGCCCCTTTGTTTTTTTGTCTGTTTCCTTTGCTGTGCAGAAGCTTTTGATTTTGATGAAGTCCCAAAAGTTTATTTTCACTTTTGTTTCCTTTGCCTTTGGAGACACATCTTGAATGAAGCTGCTGTGGCTGATATCGAAGAGATTACTGCCTATTTTCTCCTCAAGGATTCTGATGGATTCTTGTCTCACGTTGAGGTCTTTTATCCATTTTGAGTTGATATTTGTGTATGGTGTAAGAGAATGGTCGAGTTTCATTCTTCTACGTATAGCTGTCCAGTTTTCCCAGCACCAGTGATTGAAGAGACTTTTTCCATTGTATATTTTTTCCTATTTTGTCAAAGATTAATTGACCATAGAGTTGAGGGTCCATATCTGGGCTCTCTACTCTGTTCCACTGGTCTATGTGTCTCTTTTTATGCCATTGATTACCATGCTGTCTTGGTGATCACAGCTTTGTAATAAAGCTTAAAAAGAGATAATGGGATGCCCCAGCTTTATTTTTCTTTTTCAACATTTCCTTAGCGATTCGGGGTCTCTTCTGATTCCATACAAATTTTTGGATTATTTGCTCCAGCTCTTTGAAGAATACCAGTGGAATTTTGATTGAAATGGCATTACAAGTATAGATTGCTCTAGGCAGTATGGACATTTTAACAATGTTTATTCTTCCAATCCAAGAGCATGGAATGGTCTTCCATCTTTTTGTATCTTCTTCAATTTCTTTCATGAGTGTTCTGTATTTCCTCAAGTACAGATCCTTTACCTCTTTGGTTAGGTTTATTCCCAGGTATCTTATGGTTCTTGGTGCTAGAGTAAATGGAATCAATTCTCTAATTTCCATTTATGTATTTTCATTGATAGTGTATAAGAAAGCCACTGATTTCTGCACATTGACTTTATATCCTGCCACGTTGTTGAATTGTGGAATGAGTTCTAGTAGTTTGGGGGTGGAGTCTTTTGGGATTCCCATATAAAGAATCATGTCATCTGCGAAGAGAGAGAGTTTGACTTCTTCATTACCAATTTGGATACCTTTTATTTCTCTTTGTTGTCTGATTGCTGTTGCTAGGACTCCTAATACTATGTTGAACAAGAGTGGTGAAAGTGGGCATCTTTGTTTTGTTCCTGATCTCAAAGGGGAGGCTACAAGCTTTTTCCCATTGAGGATGATATTTGCTGTGGGTCTTTCATAGATAGATTTGATGAGGTTCAGGAATGTTCCCTCTATCCCTATAATTTGAAGCGTTTTAATCAGGAACGGATGCTGGATTTTGTCAACTGCTTTTTCTGCATCAATTGAGAGGACCATGTGGTTCTTCTCTCTTCTCTTATTCATTTGTTCTATCACATTGATTGATTTGCGATTGTTGAACCATCCTTGTAGCCCAGGGATGAATCCCACCTGATCATGGTGGATAATCTTTTTTTTTTTAAATTTTTTATTTTTTATAAATATATATTTTTATCCCCAGGGGTACAGGTCTGTGAATCACCAGGTTTACACACTTCACAGCACTCACCAAATCACATACCCTCCCCAATGTCCATAATCCCACCCCCTTCTCCCAAACCCCCTCCCCCCAGCAACCCTCAGTTTGTTTTGTGAGATTAAGAGTCACTTATGGTTAGTATCCCTCCTCTTTTTAATGTGCTGTTGGATCCTGTTAGCTAGGATCTTGTTGAGAATTCAGCATCCATATTCATCAGTGATAATTGTCTGAAATTCTCCTTTTCGGTAGGGACTTTGCCTGGTTTGTGGATCAGGGTAAGGCTGGCTTCATAGAAAGAGTCTGGAAGTTTTCCTTCTGCTTCAATTTTTTGAAAGAGCTTCAGGAGAATAGGTGTTATTTCTTCTTTGAAAGTTTGGTAGAATTCCCCGGGGAATCCTTTCATGTCCTGGGCTCTTGTTTTTTGGGAAATTTTTGATCACTGCTTAAATCTCATCACTAGATATCGGTCTATTCAGGTTGTCGATTTCTTCCTGGTTCAATGTTAGGAGTTTATAGTTTTCCAGAAATGCATCCATTTCATCTAAGTTGCTAAGCTTATTGGCATATAACTGTTGATAGTAACTTCTTATTATTGTTACTACTTCTTTGTTGTTCATTGTGATCTCTCCCTTTCCATTCATAATTTTATGAATTTGGTCTTTCTCTCTTTTCTTTTGTATTAGTGTGGCCAATAGTTTATCAATCTTATTGATTCTTTCAAAAAGCCAGCTTCTAGTCCCATTGATAACGTTCTGCTGTATCTTTGGTTTCTACCTCTTTGATCTCAGCTCTAATCTTGATGTTTTCCCTTCTTATGTGTGGAGTCGGTTTGATTTGTTGTTGATTCTCTAGTTCTTTAAGGTGTAGAGACAGCTGCTATGTTCTGGATTTTTCAATTTCTTTGAGGGATGCCTGGATGGCTATGTATTTCCCCCTTAAAACCGCCTTTGCTGTATCCCATAGGTTTTGGACAGAAGTGTCTTCATTCTCATTGATTTCCATGAAATGTTTCAGTTCTTCTTTGATCTCCTGGTGGATACAAGCATTCTTAAGCAAGGTGGCCTTTAGCTTCCAGGTGTTTGAGTTCCTTCTGAACTTTTCCTTGTCATTGAGCTCAAGTTTCAAAGCATTGTGATCTGAGAATATGCAGGGAATCATCTCAGTCTTTTGGTATCGTTTGAGTCCTGATTTGTGACCCAGTATGTCATCTATTCTGGAGAAGGGTCCATGTGCACTTGAGAAGAATGAGTATTCTGTTGTTGTAGGGTGGAATATTCTGTATATATCTATGAGGTCCATCTGGTCCAATGTGTCATTCAATGCTCCTGTTTCTTTATTAATTTTCTGCTTCGATGATTTGTCTATTCTTGAGAGAGGCATGTTAAGATCTCCTACGATTAGTGTATTCATATCAATATGACTCTTTATCTTGATTAACAGTTTTCTTAAGTAATTGGCTGCTCCCATATTGGGAGCATAGATTTTAAAATTGTTAGATCATCTTGGTGGATAGTCCCTTTAAGGATTATGTAGTGTCCTTCTGTATCTCTGACTACAGTCTTTAGTTTAAAATCTAATTTATCTGATATGAGAATCGCTACCCCAGTCTTCTTTTGAGGCCCATTGGCATGAAAGGTGCTTCTCCACCCCTTCACTTTCAGTCTGGGTGTATCTTTAGGTTCAAAATGGGTCTCTTGTAGACAACATATGGATGGTTCCTGTCGTTTTATCCAATCTGCAATCCTGTGCCATTTTATGGGTGCATTTAGGCCATTCACATTGAGAGTGATTATTGATAGATATGTTTTTATTGACATCGAGTTACCTTTGAAGTCTTTATTTCTGCAGACTGTGTCTATATTTCTGTTCAATGCTATTCTTAGGATTTTTCCTCTTTTATAGAACCCCCCTTAATATTTCCTGTAGTGTCGGCTTGGTGGTTGCATAATCTTTTAAGCCTTGCCAGTCTTGGAAACTCTTTATCTCTCCATCCATTTTGAATGTCAGTCTTGCTAGATAAAGTATTCTTGGCTGCATGTTCTTCTCATTTAGTGCCCTGAATATATCTTGCCAGCCTTTTCTGGCTTGCCACGTCTCTGTGGACAAGTCTGATGTTAATCTGTTGGGCTTCCCTCTGTAAGTAAGGAGCCTCTTTGCCCTGGCAGCTCTTTAGAGATTATACCTACAATTATAATTCCTCAATTTGACTATCAGTTGTCGTGATTTTTTTTGGAATGTATAATCTTGGGTGGAGATTTTTCAGCCTCCAGTACATGAACGCTGGTTTCATTCATGAGATTGGGAAAATTTTCATGAAGGACTTGTTCCACTATATCTTCTAGACTTCTTTCTTTCTCCTCCCCTTCTTGGAATCCAATAATTGTGTCGTTGGAATGCTTCATGGCATCATTTATTTCCTTGATTTTGTTTTCGTGGTTTCTAAGCTGTTTGTTCCAGGCTTCCTCCTGATCCTTTCTCTCTATCTGCTTGTCCTCCAGATTGCTAATTCTATCTTCTGTCTCAGTTACCCTAGCTTTGAGAGAGTTTTGATTAGATTGGAACTCATTGAGAGCATTGTGAACCTCCTCCCTGGTAGCTTTAAGCTCCTCCCTAACATTGTGAACATCCTGTCTGGTCGCTTTTAGTTTAGCCCTAATCAATTTCATTTGGTCATCCATGGCTTTCTCCAACCTAGCTATTGCCTGGATAATTGTTAGCCTGAATTCTCTTTCTGACATATTGTCTATGTTGATAGCCATTAGCTCTGTTGCAGAAGGCCCATCCTCTGTATTTTTCTTCTGTTGGGCCTTCCTCCAACTAGTCATTTTGGTGGGAGATGCCTGAACAGATGTAGCTGGATGTCTCAACTGTGGTGTAGTCAAGGTGCACCCTGTAACACTTCTGAGCAATCAGGATTCCCCACCCAAACGAGAGACAAAAGAAAAGAAATAAAAGAAAAAGAAGAGAGAGAGAGACAGGAAAGAAAGGGATGATGAAAGGGAAGTCCAGCCAAGATGGGCCCCAAGGTAAGATTATGAAGTAGACAAACAAATAGAGACAAAAAGACTGATACAAGTATATGACAAGAGAAAAAAATATATATATATGCAAATAAAGGAAGAATCTCGTCAAAAAGAGCCCCACGTGTAAGATTTATATGCTATCAGGACAAACACAAAAACACAGAAACACTGGTGGAAGAAGAAGATGGGAGATTTTATAAATTCTCAGTGTGTGCGAGGAAGGTTGTTTTGATTCTTCCTGGATGTATCTTGGTATCTTTGTTAAAGGACTCAACTTTCCTAAGATAAAGGGGATTAAAAATTGGTTTACCTATGAGGGTAGTATTGTTTGGGGAAAGGGAATTACTTTGAATTTTAACTCTATATGAATATTAGAGGATAAAAATAAAAAGAATAAACTAGACTAAACTAAACTAAAATTTTTAAAAAATAAAATTTTAAAATTTTAAAAAAAATTTAAAATTTAAAAATTTAAAAAAATAAAAATGCAAAAGAAAAAGATAGGTGTATGTATCAAAAAGTTCAGTTTAGATGGGTATTATGGAATTTGATGTACTGTACAGCTAGTTATGATGGTAAATAGGTTGAAAAAATTACCTATGTGTAAAAAAAAAAAAAAAAATGAACCGGAATAGTGGGAACAAGTGAATAATACATGTTTTCCTATGAAGTAGTGGTTGTTTTCTTGTAGTCCTTTTTTTTTTGTTTTCTTTCTTGGTTTGTTTTCTGGGGGAGGGGCCTGCCACATGGGTTGTCAGTCAGTGATGTTTCCTGAGTTAAATCCTCCCGCCCCCCTCAAGGGTGTGGACTTTGAGAAAACTGTTTTTTTTCAGGCTTTTGTTTTCTGGTGGTTTTTATGTTTGTTCATTTTTTTTTCTCTCACTTTGACAGCCTTTGATGGTTTTTGTAGCTTTAGAGGAAAACAAACTGCACCCTGATCTCCCTCTCAGAGTGAAGCCTCAGTCTGGGTGCAGAGCCTAAATAAGTTCCCCCTTGGCTGCTGGCAGAGCAGGTGCCAAGTTACAGACCCTGGGTGTGCAGGATCTTTTGCTTGTACCCAAAGCCAAAGCAGTGGTGGCTGTCTGGGAGCTCCTGACTGCCAGAGAGGTTCCAAGCAGCAATCGCACACTGAGATTTTCCCGCTGGCCCTGGGCTGGGAGTGCCTGGTCTTGCTGGGTCTAAGAGTGCGCGGCTTGCTTGCACCTCTTTCAGGGGCGTCTATGGGTCTCAGGCACTGAGAACGGGGTGCAGATCCGAGAGCACCGGGCTAGGCTTTTATGCACCTCTGTCAGAGGAGAGTTTGGGGCATGTGGCTTAGGCTTTGAAACAATGGCGCAGGTCAAAGAGCGCCTGCCCGGCCTTTGTAACTCTCTCAGGGGAGCATGAGTTGGTCTCATGCCTTCTGCAGACCAACGTGGCTCCCATCCCCTCACAGCAGCAAGAACCCCTGCATTCTCCGGTGCGCTGATCGCTTAAGGACCAAGACCTGGTTTTCTCTGCTGCTCTCTCTCTGCCTTAGCACAGGGAAGGCTGTCCTGGGACCTGGGACTTAGCTAAGCTAAGCAGGGGTGAAGCCCACGTGGGGAGCGCATGGTCTCAGGTCCCACAGGGTCAAAGGAGGGTCAGGGGTGTCTGAGTGTAGCAGAGCTCGCCGGTATTAGAGTGGGGAAGCCGACTGCAGAGACAGAGCTGAGGAGTGAGCTCTCAGCTTGGGGTTACCTTAAACCATGATTCATGTCACCGACCACTGTTCTGTGAGCAGAGATCCCTCAAGATCTAGGAAGACTCCCCTGGAAGAGTGCAGGGATCTGTGGGGTTTGGAGACTCCAGGCACTACTGTGCACCAGAGACAGAGACACTCAGTCACAGGCCGGGTGAGGTCAGAGCGCAGCCAGAGGCCAGGGAGGCAGGAGTTATTGAACGCTTTTCTCCAAGGGCCCACTGAGGAGTGGGGCCCCTCTGGCCAGGGACTGGGAGGCTGCCATTTTCATTACCATCCACCGGAACTCTACAGAAAGCACTCAGGGAAAAATAGCTCCCAAATGAGAACCTGAGCAGATGACTTAGCCTGGCCCCTGGTAAGGGCGGTGCAATTCCGCCTGGGGCAACAACACTTGAAAATCACTACAACAGGCCCCTCCCCCAGAAGATCAGCAAGAAATCCAGCCAAGAACCAAGTTCACTGACCTAGGAGAATAGCAGAATTCCAGAGGAGGAGGAAGCAAAGCATGGAATTCATGGCTGTCTCCCTATGATTCATTAGTCTTACAAACTTAAATTTTTTAATTTTATTTTTCTTATTCTAATATTTTTAATTTTACTCTTACCTCTTTTAACATTTTTTAACTAGTTTATCTTAACAATACCTTTCCTTAAAAAATCTTTTTGAACCTTCATTATTATAGTCATATTTTATCCTTCATTGTATATAACCTTATTTTTGTATACCCATAGGGTTTTTAATTATAAGAAATTTTGGGATAAAATTTCTTCCAATAGATCAAAATATACTCTAAATCTAGCACAGGCCTTTTTTCCAGTCTGCAGCCTCAACAAATTCTCTCCACTTTCTTTTACTTTATGCTCCCAACCAACTTATCTTAGCAACTCTTTTTTTAGAATTTTTTTTTTAATTTATCATCTTTATAGTCATATTCCATTCCTTCATCGTGTTTACTCTTATATATGTTTTTCATTCTTTAAAATTTGGGGAGCTATTTTCTTCTAAGAGAGCAAAATACTCCCCAAATTAAGACCCCAAATCATTGGGGGAAAGAAATGGGATAAAAATAAGTTCAGAAAAGAAAATTAACAAAGAAAAAATAAAGAAAAAAATATATAATATTATATATATGTGTGTGTATATTCTTCTAAAGAAAAAATATAAAAAAGAATATATAATATTCTTTCTCTATATATAATATATAATATATAATATCCATGCCCTCTATATTACGCACCATCTAGTACACTGACCTACCACTCCAGCCCCTTCAAAACCCTCAGATTGTTTTTCAGAGTCCATAGTCTCTCATGGTTCACCTCCCCTTCCATTTTCCCCAACTCCCTTCTCCTTTCTAACTCCCCATGTCCTCCATGCTATTTGTTATGCTCCACAAACTAGTTAATCCATATGATAATTGACTCTCTCTGCTTGACTTATTTCACTCAACGTAATCTCTTCCAGTCCTGTCCATGTTGCTACAAAAGTTGGGTATTCCTCCTTTCTGATGGAGGCATAATACTCCATAGTGTATATGGACCACATCTTCCTTATCCATTCACCCATTGAAGGGCACCTTGGTTCTTTCCACGGTTTGGCAACCATGGCCATTGCTGCTATAAACATTAGGGTACAGATAACCCTTCTTTTCTCTACATCTGTATCTTTGGGGTTAATACCCAGTAGTGCAATGGCAGGGTCATAGGGAAGTTCTATTTTTAACTTCTTAAGGAATCTCCACACTGTTCTCCAAAGTGGCTGCACCAACTTTCTGAGCTTCTAACCCAACCTTCTCTGGTCCACCTCTTTCTGCCTTTGGTTCTCTTCCCCACAGACAGCAGAAATGGTTCCTGAACAACAAGGGAGTTCTTCTCTTTTTTGGAACTAAGAACTCCTGGGTCAAGAGGGTGTGTGGATGAGGCTTGCAGCAAGTGGCTTCTTTCTGCTCTTTCAGATCATCCTCCAGCTGGTGCTTCCAACTGCTGCCTTACAAGCTGTCAGTCATTAAAAACAGTGATTACTGATACAGACAGCAACACGACTGTATCCACAAGGATTGATTCTGGGGCAAAGAAGCCTTACAGACAAAGTACATAGAGTAAAATGACCCATTTATGGATTCTACAGAATTAAAGCTAGTATAAAGTGGCATGAGAAAGAACAATATTTACATGGGGACAGGGTAAATAAGGGAAAGAGAAGGAATTCCAGGTGGGAAATGCTGGAAATTTAGGGAGAATTGAAGCACTCACTGTCAATAAAGATGATTGTGACACCTATGTTTGTCATATCACACACTCCATATGTGGGCTGTTGATCTTGTGTCGAATATACATGTCAAACTTATTATAGGTAATAACAAAAATGATTCTATAAGAACGCAGAGAAAGTGAAATGTTAAAGACATGAAAATACACCTACACGATGCTGATTTTCTCTGTATTTATGGTAAAGTATAATATAAGCAAAATAAATCCATCCCCATTAGAGGAAGGGATCCACATTCCTCATAGCCTGACATTCGGTCCTGCAGATGATTTGGGGTGGGGGTAGCAGATCCTATTGGGGGAGCACTGACCTAGATCCTGGGGTCAATCTCACCCCGGATATGTTCATGGCCACCCTACAAACACAAGTATACACCCTGGAATGTTACATAATAAAAAACATTTTTTTTTCAAAATTGGTCATTAGCACTAAATTAAAGGTATTCACAACTGCGTGGGTCACTGCCTCCCTGTCAGAATAGATACGCAAGCTGAATATATAGCTAGAGGACATGCAAATAGGGCCTTTCCTCTTCTGATTTAACCAGCATAGACAAGATCCTGCAGCTGGGAGAGGAGCCCCAGGCCCGGGATACCCAGGTGTTCACTCAGTGATCAGGACAGAATATAGACAACTCACCATGGAATTTGTGCTGGGCTGGGTTTTCCTTCTTGCTCTTTTAAAAGGTAATTTATGGAGAAAAAAGAAATTGAGTATATGAGTGGATATGAGTGAGAGAAACACTAGATATGTGATAGTTTCCTGACCAAGGTGTCTTCCATTTGCAGGTGTCCAGTGTGAGGTGCAGCTGGTGGAGTCTGGGGGAGACCTGGTGAAGCCTGGGGGGTCCCTGAGACTCTCCTGTGCAGCCTCTGGATTCACCTTCAGCAACTACAACATGTACTGGGTCCGCCAGGCTCCAGGAAAGGGGCTGCAGTGGGTTGCAGAAATTAGCAATACTGGTAGTAGCACATACTACACAGACTCTGTGAAGGGCCGATTCACCATCTCCAGAGACAACGGCAAGAACATGCTGTATCTACAGATGAACAGCCTGAGAGCCGAGGACACAGCCGTGTATTACTGTGTGAGAGACACAGTGAGAGGCCCTCATTGTGAGCCAGTGCAGAAACCTCCCTGTTGACACAGGATGTGCTGAGCTGCAGGGGCACTCAGGGCAGCAGAGAGAGCTCAGCATCCACAGCAGAGATCAGACCCAGGAGCAGGTTCAGTGGGGTAGGACTTCCTTTTGAGATCAGGAATTTCCTCTCCACAATCTCAGCTGTCCACAAAGATATATTTTTTTCTTCCATAGCTAATACCTCATGTTCTCCGTACAACCGACCACAAGAATATAACTTTGCCTCCACATAGTTGAGATCTCACCAGTCTCCGGGGAACTTCCCTTCATCAACCTCTTCTATGTCCCATTTTCGTTCTCCACAGAAGCACATGCTGCAAATTCCCATCGTCCTTAAGAAACATCTGCACAGCCCAGGCTCTCTGCATGCTGCATGCCTCTTCTCTGCCCTCAGCGGGGCACACACTGTCCCCACATGTTTATGACTGCCCAAGTCAGTTCTTGTCCTCCTGGCTCCAGTGTATCTTCTGGCTCATTGTACATGTGGGCGAACACAGGTGATCAGGAACTGCCCTTCTGTAGGCACCGCTGCATTTCCTGGATGGAAAAGGAGTCCACCTGCTATGAGAGATGCTCAGATTTCCCCAGAAAGCGGTGGGATGACAATCCAGAGAGGGAAACCTATCCCTGTCCTGCTGGGTCCTGGAGGGAGGGCTCCCTGTTGTTCTGGTTGCCATCTCAGAACACCACAGGAGGAAAAGAAGAGAACTGTGGTGGAAAACCAACCCTTCTGTCTATTTGGACCTTAGTGTTACAGACAGTGGCTGACCCAGTGAACCCATAACACACACTGGAAATACAAGATTATCTTCATGAAAATGTAAGAGAGGTTTTTGTAGAAAATCAAGGGAGTTAGGGGAAATTGGAAGGGGAGGTGAACCATGAGAGACTATGGACTCTGAAAAACAATCTGAGGGTTTTGAAGGGGTGGGGGTTGGGAGGTCGGGGTACCAGGTGGTGGGTATTACAGAGGGCACGGATTGCATGGAGCACTGGGTGTGGTGCAAAAATAATGAATACTGTTATGCTGAAAATAAAAAATAAATTTTTAAAAAATGGTTAAAAAAAAAGAACCCTCATGCCAGACACACAGACTTCTGCAGTCTTTACACCAGCACACAGGGTTGTGGGTTTCACGTGTAGTACTGGTGTCTGCATTGAAAAGCACACTGTGGCAGAATACAGAGTCTAGTGAGGGGAAGGAGAGGAAGAATTTCCCTCAGTCACAGGTTCTGATGGACAAAGAAGTAAGTTGACATGAGACTGATTAACAAGAGAAAGAAAACAACATTTTATTACATGTGCATAGAAGTCATGTAGTTAAAATGAGACCCGGAGAGATAAATAGGCAGGCAGTTATTCTTTTCACATTTTGACAAAGAGATGACACATTTGTGAGGAATTTACAGGAAAATGAAAACACATATTGGAAGCTTTACTTAATGAGGAATTCTAGGCATAATTTTTCCTGAGGTAGGAAATTAGTAAAAGATTAGCAAGGTCTGTTTCTCCAGCTTTCTCAGACAGAAAGTCTCTATCTCTAGTGAGAAGGATGTGTTTTTACTTGTCAGTACTGGAAGGGAATTACTCTTCATGTAGCAGAATTACTCCTGCCTTAAGGGGCACAGAGGAGGGTCTGAGGGGCCTTGCAGTAGGGGTCTCCTAATTACATTCCATGAAAAATAATGAGTCTGCTCCTGGCATACATTTGGGGCAGCCAGCCATGGGCCCTACAGAAGATATTTGGAATATGAATTCCAGCATGCCAGTTCAGGAGCTCAGGAAGGATCAAGGTCCTTCCTTCAGGTCAGACTGTGTTTCCCTGTGCCAGCCACAGAGAAGATTCAGAGGTGCAGGGAAAGGTATTTCACAACTTCCCCAGGATAAAAAGGGCACTGGAACAGAGCTAGGTGCTGCTGGTGGGAATGCAAAATGGCACCCTGTACAAAATATGGGCCACTCTTTTGTGAGGTGTTTCACACACTTGACCTTATGACCAGTGACACCAACTGTATTCACAGAACTAAGTGAAGTTAGAGCACATGTGCACTTAAAACATGCACACAGATGCTTATAGGCACTGTCTTTGTAAGTCCTACATCATGGACACCAGTAAGCTTTCTTCTTATAGGGGATGGTTGGACACCGTAATACTAGTTGAAGACAATAGAAGCATGAGCCTGAACAAGGATGACTTTCACTTTCATGGCCCTACATGGAAGAAGCCTGAGGCCACATGCTACATGGTCCCACCTGCACAGTACGCAATCTGCAAGGCCAAGTGCATAGAAAACTAACTGGTGTAAAAGGACCAGTTTGGACAGACATAAGAATGACCATTTCCTTCAGCTGTGGTTACTGAGTTGTCCTATAACTTGATTCTGGTCTTGTCACATGGCTATAGTGCATAGCAGAGAGTAAACTCACTTAAATAAACTCACTTAAATAAGCTTCAGGTTCCCATATCTGTTACTTCTGTAAACTTCTAATTTCCATGATTATTAGATTAATTGTATTAAATTTATGTCCAGGAATACTTTTCTCAACACCCTGTGCTGGAGTCCTTTTGAGCGGGGTAGTTGCCCAATGACTATGAAAAGTAGATAGATGAGAGAGGTAGAATATTGCAGGGGGCAGAGTCAGCTCTACTCATGAAGCCCACAGGGTTTAATGCATGACTGGAAGGTCAGGAGCTGAGATGGGTTAGAACATAATGACATCAAGGGAGTGAACACAGGACAATGGTGGAGACAGTCCGTGAGGCTTTATCTATGTAATTTATTTGGTCACTGACAATTATCATGAGGATATTGGACAAAAGCACAGTGAACTGTTGGTAAATCCTCATGAAATGAATGGAAGAAACCAGAAGGAGGAGTACAGAAGGTGGATGCAGGGATGAAGACTGGCGGGCAGAGGTTATTTGAGGAAAGGTTGAAAGAGCTGTGAGTGTTATGATAGAGGGACAATGGTCACATTCCAGCACAGAGCTCTTGTCCAGCACATCCCAGAGCTCAGAACACCAGCTAAGTGAGACACTTGGAGCACCATGTAGTGAAATCAGCAAGCCCTGAAGAGGAAGAAGAACCTTGTTACGTGGGACCCTCAGGAACCTCTGACCACAGGTCCCAGCACCAGCGGCAGAAGCAAAGGTAGGCTGGGAAGAGAGGGGTTTCCTGTAGGGCTCTGCAGTTTCTATTGTTGTGAACAAATATGCTAAAGCCCCTATGTATGCATTAATGCCTTTGAGTCTCAATATTTCTAACAACTTCACACTCTGCAGAAATGGTTCAGTTACTCCTGTGCCTTCATCAATTAAATAATTAGAAGATGCCTAATACACCAATAATGTTATTCTACGTACTCTCAATTTCTTTACCACTACAATAATAATAATTACTATTATTATTACTATGACTAATATTACTATTTTTGCTTAGCCAACACAGGTTTATTTTCTCCCACTTCTAGAAGCTAGAAAGTCCAAGGTTATGATGCTTTCATAGCTGGTTTCTGATGAGACCTCTCTTGGCTTGCAGACAGCCACCTTCCTGCTGTCCTCATGTGGCTTTTCCTCATTGTGCTCCTAGAGAGAGCGATATCCCTAGTGTCTATTCCTCTTTGTTTAAAGATATCAGTCCTATCTGATTAGGATCTCACTCTTATGATCTGCTTTAACCTTAGTTATCACTTTTCTTTTTTTTTAATTATTTCTTTTCAGTGTTCTATAATTCATTGTTTATGTCCCACACCCAGTGTTCCATGCAATATGTGCCCTCCATAATACCCAACACCAAGCTCACCCAACGTCCCACCCCCCTCTCCTGCAAAACCCTCAGATTGTTTCTCAGAGCACATAGTCTCTCATGGTTCATCTCCACCTCTGATTTACCCCAACACCCTTCTTCTCTCCATCTCCCCATGTCCTCCATGTTATTCCTCATGCTCCACAAGTAAGTGAAACCATATGATCATTGACTCTCTCTGATTGACTTATTTCACTCAGCATAATCTCTTCCAGTCACATCCATGCTAATACAAAAGTTGGCTATTCGAATGACTTCATTGGTGAAGTGTTTGTTCATGTCTTCTGCCCATTTTTTGACATTATTATCTGTTTTGTGTGTGTTGAATTTGAATAGTTCTTTATAGACCCTGCATATCAGCCTTTTGTCTATACTGTCATTTGCAAATACCTTCTCCCATTCCGTGGGTTGATTCTTTGTTTGTTTCCTCTACTGTGCAGAAAATTTTGATTGTGATGAAGTCTGAAAAATTCATTTTTGCTTTTGTTTCCTTTGCCTTTGAAGACATATCTTGAAAGAAGTTGCTGTGACTGATATTGAAGAGTTTACTGCCTATGTTATCCTCTATGACTCTGATGGATTCCTGCCTCATGTTGAGGTCTTTTATCCATTTTAAGTTAATCTTTATGTATGGATTAAGAAAATGGTCGAGTTTCATTCTTCTGTTCTTAGCTGTTCAATTTTCCCAGCATGGCTTTCTTTTTGCCATTGGGTATTTTTTGCTACTTTGTCGAAGATTGTTTGACTATAGAGTTGAGGGTCCATATCTGGGCCCTCTACTCTGTTCTACTGGTTTATGTGTCCGTTTTTGTGCCAGTACCAGGCTCACTTGGTGATTACAGCTTTATAATATAGATTGAAATCAGGCAACATGACGTCCTTAACTTTGTTTTTCTTTTTCAACATTTCCTTGGCAATTTGGGGTCTCTTCTGGTTCCATACCACTTTTAAGATTCTTTGTTCCAGCACTTTGAAAAATGTTGATCTTATTTTGGTTGGTATGGCATTGAAAGTATTGATTCCTGTGGGCAGCAGAGACGCTTTAACAATGTTTATTCTTCAGATCCCTGAGCATGAAATGTTTTTCCATCTTTTTGTGTGGTCTTCAATTTCTTTCATGAGTGTTCTGTAGTTTCTCAAGTATAGATCATTTACCTCTTTGGTTAAGTTTATTTCATGGTACCTTGTGTTTTTTGGTGCTATTGTAAATGGAATTGATTTCCAAATTCTCTTTCTACAGTTACATTCTTAGTGTGTAACAAACTAACTGAATTTTGTGCATTGATTTTATCTGTGTAATCACTTAGGTTTGAAAGGCATGATCTATTAGCTGTTATAAGGACAGATCTGCCCAGACCCTTAGGAAAATTAAATCAACCAATATCTACAAGGAGGTATCGCTAACCTATATGGAGGCTATACTTAATCAGAAAATAACTGAAGATATAAATGATTACTTGGAATATGCCATAGGTTGCATTAAAATCTATTTTAAGTAGGAACATATGGTGTTTAAAATATTACCAATTATAGATATTTGCATCCTATTTGTTCATAATGATCAGTTCCTCTCTAGTGACATTTAAAATGAAATAAACTTATCTAGTCTCCATCTATCATCTATCTGTTCTCTAGTCATATGACCTCTATTTGATGTCTATTCATCTAAATTAATACTTATCTTATTGTTGTAAGACTTTTGGGAATATGTACATAGAACCTGAAACCTCTTATTAGACCTGTAATGTTTAGATCCTAATAATCTCCAGGTCATTCACTCCATTTCCTTCAAAGTATTTGAGAATCATTAACTCTATGCATGAATTAGTGACCATCTCTGTATTGCACTTTACTTTAAAGCAATCCCTTCCTCTCAGAGTTAACAGGTTCCTGTGTGATGTGGATTTCTCAGGAGAAGGAAGGTCCCTCCAAGCACTGGAATTGTATCTGCAGACAACAGAGCAGGTGCCTTGTGTTGGTGTCTGTGCACTTGAGGACCTGCGCTGCACTTACAAGCTTTGCAGACGTCTTGGCAGACAAAGCCCTTCACCAGAGACCATCAGGATCAAAGGTCTGCAGGAGTGCCTCTGTCGTACCAGTAGTTGCTCATGTGAAGTCAAGTAACTCAGTGCAGAAACTAAAAGAAATGTAATCTTGGGACCCAGGTCGCTTTAATTATCATTGTGTTTACAGCAGAGTTGGCATCAATATAAAATTTTTCTAGCAAAGATGTCTGGGATGACTGTTGATATTGAGTGTATTTAACACTAGATTTGGAAAGCTGTAGCCATAGAATGTGGATCCTGCCCAAGCAGCCATGGCAAAGGCAGCCTTGGAAGCCAGCTCTCTGGAATAATATTACTTGCAGTTTTAACAGTACTGGGGTAAAAGCAGAAGCTCCTGTGACCCCTAAGACTGTGACCCCTGGGACTAATTCAGTGATTCATCACTTACATACAACACCTAGTGTTCATCAAAACTAGAGCTTTCTTTCATGCTCATCATCCATCTCCCCAGTCCTCACTCATCTCCCTCCATCAACCTGCGGTCTGTTCTCTATTACTAAGAGTCACTTGTGGTTGATTCCCTCCCTCCTCTTTTTTCTTTTTCCACGTCCCTTATATACACCTCTTTTCCTTCACAAATTCCACATATGAGTCATAAATGGGAAAAGATAATTGCAAAGACATATCTGATAATGTTCATAATCTATAAAGACTTTACTACTCTCAACATGCAAATAATGCAGTTAAGAAATGGGAAGAAGAAAGGATTAAACATTTATTGAAGGAAGACTCCAGAAGGATATCAGATACATGAAAAGGCACTCAACCTCAGTCATCATAGGGTGTCACAGCCTGTGCGACAAACCGACCAGGAACGTGAGGGTAAGAGGATGGTGAAAAGAAATTAAGAGACAAAGAAATGGGGACAGGAGGAGCACCAAGGAGGATGTCCAATAGTGCCAAAGTTTATTTTGCAGAGCTCTGATTTATGCCACACAGTAAGGGAATCACCTCCTGTACATCTGGTGCTAGTTTCTATTTTGGCCTGAGAGTACCTGGCCATGCAGAGATATCAGATAGCCTTGACCTTCATGGTTTGGACACTTAGGCCATAACTCAATATTCACAAAACACGAGGAGCCTTATTAGCTTAGTCTTGAGCCAGCAGCTGCAATGGCAACAAGCCAAACCTCACAATGTTCTCATAACAATCACCAGGGAGACACGGTGGCACTCTAGCTTGCCACCTGTGAAGGTCCTCGGTTGAAGAGGTTCCCAAGAACTGTTGCTCTATTGGGTTAACCCCTTCTAGGCACGAGGCCCCAAACAATTGGGAAAGCACAAATCAAAGCCATGGAATGGAGTTACCTCATACCTGTCAGAATGACTAAAATGCAATAACTGCTGATCACAATTCTCAGATCTATGACAATTTCATTAGTGTTTGACATCAAATATAGTTGGAAACATATAGAGACATGGTTTCTAGGTCTACCACTCCAAGACAAGTAGTTGACCCTCACCTTACTCAGAGACATTTCCCATATAATAGAACCTATAAAAATATACCCTCGGGAGGGAAAGACTTCAGCGATTTGAGGGCACCTGATACGTCATAGGGACTTAATTCAAGATTCCTGCTCATCTCTGAATATAATAAATAGAGCAGGATATTGTAGTCAAGGAGCAGAGTGAGTATCTCAAGTAAAGGAAGTATGTATAAGGACATATGCTTTCAAAAGGACAATCTGTAATGGTTATGCTGAGTGGTAACTCCTCATATGTTGGATAAGTTGGGAAGAACAAAGAGGAGTCCTTGTCCTGTGTCCTGTGTCCTTGTCCTGTGTCACAGTCCCTGCAAGGGTCTGTGACACCTGCCAGTGCACTGGGATCATCAGGGTGCTCACACAGTCCTTGTCCTGTGTCCTGTGTCCTTGTCCTGTGTCACAGTCCCTGCAAGGGTCTGTGACACCTGCCAGTGCACTGGGATCATCAGGGTGCTCACACAATCCTTCTGACTCAAAAAGCATGGAGTGCATGATCCAGGACAAGAGGTGTATTGGGCATGGTCTCCTCTCAAGGGCTTCTAGCTAAATGCTCTGTTAAGTTCTCCCAGAAAGTACACAGTAAACATTTTGTAAATCTGTCGAAATACAGAAGAGTCCTCCATTTTTTCGGAATAAATCATCAAAATGGTCATAACCACATTTGCCAAGGACAAAGCATTGATATTATCATAATTGATATCATCATTGAAATAAATATGAATGTAGAAGTACAGTGACCCTAATTTCAAAGATGAAGAATTGTCTTTAACAGCATGCTTTCTGATTTCAGGTGTTCTGAGGTTAACTGCTTAACTAATAATTCCATTCATTTATCTTTATTAAAGTTTACCATTGATGTCTTCCAAGAGATCAGGTGTAAATGCCCCTTGTGTTTGTTGATAACCCACAGTGTCTTCAGCAGCTCTGTGATTCTCTGTCAATGGTTCTCAATGTCTCCAAGATTCTGTGACAGAAAGTCCTGGTCTCCACACATCAGTCCACTGGGACTTCTGCAAATTCAGAAAGCCTGCAAATTTCATGTCCAACTCTGTTATGCAGAAGGTTAAAGGCAGCAAATAGATCCCATGGTGAGAAGCACAGACTCACACTCTGGGGCTTAATTTCACCTGCTGTGTGCCCCTGGACATTCAAACAACAATTCTGTGCTGCAGTGAGTACATATCCACCTGCAAAATAGTGGTAAAATTAGTACCTACATCACAATAATGGGGTGTATATGTGAAAAAATGAAGATAATGGGTGCTAAATAGTTTCTCTAGGAAAGTGACAAAATAAAAGAGCATGGTTTCCTCAAAGATATCTTGGTGAACAAACTCCACCAGGAACCTCATGAATGCTCGAGGTCACTGCCATCTTGAGGATGCTACCTGGCAAATGTGTTATATACACAGAGAATATGCAAATATGGCCTTCCCTCTGCTGATTAAAACAGCTCAGCCCTGACTCTGCAGCTGGGAGAGGAACCCCAGCACAGTATTTCCAGGTGGTCCATTCAGTAATCAAGACAGAACATTGACAATTCACCATGGAGTTTGAGCTTGGATGGTTATTCCTTGTTGCTCTTTTAAAAGGTAATTCATGGTGAGCAAGAGACGTTGAGGATGTGAGTGGATATGATTTAGAGAAACCATGGATGTGTGACAGTTTCCTCACAAGGACGTCTATGTCTACAGATGTCCAATGTGAGGTGCAGCTGGTGGAGTCTGGGGGAGATCTACTAAAGCCTGGGGGTCCCTGAGACTCTCCTGCACAGCCTCTGGATTTACCTTCAGTAGCTTTGGCATGAGCTGGGTCAGCCAGGCTCCAGGGAAGGGGCTGCAGTGGGTCACATATATTAGCTATGATGGAAGTAGCACAAACTATGCAGACTCTGTGAAGGGCGAGTTCACCATCTCCAGAGACAATGACAAAAACATGCTGTATCTGCAGATGAACAGGCTCAGAGCACTGGACACAGCCCTGTATTACTGTGCAAGAGACAGCATGGGAGGACATCAGCTTGAGTCAAGACACACACCTCACTCTAAGAGGGATCTGGACCACCATGGGTGTACAATAATCACCAATTCTGTCTTTAAGCACAGAAGTAGATGCAGATGTAGGTTATGGGCACGTTTCCTGTAAGGGTCTGGGGAATCCTCTCCATAGAACAGTTTCCATCAGGGACCCTCTCTGCACACATGATTCAGTGCTTACTTCTTCACTCTCTGACTTCAAAAGGTTATTCTAATGGGGAAATAATTAAACTAAAATGCACAAAATATCTTCTCCCATTCCGTGGGTTGCCTATTTGTATTCTTGACTGTTTCCTTTGCTGTGCAGAAGCTTTTGATTTTGATGAAGTCCCAAAAGTTCTTTTTTTTTAGATTTTTTTAAATTTAATTTTTTATTTTTTATAAACATATATTTTTATACCCAGGGGTACAGGTTTGTGAATCACCAGGTTTACACACTTCACAGAACTCACCAAAGCACATATGTCCATAATCCAATGTCCATAATCCCACCCCCTTCTCCCAAACCCCCTCCGCCCAGCAACCCTCAGTTTGTTTTGTGAGATTAAGAGTCATTTATGGTTTTTCTCCCTCCCAATCCCATCTTGTTTCATTTATTCTTCTCCTACCCACTTAAGCCCCCATGTTGCACCTCCTCATATCAGGGACATCATATTATAGTTGTCTTTCTCTGCTTGACTTATTTCACTAAGCATGATACGCTCTAGTTCCATCCATGTTGTCACAAATGGCAAGATTTCATTTCTTTTGATGGCTGCATAGTATTACATTGTGTATATATACCACATCTTTTTTATCCATTCATCTGTTGATGGACATCTAGGTTCTTTCCATAGTTTGGCTATTGTGGACATTGCTGCTATAAACAGTCGGGTGCATGTGCCCCTTTGGATCACTACGTTTGTATCTTTAGGGTAAATACCCAGTAGTGCTATTGCTGGGTCATAGGGTAGTTCTATTTTCAACATTTTGAGGAACCTCCAAGTTGTTTTCCAGAGTGGCTGCACCAGCTTGAATTCCCACCAACAGTGTAGGAGGGTTCCCCTTTCTCCACATCCTCGCCAGCATCTGTCATTTCCTGACTTGCTGATTTTAACCATTCGGACTGGTGTGAGGTGATATCTCATTGTGGTTTTGATTTGTATTTCCCTGATGCCGAGTGATATGGAGCACTTTTTCATGTGTCTGTTCGCCATCTGGATGTCTTCTTTGCAGAAATGTCTGTTCATGTCCTCTGCCCATTTCTTGATTGGATTATTTGTTCTTTGGGTGTTGAGTTTGCTAAGTTCTTTATAGATTCTGCGCACTAGTCCTTTATCTGATATGTCGTTTGCAAATATCTTCTCCCATTCTGTCAGTTGTCTTTTGATTTTGTTAACTGTTTCCTTTGCTGTGCAAAAGCTTTTGATCTTGATGAAATCCCAATAGTTCATTTTTGCCCTTGCGTCCCTTGCCTTTGGCGTTGTTCCTAGGAAGATGTTGCTGCGGCTGAGGTCGAAGAGGTTGCTGCCTGTGTTCTCCTCAAGGATTTTGATGGATTCCTTTTGCACATTGAGGTCGTTCATCCATTTTGAGTCTATTTTTCTGTGTGGTGTATGGAAATGGTCCAATTTCATTTTTCTGCATGTGGCTGTCCAATTTTCCCAGCACCATTTATTGAAGAGGCTGTCTTTTTCCCATTAGACATTCTTTCCTGCTTTGTCGAAGATTAGTTGACTGTATAGTTGAGGGTCTATTTCTGGGCTCTCTATTCTGTTCTATTGATCTATGTGTCTGTTTTTGTGCCAGTACCATGCTGTCTTGATGATGACAGCTTTGTAATAGAGCTTGAAGTCCGGAATTGTGATGCCACCAACGTTGGCTTTCTTTTGCAATATCCCTTTGGCTATTCGAGGTCTTTTCTGGTTCCATATAAATTTTAGAATTATTTGTTCCATTTCTTTGAAAAAGATGGATGGTACTTTAATAGGAATTGCATTAAATGTGTAGATTGCTTTAGGTAGCATAGACATTTTCACAATATTTATTCTTCCAATCCAGGAGCATGGAATATTTTTCCATTTCTTTGTGTCTTCCTCAATTTCTTTCATGAGTACTTTATAGTTTTCTGAGTATAGATTCTGTGCCTCTTTGGTTAGGTTTATTCCTAGGTATCTTATGGTTTTGGGTGCAATTGTAAATGGGATTGACTCCTTAATTTCTCTTTCTTCTGTCTTGCTGTTGGTGTAGAGAAATGCAACTGATTTCTGTGCATTGATTTTATATCCTGACACGTTACTGAATTCCTGTACAAGTTCTAGCAGTTTTGAGTGGAGTCTTTTGGGTTTTCCACACATAGTATCATATCATCTGCGAAGAGTGATAATTTGACTTCTTCTTTGCCGATTTGGATGCCTTTAATTTCCTTTTGTTGTCTGATTGCTGAGGCTAGGACCTCTAGTACTATGTTGAATAGCAGTGGTGATCATGGACATCCCTGCCGTGTTCCTGACCTTAGCGGAAAAGCTTTCTGTTTTTCTCCATTGAGAATGATATTTGCGGTGGGTTTTTCATAGATGGCTTTGAGGATATTGAGGTATGTGCCCTCTATCCCTACACTTTGAAGAGTTTTGATCAGGAAGGGATGCTGTACTTTGTCAAATGCTTTTTCAGCATCTACTGAGAGTGTCATATGGTTCTTGTTCTTTCTTTTATTGATGTGTTGTATCACATTGACTCATTTGCGGATGTTGAACCAACCTTGCAGCCCTGGAATAAATCCCACTTGGTCGTGGTGAATAATCCTTTTAATGTACTGTTGAATCCTATTGGCTAGTATTTTGTTGAGTATTTTTGCATCTGTGTTCATCAAGGATATTGGTCTATAGCACTCTTTTTTGATGGGATCCTTGTCTGGTTTTGGGATCAAGGTGATGCTGGCCTCATAAAATGAGTTTGGAAGTTTTCCTTCCATTTCTATTTTTTTGTAACAGTTTCAGGAGAATGGGATTAGTTCTTCTTTAAATGTTTCGTAGAATTTCCCCGGGAAGCTGTCTGGCCCTGGGCTTTTGTTTGTTTGGGGATTTTTAATGACTGTTTCAATCTCCTTACTGGTGATGGGTCTGTTCAGGCTTTCTACTTCTTCCTGGTTCAGTTGTGGTAGTTTATATGTTTCTAGGAATGCATCCATTTCTTCCAGATTGTCATATTTGTTGGCGTAGAGTTGGTCATAGTATGTTCTTGTAATTATTTGTATCTCTTTGGTGTTAGTTGTGATCTCTCCTCTTTCATTCATGATTTTATTTATTTGTGTCCTTTCGCTTTTCTTTTTGATAAGTTTGGCCAGGGGTTTATCAATTTTATTAATTCTATCAAAGAACCACCTCCTAGTTTTGTTGATTTGGTCTATTGTCTTTTTGGTTTCTATTTCTGCTTTTGATTTCTGCTCTGATCTTTATGATTTCTCTTTTCCTGCTGGGCTTAGGAATTCTTTCTTGTTCTTTCACCAGGTTGTGTACCTGAGACCTTTCTTGTTTCTTGAGAAAGGCTTGTACCGCTCTATATTTTCCTCTCAGGACTGCCTTTCTTGTGTCCCACAGATTTTGAACCGTTGTATTTCCATTGTCATTTGTTTCCATTATTTTTTTCAATTCTTCTTTAATTTCCCAGTTGACCGATTCATTCTTTAGAAGGATGCTGTTTAGTCTCCATTTAGTTGGGTTCTTTTCAAACTTCCTTTTGTGGGTGAGTTCTAGCTTTAGAGCATTGTGGTCTGAAAATATGCAGGGAATGATCCCAATCTTTTGATACTGGTTGATTCCTGATTTAGGACCGAGGATGTGATCTATTCTGAAGAATGTTCCATGTGCACTAGAGAAGAATGTGTAATCTGTTGCTTTGGGATGAAATGTTCTGAATATATCTGTGATGTCCATCTGGTCCAGTTTGTAGTTTAAGGCCTTTATTTCCTTGCTGATCTTTTGCTTGGATGATCTGTCCATTTCAGTGAGAGGAGTGTTAAAGTCCCCTACTATTATTGTATTATTGTTGATGTGTTTCTTTGATTTTGTTATTAATTGGTTATATAGTTGGCTGCTCCCAGGTTGGGGGCATAGATATTTAAAATTGTTAAATCTTCTTGTTGGACAGACCCTTTGAGTATGATATAGTGTCCTTCCTCATCTCTTATTATATTCTTTGGCTTAAAATCTAATTAATCTGATATAAGGATTGCCACTCATGCTTTCTTCTGATGTCCATTAGCATGGTAAATTCTTTTCCACCCCCTCACTTTAAATCTGGATGTGTCTTCGGGCTTAAAATGAGTTTCTTGGAGGCAACATATAGATGGGTTTTGTTTTTTTATCCTTTCTTATACCCTGTGTCTTTTGACAGGGGCATTTAGCCCATTAACATTCAGGGTAACTATTGAGAGATATGAATTTAGTGCCATTGTATTGCCTGTACGGTGACTGTTACTGTATATGGTCTCTGTTCCTTACTGATCTACCACTTGTAGGCTCTCTCTTTGCTTAGAGGACCCCTTTCAATATTTTCTGTAGAGCTCATTTGGTATTTGCAAATTCTTTCAGTTTTTGTTTGTCCAGGAAGCTATTAATCTCTCCTTCTATTTTCAATGATAGCCTAGCTGGATATAGTATTCTTGGCTGCATGTTTTTCTCGTTTAGTGCTCTGAAAATATCATGCCAGCTCTTTCTGGCCTGCCAGGTCTCTGTGGATAAGTCAGCTGCCAATCTAATATTTTTACCATTGTATGTTACAGACTTCTTTTCCCGGGCTGCTTTCAGGATTTTCTCTTTGTCACTGAGACATGTAAATTTTACTATTAGGTGACGGGGTGTGGGCCTATTCTTATTGTCTTTGAGGGGCGTTCTCTGAACCTCCTGAATTTTGATGCTCATTCCCTTTGCCATATTGGGGAAATTTTCCCCAATAATTCTCTCCAGTATACCTTCTGCTCCCCTCTCTCTTTCTTCTTCTTCTGGAATCCCAATTATTCTAATGTCATTTTTTTCTTATGGTGTCCCTTATCTCTTGAATTCTCCCCTCATGGTCCAGTAGCTGTTTGTCCCTCTTTTGCTCAGCTTCTTTATTCTGTCATTTGATCTTGTATATCACTAATTCTTTCTTCTGCCTCATTTATCCTAGCAGTGAGAGCCTCCATTTTTGATTGCACCTCATTAATAGCTTTTTTGATTTCAACTTGGTTAGATTTTAGTTCTTTTATTTCTCCAGAAAGGGCTTTTATATCTCTCGAGAGGGTTTCTCTAATATCTTCCATGCCTTTTTTGAGCCCGGCTAGAACCTTGAGAATTGTCATTCTGAACTCTAGATCTGACATATTACCAATGTCTGTATTGATTAGGTCCCTAGCTTTCGGTACTGCCTCTTATTCTTTTTTTTGTGTGTGTGTTGAATATTTCCGTCTTGTCTTTTTGTCCAGATAAGAATATATGAAGGAGCAAGTAAAATACTAAAAGGGTGGCAACAACCCCAGGAAATTATGCTTTAACCAAATTAGAAGAGATCCCAAATCATGAGGGGGGAGAAAGGGGATAAAAAGAGGTTCTAAAAGGAAGAAAAAAAAAAGAAAAGAAAAGAATTTAAAAAAAGAAAACAATTAAGAAAAATATAAAAAAGAAAAAAATATATATATTGGATAAGCTAGTTAAAATACGTTAAAAAAGAAAAAGGCAAAAGTTTAAAAAAAAAATTACCAGAGGCGAGAAAAAAAAAAAATGAAAAAGAAAAAAATTAAATTAACATCAAGACTAAAAAAAATCACAGGGAAAACGCCATGAGTTCTGTGCTTGGCTTTCTCCTCCTCTGGAATTCTGCTGCTCTCCTTGGTATTGAAACCCCACTCCTTGGTAGGTGAACTTGGTCTCAGCTGGATTTCTTGTTGATCTTCTGGGGGAGTGGCCTGGTGTAGTGATTCTCAAGTGTCTTTGCCCCAGGCGGAATTGCATTGCCCTTACCAGGGTCTGGGGTGAGTAATCCCCTCGGGTTTGCTTTCAGAAACTTTTGTTCCCTGAGCACTTTCCATAGAGTTCTGGAGGACGGGAATACAAATGGATGCCTCCTGGTCTCCAGCCCAGAGGAGGCGAGAGCCCAGGGCCCCACTCCTCAGTGCGCCCTCAGAGAACAGCGCCCAGTTACTCCCGTCTGCCTGACCTCCGGCCACGCTCCGAGCTCAACGAGCCTGTGACCGGTTCAAGGTAACACCGAGCTGTGAGCTTACTGTCGGCTCTGTCTCTGTAGCCGGCTTTCCATTCCAGTACCCGCAAGCTCTGCGACACTCAGACACCCCCGGTCATTCTGTGACCCTGCGGGACCTGAGGCCACGCTGACCCCGCGTTGGCTTCTCCCCGGTTTAGCCTCTGGAGCGATGTCCCTCAGCGGAACAGACTTTTAAAAGTCCTGATTTTGTGTGCCATTGCTCTGCCTCTTGCCGGGAGCTGGCCCCTCCCCCCGGGGTCTATCTTCCCCTCGCTTTGGATTCACTTCTCCGCGGGTCCTACCTTTCAGAAAGTGGTTGTTTTTATATTTCCAGAATTGCTGTTCTTCTTCTCTTCAATCTGCTGATGGATTTTCAGGTGTTTGCAATCTTTAGATAAGCTATCTAGCTGATCTCCGGCTAGCTGAAGTTGTCTCAGCCTGCTACTTCTCTGCCATCTTGACTCCTTCCCCCAAAAGTTCATTTTTGCTTTTGTTTCCTTTGCCTTTGGAGACATGTCTCTTTTTATTTATTTATTTATTTTAATTTTCAGCATAACAGTATTCATTATTTTTGCATCACACCCAGTGCTCCATGCAATCCATGCCCTCTATAATACCCACCACCTGGTACCCCAACCTCCCAACCCCTGCCACTTCAAATCCCTCAGATTGTGTTTTAGAGTCCATAGTCTCTCATGATTCACCTCCCCTTCCAATTTCTCCCAACTCTCTTCTCCTCTCTAACTCCCCATGTCCTCCACACTATTTGTTATGCTCCACAAATAAGTGAAATCATATAATTGACTCTTTCCACTTAACTGATTTCACTCAGCATAATCTCTTCCAGTCCCATCCATGTTTCTACAAAAGTTGGGTATTCATCCTTTCTGATGGAGGCATCATACTCCATAGTGTATATGTACCATATCTTCCTTATCCATTCGTCTGTTGTAGGGCATCTTGGTTCTTTCCACAGTTTGGCGACTGTGACCATTGCTGCTATAAACATTGGGGTACAGATGGCCCTTCTTTTCATGACATCTGTATCTTTGGGGTAAATACCCAGGAGTGCAATTGCAGGGTCATAAGGAAGTTCTATTTTTAATTTCTTGAGGAATCTTCACACTGTTCAAAGTTTTATAGCTTGTAGGGTTAGGGAGTTACTTGCCTATTTTTAAATTTTGCTTCTTGACTATTCATTTGCTTTATTTTAACTTTTGTATAGTTGCCTTCTCTTTATGTCCTTTGTATGTGACAGAAGAATAGAACAACACAACCAGTAAACATTAACATACTCTATGTATCTCAACTCTACTCAGTTAAACCAGTACCACCAGGAAGCTTTTGGAAAGATGCAGATGACATCCTATGAGAGGCAAGACTAAGGTCCAGTCCTGAGGCCCTGACCAATGCAGGGCTGGTCCACATGTCAGGGGTGGTGGAAGAAATGAGACTCTGTTGGAGATGCTTCAGTGTGAAATCGTGTGGTGTATATGCTTGTCACCATTGCATTTCAAATATTTAAGATTCTACATATTTTGTGGGTTTTTTTTTCTAAAATAAGCAATTAAAGGTAAGCATTTTTAACAACAGAGAAAATTTATGCTCATATGTTTAGTGAATGGTTTTATAGTTTCATAATAATTTCAACGTTTGCTCTAATTTAGGTAGAAATAGAGAAATTATGTCCCAAACGGATATTCATTGGGATCTAGAGTAAAGAGACTCAACTCCTTGCATTTATCCATTTTCTCCCTGACTGGTTGTGGACATAATTAACAAAAACAGTCATGACTCTCTGTGTGGTGCCATATGGGTTTGCTTTTCCTAACTCGTCTGTGCCCACACTTCACTGGCAGCTGTCCAAACACCTTTCATCCCACATCCTTCCCAAGTGTGTTCGTCCTGAGCTCCTGGGCCAGGCTGGTTCACAGCGGTGCATCTGAGAACTCATGAAGCATGGGCAAGTGACAGCTGGCCTTTCCTTGCACCTCCCATTCCTCCGCAGGAACAAGCCCAAGTTTGAGAATGCATGTTTACGATGTGTTGTTCCCCGGTCCTCACTGTCGGACACCACACATGTATTTCAGTACCTGCGCATTTCTTATTTTATATTTAATATAAATTTTATTAGTTACCACACAGTGTAATGTTGGCTTCTGGAGTATAATTCAGCAATTCATCATTACATATAACACCTAGAGTTCATCAAAACTGGTGCCTTCTTTCAAGCTCATCATCCATCTTCCCAATCCTCTCTCATCTCCCTCCAACAACCTGCGGTTTGTTCTCTGTTACTAAGAGTCACTTATGGTTGTTTCCCGCCTTCAATTTTTTCTTTTCCTACTTCACTTATGTTCATTTGTTTTTCGTCATAAATTCCACATATGAATCATAAATGGGAGAAGATATCTGAAAAAACATATCTGATAAAGTTTAATATCCATAAACTATAAAGACTTTACCACACTCAACATGCAAATAATACAGTTAAGAAATGGTCAGAAGAAAGGAAGTAATAAACACTTATTGAAATAAAACATCCAGATGGTTATCAGGTACATGAAAAGATGCTGAACGTTAGCCATCATCAGGAAGCACAAATCAAAACCATGGAAAGATGTCACCTCATACCTGACAGAATGACTAAAATCCAATATCTGCTGAAGACAATTCTCAGACCAATGGAAATTTCATTAGTGATTCACATCAAATATAATTGGAAGCATATAGAGAAGTGGTTTCTAGGACTATTCCTCCCAGGAAAAGCAGCTGACCCTCACCTTACTGAGAGAGGAGACATTTCCCATAAAATAGAACCTATGAATTTACCCTCAGTAGGGAAAAACTTCAGCGGCTTAAGAGCACCTGATAGATCATAGGGACTTGATTCAACATTCCTGCCCACATCTGAATAAAATAAATATTGGATATTGTTTCCTATGAGCAGAGTGTGGAGCTCAAGTAAAAGAAGTAAGTATGAGGACATATCCTACCAATAGGACAATCCATAGTGGTTATGCTGAGAGGGTAACTCCTTGCATATTGGATAAATGGGGAAGGGAAAAGAGGAGTCCCTGTATCTCTTCAAGGGTCTGTGACAGCTGCTGGTGCACTGGGACCAACAGGGTGCACTCACAATCCCTCTGACTCAAGAACCATGAAGCTCATGATCCAGGACAAGAGGTTGGTTGATGGCTGGTCTCCTCTCGATGGTTTCCAGCTAAATGCTCTGTTAACTTCTCCCACACAGAAACACAGTAAACAGTTTGTAAATCTGTGGAAATACAAAAGAGTCCTCCATTTTTTGAATAAGCCATCAAAATGACAAAAACCAAACTTGCCAAGGGTGAAGCACTGGGATAAATATAATTGATATCATCATGACAATAAATATGAGCATACATATACAATGATCTCCATTTCAGAAATGAAGAACTGTCTTTAACTAACAGCATGCGTTCTGATCTCAAATGTTCTGATGTTAATTGTTTAAATAATAATTCCATTCTTATATCTTTATTTAAAGTTTTCCAAGGATGTGTACAGAGAGAACAGGTATAAATGTCCCTTGTGGGTGTCGATAACCCACGGCGTCTCACAAGCTCTGTGAGTTTCTGTCAAGGCTTCTCAGTGTCTCCAAGTTTTGTGACAGAAAGACCTGGCTGCTCCACAAATAAGTGAAACCATAGGATAATTGACTCTCTCTGCTTGACTTATTTCACTCAGCATAATCTCTTCCAGTCCCGTCCATATTGCTACAAAAGTTGGGTAGTCATCCTTTCTGATGGAGGCATAATACTCCATATGTATATGGACCACATCTTCCTTATCCATTCACCCTGGAGCATAACAAATAGCATGGAGGACAATGGGAGATGGAGAGGATAAGGGAGTTGAGGGAAATTGGAAGTGGAGGTGAACCATGAAAGACTATGGACTCTGAAAAACAATCTGAGGGTTTTGAAGGGGCAGGGGTTGGGAGATTGGGGGAACCAGGTGGTGGGTATTAGAGAGGGCACGGATTGCATGGAGCACTGGGTGTGGTGCCAAAACCATGAATACTGTTATGCTGAAAAGAAAAAAAAAAATACCTGGAAGCCACACATAAGTCTACTGGGAATTCTGGAAAGTCAGGAAGCTTGCTAATCTCATGTCCAGCTCTGTCTGCAGGAGGTTCAAGGGAGCAAACAGTTCCCATGGTGAGGAGCACAGACTCCGACACTGGGGCTCAACCTCACCTGCTGTGCTCACCTGGAGATTCACACAGCCATTCTGTGCTGCATTGTGTACATACCCACCTGTAAAATACTGGTAAAATGGGTACCTACATCACAATGATGGGGTGCATAGTGAAAAAAGGAATATAATGTGTGTTAAGCAGTTTCTCTACCAAAATCACCAAATAAAGGAATACAGTTTCCTCAAAGATATCATGGTGACCAAACTCCCTCAGGACCCTCACAACTACTCTAGGTCACTGCCGTCATGCGGATGCTACATGGAAAAATTGATATATACTCAGAGAACATGCAAATAGGGCCTTCTCTCTGCTGATTAAAACAGCCCAGCCCTGACCATGCAGCTGCGAGAGGAGCCCCAGCACCAGGATTTCCAGGTGTTCCAATCAGTAATCAAGACAAGACACAGACAACTCACTATGGACTTTGTGCTTCGCTGGGTTTTCCTTGTTGCTATTTTAAACAGTAATTCATGGTGAACAAGAGACCTTGAGTATGAGAGTGGATACGAGTGAGAGAAACGGTGGAGCTGCAACAATTTCCTAAGCAGGATGTCTTGTGTCCTCAGGTGTCCAGTGTGAGGTGCAGCTGGTGGAGTCTGGGAAAGACACGGCGAAGCCTGGGATCTTGAGACTCTCCTATGCAGGCTCTAAATTCACCTTCAGCAGTTACCACATGAGCTGGGTCCACTGGGCTCCAGGGAAGTGGCTGCAGTGGGTCACATGGATTAGCAATAATGGAAGTCGCAAAAGCTACACAGACTCTGTACAATTCAGCATCTCCAGAGACAATGGCAAGAACACGCTGTATCTGTAGATGAACATCATGAGAGCCAAGGACACAGCCATGTATTACTGTGCAACGACACAGTGAGGGACATCAGTGTGAGCCCAGACAGAAACCTCATTGTAGGAGAGGATAGGGACCACCAGAGGGTGCACACTCCTCACCAATTCTGTCTTTAAGCCCAGGAGAAGATGCAGATGGAGGTTTTGGACAAGTTTCTGGTCAGCATCTGGTGATTCCTCTCTTAAGAGAACACTTTCCTTCAGGGCCCTCTCTGCACACATGATTCTGTGCTTACCTCTTCACTATCTGACTTCGAAAATTTGTTCTAATGGGAAAACAATTATATTAAAATGCACAAAATACAGATTCACTCATGTTGTTTATTCCTGTCCCTAAATATCAATGAATCACATATATCCTGATGCCCATCAACTGAACCTTTGCAGAAATCCCAGAGGCACTCAGTATGCATCACATGTCCACCCAGATCAATGTGTACACTTGATATTAAAAGCATAAAATGCATGCTGGACATGAAGCCATAAAGGCATCAATGATCCAAAGTAAAGCAAAAATAATGAATACTGTTATGCTGAAAATAAATAAAAAGTAAGTTTTTATTGTTGATATTTAATACATCCTGAAGTTCATGTAATTATATTAAACAGTTGTACATTCTAAAAAAAATAAGAAGAAGAAGAAATGGTCTTTGGAGGGGGGGTGTCACTGTCTTAAACAATCCTCATAGCATCAATGTTAGTGACAACATCAGAAAGCAGTGAAACCCCACCAGGTGTGGTGTGGTTGTAGAGCCTGAACATCACACACACACACACACACACACACACACACACACACACACACACACACACAAACATACAAAAGAATATAAAACCATCATAACTTTCTCTTACTTAATTTTTCCACAGCAAAGATGGTTCCAAAAACAGAAATACAAAGCATACAGAAATACAAAGCATACAGAGCTCAAGAAGCAAGAAAAATCTAAAAGACAGCACTTAACATTACACTTAAAGGATCTAGAGAAAGTGCAGTGACTGAAGCTAAATACAGCAGAAGGAAGGAAATACTAAAGACTAGAGCAGTAATAAATGATATAAAAACCAAAAACAGGAGAACATAGCAAAGAAAACAAGGTCTAGTTCTTTGGAAAAAATAAAATAAAATCGAGAAACCTCTGCCTAGATTTATCATAAAGAAAAGAGAAAGCCCCAAATAAATCAAATGTGGAACAGACAGAGTCTTGGAGGGGTGCAGGTCAGGGGATGGGGTAACTTGGGGACGGGTGGTAAGGAGGGCACATGCTGGGAGGAGCAGTGGAAGTTATACACAAATAATGAATTATTGAGCACTACATCAAAAACTAATGATGTACGATATGGTGGTTAACTGAACATAATTTTAAAAAAGAATTTAAGCAGATAATGTTGTGAGAAAATAAATAAATAAAGCTATAATTCTAGGATGAACATTTCCCAATCCAAATCATGAAATTATCTTCAAAATTTTCTGTTTAAACTAGAAGTGGCTGTGGGCGATGAGGTAACTGGCCAAAGGGCATTAAGGAGGCATTTCATGGAATGAGCACTAGCTATTATAGGCGACTGATGAATCACTAAATATACCTCTGAAACCGGTAATGCACTCTGTGTTAACTGAACTGAATTTAAATTAAAATAATTAAAGCATAATATAAGAACTCAGTCTTATTGCGTGTGTCATTCAAAGTCCTTGTTTTGAAAAATGCTGGTGGAATTTTCATCAGGATGGCACTGAAAGTACAGATTGTTCTGGACATTTTAACAATGTTTATTCTTCCGATCCATGAGCAAGGAATGTTTTTTCATTACTTTGTACAGGAACAAACAATCCTAAAATTTGTACGGAACCAGAAAACACACGGAATTGCTAAGGTAATGTTGAAAAAGAAAAACCAAACTGGAGGCATCACGTTTCCTGATTTCAAGATATACTACAAATGTATTGTCACAAAGACAGCATGGCACTGGCTGAACACATACACAGACCAGTAAAACAGAGACCCCAGTAATGGACCTGCAACTCTATGATCAAATAATCTCTGACAAAGCAGGAAAAAATATCTAGTGGAAAAAAGACAGTCTCTTCAATAAATGGTGCTGGAAAAATTGGAAAGCTACGTGCAGAAGAATGAAACTTGGCCATTCTCTCAGTTCACAAAGATAAACTTGAAATGGATAATAGGCCTCAATGTGAGGCAGGAATCTATCATGCTTAGTGAAATAAGTCAAGCAGAGAAAGACAACTATCATATGATCTCCCTGATATGAGGAAGTGGTGATGCAACATGGGGGCTTAAGAGGGTAGGAGAAGAATCAATGAAACAAGATGGGATTGGGAGGGAGACAAACCATAAGTGACTCTTAATCTCACAAAACAAACTGAGGGCTGCTGGGGGGAGGGGGTTTGGGAGAAGGGGGTGGGATTATGGACATTGGGGAGGGTATGTGCTTTGGTGAGTGCTGTGAAGTGTGTAAACCTGGTGATTCACAGACCTGTACCCCTGGGGATAAAAATATATGTTTATAAAAAATAAAAATTAAAGTACTCAAAAAAAAAATAGAAATGCAAAAGGAAAACACAGGTGTATGTATCAAAAGTTCAGGTTAGAAGGGTATTATGAAATTTTATGTACTGAACATCTCACTGTGATGGTATAGGTTAAAAAAGTATCTATATAATAATAAAAAATTATCTACATAAAATAATGGTCCAGAATAGTGGGAACGAATTAATAATATAAATTGCCCTTGAAGTAGTGGTGGTTGTTCTCTTGTAGTGGGTTATTTTTTTTTTTTTTCCTTTCCTGTTTGGTTTTATGGGGGAGGGGCCTGCCAGGTGGGTTTTCAGTCAATGATGTTCTCTGAGTTAAGTCCTCCTGTGGCCCTCAAGGGGGTGGGCTCTAAGGAAACTGTTTTTTTCAGGCTTTTGTTCTCTGGAGGTTTTTATATTTGTTCACTTTTGTTTTTCTCTCTTGCCTTGACCGCTTTTGATGGCTTTTGTAGGTTTAGAGGAAAGCAAACTGCACCCTGACCTCCCTCTCAGAGAGAAGCCTCAGTCAGGCTGCAGAGCCCAAATAAATCCCCCTTGGTGGCTGGAAGAGCAGGTTCCCAGTTGTGGTCCCTGGGGACTCAGGTTTTTTGCTTGTACCCTAAACCAAGGCAGCAGTGGCTCTCTGGTCAGCTCCAGACTGCCATAGAGGTTCCAAGCAGTGATCCCACACTGAGATTTTCCCACTTGCCCGGGTTGGGAGTGCCTGGTCTTTTCCGGTCCTAGAACACCAGGCTGGCGCCTATGAGCACCTCTCTCAGGGAAGGGCACAGGGCGCAACTCAGACTCTGATGGCACTGCAGGGAACTCGCGTGGGGATTGTAAAAATGCTGTGATTATGTTGGCTGGAGTGGCTCCCAGCACCTCATGGGAGCCAGGCCCCACGTGCTCTCTGGTGCGCTGGTGGTTCAGGGACCAAGACCTGGTTTCTCTGCCACACTCTTTCTGTGTCTGTGCCAGGAGTGGCTGTCCTGGGTCTGAGGACTTAAGCCCCTATTCTTAACACCCAGATCCCACAATTCCCCCCCCCCCCCCACGCGATCCTTTGCTCTTTTTGAGTGCTTTCTACCAGACTCCTCAGTTAATGCTGGTACCCAGATGCAGGGCACTATCCTAGTGGGATATTACTTTTCAATGGGTCGCCTCTGGTGGCTCCCTCCCCCTTTTGTTTATCTTCTGATATCAGTCCAACTTTCCCACTCTGCTTTACCTGCCGACTGGCATCTTCTGCTCCAGTAGAGATCCACATGTGTATAATTCTGATGTCAGGCTGATTTCGCGGATGATCAGAGTTCTTTGGAAGGTAAACAGCTCACTTTAGGGTACAGGTTGAAAGGGCGCCTCCTCCTACTTCCCCGCCATCTTGCCCACCCCCCCCCCCAGGATTCTGATGGATTCCTGTCTGATGTTGAGGTCTTTTATCCATTTTGAGTTTATCTTTGTGTTCAGTGTAAGAGATGGTCAAGTTTCATTTTTCTACATATACCTGTCCAGTTTTCCCAACACCATTTATTGAAGAGACTTTTTTCCACTGTATATTTTTTCCTGCTTTGTTGAAGATTATTTGCCCATTGAGTTAGGGTCCATATATGGGCTCTCTACTCTGTTCCACTGGTCTATGTGTCTGTTTTTATGCCAGTACCATGCTGTCTTGGTGATCACAGCCTTGTAGTAAAGCTACAAGTAACATGATGCCCCCGGTTTTATTTTTGTTTTTCAACATTTCCTTAGTGATTCGGGGTTTCCTCTAATTCCATACAAATTTATGGATTATTTGCTCCTGGTCTTTAAAAAATACCGGTGGAATTTTGATCAGAATGGTATTAAAAGTATAGATTGCTCTAGGCAGTATAGACATTTTAACAATGCTTATTCTTCCGATCCAAGAGCATGGAATGGTCTTCCATCTTTTTATGTCTTCTCCAATTTCTTTCATGAGTGTTCTGTAGTTCCTGGAGTACAGGAAAAATGTTCATCATCACTAGCCATCAGGGAGATTCAAATTAAAACCACATTGAGATATCACCTTACACCAGTTAGAATGAACAAAATTAGCAAGACAGGAAACAACATGTGTTGGAAGGGATGTGGAGAAAGGGGAACCCTCTTCCATTGTTGGTGGGAATGCAAGTTGGTGCAGACACTGGGGAACAGTGGATATTACTTAAGAAATTAAAAAGAGAGCTTCCTTATGACCCTGCAATTGCACTACTGGGTATTTACCACAAAAATACAGACGTAGGGAAAATAAGAGCCATCTGTACCCCAATAATTTAGCAGTCATGGCCACAGTCACCAAACTGTGGAAAGAACCAAGATGCCCTACAACAGACAAATGGATAAGGAAGATGTGGTCCATATACACTATGGAGTATTATGCCTCCATCAGAAAGGATGAATACCCAGCTTTTGTAGCAACATGGATGTGACTGGAAGAGATTATGCTGAGTGAAATAAGTCAAGCCGAGAGTGTCAATTATCATATGATTTCACTTATTTGTGGATTGTAACAAATAGCATGGAGGACAAGGGGAGATGGAGAGAAGGGAGTTGAAGGAAATTGGAGGGGGAGGTAAACCATGAGAGACTATGGGTTAAGAAAAACAATCTGAGGGTTTTGAAGGGGTGGGGGGGTGTGAGGTTGGGGGAACCAGGTGGTCGGTATTGGAGAGGGCATGGATTGCATGGAGCACTGGGTGTGGTGCAAAAACAATGAATACGGTTAAGATAAAAATAAAAATATTAAAAAACAATGAATACTGTTACGCTGAAAATAAATAAAAATTTTTAAAAGAGAAATGGATTAAAAATGCAAAAAAAAAAAAAAAGAAGAAGATGTGGTCCATATATACAATGGAATATTACTAAACCATATAAAGGATGAATACTGAGTTTTTGATTCAACATGGATAGAACTGTAGGAGCTTATGCTGAGTGAAATAAGTCAAACATAGAAAGCCAATTGTCATACGATTTCACTTATTTGTGCAACATAAGGAATAGTGTGGAGAACATTAGCAGAAGGAAGGGGTGAAGGAGAGAAATCAAAGTGAGAGATGAACCATAAGAGACTACAGACTCCAGGAAATGAACTGAGGTTTTTAGAATGGAGGAGGCTAGTGGGATGTCTGAGACTGGTGATGGGTATTAAAGGAAGGCACAGCTTGCAAAGTGCACTGGTTATTATACACAAATAATGAATCATGGCACTACATCAAAAACTAATGATGTGCTGTATGGTGAGTAACATAACACAACAATTTTTAAAATATTGTAATATTAAAAAGAAGAAAAGACAATTCTGTTCATACATTAAAATATTACATACTGACACAGTGCCGTCTAAACAAAGTAATCTACAAACAATGGAATCTTTGTTTTTAACTTGTAAGGAATTGAACCTAAGTCTGGAGCTAAATATATACTCAGAGGACATGCAAATAGGGTCTGCCCACCACTTAATAAAACAGCCCAGCCCGGACCATGCAGCTGGGAGAGGAGCCCCAGGCCTGGGATTTCCACGTGTCCACATTCACTGATTAGGACAGAACACAGAGAACTCACCATGGACTTTGTGCTTGGCTGGGTTTTCCTTGTTGTTCTTTTAAAAGGTAATTTATGGAGAACAAAAAAAATTAAGGATGTCAGTGGATATAAGTGAGTAAAACCATGGGTGTGTGACAGATTCCTGACTGGAATGTCTTGTGCCTACAGGTGTCGAGTGCGAGGTGCAGTTGGTGGAGTCTGGGGGAGACCTGGTGAAGCCTGGGGCATCCCTGAGACTCTCCTGTGCAGCCTCTGGATTCACCTTCAGTAACTATGCCATGAGCTGGGTCTGCCAGGCTCCAGGGAAGGGGCTGCAGTGGGTCGCAAGTATTAGCAATGATGGAAGTAGCACAAGCTATGCAGACTCTGTGAAGGGCCGATTCAACATCTCCAGAGACAAAGGCAAGAACATGCTGTATCTTCAGATGAATAGCCTGAGAGCTGAAGACACGGCCCTGTATTACTGTGTGAAGGACACAGTGAGGGGTCCTCAGTCTGAGCCCAGACACAAACGTCAAACTACAAGAGTATCAGACTAGCAGAGGGTGCACACTACTCATCATTTCTGTCTTTAATCCCAGGAGCAGGTCAGAGGAAGCTATGGCAGGTTTCCTGTCAGGGTCTGGGGTTTCCTCTCCATAGAGCAGTTTCCTCAAGGGAGCCTCCTTGATACTTTTCTGTGCTTACCTATTCACTCTCTGACTTAGAAACTCAGTTGTAGCAGGAAGACAAATATACTAACATGCACAAAACACAGAGTCAAGTACATTAGTTTCCACTTGTCCTTAAATACCAATAAATTACAAATATCCTGATGCAGGTAACAAAACCTTTAAAGTAATCACAGTGGCACTCACTGTGGATCACAAAATCCTCCAGCAGAGCCAGAAGATATCACACACACACACACACACACACACGAGTATAAAACCTCTATCACCATCATGCAATTTCTCTGCAGCAAAAGTGGTCCTAAGACAAAAATACACAGCATACAGGAAGACCTCAAGAAGCAAGAAAAATATCAAATAAACCACAATCTTTACACCTAAAGAGGCTAGAAAAAAAAATCAGCTGAAACCTGTATATAACAGAAGGAAGGAAATAGCAAGATTAGAGCAGAAATAAATTATATATAAACTAGGAAACAACAGAAGAGATGAAGGAAACCAGGTCTCATTCATTTTTTATAAATCAATTAGCCAAGGAGGGCAGACAAGAAACCAGGGAAGTAGGAGGAGGCGCCATTTCAACCTGTGACCTAAAGTGAGCTGATTACCTATCAAAGAACTCTGATAACACATGAAATCAGCCTGAGATCAGAATTATACACATCTGGATTTCTACAGGGGCAGAAGACACCAGTGGGGAGGTAAAGCAGAGTGGGAACGTCGTACTGATATTGGAAGATAAAAACAAGGGGCAGGGAGCCACAAGAGGCGACTGATTGGTAAATAATACCCCAATACAAGAGTGCCCTGCATCAGGGGTCCAGCATTAACTTGCAGTCTGGTTGAAAGCAATTGAAAAGAGCAAAGGATCACGGGGGGCCGGGGGGATTGTGGGAATCAGGGCAGTAGGGACAGTGGCTTAAGTCCCCAGACCAAGGACAGCCACCCCTGGTGCTGAGCTAGAGAGAGTGTGGTGGAGAATCCAGGTCTTGGTCCCTGAGCCTTTATTGCGCCTGAGAACATGTGGGGTGTGGCTCTCCTGAGGGGCTAGGAGCCTAGCCAGACAGCAGAACGCCTCACCATGCTATCAGAGCCTGAGACGCACGAGCCCCACACCCTTCCCTGAGAGAGGTGCACGCAGGAACGAGCCTGGTGCTCTCCAGCTGGAAAGAACAGGCACTCCCATCCCAGGCCAGTGGGAAAATCTTAGTGTGCGATCACTACTTGGAACCTCTCCGGTGGTCTGCAGCAGCCCAGACAGCCACCACTGCCATGGTTTTGGATACAAGCAGAAGGTCCGGTGTCCCCAGGGACCGCGACTCAGAACCTGCTCTGCCAGCAGCCTAGGGGGTTCTTATGTGCTCTACAGCACCCACAGGGGAGCACACTGCGGCTTCTCTCTGAGAGGGAGGTAAGGGTGCAGTTGCCTTTCCTCTAAACCCCCCCCCCCCAAAACCATCAAAAACTGTCAAGGAGAAAGAAAACAAATGAACAAACATAAAAACATCCAGAGCCACTTTTGTGGCAACATGGCCGGGACTGGAAGAGATTATGCTGAGTGGAATAAGTCAAGCAGAGACAGTCAATTATCATATGGTTTCATTATTTGTGGAGCATAACAAATAGCATGGAGGACAAGGGGTGATGGAGAAGAGAAGGGAGTTGAGGGAAATTGGAAGGGGAGGTGAACCATGAGAAACTATGGACTCTGAAAAATAATCTGAGGTGTTTGAAGGGGCGGGGGGTGGATGGTTGGGGGAACCAGGTGTTGAGTATTAGAGAGGGTAGGGATTGCATGGAGCACTGGGTGTGGTGCAAAAACAATGAATTCTGTTATGCTGAAAATAAATTTAAAAAAAACAAACTCAAGAGAACAAAAGCCTGAAAGACCAGTTTCCTCAGAGCCCACCACCTTGGTGGGGGAGGGCACTTAACTCAGGGAACATCATTGACTGAAAACCCACCTGGAAGGCCCCTCCTCCAGAAAACCAACACGGGGGGGGGGGGGGGAAAGACAATAAGAGAAAAAAACACCACTACTTCTTAGGACAACTTTTATTTTTAACTCGTTTCCACTATTCTGGTTCATTTTCATTATACAGAACATTTTTTAACCTATTTACCATAACAGTGAGATATCCAGTACTTCAAATTCCATAATAGCATTTTAATCTGAACTTTTTGATAAATATATCCATGTTTTTCTTTTGCTTTTCTTTTTAAATTTTTTTTTAAATTTTAGTTTAGTTTAGTTTATTCCTTTTTTATTTTTATTGTCTAATATTCATATAAAGTTAACCTTTAACGTAATCCCCTTTCCCAAATCAATGCTACCCCTATAGGTAAACCAATTTTTAATCCCCCATTATCTTAGGAAAGTTGAGTCCTTTAACATAGATAGGAAGATACATCCAGGAAGAATCAAAACAACCTTTCTCACCCACACTGAGAATTTATAACCACTCTCCCATATTTTTCTTCTGCCAGTGTTTCTGTGTATTTGTGTTTGTCCTGATAGTATATAAATCTTACACTTGGGGTCCTTTTTGACAAGGTTCTTCGTTTTTTTGCTTATATATATATATTTTTCCCTTGTCATATATTTTTCTCAGTCTTTTTGTTTCTCTGTATTTGTTTGTATACCTCATAAATCTTACCTTGGGGCACATTTGGACTGAGCCTTCTCTTTTATCTTCCTTTCTTCCTGTCTCTCTCTCTCTCTCTCTTTTCTTTATCTTTTCTTTTTTCTCTCGTTTGGGTACGGAATCCTGATTGCACCTTGACTGCACCACGATCAATACATCCAGCTACATCCGTTCAGTCATCTCTCACCAAAATGACTAGGAGGAGGAATGCCCAACAGAAGAAAAATACAGAGGACAGGCCTTCTGCAACAGAGCTAATCACTATCTACATAGACAATATGTTGGAAAGGAAATTCAGGCTAATAATTATCCAGGCAATAGCTAAATTGGGGAAAGCCATGGATGACCAAAAGGAATTGAAACTGAAAGCCACCAGAGATGATGTTCACAATGTTTAGGAAAGAACTTACAGGCATCAGGAATGAGCTTCACAATGCTCTCAATGAGTTCCAATCTAAACAAAATTCTCTAAAAGCTACGGTAACTGAGACAGAATATAGAATTAATGATCTGGAGGACAAACAGATAGAGAGAAAAAATCAGGATGAAGCCTGGAACAAACAGTTTAGAAGGTACAAAAATAGAATCAGGGAAATAAATGATGCCATGAAATGTTCTAACGTCAGAATTATTGCATTCCCTGAAGGGGAGGAGAAAAAAGGAAGTCTAGAAGATAGAATGGAACAAGTTGTCCATGAAAATTTACACAATCTCACGAATGGAACCAGCATTCATGTACTAAAGGAAGAACGGCTTCCCCACAAGATTATAGATTCTTGAAAGTCTTTGAGACACCTAATAGTAAGAATGAAGAATTATAATTGTAGGCAGACATTTTTGAAAGCACCTAGGACAAAGAAGCTCCTGACATACTGAGAAAAGCCCATCAGAATAACATCAGACCTGTCCACAGAGACCTGGCAAGCCAGAAAGGGCTGGCAAGATATATTCAGGGCATTAAATGAGAAGAACATGCAGCCAAGAACACTTTATCCAGCAAGAATGACATTCAAAATGGATGGAGAGATAAAGTTTCCAAGACCAGCAAGGCTTAAAAGACTATGCAACTACCAAGCCAACACTGCAGGAAATATTAAGGGGGGCTCTATAAAAGAGGAAATATCTTAATAGCTTTGAAGAGAAATATAGAGACAGAGAACAGATAGAAATATGGAGACAGAGGACAGAAATATAGAGACCACAGGAAGAAAGACTTCAAAGGTAACACGACGTCAATAAAAACATATCTGAATAATCAATCTCAATGTGAATGGACTAAATATGCCCATAAAACAGCACAAGGTTGCAGATTAGATAAAATGACAGGACCCATCCATATGTTGTCTACAAGAGACCCATTTTGAACCTAAAGATACACCCAGACTGATAGTGAAGACATGGAGAAGCATCTTTCATGCCAATGGGCCTCTTAAGAAGGCTGGGGTAGCGATTCTCATATCAGACAAATTAGATTTTAAAGTAAAGACTGCAGTCAGAGATACAGAAAGACACTACATCATTTTTTTTTTTTTTTTAGTTAACTAATGGCCTGTACTTTTTTTTTTTTTTTTCGGCATAACAGTATTCATTATTTCTTCACCAACCAGTGTTCCATGCAATCCGTGCCCTCTATAATACCCACCACCTGGTACCACAACCTCCCACCCACCAGCCAATTCAAAGCCCTCAGATGGTTTTGTACAGTCCATAGTCTCTCTTGGTTCAGCTCCCCTTCCAATTTCCCCCAACTCCCTTCTCCTCTCTAACTACCCATGTCCTCCACACTATTTGTTATGCTCCACAAATAAGTGAAACCATATGATAATTGACTCTCTCTGCTTGACTGATTTCACTCAGCATAATCTCTTCCAGTCCTGTCCATGTTGCTACAAAAGTTGGGTATTCATACTTTCTGATGGAGGCATAATACTCCATAGTGTATATGGACCACATCTTCCTTATCCATTCGTCCGATGAAGTGCATCTTGGTTCTTTCCAAAGTTTGGTGATCATGGCCATTGCTGTTGTAAACATTGGGGTACAGATGGCCCTTCTTTTCACGACATCTGTATCATTGGGGTAAATACCCAGGAGTGCAATGGCAGGGTCATACGGAAGTTCTGTTTTTAATTTCTTGAGGAATCTCCACACTATCCTCCAAAGTGGCTGCACCAACTTGCATTCCCACCAACACTGTAAGAGGGTTCCCCTTTCTCCACATCCCCTCCAACACATGTTCTTTTCTGTCTTGCTAATTTTGGCCATTCTGACGGTGTAAGGTGATATCTCAATGTGGTATTAATTTGAATCTCCCTGAGGGCTGGTGATGAACATTTCTTCATGTGTCTGATAGCCATTTGTATGTCTTCATTGGAGAAGTGTCTGTCCATATCTTCTGCCCAATTTTTATATAATTGTCTGTTTTGTGTGTGTTGAGTTTGAGGAGATCATTATAGATCCTGGATATCAATCTATTGTCTGTATTGTCATTTGCAAATATCTTCTCCCATTCCATGGGTTGTCTCTATGTTTTTTTGACTATTTCCTTTGCAGTGCAGAAAGTCTTGACATTGATGAAGTCGCAAAAGTTCAATTTTGCTTTTGTTTCATTTGCCTTTGGAGACATATCTTGAAAGAAGTTGCTGTGGCTGATATCGAAGAGGTTACTGCCTATGTTCTCCTCTAGGATTCTGATGGATTCCTGTGTCACACTGAGGTCTTTTATCCATTTCGAGTTTATCTTTGTGTACGGTGCAATTGAATGTTCATTCTTCTACATATAGCTGCCCAGTTTTCCCAGCACCATTTATTGAAGAGACTGTCTTTTTTCCACTGTATATTTTTCCGGTTTTGTCGAAGATTATTTGACCATAAAGTTGAGGGTCCATATATGGGTTCTCTACTCTGTTCCACTGGTCTCTGTGTCTGTTTTTATGCCAGTACCATGCTGTCTTGGTGATAACAGCTTTGTAGTAGAGCTTGAAAACAGGTGACGTGATGCCCCCGGTTTTATTTTCGTTTTTCAACATTTCCTTAGCGATCCAGGGTCTCTTCTGATTCCATACAAATTTTAGGATTATTTGCTCCAGTTCTTTGAAGAATACCAGTGCAATTTTGATTGGAATTGCATTAAAAGTATAGATTGCTCTAGGCCGTATAGACATTATAACAATGTTTATTCTTCCGATCCAAGAGCATGGAATGGTCTTCCATCGTTTTTTGAATTCTTCAATCTCTCTCATGAGTGTTCTGTAGTTCTTCGAGTACAGATCCTTTACCTCTTTGGTTAGGTTTATTCCCATGTGTCTTATGGTTCTTGGTGCTATAGTAAATGGAATCAATTCTCTAATTTCCTTTTCTGTATTTTTATTGTTTGTGCACAAGAAAGCAACTGATTTATGTACACTGACTTTTTATCCTGCCACGTTGCTGAATTGCTGTATGAGTTCTAGTAGTTTGGGGGTGGAGTCCTTTGGGTTTTCCATATAAAGAATCATGTCATCTGCGAAGAGAGAGAGTTTGACTTCTTCATTACCAATTTGGATACCTTCTATTTCCCTTTGTTGTCTGATTGCTGTTGCTAGGAATTCTAATACTATGTTGAACAAGAGTGGTGAGAGTGGGCATCCTTGTCGTGTTCCTGATCTCAACGGGAAGGCAGCAAGCATTTTCCCATTGAGGATGGTATTTGCTGTGGGTCTTTCATAGATAGATTTGATGAAGTTTAGGAATGTTCCCTCTTTCCCTATACTTTGAAGCGTTTTAATCAGGAACGGATGCTGGATTTTGTCAAAAGCTTTTTCTGCATCAATTCAGATGACCATGTGGTTCTTCTCTCTTCTATTGTTAATTTGTTCAATCCCATTGATTGATTTGCGAATGTTGAACCAACCTTGTAGCCCAGTGATGAATCCCACCTGGTCATGGTGGATAATCTTTTTAATGTGCTGTTGGATCCTGTTTGCTAGGATCTTGTTGAGAATCTTAGCATCCATATTCATCAGTGATATTGGTCTGAAATTCTCCTTTTCGGTAGGGTCTTTGCCTGGTTTGGGGATCAGGGTAATGCTGGCTTCATAGAAAGAGTCTGGAAGTTTTCCTTCTGCTTCAATTTTTTGAAAGAGCTTCACGAGAATAGGTGTTATTTCTTCTTCGAAAGTTTGGTAGTATTCCCCAGGAAATCCTTCAGGTCCTGGGCTCTTGTTTTTTGGGAGGTTTTTGATCACTGCTTCAATCCCCTTACTAGATATTGGTCTATTCTTGTTGTCAATTTCTTCCTGGTTAAATTTTGTGAGTTTACAGCTTTCCAGGAATGCATCCATTTTATCCATATTGCTTAGCTTATTGGCATATAACTGTTGATAATAACTTCTGATGATTGTTTCTACTTCCTTGGTGTTCATTGTGATCTCTTCCTTTTCATTCATAATTATATATTTCAGTTTTCTCTTTTTTCTTTTGGATTAGTGTGGCAAATGTCGATCTTATTGATTCTTTCAAAAAAGCAGCTTCTAGTTTCATTGATCCGTTCTACTGTATCTCTGTTTTTTACCTCATCAATCTCAGCTCTAATCTTGATTATTTCTCTTCTAATGTGTGGAGTTGGTTTGATTTGTTGTTGATTCTCAAGTTCTTTAAGGTATAGAGACAGCTGCTGTGCTCTGGATTTTTCTATTTTTTTGAGGGAGGCTTGGATGGCCATGTATTTCCCCCTTAGGAATGCCTTTCCTGTATCCCATAGGTTTTGGGATAGAAGTGTCTTCATTATCATTGGTTTCCATGAATTGTTTCAATTTTTCCTTGGTCTCCTGGTTGATCCAAGCATTCTTAAGCAAGGTGGTCTTTAGCTTCCAGGTGTTTGAGTTCCTCCTGAGCTTTTCCTTGTGATTGAGCTCCAGTTTCAAAGCATTGTGATCTGAGAAGTTGCAGGGAATAATCTCAGTCTTTTGGTATCGGTTGAGTCCTGATTTGTAACCCAGTATGTGGTCTATTCTGGAGAAGGTTCCGTGTGCACTTGAGAAGAATGAGTATTCTGTTGTTTTAGGGTGGAATGTTCTGTATATATCTATGAGGTCCATCTGGTCCAATGTGTCATTCAATGCTCTTGTTTCTTTATTGCATTTCTGCTTCGATGATCTGTCTATTTCTGAGAGAGGCGTGTTAAGCTCTCCAACCATTAGTGTATTCATATCAATATGACTCTTTATTTGATTAACAGTTTTCTTATGTAGTTGGCTGCTCCCATATTCGGGACATAGATATTGACAATTGTTAGGTCATCTTGGTGGATAGTCCCTTTAAGAATGATGTAGTGTCCTTCTGTATCTCTGACTACAGTCTTTAGTTTAAAATCTAATTTGTCTGATATGAGAATCGCTACCCCAGCCTTCTTATGAGGCCCATTGGCATGAAAGATGCTTCTCCATGTCTTCACTATCAGTCTGGGTATATATTTAGGTTCAAAATGGGTCTCTTGTAGACAGCATATGGATGGGTCCTGTCGTTTTATCCAGTCTGCAACCCTGTGCCGTTTTATGTGTGCATTTAGGCCATTCACATTGAGGGTGATTATGATAGATATGTTTTTATTGACATCGTGTTACCTTTAAAGTCTTTCTTTTTGTAGATTGCCTATATTTCTGTTCAATACTATTCTTGGGATTTTTCCTCCTTTAAGGAAGCCCCCTTAATATTTCCTGTAGTATTGGCTTGGTGGTTGCATAGTCTTTTAAGCCTTGCCGGTCTTGGAAACTCTTTGTCTCTGCATCCATTTTGAATGTCAGTCTTGCTGGATAAAGTATTCTTGGCTGCATGTTCTTTTCATTCAGTGCCCTGAATATATCTTGCCAGCCCTTTCTGGATTGCCAGGTCTCTGTGGACTGGTCTGACATTATTCTGATGGGCTTTCCTCTGTAAGTAAGGATCTTCTTTGTCCTAGCTGTTTTCAAGAGGTTCTTCCTACAATTATAATTCTTCATTCTTACTATTAGGTGTCCCAAGGACTTTCGAGTATCTGTAATCTTGGGGAAAACCTTTCGCCTCTAGTACATTAACGCTTGTTCCATTGGTGAGATTGGGAAAATTTTCATAAAGAACTTGTTCCACTATATCTACTAGACTTCTTTCTTTCTCCTTCCCTTCAGGGATTCTAATAATTCTGACGTTGGAAAGTTTCATGGCATCATTTATTTCCCTGATTCTGTTTTTGTGGCTTCTAAGCTGTTTGTTTTTTCCAGGCTTCCTCCTGATCCTTTCTCTCTCTCTCTGTTTGTCTTCTAGATCACTAATTCTATCTTCTTTCTCAGTTGTTCTAGGGTTGAGAGAATTTAGATTAGATTGGAACTCATTGAAAGCATTGTGAAGCTCCTCCCTGGTAGCTTTCAGCTCTTCCCTAATATTGAAAACATGATCTCTGGTAGTTTTCAGATTGGCCCTAATCAATTCCTTTTGGTCACCCATGGCTTTCTCCAACTTAGCTATTGCCTGTATAATGGTTAGCCTGAATTCTCTTTCCGACATATTGTCTATGTTGATAGCCATTAGCTCTGCTGCAGAAGGTCCATCCTGTGTATTTTTCTTCTGTTGGGCATTCCTCCTCCTAGTCATTTTGGTGAGAGATGGCTGAATGGGTGTAGCTGATTGTATCAACTGTGGTGCAGTCAATGTGCACCCTGGAACGCTTCTGAGCAATCAGTGTTCACCACCCAAATGAGAGGAAAAAGAAAAGGAAAAGAAAAAAAGAGAGAGGGAGATATAAGGAAAGAAAGGTGAGATAAAAGAGAAGGTTCAACACAAATGGGCCCCAAGGTAAGATTTATGAAGTATACAAACAGACACAGACAAACAAAAAGACTGATAAAAGTATATGACAAAAGAAATATATATATATGCAAATAAAGGAAGAACCCCACGTGTAAGATATATATATATATATATATATATATATATATATATATATATATATTATCAGGACAATCATTAAAACACAGAAATACTGGTGGAAGAAGATGGGAGAGTGGTTGTAAATTCTCAGTGTGTGTGAGGAAGGTTGTTTTTTTTATTTTTTAAAGATTTAATTTCTTTATTTGACAGAGAGAGATCACAAGTAGGCAGAGAGGCAGGCAGAGAGAGAGAGAGAGGAGGAAGCAGGCTCCCTGCTGAGCAGAGAGCCCAATGTGGGACTCGATCCCAGGACCCTGAGATCATGACCTGAGCCGAAGGCAGCGGCTTAACCCACTGAGCCACCCAGGCTCCCAGGAAGGTTGTTTTGATTCTTCCTCGATGTATCTTGATATCTTTGTTAAAGGACTCAACTTTCCTAAGATAAAGGGGAATTAGGATTTGGTTTACCTATAGGGGTGGCATTGATTGGGGAAAGGGGATTACCTTGAAATTTAACTCTATATGAATATTAGAAAATAAAAATTTAAAAAAGGAATGAACTGTACTAAACGAAACTAAAATTTTAAAAAAAGAAATTTAAAAAATAGAAATGCAAAAGGAAAACACAGATGTATGTATCAAAAAGTTCAGGTTAGAAGGTTATTATAGAATTTGATGTACTGGACATCTCACTGTGATGTAAATAGGTTAAAAAATTATCTATATAATAATAAAAAATTAACTATATATAAAAATGAGCCAGAATAGTGGGATCGAATTAAAAATAAAAATTGTCCTATGAAGTAGTGGTGGTTGTTTTCTTGTCGTCTTTTTTTTTTTTTTTTTCCTTTCCTGGTTGTTTTTCTGGGGGAGGGCCTGCCACATGGGTTTTCAGTCAATGATGTTCTCTCAGTTAAGTCTCCTGCCCCCCTCAAGGGGGTGGACTCTGAGGAAACTGGTTTTTACAGGCTTTTGTTCTCTGGAGGTTTTTATATTTGTTCACTTTTGTTTTTCTCTCGCCTTGACCGCCTTTGATGGTTTTTGTAGGTTTAGAGGAAAGCAAACTTCACCCTGACCTCCCTCTCAGAGAGAAGCCTCAGTCTCCTGCAGTGCCCAAATAAATTCCCCCTTGGCTGCTGGCAGAGCAGGTTCCCAGTTGTGGTTCCTCTGGACTCAGGATTTTTTATGTGTATCCAAAACCAAGGCAGTGGAGGCTGTTTGGTCAGCTCCAGACTACCAGAGAAGTTCCAAGCAGAGATCACACACTGAGATTTTCCTGCTGGCCTGGGCTGGGAGTGTCTGGTCTTTCCAGTTCGAGAGCACAGGCCTGGCGCCTGTGTGCACCTCTCCCAAGGGAGGGCGCGGGGCATGACTCAGACTCTGATGGCACAGCAGGGCACACGCGTGGGGACTGCAAAAAGGCTATGCTTCTGTTGGCTGTCGAGGCTCCCAGCCCCTCACCGGAGCTGGGCGCCATGCACTCTCAGGTGCTCTGGGGGTTCAGGGATGGAGACCTGGTACCTCTGCTGCACTCTCTCTGGCTCTGCACCAGGGGTGGCTATCCTGGGTCTGGGGACTTAAACCCCTGTCCCTAAGACCCTGATTCCCACAATTTCCCCCGGGTGATCCTTTGCTCTTTTTGAGTGCTTTCTACCAGACTCCGGAGTTATTGCTGGTCCCCAGGCGCAGGGCACTCTCCTATTGGGGTATTACTTTCCAATGGGTCACCTCTGGTGGCTCCCTCCCCCTTTTGTTTATCTTCTGATATTAGTCTGACTTTCCCACTCGCTTTACCTGCCCACTGGTGTCTTCTGCTCTGGTAGAGATCCAGACATGTATAATTCTGATCTCGTGATTTCGTGACTCTCGCTGATTTCGTGAGTGATCGGGATTCTTTGGAAAGTAATCAGTTCAATTTAGGGTACAGGTTGAAAGGGAGCCTCCTTCTACTTCCCCGCCATCTTGTCTCCCCCCATCTCCATATATTTCTCTCTTTTTGTCATTAATCACTTTATTTTGTAGTTATTTTTAAATTTTTAATAATTAATTTATTTATTTTTTATTTTTTATTTTTTCAGTGTAACAGTATTCATTATTTTTGCACCACACCCAGTGCTCCATGCAATCTGTGCCCTCTCAAATACCCACCAGCTGGTTCCCCCAACCTCCCACCCCCTGCCCCTTCAAAACCCTCAGATTGTTTTTCAGAGTCCATAGTCTCTCATGGTTCACCTCCTCTTCCAATTTCCCTTAACTCCCTTCTCCTCTCTAACTCCCCATGTCCTCCATGTTATTTGTTATGCTCCACAAATAAGTGACCATATATTTCTGTTAAATGACATTCTTGGGGTTTTTCCTCATTTATAGAAGCCCCCTTATTATTTCCTGAAGTGTCAGCTTGGTGGTCACATACTCTTTTAAACCTTGCTGGTCTTGGAAGCTCTTTATCTCTCCATCCATTTTGAATGTCACTATTTCTGGATAAAGTATTCTTGGCTGCATGTCCTTCTCATTGAGTGCCTGAATACATCTTGCCAGCCCTTTCTAGCTTCCCAGGTTTCTGTAGATAGGTCTGACATTATTCTCATGGGCTTTCCTCTGTACATCAGGAATCTCTTCCTTCTAGCTGCTTTAAAGATCTCCTGTCTAAAATTTTAATTCATCAGTTTCACAATCAGCAGTCTGGATGTCTTTCTAGATTCTATGATCTTGTGAGGGGGGATATATCTGCCTCTATGACACGAATGCTGATTCCATATGCCATATTGGGATAATTTTCATGGATAACTTGTTCCACTATATCTTCTAGTCTTCTTTATTTCTCCTCCCCCTCAGGGATTCCAATAATTCTGACATTGGAACATTTCAGGGCATACTTTATTTCCCTAATTCTGTTTTCATGGCTTCTAAGCTCTTTGTTTCAGACCTCTTCCTGATCCTTTTTCTCTCAGTTTGTCCCTAGATCACTAATTCTATCTTCTTCTTCTAACTTGCCTCAGTTACCTTAGCTGTTAGAGAATTTAGATTAGATTGGAACTCACTGAGAGCATTGTTAACATCATCCCTGGTGCCTTTCACTTCTGCCCTAATCAATTCCCTTTTGCCAGTAATGGTTTTCTCTAATTTAGCCCTTGCCTGGATAATTTTTAGCCTGAATTCCCTTTCCCACCTTCTGTTTATGCATACCCAATAGCTCTGGTGGAGAGGACACAGTATCTGAATTTTATCTCTGATGGGCATTCCTCCTCCTAGTAATTTTGGTGAGAGATGGATGAGGGGATGTGTAGCTGAGTGTATCAGACGTGATCCAGGCAAGGTGCATCCCTGAACGCGTCTGCGCTATGGGGATTACCCACCAAAGATAAAGAAAAATGAAAAAAAGAGAGAGAAAGATAGATGCACGAAAAAAAATGAAAGAAAAAAAAAGAGAATAACCAGCCCAAATGGGCCCCAAATGTAAGATTTATAAAGTATACAAACAAAATCAGACAAACAAAAAGACCAACAAAACTAAATGACAAGAAAAAATAGAACCCACCCAAAATGAAGCCCAAGTATAAGATTTATATACTACCAGAACAACAACAACAACAACAACAACAACAAATACAGAAACACTGACAGAAGAAAAAGATTGGAGGGTGGTTATAAATTTTCAGTATAGGTGAAGACAGTTATTTTGATTCTTCCTGGGTCTATCTTGATATCTTTGATAAAGGACTCAACTTTCTCACAATAAAGAGGGATTAAAACTGATTTATATATAGGGTTAGTATTTATTGGTTAAAGAAGATTACCTTGAAGGTTATCTCTACATGAATATTTTAAAAATAGAAAAAGAAAAGAAAAACACAGGTATATGTATCAAAAAAAGTTCAAGTAAAAAGGTTAGTATGGAATTTTTTGTGCTGAACATCTTATTGTGATTTTAAGTTTAAAAATAATTTTTAACTTATAATTTTATAACTTGTAATTTTAACTGATTTACAATCACAAATGGCTATCAGACACATGAAAAAATGTTCATTATCACTAACTATCAGGGAGATTCAAATTAAAACCACATTGAGATATTACCTTACAGCAGTTAGAATGGCCAAATTTAGCAAGAGAGAAAACAACATGTGTTGGAGGGGCTGTGGAGAAAGGGGAACCCTCTTCCACTGTTGGTGGGAATGCAACTTGGTGCAGCCTTTTTGGAGAACAGTGTGGAGATTCCTCAAGAAATTAAAAATAGAACTTCCCTATGACCCTGCCATTGCACTACTGGGTATTTACCCAAAGATACAGATGTCGTGAAAAGAAGGGCCATCTGTACCCCAATGTTTATAGCAGCAATGGCTACGGTCGCCAAACTATGGAAAGAACCAAGATGCCCTTCAACGGACGAATGGATAAGGAAGATGTGGTCCATATACACTATGGAGTATTATGCCTCCATCAGAAAGGACGAATACCCACCTTTTGTAGCAACATGGACAGGACTGGAAGAGATGATGCTGAGTAAAATAAGTCAATCAGAGAGAGTCAATTATCATATGGTTTCACTTATTTGTGGAGCATAACAAATGTTCTTCTCTATATCTTCTCTATCTTCTCTATTTCTTCTCTATCTCCCCATGGAGGACATGGGGAGATAGAGAAGTGAACGAGTTGGAGGAAATTGGAAGGGGAAGTGAACCATGAGAGACTATGGACTCTGAAAAACAATCTTGGGGGTTTGAAAGGGTGGGGGGTGGGAGGTCGGGGTACCAGGTGGAGGGTATTGGAGAGGGCACGGATTGCATGGAACCCTGGGTGTGGTGCAAAAATAATGAATACTGTTATGCTGAAAATAAGTATAAAATAAATTTTAAAAATTATTTTTTAAAAAAGGAATGAAAATAGTGAGAATTAATTAAAAATAATAGTTGTATCTATGAAGTATACAAGGTTTAGGGCAATGCTGGGAGTTTTGATATCTTCTTTTCCCCTTATATAGGGGTTTTACAGTTTTATGAGGACACTGTGTTGGTTTTCGTTTCTTTTTTTCTTTTTTTTTTTTTTTTTTTTGGCTGGCTCTCTGAGAGAGGTATCTGCTGGGTTGTTTTTCAAACAGTCTTGTTTAGGTTGACTACTCCTGCCCCCTAAAAAGAAAGGAGCTGGGCTCTGAGTAACCTGGTTTTTCAAGCTTTTTTTCCTCTGGAGGTTTTTTTTTTTTTTTTTAATTTTCCTTTGGTGGCTTTTGGTGATTCTCCAGAGATTTAGAGGAAAGAGAACTGCACCCAGACCTCTCTCTCAGAAAGAAGCCTCAGTCTGTTCCCCTCTGGGAGGTCCAGAGCACATAGACTCCCCGTCTGCCAAATTGCACCAGCCAAGCATGCCCCAGCCACCATCTCAGGTGTCACAGGAGCTCCCACTTGTTTCTGCACCCTGGTGCTACTAAAACCATGAGCAATATCGGTCCGTGGAGACCATTTCCAGAGACTGCCTTTGCCAGACTGATGTCTGGGCAGTCCAAACAGCCGGAGAGATGCCAATCAGAGACAGCATTCTGAGATTTTCATGTTGTCCTGGGCTGGGAATGCTGAGTCTTGGTTGGTCATAAGACCACTGGTCAGAGCCTGCATGGACCTCTCCATGCATGGAGAGTGTGGAGCATGGCTCAGGCACCCACTGTGCAGTGTGGTTACAGAGTGCAACAAGCTGTGGTTCTAGAGAGCACTGGCTGGTGTGCAGCTGGACTCTCTCACATGTGCCAGTGGCTCAGGGACCATGGCCGGGATTGTGCTGGCTGGTGGAAGCCATCCTGTGTCAAGGAGCTTAAGCCCATTCCCATAGCCGCCCCATTCCACCAGTTGCCCCTTAAGATTTTTGCTCTTTTTGAGTGCTTTTAGCCAGCTCCAAGTTAATGCTGGTCCCCAATCACAGGACACTCTTATATTGGGGTATTACTTTCCAATGGGTCACTTTGGGAGGCACTCTCCCCCATCTCTTTATCCTCCAAAGTCATCCCATCATTCAAACTCCACTGCTTGAACTCATCACTGGCATCTTCTGTCATCATAGATATCCAGAAGGGTATAAGCCTGCATCTCAGGCTGATTTCATGTGTGTTCGGAGGGGTCTGATAGATAATAAGCTCACTTTATGGGACCAGTTAAAAAGGCATCTTCTACTTCTCTGCCATCTTGCTCTCTCTTACAATTTACACTTTCAATAATCTCTGTATCAAATGCCATCAACAGTTTTCACAGTACTGAAACAAACAATCCAAAATTTGTTGGAGCCCCAAAAGACATCAAATCATCATGAAAATGTTGAAAAAACAAAAGCTGGGGCCTTCACAATGCCTGATTACAAGCTATCGCCATAGTCACCAAGAGAGTATGGTCCTGGCACAAAAACAAACACATAGATCAATGGGACAGAATAGAGACCCTATATTATAGAGGGCACGGATTGCATGGAGCACTGGGTGTGGTGCAAAAATAATGAATACTGTTATGCTAAAAAAAATAAATAAATAATAGAGACCCTAGAAATGGACCCTCAATTCTATGGTCAAATAGAATTGCTCTTTGACAAATCACAAAAGAACATACAATGGAAAAAAAGAGAGTCTTTTACATATATGGTTCTTGGAAAATGGGACAACCACATGCAGAAGAATGAAACTGGACCATTCTCTTACACTACACACTAACAGAAACTCCAAATGGAAGAAGGACCTCAATGTGAGACAGAAATCCATCAAAATGCTAGAGAACACAGGTAGTAACCTCTTCGACACTGCCCACAACAACTTCTTTCAAGACACCTCTCTAAGGCAAGGGAAACAAAAGCAAAAATTAACTTTTGGGACTTCATCAAGATAAGCTTTTGCACAATGCAATATACAGTCAACAAAATTAAGAGAGTTCTGGAGCATAACAAATAGCATGGAGGACATGGGGAGTTAGAGAGGAGAAGGGAGTTGGGGGAAATTGGAAGGGGAGGTGAACCATGAGAGACTATGGACTCTGAAAAACAATCTGAGGGTTTTGAAGGGGCAGGGGGTAGGAGGTAGGGGTATCAGGTGGTGGATATTATAGAGGGCACGGATTGCATAGAGCACTGGGTATGGTGCAAAAATAATGAATACTGTTATGCTGAAAATAAATTTAAAAAAAAAGAGAGAGAGTCCACAGAATGTGAGAATATATTTGACATTACAGAAAAAGGGCTGGTATCCAAGACCTATAAAGAACTTATCAAACTCAATACCCAAAAAAAACCCCAATTAATCCAGTCAAGAAATGGGTAGAAGACAAGAACAGACACTTTTCCAAAAAAAAGACTTAGAAATGGCTGACAGACACAAGAGAAAATGTCCAACAACACTAGCCATCAGGGAAATACAAGACAACACCATAATGAGATATCACCTTACACCTGTTAGAATGGTCAAAATCAACAGAACAGGAAACAAGTGTTGGCAAGGATGTGGATAAAGGGGAACCCTCTCAACTTTGCAACCCTTGAAACTCCTGCTGTTGGTAGTAATGCAAGCTGGTATAGCCACTCTGGAATACAGTGTGGAGTTTCCTCAAGTAGTTAAAAATAGAGCTACCTCTTGACCCAAATGCACTACTGGGTATTTATCCCTAAGAAACATATGTAGTGAAAACAAGGGGCACCTGCACTCCAATGTTCATAGCAGCAAAATCCACAATAGCCATACTGTGGAAGGAGCAGAGATACCCTTCCACAGGTGAATGTATAAAGAAGATGTGGTCCATATACTCAATGGAATATTATTCAGCCAACAGGAAGGATGAATACTTACTAATTACATCAATGTGGATAGAACTGGATGGTATCACGCAAAGTGTAATAAGTCAGTCAGAGAAAGACAATCATCACATGGTTTCAGTCATATGTTGAATAGAAGATACAGGGCAGAGGATCATAAAGGATAGGAGGGAAAAGTGAAAGGGAAGAAATCAGAGAGAGAGAAAATCCATAGGAAACCTTTACCTCTGGGAAACAAAGTGAGGGTTACAGAAGGGAGTGTGTGGAGATATGGGGAAGCTGAGTGATGATTAAGGAAGGCATGTGTTGTAATGAGCACTGGGTGTTATATGCAACTAATGATTCATTGAACACTGCATCAAAACTGATGATGTACCATACTTGACTAATTGAACATAATAATAGAAAGTCCTTGTTCCCTTGATCTGTTTAGATCGTCGGTTAGATGATTTGTCCATTGCTGTGAGTGGAGTATTAAATATCCCTACTATTCTTGTACTATTATCAGTGTGCTTCTGCATTTTGATATTAATTATTTATATACTTGACTGATCCCAGGTTAGGGGCATAAATATATAAAATTTTTAGAACTTCTTATTGGCTAAACACTTTTATTATGATATAGTGCCCTTCTTCATCTCTTATTACTATCATTGGATTAAACACTATTTGTCTGATATATGGATGGCTACCCTAGCTTTCTTTTGATGTCCACTGGCATAATTGATAGTTCTCCATCCCCTTACTTTCAAACTGAAGATGTCTTTGGTTCTAAAATTAGTCTCTTGTAAGCAAGAAATGATGGGGTTTGTCCCTTATGATCTGGAACCTGACAGAGATGTCCACTCTCACCATTGTTTTTCAAGGCAGTACTGGAAGAATAGCCTCAGCAATCAGAAAACAAAAAGAAATAAAAGGCACCCAAACTGGGAAGTAGAAGTCAAACATTCATGCTTCACAGATGACATGAACTCAATATAGAAATCCCCCAAATCTCTGGCAAAATAAATTTGCTAGAACAGATGCAGCAATTCAGCAAAGTGACAGGATATACAATCAATGACCAGAAGTCAACTACATTTCTATACACTAACAATGAGGCAGAAGAGGGATAATCAAGCAGTTTATCTCCTTGACAATTGCACCCAAAGAAAAAATGATACCTAGGAATAAACCTAAATAGAGAGGTAAAGGATCTGTACTCTAGAAACCACAAAACACATATAAAAGAAATTTAGAAAGACATAACGAAATGGAAAAAACATTCCATGTTTTTCCATTCTCAAAAAAGCAGGAAAAAATATCCAATGGAAAAAAGTCCCTTCAGTAGATGGTTTGGGAAAGTTTGACAGCAACATGCAGAAGAATGAAACTGAACCATTCTCTTACACCATACGCAAAGATGAACTCAAAATTGATGAAAAGCCAAAACGGGAGTCAAGAATTCATCAAAATCCTAGAGAAGAATGCAGGCAGCAACCACTTTGATCTCAGACAAAGGGACTTCTTGACAGTCAAATCTCCAAAGGCAAGACAAATAAAGAAAAAAATGAACGATTCAGACTTCATCAAGATAAAAGCTGCCCAGCAAAGGAAACAAGTCTACAAAGCTAAAAGGCAACCTCAGAGTTAGAGAAGATATTTGTAAATGCCGTATAGATAAAGGGTTAGTATGCAAGATCTACAAAGAATTTAACAAACTCAACACCTTATAACACCCAAATAATCCAAGCAGGAAATGTAGAATACACATATGGCTAGCAGACACAAGAAAAACTGTTCAATATCACTTGGCATCAGGAAAAAAGAAATCAAAACTACAATGAGATACCACCTCACCCTAGTAAGAAGAGCTAAAATTATTGAGTTGGAAACATTGGTTGGCAGGGATGCGAAGAAAGGGTAAGCCTCTCCCACTGTTACTGGGAATGCAAGCTGGTACAGCTACTCTGGAAAACAGTAAAGAGTTTCCTCAAGACGTTAAAAATAGACCTACCCTAAAACCCAGCAGCTCCACTACTATGTATTTACCCCATAGTACAGATGTAGTGAAAAGAAGGGGCACATGCACCCCAATGTTCACAGCAGCAATGTCTACAATAGACTAACTGTGTCAAGAGCTCAGATGTCCTTCAACAGAGGAATGGATAAAGAAGATGCAGTTCATATATACAACGGAATATTGCTCAGCCTCCAGAAAGGATGAATACCTAACATTTGTATCAACATGGATGGAACTGGAAGGTATTATTGTAAGTAAAATGAGTCAGGCAGAGAAAGATAATTATCACATGGTTTCACTCATATGTGGAACATAAGGAATAGTGCAAAGGACAATAGGGGAAGGGAGGGAAAACTGAATGGGAAGAAATCAGAGAGCGAGACAATCCATAAGAGACTCTGGACACAGAGTAACATGTTGAGGGTTCAGAAGGGAAGGAGATGGGGAGATGGGGTAAGAAGGTGATGCATATTAAGGAGGGGACATGATCTAATGGGCCCGGGGGGTCAATGAAACTAGTTAATCATTGAACACTACATCAAAAACCAATGATGTAAAAAAAAAAAAAAAAAGCTAATGATGTACTATACATTAGATAATTGCACTTAATTAAAAAATGATTAATACCTAAAATCTACAAAGAACTTAGCAAACTCAACACCCAAAAATCAATTAATCCAGTCAAGAAATGTGGAGAAAACAAGAACAAACATTTCTCCAAAGAAGACATACAAATGGCCAAGAGACACATGAAAAAATCCTCCACATCATTCAGCATCAGGGAAATACAAATCAAAACCACAATATGATATGACAACACAGGTGACAAAGGCTATAATGACAAGACAGGAAACAAAAAATGTTGGAAAGGATGTGGCGAAAGGGGAACCCTCTTGCATTATTGGTGGTAATTCGACCTGGTGCAGCCACTCTGGAAACAATATGTCGGTGCACATCCCAGAGCTCAGGACACCCTGGGAAGTAATACCATGGATGACAGGTAGTGTCTCTGGAGGAGGAATATGGTTACTTGGGGCCCTCAGGGCCCTCTGACCACGAGTCCCAGCCTCAGATGCGGGTGCAGACAGAAGCTGGGAAGTGACAGGTTCTTGTAGGGCTCTGCAGTGTCCAATGCTGGGAACAAACCCATGCTTAGGGCTCCTCTGTATTCTTGCCTCTGAGTCACAATTTCCCTTATAACCTCACACTCTGGGGAAATGGTTCAAGTATCCCTGAGCCTTCATCGATTCAGTCATTACAAGATGCTAAATAACACAAATGATCTTATTTATGTCCTCTCCATTTAAAGATGTTATCCTCCTTATATAATGACTTGGGTTTCAAAGACATATTCCATGGACTGTTATAGGGAAAGATCTGTTCCATAGCTTACACAAAATTATACAACAACCAATATCTACAAGGAGGCACCACCACCCTAAGTGGAAACTGTGCTTATTCATTAAAAAAAGTAACACATATCCTTACTTGGGTGTTAACTCAAAGTTGACACCAAAATATTCTCTCCTCATGAAAATATGGTTTTAGAAACAATGACAATTTTGGACATTCCATTTTATGTGTTCATAATGATATGATTCCTCTTAGTGTCTTTTAAAATAATATAAACTTATGTAAGTATCCATCTGTCATCTATCTGTTCTATGGGCATCTGATCTCTATTTGAAGTCTATTCATCTATCTCAGCATTTATCCTCTTGCTGCAGGTTTTTCAGGAATATGAACACAACCCGCACAATCTCTTATTAGACCTCTAATGATTAGGTCCTAATAATTTCTGGGTCCTTAACACCATTTCCTTCAGGTTAGTATTTTATTGTCAATAACTCCATGCCTGAATTAATGATCATCTCTGTGCTGCATAAGAGAAAATTTACCCACTTTTTTTTAAAGCAAGATCTTTCTCCAAGAGATAACAGACCCCTGTGTGAGGTGGATTTCTCAGGACTAGGGAGGCACCCTCCCAGCATAGGAACAGAATATGTGCCTTGTGTTGGTGTCCATGCACTTGAGGAGAGAGATATCACTTATAGGTTTGGCAGACATCTTGGCAGACAAAGCCCATTAGCAGAGACCATTGGGATCAAAGGTCCCTAGATGCACCGATGCCGCACAGGTAGTTGTTCATTTGGAAAGCTGTAGCTACAAAGTGTGGATCCCATTAAGTATCTTTTTGAAAAATAGTTTAGATTAAAATGAATTTTGAATCACTCGTTTATTCAACATTTATTCTTATGCTCAGAAAGTGAGGCCATCTATTGACCTGCTTCCAACACAGCTCATAGACCCAGGGCTCACCCATCCAAGACCAACATACCTTGTGAGTTCAACAAGGAGATACCCACAGGTGGTTCTGGAAGGTCCAGAAGAGCCTAACTCTTTCCTGTAGACTTCCAAGGACAGGCTCCTTCCCACACATGCAAACTTCTCCTCAACCTCTAGGGTAAAATTCACGCTCAGGTGTGGGAGCTCACAGCTCTCTCTCCAGACAGGGTGAGGTCTCTGGGGAAGGCAGAGCTTTGGTCTGGAAGAAAATGAGTTTATAGGCCCTTCTCTGTGTCTGGTGACAGCTCCCCAAAGAGATGGTCCAGATGTCAGACATGGGACCATTGGGATGGTTGTGAGTGTCATGAGTGATGAGGCCTTGTGCCCAGGTGTCCTGCCCCAGGTTCTGCTTCAGGAGTCAGGCTCATGACGGGTGAGGGGCTGACAGACCCTGCATCTCACTATCACCATCTCCGGATTCTCCGTGTCATGCAGTAATTTCTGGTGGAAATGAATCAACCAACACCAATTGATTGGGGACAGTGAATTGGTTTATAAATCATAGATAAAGCACACATGACACTCTATCCAACAAGAGCTACATGTACATCTCCAGAGTCACATCCAAGAACAAGTTCTTGCAGCTGACTGATCTCAGGGCCACCAAGGTCCTGGACATGTATTACTGTGTAGAGACATAGTGAGGACATGTCAGTGTGAGCCCAGACCCAAACCTCCCTTCAGGAACACAGGAGAGGCTGGGCTACAGGAACAGTCAGAACACCAGTGGGCGCTTGGGTCACCAAGGGGTGCTTGGGTCACTAGGGGCACTCAGGACACCAGGGGGCTCTAAGACCCACCAAATACAGGGTCGGTCTAGCTGCTGTTGAAAAAGATGAATTGTTTTCCTTCTCAACTAGAAAAATATGTACTGGGCTTGAAGGGGTGTGGATTTGTACAGGTTCTGATATTTTAGCATTTATTTATTTATTTATTCATTCATTTATTTATTATGATTTATTTATTGATTTATTATGATTTATTTTTTATTTATTTTCAGCATTACAGTATTCATTATTTTTGCACCACACCTAGTGATCCATGCAATCCATGCCCTCTCAAATCCCCACCACCTGGTACCCAACCTCCCACCCCCCCACCACTTCAAACCCCTCAGATTGTTTTTCAGAGTCCATAGTCTCTCATGGTTCACCTCCCCTTCCGATTTTCCCCAACTCCCTTCTCCTCTCTAAGTCCCCATGTCCTCCATGATATTTTTTATGCTCCACAAATAAGTAATTATTTTTTAGTATTTTAGTATTTTAGTATTGTATGTTATAATCATTGAGTTTCGAGGTGAAATAACTTTTACACTAAAATTATTTCTTTGTAATAAATATTATTATTTATTACTATTATTTCTTTGTAATAAATATTACAAAGAAATAATAATGTGCAACTATTTCCTCTATCCTTCCAGATTTTTTGAATATGATTGATATTTCTAACTACAAGGCAATTGGATTTTAATATATAACTATTAATAAATGCATAGTTTAAAATATCAAAAGTAATATATTTACTAAATATTTTAATGAATATTATTATTAAATATTTTAATACTATTTAATACTCTTAAACACCCTTATTAAATTTCTCAATTAAATACTTCTATAAATAGTTCCTAAATAATAAAATTGAATGATGGACAAAGTATCAGTATTTGGGATTATCCTTAACTGACTTCAATGTATCCACATACTACACGTGAATTAATTTTTCATTTTTCACTTCAAATGTAGTCATTCATTAGACTGTTCCTGACAAAATCAGTATTGCTCTGTGTTTTGGAAAGATGACATTGTCGTGAGACTCTTATCTGCACTCTTGCTTCTTCAAGGATTTAAGAATCACCCCCAGGATGAGGAGAACCTGTCTTCACTCATCGGTGTCAAAGGAGCAGGGGTCTCTCCCTTCTTAGAACTCATGATCTTTTCATCATATCTTTACTCCTCATTATCCTCACCCAGCTCTTGACCCAAACACACATGGCACTTCATTCATAGAATTTTGATTGTTAGCCCTTCACATGTCTGACAAATTTAACACTTACAAGCCACAAGAACATACCAGAAGCTCCATGTATTAGTCATAGTTCTCCTGAGGAAAGGAACACATAGCCCACTGCATATATCACTGAAGAGTCTGAGAAGTCCCATGATCTACTATCACAAGGTGGAGACCCAGAACAGCCAGGGATGAAAGTCTCATCAGATTCTAACTGTGGTCTAGTCAGAGATCCTGGGGACCTGAAGGTGTCACTGCATCCAAGAGCATGAGGTGACCAGTGTCCCTGCACAAACATGTACACAGGGAGTAAACGTGAGGGAATTCCTCCTCCCTCATCCTTTTATTCTACTCAGAACCTTCATGGATTGGATGATGCCCACATACAGAGAGGCCAGGGATGCAAATGCCAATCCATTCCAGAAACAGCATCACAGACACCCAGAAAAACAATGTTCAATCTGCTTAACCATGTCCCTGTCACACTGACACATTGAGTTAACCATCAACCATCAACGTCCCATAAACTGGGCCTCCATACTCATTGTCTTAATCACACTCATTCTGAAAACACAGAAAATAACACAGTCACAATTTCACCATATATGATACAAGTATCCTGAATTCAAAAAAGCATTGAGAACTGTCTCCAGAAGAGGAGGTGAAGCTCTTCAGTGGTGTTTTCTCTTCTCATTGATATCCTTCAACTGAAATATTATGGTGCATAATTAAGAATTCTTAAATGCAATGATATAAAGTCAATACATCTTATGTAACATGGCAAAGAAAAAGACAGAAACAAAATGAAGACATACCCATGTTTGAAAATAACAAGGAGGACGTAAGCAAGATAACTAAGGTCCTCATTTCTGTAACTGGAAATAACTGAAAATTGGGGTATAGAGCTGCTTTCACACTCTACCAATGATGTATCCTCCCTGTTGTTAGCCAAATCTTCAAGCTGTGCCAGGCCATTACCTGACAGCATGACCAATATCTTCATTCCAGAAGGATCTTGAATTTGCCTCAAATTTGCAAGATGTTGCCACTGAATTAATGCTGAAATCCTGCCTTCATGAGGGAAATTCTGTCGTATAAAACAGGTGCTCCAGAGAGGTGGAGAACGTCATAAGACAAGTGAGTTCCCTCTGAGGAACTAACTGAAGGTTTTGGAGGGGACGGGGTTAGGAGGTTGGTTGAGCCTGGTGGTGGATATTGTGGAGGGCATGTATTGCATGGAGCACTGGGCATGGTGCATAAACAATGAATTCTGGAACACTGAAAAGAAATTTAAAAAATAAATACTTTTTTAAAATAAATAATTTTTAAAAGAATAGTGTGTTCCACCTTTAACTGGTGTCTGAATATCATACAGAAACAAATGTTACCAGGTTCATCATTTTCTTCCCCTCTGAAGTAATTGCAGAGCTCTCCCCATGAGGCCATATATGTAGGTTAGGAGAGAGAAAGCAGTACAGCAGAATGTGAGATCATGGGCATGTAGAAAATTCTTCATGTGACTTACTGTGTCTTCAAGATCTCTTCAGACACCATCATTTCTTCCATCGGCCAATGGAGTATCACTGTACATGCTCCACTTTATGGCTTGGACATTCAAATAACACCCACTTCAAGATGGACAGCTCAATTTCCATGGCAACCTAGTGACTCAGGCTGGAACCTGTAGTTCCTAAGATCCAGGAACAGGCTTCCAGCTATTTCTCAAAAGAAGAATCATGATCTCCAAAAAATGGCAGGGTTTTACCCCAAAATTTTAAAGTCCAAGACTGTGATTTACCTAAAGGCACCTGCCACAGCTCTTAACAACTTGTGCAGCACAAACTGGACATGGGAATGGGCATGGAGTGAACTTCACCATCCCTACATCCTCTATATCCATGACGGTAGCACTAATCTTAGCAGTTCTTCAAGGAGAATGTATCAGCATAATGTCCTATTCTAGAAAGAGATAATTAAATACATCAGTATTTTCATCCTCACAAGATACCACTACACCTTCACTAAGAATGGCTACAATACAAAAAGGCAGACAATACCATATGCCAACAAGCATGTACAGAATGGAGGGTTATTTTTCATTTCCAGCTGAAATTTCACCTGCAGAAAGAACATATGTAATTAGATCCCATGGTAAGAGAGCCTGAGAAGTCCCAGGCTCCATCCTGTACAAGCTCGAGGGGATGGTGGAATAAATCATTCTCAGGCTGTTGGATGGAGAACCAGGGAACCCCTGGATGTATTGCTCAGTCCAAGAGTAGGGTAGGAAAGAGGAGATGAGCAGCTCAGGCAATGAGATAGAAATAAAAGGGTGACTTCCTCTTCTTATGCCTTTCTTCTCCAGGTTCTCAGTGGGTTGGAGGATACTCACCTCCACTCGGAAAGGGAATTTGTTACAAAGCAAGGATCCAATGCTAATATCACCTAGAAGCACACCGATTCCTATGGAAATCCAAGCTTTCTGTGCAAGACTTGTAGACTCAGCCAGGTCTGTGCCTCTCTGTAGTGTGGGGTATGGACTCCTCTGTGACCTCAACTTTCTAAGGGGACCAAGAAATGTATCTTCATTTTTTTAATATCTTCGATATTTTCTTTTTATTTTTTATAAACATAGATTTTTATCCCCAGGGGTACAGGTCTGTGAATCACCAGGTTTACACACTTCACAGCACTCACCAAAGCACATACCCTCCCCAATGTCCATAATCCCACCCCCTTCTCCCAAACCCCCTCCCCCCAGCAACCCTCAGTTTGTTTTGTGAGATTAAGAGTCACTTATGGTTTGTCTCCCTCCCAATCCCATCTTGTTTCATTTATCCTTCTCCGACCCACTTAAGCCCCCATGTTGCATCACCACTTCCTCACATCTGGGAGATCATATGATAGTTCTCTTTCTCTGCTTGACTTATTTCGCTAAGCATGATATGCTCTAGTTCCATCCATGTTGTCGCAAATGGCAAGATTTCATTTCTTTTGATGGCTGCATAGTATTCCATTGTGTATATATACCACATCTTCTTGATCCATTCATCTGTTGATGGACATCTAGGTTCTTTCCATAGTTTGGCTATTGTAGACATTGCTGCTATAAACATTCGGGTGCACGTGCCCCTTTGGATCACTACGTTTGTGTCTTTAGGGTAAATACCCAATAGTGCAATTGCTGGGTCATAGGGCAGTTCTATTTTCAACAATTTGAGGAACCTCCATGCTGTTTTCCAGAGTGGCTGCACCAGCTTGCATTCCCACCAACAGTGTAGGAGGGTTCCCCTTTCTCCGCATCCTCGCCAGCATCTGTCATTTCCTGACTTGTTGAATTTAGCCATTCTGACTGGTACGAGGTGATACCTCATTGTGGTTTTGATTTGTATTTCCCTGATGCCGAGTGATTTGGAGCACTTTTTCATGTGTCTGTTGGCCATCTGGATGTCTTCTTTGCAGAAATGTATGTTCATGTCCTCTGCCCATTTCTTGATTGGATTATTTGTTCTTTGGGTGTTGAGGTTGCTAAGTTCTTTATAGATTCTGGACAGTAGTCCTTTATCTGTTATGTCGTTTGCAAATATGTTCTCCCATTCTGTCAGTTGTCTTTTGATTTTGTTAACTGTTTCCTTTGCTGTGCAAAAGCTTTTGATCTTGATGAAATCCCAATAGTTCATTTTTGCCCTTGCTTCCCTTGCCTTTTGCGTTGTTCCAAGGAAGATGTTGCTGCAGCAGAGGTTGAAGAGGTTGCTGCCTGTGTTCTCCTCAAGGATTTTGATGGATTCCTTTCGCACATTGAGGTCCTTGATCCATTTTGAGTCTATTTTTGTGTGTGGTGTAAGGAAATGGTCCAATTTCATTTTTCTGCATGTGGCTGTCCAATTTTTCCAGCACCATTTATTGAAGAGGCTGTCTTTTTTCCATTGGACATTCTTTCCTGCTTTGTCGAAGATTAGTTGGCCATAGAGTTGAGGGTCTATTTCTGGGATCTCTATTCTGTTCCATTGATCTATGTGTCTGTTTCTGTGCCAGTACCATGCTGTCTTGATGATGACAGCTTTGTAAGCTCTTCGATATTTTCTTGCTTCAAATTTGGTGTGATAAGTATCCAGTGCTTTATATATAGAGGCTCAAATTGGCACTCTGCTGTTTTATTTCAGAATATCCTAACGTTATTTCCCTTCCTCCTCTGATCCAGTGGTCCTATGAACCCCACTGCTGTTTTAATGTGGAAAGCCCAGTGAATATTATTCAATAAGTATATCATTTTGCAGTAAGTGACTGTTGCCACCTGGAGTCCAGACACATACTCTCACCCAACAGGTCACAAGGAGAAGAAAACAATTGTCGGCAATGAGACAATCACTTTGAGCAGGAAGTCAGAGGTGCTCCAAATGGACGAGAATAGCAGGGATATGGTCAGCAGCACTCAGTATCCCACTGCAGTGGACATTGCTGCATTGTGAATGGTTTGACTGGATAGCAGTGTTCTTGATGCACAGGATCCTTTCAGGAAGGAAAGTACTGGATCTGGAGACCGAACACAAGTCTTCTGCTCACCCTGTTGGGTCAAAGGGACTGATCTAAGAAAACCTAAACTGAGGTTGATCAGAATTGCTCCTGAAACTGAATTCCTCCATCTTATCATTTTCCTTAAGATTCTTCCTTCTTTGGTGTACTACAAAACACAGTTATGCTGAGGGTTTGGTGATTCAGAGAGGTCTCTGGTGTGTACTGGTGTGTACTGTGTACTGTTTGTTCTCTGCTGTTCTGTTTTAGCAGGAATTGACTTCAGGCCAATTGTCTACAGAGCCTCTCCTAGCCTGAAGTGGTCTGTGTTCAGTCCCTGGCCAGAAACTGGGGAATTTTAAGTAGGTGTGCTCTGCTGGGCTTGTTAAATGAGAACTGATGCCACCTCCTTAGAACTGAGGCCCTGCAGAATTCCCTGGTTGGATGTGGAGTGTGCAGGGTGCAGCCACTCTGGAAAAAAAGGTGCAGATTCCACAAATACTTAAAAGTAGAACTACAGCATGACCCAGCAAACACACGACTGGATATTTACCCAAAGAGCACAAAAAGACTAGCACACAGAGAACCTCACACACTTAAATTAACAGCAAGATTATTTACAAAACCCAAACTATACAAACAGCCCACGTGTCCACTCATTGATGAATGATAAAGAAGATGTGGTATATTCAGAGAGTGAAATGTTACTCACTCATAAAAAAGAATAAAATCTTGACATTTCCAATGACTTGGATGGAGCTGGAGAGTTTTAAGCTAAGTGTATTAGTCAGTGAAAGACAAATACCACATAATTTCACTCATATGTTGAATTTTAGAAACAACTACATTTCAAAAAGGAGAAAAGGGGGGGGGAGAAAGAGAGAAAACAAGAAACACACTCTTAACTACAGACAACAGACTGATGGTTACCAGAGGATTGGCAGGTGGAGGTGGGTTATGTAGGTTTGGGTCTTGTTAAATATGCCCTATGATAAATAACTGTAATTGAAATAAAAACTTAAAAAAATAATTGCAAACAGTGATTGTGTTTGTTCTCCTGAACCTCACAACATACCACAGAAGGATTATTCCATTAAACAAAGCTGATATTATTCAGGGATTTACTAATTACCACTTCTGTGAAGCTGAATGGTTAACAAACTACCAAGATCCAAATTCCTGAACTCCTATTACTATAAAGTGACTCATTCTGGAAAACATAAATAATCCTTAAATTTTTAAGGTTTTATAGCTTGTAGGGTTAGGGGGTCACTTGCCTATTTTTAAATTTAGCTTCTTGACTATTCATTTGCTTTAATTTAACTCTATGTATCTCAACTCTACATGGTTAAACCAGTAACACCAGGAAGCTCTTGGAAAGGTATGGATGACATCCTATGAGGGACAAGACTAAGGTCCAGTCCTGAGGCCCTGAACATGGAAGGGCTGGTCCACATGTCAGGTGTGGTGGAAGAAATGAGACTCTGTTGGAGATGCTTCTGTGTGAAATCATGTGGTGTGTATGGTTATCACCATTGAATTTTTACATTTCAAAAATTTAAGATGCTACATATTACATGGTGTGATTTTTTTCTAAAATAAAACAATTAAAGGCAGGCATTTTTAACAACTAATACAGAAAATCTATGCTTATATATTTAGTGAATGTTTTTAAAGTTTCAGAATAATTTGAATACTTTCTCTAATTTAGGTTGAAAGAGAGAAATTCAGTCTCAAAGTTCATAATCATTGGGATCTAGAGAAATGAAACTCAACTCTTTACATTTTCACATTTTCTCCCTGACTGGTTGTGGACATAATTAAATAAAACAGTCATGACTCTCTGTGTGGAGCCATATGTGTTGGCATTTCCTTACTTGTCTGTGCCCACACCTCACTGGCAGCTGTCCAAACACCATGCATCCCACATCCTGCCCAAGTGTGGTTGTCCTGAGCTCCTGGGCCAGGCTGTATCTCAGCGGTGCATCTGAGAACTCATGAAGCATGGACAAGTGTCAGCTGGCCTTTCCTTGCACCTCCCATTCCTCTGCAGGAACAAGCCCAAGCTTGAGGATGCATGTTTATGACGTGTTGTTCCCCTGGTCCTCACTGCCTGACACCACACATGTATTCTAGTACCTGCAGCTTTTTTATTTATTTTATTTTTAAGTTAAATTTTATTAGTTACCACACAGTGTAATATTGGTTTCTGGAGTGTAATTCAGTGATTCATCCTTACATACAACACCTAGTGTTTATCAAAACCGGTGCCTTCTTTCATGATCATCATCTCCACAATCCTCACTCATCTCCCTCCAACAACCTGTGGTTTGTTCTCTGTTACTAAGAGTCACTTGTGGTTGTTTTCCTCCCTCATTTTTATCTTTTCCTACTTTGCTTATGTTCATTTGTTTTCCTTCATAAATTCCACATATGAATCATAAATGGGAGAAGATATTTAGAAAAAAAATATCTGATAAAGTTTAATATCCATAACCTATAAAGACTTTCCCACACTCAACATGCAAATAATACAGTTAAGAAGTGGTCAGAAGAAAGGAAGGAATAAACACTTATTGAAATAAGACATCCAGATAGTTATCAGGTACATGAAAAGATGCTCAACATTAGTCATCATCAGGGAAGCACAAATCAAAACCATGGAAAGATGTCACCTCATACCTGACAGAATGACTAAAATCCAATATCTGCTGAAGACAATTCTCAGACCAATGGCAATTTCGTTAGTGATTCACATCAAATATAATTGGAAGCATATAGAGACGTGGTTTCTAGGACTACTTCTCCAAGGACAAGTAGTTGACCCCCACCTTACTGAGACAGGAGACATTTCCCATATAGAACCTATGAATTTATACCCTCAGGAGGGAAAGAGCTCAGTGACTTGAAAGCACCTGATAGATCATAGGGAATTGATCCAAGATTCCTGCTCATGTCTGAATACAATAAATATTGGATACTGTAGCCTATGAGCAGAGCTGAGGATCTCAAGTAAAGGAAGTAAGTATGAGGACATATCCTACCAATAGGACAATCCATAGTGGTTATGCTGAGAGGGTAACTCCTTGCAAGCTGGATAAATGGGGTAGGGAAAAGAGGAGTCCCTGTATATCTTCAAGGGTCTGTGACATCTGCTTGTGCACTGGGACCAACAGGGTGCACTCACAATCCCTCTGACTCAAGAACCATGAAGCTCATGATCCAGGACAAGAGATTGGTTGATGGCTGGTCTCCTCTTGATGGTTTCCAGCTAAATGCTGTGTTATCTTCTTCTACACAGAAACACAGTAAACAGTTTGTAAATCTGTGGAATTACAAAAGAGTCCTCCATTTTTGGAATAAACCATCAAAATGACAAAAACCAAACTTGCCAAGGGTGAAGCACTGGGATAAATATAATTGATATCATCATGACAATAAATATGAGCATAGAAATACAATGGTCTCCATTTCAGAAATGAAGAATTGTCTTTAACTAACAGCATGCATTCTGATCTCAGGTGTTCTGATGTTAATTGTTTAAATAATAATTCAATTCTTTTATCTTTATTTAAAGTTTTCCATTGATGTGTACAAAAATAACAGGTATAAATATCCCTTGTGGTTGTTGATAGCCCACAGCGTCTCCACAAGCTCTGTGAGATTCTGTCAAGCCTCCTCGGTGTCACCAAGTTTCTGTGTCAGAAAAACCTGGTCACCACACATCAGTCTACTGGGAATTCTGGAAAGTCAGAAAGCCTGCAAGTCTCATGTCCTACTCTGTCCTGCAGGAGGTTCAAGGGAGCAAACAGTTCCCATGATGGGGCGCACAGACTCCGACACTGGGGCTCAACTTCACCTGCTGTGCTCACCTGGAAGTTCACACAACAATTCTTTGCTGCAGTGTGTATATACCCACCTGTAAAATACTGTAAAATTGGTACCTACATCATGACGATGAGGTGCATAGTGAAAAAAGGAATATAATGGGTGTCATGCAGTTTCTCTACCAAAATCACAAAGTAAAAGAGTACAGTTTCCTCAAAGATATCATGGTGACCAAATTCCCCCAGGACCCTCACAACTCCTCTAGGTCACTGCCGTCATGCGGATGCTACATGGAAAAATTGATATATACTCAGAGAACATGGAAATAGGGCCTTCCCTCTGCTGATTAAAACAGCCCAGCCCTGACCATGCAGCTGGGAGAAGAGCCCCAGCACCAGGATTTCCAGGTGTTCCAATCAGTAATCAAGACAAGACACAGACAACTCACTATGGACTTTGTGCTTCGCTGGGTTTTCCTTGTTGCTATTTTAAACAGTAATTCATGGTGAACAAGAGACCTTGAGTATGAGAGTGGATACGAGTGAGAGAAACGGTGGAGCTGCAACAATTTCCTAAGCAGGATGTCTTGTGTCCTCAGGTGTCCAGTGTGAGGTGCAGCTGGTGGAGTCTGGGAAAGACACGGCGAAGCCTGGGGGATCTTGAGACTCTCCTATGCAGGCTCTGGATTCACCTTCAGCAGTTACCACATGAGCTGGGTCCACTGGGCTCCAGGGAAGTGGCTGCAGTGGGTCACATGGATTAGCAATAATGGAAGTCGCAAAAGCTACACAGACTCTGTACAATTCAGCATCTCCAGAGACAATGGCAAGAACACGCTGTATCTGTAGATGAACATCATGAGAGCCAAGGACACAGCCATGTATTACTGTGCAACGACACAGCGAGGGACATCAGTGTGAGCCCAGACAGAAACCTCATTGTAGGAGAGGATAGCGACCACCAGAGGGTGCACACTCCTCACCAATTCTGTCTTTAAGCCCAGGAGAAGATGCAGATGGAGGTTTTGAAAGTTTCTGGTCAGCATCTGGCGATTCTTCTCCAGAGAACACTTTCCTTCAGGGCCCTCTCTGCACACATGATTCTGTGCTTACCTCTTCACTATCTGACTTCGAAAATTTGTTCTAATGGGAAAACAATTATATTAAAATGCACAAAATACAGATTCACTCATGTTGTTTATTCCTGTCCCTAAATATCAATGAATCACAAATATCCTGAGGCCCATCAACTGAACCTTTGCAGAAATCCCAGAGGCACTCAGTATGCATCACATGTCCACCCAGATCAACGTGTACACATGATAGAAAAAGCATAAAGTGCATGCTGGACATGAGGCCACAGAGTCATCAACAATCCAATGTAAAAGCAGAAATGGTCTTTGGAGGGGGGTGTCACTGCCTTAAACAAAGCTCAGGGCATCAATGTTAGTTACAACATCAGAAAGCAGTAAAATCCCACCAGGTGTGGTGTGGATGTAGAGCCTGAACATTACACACACACACACACACACACACACACACACTCACAAGAGTATAAAACCTACATCACTTTGTCTTACTTAGTTTTTCTGCAACAAAGGTGGTCCAAAACAGAAATACAAAGCATACAGGAAGACCTCAAGAACTAAGAAAAATCTAAAAGACACCACATAACATTACACCTGAAGGAGCTAGAGAAACTGCAGTGACTGAAGCTAAATACAGCAGAAGGAAGGAAATACTAAAGACTAGAGCAGAAGTAAATGATATAAAAACCAAAAACAGCAGAACAGATTTAAACAATGAAGGTCAATTTCTCTGGGAAAAATAAAATAAAATTGAGAAATATCTTCCTAGATTTTTCAAAAAGAAAAGAGAAAGCCCCAAATAAATCAAACCAGAAATCAATATGTTTCTCTGTGGAACAGACAGAGTCTTGGAGGGGTGCGGGTCAGGGGATGGGCTAACTTGGGGACGGGTGGTAAGGTGGGCACATGCTGGGAGGAGCAGTGGGTGTGATACACAAATAATGAATTGTTGAGCACTGCATCAAAAACTAATGATGTACTATATGGTGCTAACTGAACATAATTTTAAAAAGAATTTAAGCAGATAATGTTGTGATAAAATAAATAAATAAATAAATAAAGCTACAATTCTAGGATGAACATTCCCCAATCCAAATCCTAGAATTATCTTCAAAATTTTCTGTTTAAACTAGAAGTGGCTGTGGGGGATGAGGTAACTGGCCAAAGGGCATTAAGGAGGGCATTTCATGGAATGAGCACTAGCTATTATAGGCGACTGATGAATCACTAAATATACCTCTGAAACCGGTAATGCACTCTGTGTTAACTGAACTGAATTTAAATTAAAATAATTAAAGCATAATATAAGAAATCAGTCTAATCATGTGTGTCATTGGAAGTCCTTGTTTTGAAAAATGCCAGTTGAATTTTCATCAGGATGGCACTGAAAGTACAGATTGTTCTTGGCAGTATAGATATTTTAACAACGTTTATTCTTCTAATCCATGAGCATGGAATGCTTTTTCATTATTTTGTGATGGAACAAACAATCCTAAAATTTGTATGGAACCAGAAAGCACCCTGAATTGCTAAGGAAATGTTGAAAAAGGAAAACCAAACTGGAGGCATCACGTTTCCTAATTTCAAGATATACTACAAACCTATTGCCACAAAGACAGCATGGTGCTGGCACAAACACAGTCACATAGACCAGTGGAACAGAGACCCGAGTAATGGACCTGCAACTCTATGATCAAATAATCTTCGACAAAGCAGGAAAAAAATATCTAATAGAAAAAAGACAATCTCTTCAATAAATGGCGCTGGGAAAATTGGAAAGCTACGTGTAGAAGAATGAAACTTGGCCATGCTCTTACACTGCACACAAAGATGAACTTGAAATGGATAACAGGCCTCAAGTGAGGCAGGAATCTATCAAAATTACAGAAGAAAACATAGGCAGTAATGTCTTTGACATCAGCCACCACAACTTCTTTCAGAACTTGTCTTAAAAGGCAAAGGAAACAAAAGTGAAAGTGAACTCTTGGGACATTGTCAATATCGAAAGTTCTGAACTTCAAAGGAAACAGTCAATAAAACAAAGAGACAAGCCATGGAATGGGAGAAAATATTCACAAATTACCTTGGACAAAGGACCGATATCCAAGATCTATAAAGAACTCCTCAAACTCAACACACACAAAGCAGATAATCACGTCGAAAAATGGGCAGAAGACATGGACAGACACTTCTGAAAGAAGACATACAAATGGCTATCAGACACATGAAACAAAGTTCATCATCAATAGCCATCAGGAATATTCAAATCAACAGGGAGATTCAAATTAAAACTACATTGAGAGCAGTCAAAGGAGGAGGAAGGACTCGGGCGAGTTCCCCTTCCACCTTCACCCACCCTTCTCTTCCCACCTTTCTTCCACCTCTACCTCGATTCCAGCCTTTGCGGCAGCTGCTCTCTAGCCGTTTGCACGACCCAAAGAACAGTGGCCTTTGTTCCCAGGATAGTGATCCGTGTGTATATTGCATCTTCCTCTGGTTCTACGGCAAAGAAACTATAAGTCCTTTAAAAAAAAAAAAAAATGCTGGATTGGGGAGGAGTCAAGATGGCAGAGAAGTAGCAGGCTGAGACTACTTCAGCTAGCCGGAGATCAGCTAGATAGCTTATCTAAAGATTGCAAACACCTGAAAATCCATCGGCAGATCAAAGAGAAGAAGAACAGCAATTCTGGAAACAGAAAAACAACCACTTTCTGAAAGGTAGGACCAGTGGAGAAGTGAATCCAAAGCGACGGGAAGATAGACCCCGGGGGGGAGGGGCTGGCTCCCGGCAATTGGCGGAGCAACGGCGCACAAAATCAGGACTTTTAAAAGTCTGTTCCACTGAGGGACATCACTCCAGAGGCTAAACCGGGGCGAAGCCAACGCGGGTTCAGCGTGGCCTCAGGTCCCGCAGGGTCACAGAAGGATCGGGGGTGTCTGAGTGTCACAGAGCTTGTGGGTATTGGAACGGGAAAGCCGGCTACAGAGACAGAGCCGACAGTAAGCTCACAGCTCGGTGTTACCTTGAACCGGTCGCAGGCTCGGTGAGCTCGGAGCACGGACGGAGGTCAGGCAGACGGGAGTAACTGGGCGCTGTTCTCTGAGGGCGCACTGAGGAGTGGGGCCCCGGGCTCCCTCCGGGCCGGAGACCAGGAGGCCGCCATTTGCATTCCCGTCCTATGGAAGTCTAGGGAAAGCGCTCAGGGAACAAAAGCTCCTGAAAGAAAACCTGAGCATATTACTCACCCTGGCCCCTGGTAACAGTGGCGCAATTCCGCCTGGGGCAAAAACACTTGAGAATCACTACACCAGGCCCCTCCCCAGAAGATCCACAAGAAAACCAGCTGAGACCAAGTTCACCTACCAAGGAGTGCAGTTTCAAACCAAGGAGAGCAACAGAATTCCAGAGGAGGAGAAAGCAAAGCACGGAACTCATGGGTTTTCCCTATGATTTTTTTTTAGTCTTGAAGTTAATTTAATTATTTTCTTTTTCATTTTTTTTGTTTTTTTTCTCGCCTTCTGGTAAATTTATTTTTAACTTTTACCTTTTTATTTTTAACGTTTTTAAACTAGCTTATCCAATATATATATTTTTTCTTTTTTATATTTTTCTTATTTGTTTTCTTTTTTTTTTAATTCTTTTCCTTTTTTTTCCTTTTTCTTTTTTTTTCTCTTTCTTCCTTTTTGAACCTCTTTTTATCCCCTTTCTCCCCCATCACGATTTGGGATCTCTTCTAATTTGGTTAAAGCATATTTTCCTGGGGTTGTTGCCACCCTTTTAGTATTTTACTTGCTCCTTCATATACTCTTATCTGGAAAAAATGACAAGACAGAAAAATTCAACACAAAAAAAAAAAACAAGAGGCAGTACCGAAGGCTAGGGACCTAATCAATACAGACATTGGTAATATGTCAGATCTAGAGTTCAGAATGACAATTCTCAAGGTTCTAGCCGGGCTCGAAAAAGGCATGGAAGATATGAGAGAAACCCTCTCGAGAGATATAAAAGCCCTTTCTGGAGAAATAAAAGAACTACAATCTAACCAAGTTGAAATCAAAAAAGCTATTAATGAGGTGCAATAAAAAATGGAGGCTCTCACTGCTAGGATAAATGAGGCAGAAGAAAGAATTAGTGATATAAAAGATCAAATGACAGAATAAAGAAGCTGAGCAAAAGAGGGACAAACAGCTACTGGACCATGAGGGGAGAATTCGAGAGATAAGTGACACCATAAGACAAAACAACATTAGAATAATTGGGATTCCAGAAGAAGAAGAAAGAGAGAGGGGAGCAGAAGGCATACTGGAGAGAATTATTGAGGAGAGTTTCCCCGATATGGCAAAGGGAACGAGCATCAAAATTCAGGAGGTTCAGAGAACGCCCCTCAAAATCAATAAGAAGGCCCACACCCCGTCTTCTAAGAGTAAAATTTATAAGTCTCAGTGACAAAGAGAAAATCCTGAAAGCACCCCGAGAAAAGAAGTCTGTAACAAACAATGGTAAAAATATTAGATTGGCAGCTGACTTATCCACACAGACCTGGCAGGCCAGAAAGAGCTGGCATGATAATTTCAGAGCACTAAACGAGAAAAAACATGCAGCCAAGAATACTATATCCAGCTAGGCTATCATTGAAAATAAAAGGAGAGATTAAAAGCTTCCAGGACAAACAAAAACTGAAAGAATTTGCAAACACCAAACCAGCTCTACAGGAAATAATGAAAGGGGTCCTCTAAGCAAAGAGAGAGCCTACAAGTGGTAGATCAGAAAGGAACAGAGACCATATACAGTAACAGTCAACTTACAGGAAATACAATGGCACTAAATTCATATCTCTCAATAGTTACTCTGAATGTTAATGGGCTAAATGCCCCTGTCAAAAGACACAGGGTATCAGAATGGATAAAAAAACAAAACCCATCAATATGATGCCTCCAAGAAACTCATTTTAAGCCCGAAGACACCTTCAGATTTAAAGTGAGGGGGTGGAAAAGAATTTACCATGCTAATGGACATCAGAAGAAAGCATGAGTGGCAATCCTTATATCAAATCAATTAGATTTTAAGCCAAAGACTATAATAAGAGATGAGGAAGGAAACTATATCATACTCAAAGGTTCTGTCCAACAAGAAGATTTAACAATTTTAAATATCTATGCCCCCAACGTAGGAACAGCCAACTATATAAACCAATTAATAACAAAATCAAAGAAACACATCAACAATAATACAATAATAGTAGGGGACTTTAACACTCCCCTCACTGAAATGGACAGTTCATCCAAGCAAAAGATCAGCAAGGAAATAAAGGCCTTAAACGACACACTGGACCAGATGGACATCACAGATATATTCAGAATATTTCATCCCAAAGCAACAGAATACACATTCTTCTCTAGTGCACATGCAATATTCTCCAGAATAGATCACATCCTCGTTCCTAAATCAGGACTCAACTGGTATCAAAAGATTGGGATCATTCCCTGCATATTTTCAGACCACAATGCTCTAAAGCTAGAACTCAACCACAAAAGGAAGTTTGGAAAGAACGCAAATACATGGAGACTAAACAGCATCCTTCTAAGGAATGAATGGGTCAACCGGGAAATTAAAGAGAATTGAAAAAAATCATGGAAACAAATGATAATGAAAATACAACAGTTCAAAATCTGTGGGACACAACAAAGGCAGTCCTGAGAGGAAAATATATAGCGGTACAAGCCTTTCTCAAGAAACAAGAAAGGTCTCAGGTACACAACCTAACCCTACACCTAAAGGAGCTGGAAAAAGAACAACAAAGAAACCCTAAGCCCAGCAGGAGAAGAGAAATCATAAAGATCAGAGCAGAAATCAATGAAATAGAAACCAAAAAAACAATAGAACAAATCAACGAAACTAGGAGCTGGTTGTTTGAAAGGATTGATAAAATTGATAAACCCCTGGCCAGACTTATCAAAAAGAAAAGAGAAAGGACCCAAATAAATAAAATCAAAAATGAAAGAGGAGCGATCACAACTAACACCAAAGAAATACAAACAATTATAGGAACATACTATGAACAACTCTACGCCAACAAATTTGACAATCTGGAAGAAATGGATGCATTCCTAGAAACATATAAACTACCACAACTGAACCAGGAAGAAATAGAAAGCCTGGAGCAGACCCATAACCAGTAATGAGATTGAAACAATCATTAAAAATCTCCAAACAAACAAAAGCCCAGGCCCAGACGGCTTCCCGGGGAAATTCTACCAAACATTTAAAGAAGCACTAATTCCTATTCTCCTAAAACTGTTCCAAAAAATAGAAATGGAAGGAAAACTTCCAAACTCATTTTATGAGGCCAGCATCACCTTGATCCCAAAACCAGACAAGGATCCCATCAAAAAAGAGAGCTATAGACCAATATGCTTGATGAACACAGATGCGAAAAGTCTCACCAAAATACTGGCCAATAGGATTCAACAGTACATTAAAAGGATTATTCACCACGACCAAGTGGGATTTATTCCAGGGCTGCAAGGTTGGTTCAACATCCGCAAATCAGTCAATGTGATACAACACATCAATAAAAGAAAGAACAAGAACCATATGATACTCTCAATAGATGCGGAAAAAGCATTTGACAAAGTACAGCATCCCTTCCTGATCAAAACTCTTCAAAGTGTAGGGATAGAGGGTACATACCGCAATATCATCAAAGCCATCTATGAAAAACCCACCGCAAATATCATTCTCAATGGAGAAAAACTGAAAGCTTTTCCGCTAAGGTCAGGAACACGGCAGGGATGTCCATTATCACCACTGCTATTCAACATAGTACTAGAGGTCCTAGCCTCAGCAATCAGACAACAAAAGGAAATTAAAGGCATCCAAATCGGCAAAGAAGAAGTCAAATTATCACTTTTCGCAGATGATATGATACTATGTGTGGAAAACCCAAAAGACTCCACTCCAAAACTGCTAGAACTTGTACAGAAATTCAGTAAAGTGTCAGGATATAAAATCAATGCACAGAAATCAGTTGCATTTCTCTACAACAACAACAAGACAGAAGAAAGAGAAATTAAGGAGTCAATCCCATTTACAATTGCACCCAAAACCATGAGATACCTAGGAATAAACCTAACCAAAGAGGCACAGAATCTATACTCAGAAAACTATAAAGTACTCATGAAAGAAATTGAGGAAGACACAAAGAAATGGAAAAATGTTCCATGCTCCTGGATTGGAAGAATAAATATTGTGAAAATGTCTATGCTACCTAAAGCAATCTACACATTTAATGCAATTCCTATCAAAGTACCATCCATCTTTTTCAAAGAAAAGGAACAAATAATTCTAAAATTTATATGGAACCAGAAAAGGCCTCGAATAGCCAAAGGGATATTGAAAAAGAAAGCCAGCTTCAAGCTGTATTACAAAGCTGTCATCATCAAGACAGCATGGTACTGGCACAGAAACAGACACATAGATCAATGGAACAGAATAGAGATCCCAGAAATAGACCCTCACCTCCATGGTCAACTAATCTTCGACAAAGCAGGAAAGAATGTCCAATGGAAAAAAAATACAGCCTCTTCAATAAATGGTGCTGGAAAATTGGACAGCCACATGCAGAAAAATGAAATTGGACCATTTCCTTACACCACACACAAAAATACACTCAAAATGGATGAAGGACCTCAAGGTGCGAAAGGAATCCTTCAAAATCCTTGAAGAGAACACAGGCAGCAACCTCTTCGACCTCAGCCGCAGCAACATCTCCCTAGGAACAATGCCAAAGGCAAGGGAAGCAAGGACAAAAATGAACTATTGGGATTTCATCAAGATCAAAAGCTTTTGCACAGCAAAGGAAACAGTTAACAAAATCAAAAGACAACTGACAGAATGGGAGAACATATTTGCAAACGACATAACAGATAAAGGACTACTGTCCAGAATCTATAAAGAACTTAGCAAACTCAACACCCAAAGAACAAATAATCCAATCAAGAAATGGGCAGAGGACATGAACAGACATTTCTGCAAAGAAGACATCCAGATGGCCAACAGACACATGAAAAAGTGCTCCATATCACTCGGCATCAGGGAAGTACAAATAAAAACCACAATGAGATATCACCTCACACCAGTCAGAATGTCTAAAATCAACAAGTCAGGAAATGACAGATGCTGGCGAGGATGCGGAGAAAGGGGAACCCTCCTACACTGTTGGTGGGAATGCAAGCTGGTGCAGCCACTCTGGAAAACAGCATGGAGGTTCCTCAAATTGTTGAAAATAGAACTGCCCTATGACCCAGCAATTGCACTATTGGGTATTTACCCTAAAGATACATACGTAGTGATCCAAAGGGGCACGTGCACCCGAATGTTTATAGCAGCAATGTCCACAATAGCCAAACTATGGAAAGAACCTAGATGTCCATCAACAGATGAATGGATCAAGAAGATGTGGTATATATACACAATGGAATACTATGCAGCCATCAAAAGAAATGAAATCTTGCCATTTGCGACAACATGGATGGAACTAGAGCATATCATGCTTAGCGAAATAAGTCAAGCAGAGAAGGACAACTATCATATGATCTCCCTGATATGAGGAGGTGGTGGTGAAACATGGGGGCTTAAGTGGATAGGAGAAGAATAAATGAAACAAGATGGGATTAGGAGGGAGACAAACCATAAGTGACTCTTAATCTCACAAAACAAACTGAGGGTTGCTGGGGGGAGGGGGTTTGGGAGAAGGGGGTGGGATTATGGACATTGGGGAGGGTATGTGCTTTGGTGAGTGCTGTGAAGTGTGTAAACCTGGTGATTCACAGACCTGTACCCCTGGGGATAAAAATATATATGTTTATAAAAAAATAAAAAATTATTTAAAAAAAAACTACATTGAGATAACACCTTACACCCGTTAGAATGGCCAAAATTAGCAGGACAGAAATCAACATGTGTTGGAGGGGATGTGGAGAAATGGGAACCCTCTTACACTGTTGGTGGGAATGCAGGTTGGTAAAGCCTCATTGGACAACAGTGTGGAGATTCCTAAAGAAATTAAAAATAGAACTTCTCCATGACCCTGCCATTGCACTGCTGGGTATTTACCCCAAAGATACAGATGTCATGACAAGAAGGGCCATCTGTACCCCAATGTTCATAGCAGCAATGGCCATGGTCACCAAAATGTGGAAAGAATCAAGATGCCCTTCAACGGACAAATGGATAAGGAAGATGTGGTGCATATACACCATGGAGTATTATGCCTTCCTCAGAAAGGACGAATACCCAACTTTTGTATCAACATTGACAGGACTGGAAGAGATTATGCTGAGTGAAATAAGTCAAGCAGAGAGAGTCAATTATCATATGGTTTCACTTATTTGTGGAGCATAACAAATAGCATGGAGGACATGGGGAGTTAGAGAGGAGAAGGGGGTTGGGGGAAATTGGAAGGGGGTGAACCATGAGAGACTATGGACTCTGAAAAACAATCTGAGGGGTTTGAAGTGGCGGGGAGTTGGAAGGTTGGGGTACCAGGTGGTGGGTATTATAGAGGGCACGGATTGCATGGAGCACTGGGTTTGGTGAAAAAATAATACTGTTATGCCGAAAATAAATAAAAAATAAATTAAAAAAAAGGACAGGAAACAACGTGTGTTGGAGGGGATGTGGAGAAATGGAACCCTCTTACATTGTTGGTGGGAATGCAAATTGTTTCAGCCACGTTGGAAAACAGTGTGGACATTCTGTGGAAATTAAAAATAGTGCTTCCCAATGACCCTGAAATTGCACTACTGGGTATTTAGCACAAAGATACCGAAGAGTGAAAAGAAGGGCCATCTGTACTAAGGTTGAGAGAAGCAATGGCCACAATCCCCAAACTGTGGAAAGAATCAAGATGCCCTTCAACGGACAAATGGATAAGGAAGATGGGGTCCATATACACTATGAAGTATCATGCCTCCATCAGAAGGGATGAATACCCTACTTTTGTATCCACATGAACAGAAATGGAGGAGATTATGCTGAGTGAAATAAGTCAAGGCGAGAGAGAGTCGATTATTGTATGGTTTCACTTATTTGTGAAGCATAAGGAATAACACAGAAGACATGGGGAAATGGAGAGGAGAAGTGAGTTGGGGGAAATTGGAGGGGGAGACAAATCATGAGACACTGTGAACTCTGAAAAACAACCTGAGGGTTCTGAAGAGGAGGAGGATGGGAGGTTGGGTGAAGCTGGTGGTGGGTATTATGGAGGGCACATATTGCATGGAGCACTGGGTGTGGTATGTAAACAATGAACTCTGGAACACTGAAAATAAATTTAAAAAAATAAATAAACTTTTAAAAAAAAAATAAATAAATAAATAAACTTTTAAAATATTTTAATAATCCCAAGAAAAGACAGTAAAACAGGGATTTTATTGTGGGTCAGTTGAAAATTTTTGATGGCTCTGCCAAGTCAAAGGCAAAGAATTAGTCTTTCTAATAAGACTTCCCATTTGTATAGTAGAAGATGAAGGAATGAGCCTTATGGTTGTAAGTAATGAATCATTGGACTATAAAGACTGATGACTAATTCCTGCAAGAACTATAAAATCAGTGAATTTTTATTATTTTTATTTATTTATTTATTTTTATTTTCAGTGTAACAGTATTCTTTGTTTTTTTTCACCACACTCAGTGCTCCATGCAATCCATGCCCTCTTTAATGCCCACCACCTGGTTCCCCCAACCTCCTACCTCCATGCTCCTTCAAACCCCTCAGATTGTTTTTCAGAGTCCATAGTCTCTCATGGGTTTGAAGCAGCTGGAGGTGGGAGGTTGGGGGAACCAGGTGGTGTGTATTAGAGAGGGCATGGATTGCATGGAGCACTGGGTGTGGTGCAAAAACAAGGAATACTATTATGCTGAAAATAAAAAAAAATTAAATTTTAATTTTAATTTTAAAAAATTAGCAAAAGAGAAAATAAGTTGCCAACAGGTGTAAGGGATAAATAGAGTCCCTGGACAATGAGAATGGAAATACCTAAGAACACGATGTTAATAAAACTATTAGAGTAGGAAGAGAGCTTACCCAAGATCTCAGGTGAAATTTCTCCAGTCCCCAAGATCACCAGCTGGTTCTGAAGGTCTTGTGTTTGCTGTGTGCACACAGAGACCAGAAGATTCCAGTGTGTCCATGAGAGTGCTTAGATTGAGGTGCTGTATGGGAGAAGCCTTCCATCATAACTACCTGATCCTTCAGTTGCTGATATAATTTCCATGTGTGTGTCCTTTACCATCCCCATGTGAAACCCAACATGTGATGGGACGAGGACGTGGAGACTTTGGGAAGGGTGCCTCAGGAGGGTAAAGCCTCATTCTTGGAATAGTGCCCCTCCTCACAGAAGAAAACTCACACCACGGGCACAGGAAGGGATTAAAACTGAGGGGCTACAGAATACAGATCTTTCTGAGGAAAAGAAAGAGACACTCAGGGACAATGGTGATACCAGGTAGAGGACAAGGACCCTACAACACTTTCCAGACCAAATCCTGGAGAGTCCATCCTGGGCCTCACTCATTTTTCCCTGTGTCCTTGCGGTATTGGCCAGTACCTCTCTCTATTCTTCATTGGATTTTTCAGGAACATCTATGAGGCTTCTGGCAGCATCAAGGGAGAAAGTGTTGCTTGAGGTATAAGGTGAAAGTGTCGGGAGAGGGGATGACCAGCAGAATGCAGCCCCATGAATGGACAGAAAGAAAGCTGTCTGGTGAAGAGTGATTGTCTGAAATCTGGTGAAGCTCTTCAAGCACAGACCGCACTCACCTGTCGCTCTACTTCCCTGCCCACCAGGAGATCTGGAGCACAATCAGCTGAGTCAGATAACTTGGCGCTGCTTCTCTTCCACCCCAGTTCTCAGGATTATCTCTCCTGATAACCTCTCCTGAGCCATGGGGTCACCATGGCTCCCAGTTGCAGGTACAAGATAGTCAGGGGATGAATTCTTATGCCTGTCCTCAGTCCCAGAACCAGCCTCACACATGTTGGTGTTCACACTGTCCAGCAGGACCAAGCATATTCCAGAGTACATTTATTAACAAAACCTCCTGTTTGGTGGGCATGAAGCCAGTATCCAGCCAGGTCTGAGGCACACACACCACTGATCCTGCTGTGTGGTGTGTGCAGCCCAACTGTACAAGCTCAGAGTACAGGCTGGAGGATGGGACACTCTTGCAGTCACCACAATCCTCCCCATACCCAGAAGCATAGCTGTCCCTGAAGAAGAACCACGAAGACTTTCTTCATATGACATCAAGCTCTTGTGACGAGACAGTTTATCCAAACCAGAAGCAAATGCATCTCCTCCACTGTGGCTTCTTATGTGAATTACCAGCTGTTCTGGAAATGTTAGAAAGACAGGACAGTTCTTCATGGAGCCCATCTGCACAGTTGAGAAGGTGACTGAATTCTTGGAGGGAGACCCCTATCTAGAGACCCTTTATTGTCACTCAAGCAGGGGACCCTGACCCAACAAGACAGCATTCCAGATCACCTGTCCCTGCATCATCACCTGCCTTTGTTTAGGAAAGACTGCCCTGTCCAGTGACCTCCAGAGTCCTGTCCTTAGTATCCTGGCTGTGCACACTGGGAAAGGGGACCTCCTGGGGCTGCAAGTCTACTGGGGCCTTCCCCACATGCCAAGGGCTCAGTGAAGGCAGCAATGACAGGGTGGGTGAGCCCAGGAATGGCCCTCTGAGGAGCAAGCATGGGCTCTTCTGTCCACAGCATCTGCAGGGTCCCAGGTGCTGGAAGAACACAAAAAACCCAATGTGCATGCATTTCCCAGTCTCTGCTTGAATTCTTTGCTTTTGTTGTGTCGTCATGAATGGAGGCACACACCTGGTCCCAGCATCAAGGGGAGGGCACTGTCCATGTGCTGAGTACAGGGAAAATGGAAAATTGGATCCCTACTGCTAATATCAGCGACAGCATCGGTGCATGTTATTGGATAGTGGGTGTGGAGCAGACTGTGAGCTACATGCGTGTGCATGAGCACATACAATCAGACGTAACCTTCAATCCCAGAAACCTAAAGGATACAAGAGGCCCCACCCCAATATCCACCAGAGTTTATGGACTCCCAAAGAGTACAGACTGTGTCAGTTCAGCTGGGGGCTCCAAGGAAGGGGCTCCCGGGTGGGTTCTGAGATCCCTTGCTTGGGGTCTCCCTGTAGAGTGTGCAGGTCTTGTAAGGCCATCTCACTATTACGGGAGATGTTATCAGAGCACATGGTGTCACAGGAAGAGCTCCCTGAAGGCACAGCACACACATTGTAGGGGCAGAACGTTTTACCACATTCCTTTCTAGGACCTTCAACTGCTTTAAGAATTAAATTGACTTAAGAAAACCAGAGCATAATGAATTTAATTTTGCATTTATTTTATTCTCATTGTTATATTTATTTTTTTCTTTCAAAAGCAGACTTGGCTTCTTAAATTTTTATTTATTTTTTTAAATTTCTTTTCAGTTTTTTATTATGTTATGTTAGTCACTATGCAGTACATTATTAGTTTTGATGCAGTGTTCCAACACTCATTGTTTACATATAACACACAGGGTTCCATGCAATACATGACCTCCTTCATGCCTATCATTGGGCTGAGCCATCCCCTTAACCCCCTCCCCTCTAAAACCCTCAGATTGTTTCCTGAAGTGCACAGTTCTCATGGTTCATCACCCTTTCCAATCCGACCCCCCTTCACTTGTCAGTTCCTTCTCCTAATGTCCACCATCGTGACATTCACGATGTTCCACAAGTGAGTTAAACCATACAATAATTGACTTTCACTGCTTGACTTTTTTCACACAGTATAATCTCCTCCAGTCGCGTCCACACTGAAAAAAAGTTGGGTATTCATACTTTCTGATGGTTGAGTAATATTCCACTGTATATATGGGCCACATCTTCTTTATCCATACATCATGTCTCTTTCCACTCTGGACATTGCTGCTATAAACATTGGGGTACAGATGCCCCTTCTTTTCACTACATCTGTATCTTTGGTGTAAATGCAGTGCAATAAGAGTCATACAAATGTAAGACACAAAGATATGAGGAAAGAAGAAAACTCTTAAACCTTTGGAAAGATCAACAGTAAATTTGTGAAGAATGATAATAAAGAGAAGCATGGGTTTGTGGAAATACATTTGGAAAGAAATAAGTTTTGTTTGTAAAGCATCCGGGTTCTTAAAGTCCTAATTCTGGTGCTAAGGACATCTCTCTCATTCTGGTACAGAGAGGGAGCCTTTCCCATTGGACACTTATCTTCAGGCTTCAGGGTCACAGGGACCTGACAGGATGCATGGGCTATCTCAAGATAGCCCTTAATTCCAGAGGCACATGCGGGGTGACATTTTCTGCTTCCATTTGCCATGTAATACTGGAGTAGAGACACTGCAGTAAGTACTCCATGAGCCCAGACTGCGTCCTCCCTCCAGGACAGGGTCTGGACTGCATGGGGTGCTCAGGACCACCCAACATAGGGCTGCTGACCCAGGAACGGGTACCCAGGGCTCTGGGGACATCTTTCCTCTCAGAATTCAGGGTTTCCTTTTGCAGAAAACAATGTAACATATAAGTAGGACATGGAAAGCTAAAGGGTGTGTAGATACCCTGTTCTATCGGTAGTACTTACCAAACTCAAGGCAATGAGAAGATAATTGAAGAGGATGATATCCCAGGACATTTAGATGTCTTAAATGTAAAAAAATGGAGGAATGAATGCACTTATAAGCTCATGGATGGAGCATTTTGGAGACACACTGATCCACAAGTAAGTTATTCAGATAGCAGAGCCAAGAACAGGTTCAGGGTGTTTCTCTGTCTTTCCAAGGTGGGGTTGCATGAGGGGCATTTCCTGGGCTTTTTTTCATTCAGTGGAGAAGCTCTGTCTAAACACAGTTCAGAGAGCTGCAGGGTACCCATGTATTCAAACAAGGATTAGGACTTGGGTACTCACCATATGACTGAGCTCAGTCCCTGTGATGTCTATCTGCTTCTTCTTTTGATGGGTCTGGTCTTGAATATTAAATACTATTCCTTATGAATATGCAAATAGTCTAAGCTGCATCATGGTAAGTATGGGAATATCTGCGAACTGAGAGCATCACCCAACAACTGCACCCTCCACTACAGAATCCTCTGAGAGCACAGCCAGTCACCATGACCTGGAGCTGGATAATCCTCTTCTTGGTGGCCCTGGCTACAGGTAAGTGACTCCCAGTCTCTGGGCTGAGGAGGAGAAAAAGGCCAATCAAAGATGAATTCATCCCCACCTGCTCTCTCTCCACAGGTGTGTACACCCAGGTGCATCTGTTACAGTCTGGGGCAGAGGTGAGGAATCCTGGAGCATCTGTGAAGGTCTCCTGCAAGGCATCTGGATACACATTCACAGACTACTATATGCACTGGGTGCGACAGGCCCCAGAACGAGGGCTTGAGTGGATGGGACGAATTGACCCTGAAGATGGTGCCACAAATATTGCACAGAAATACCAGGCTAGAGTCACACTTACGGCAGACACATCCACAAACACGGCCTACATGGAACTGAGAAGTCTGAGGCCTGAGGACACAGCTGTGTATTACTGTGCAAGACACAGTGTGAGAACCCACATCCTGCATGTGTCAGAAACCATGAGAAGGGACGGCTTTGTTGGTGGGTTGAGGAGGAAGGGGACAGAGTATGCCTGACTTCCTCATACAAATGAGTAAGAAGTTTGGGATAAAAATAATGCTTTTGTGTGCACACCAACCTCTGTAGAAAGATTGGAAGAGTCCAGAAACGCTGTAGAAAGATAAGGCTTAAATACTTTGCATCTAAATTTTTTCTTTTTAGTTTTTTCAGAGGGATATATGCAATCTCTATGTGGATGGAGAGAATGTCTGTCAAAGCATCGTTTGGGAAGATTATGAGGAGGCAAGCTGCAGAGTACAGGAATGTAGCTCAGTCCCTAACAAGTTCTGAATGTCTTCCTCTATTTTTGAAATATGACCATGTGCTTGGTGAAAAGAAATGATATGAAATGGAGGGTTTCTATGGATGAATGTCTATGCCCCAACTCCACTGAGCATCACACACAGTACATTCTGGTAGGAGACTCATGAACTCATGGTCACAAGTCACGGTCTGACAGATGTGCCAATTTCAAGCTCACTCTACAGCAGCTCCTCATCCTTGCAGTCTACCTTTCAGTGCTGAGTGCAGAGGCTCCTACCCAAGGACTGCTGCCTGAAAGTGTCCCTGTCCCTGGGGTTGTTATGCAGAACAGGAGCTGCAGGGGGAGATATTTGTAAGACTCGCTACCTGCCCTGCAGTATTTACTGTGATCACTGGATCCTGGTACCACACACAGGGCTCAGGACTACACATGTTTGATGTCCTACTGCCTGGAGGTCTACAAGAAATCAAATCCACTAGGCTACACTCAGTGCTGGGAGGGATACACCCCTGCAGGAGCGCTGGGGTTGAGTCTGTTTTTCTAGGTTTCCAGAGCTTCACCCCTTGTATTTTCAGACTTGTGACTCCTTACTCAAACCTACCGGCAAGAAGACCATTGATTATCTATGGTCACATGACTCAACTCTTCTACTGGGGCATAACCTTCCTCTGCTGCCTCTCAAAAGAGCACTTGACATGACATTAGGAACCACCCAGATTCTCCTGAAAGGAAGTTCTGCTATTTTACTTAAGTATAGTTGACAGACAGTTACATGTTTCTGAAGGACGACACAGTGACTGGACAAGATTATATGGTGTGCTGTGCTCATCACAGGGGTATCTATTATCAGGGAAATATTTGAATCTTAAGGTCTCTATGTTAATGAAATAAGGCAAAGTCTCATTCATCTTATAAGAGAACCCTCACAAATTCTAGTCATTATCAAGCCACCACAGTCGACCATCAGGACTCAAAGCTCCACATCCATCCGGTATACCCATACATTTATCACATCCCTACATCCCCCAAAGCCTCAGTTTAGTAATACATAAACTCCAGTTCAACATCTATGTATCCTCACCCAAAATCCCCACATCTCATCATCTAAAACACATACAGGCAGCACTCTGAGTGGAAATCCATCCTGGGAAATTCTCCTCTTCACCTGAGAACCCATGATACTCAAAAATACATTATATGTTTCCAAAATGTCTGGTTCAGCCTACAAGGAACATCAGTTGGAGACACTCCCATTGTACGGATCACATAGAGGGACTAAAGGGATTAACCGTTGTTTCTATGAACAGCTGGGAAACAATTAGTTTCTGAGGCCTGAGATTCTCTGTAGTAGAGAACTCTACACTGGGTCTATGGCTCTGCATTGTGGGTCAATTTTCCTTTTTCAGGATCTGTGCCAGTGTGAGACTATGCCTCCTTTCACTGGAATGCTCCCTGCTAAGAGAATCTGGGGAGACATTGGCCACTTTTCACCTTGTCCTCTATTCCCATTCAGCCCTAGGTGGGAATGACCATACCTCTCCAACTTTGTCAAAACTGTGTGGGACTCTGTTGCATGAGGGATTCACTGCAGCTAGATAAGATCATGCCACAGCAACACTACAAAACTGATAATAATCACATTTATTGAAGATTCAGGTTTCCTGATTTTCACAAATTTGTGGAGCTTAGATTGGCCAACATGGATGTTCATATGTATAACTGGTACTATTCCAGAAATGTCCAGTGTCTGCATGTCATTTTACCTAGTGCTAATAACAATATGATTGGAGGAATTCTCCAGGACTTGACAATAAAGGGGACCATCTCTAGTGTAGATATGGGGTGAGGTTGGGGGTGAACATGAAGCCAGCCAGCGACTCCTCAGGGCACCCTCCACAACACCTAAACAGCACCCCTATTCAGTCATGGGCTGATGAGGAGGGAGGGTTAAACTTATGGTCCTCTGTGTCTCACGAGGCCAGCTGTCCATATCAAGACCCCATATCCATGGATTTTTGTGAAGGGAATGTAGACTCACTGCACATAGCTCAAGAAGATGTCTGTTTACACAGTATATGAAAATGACCTGTACATTGACCCTGTATTACGGAACATTTTCCTCCCTCTCTGCCTGGGTGGCTTGGTGGGTTGAGCCTCTGCCTTTGGCTCCAATCGTGGTCTTCGGGGTCCTGGGATCAGGCCCCGCTTTGGACTCTGCTCAGCGGGGGTCCTGCTTCCCCCTCTCTCTCTGCCTGCCTCTCTGCCTACTTCTGATCTCTCTCTATATATATATATGTTAAATAAATAAATGAAATATTTATAAAATTTAAAAAAGCAAGCTAGGTTAAGAGTCTTGGAATAGCTTCCTGTTATCTGCCGGCTCACATCTCTGCCTCTGTAGCTATGAAGAGCACCTTCTTCCACTCCTGTTCTCTCAGTTCTGAAAGAGGGGATGTCCCAATGAGAGCTGGAGATGAATAGCCACAGCAAAGGGCTCACTGCTACTCCATGAGAGACTCACATCCATCCCATGCTGCAATGACTTGTATAACCCCACAGGTGTCAGACCCTTGGTGAAGACACAAGTCTTCCCAAATCCACCTTCCACAGTCAAAAAGGTAAGCACTGGGTTTAAGGTAGTGACAAAGGCAGTGACTCCTGGTCCAGGTTGGGAATCCTGTGCTCCACATTCATGCTTCTGGTCTTTACTTTCTGTGAGTGCTCAGGTCAAGGACTCACTCAGGGAAGAGGATTTCTGCCCCATTGTAAAGTGCCTTCACTATCTTCTTGTTCTTTCTTCACAGGTGTTCCACCCCAGGTCTTCCTGCAGGATTCTGGTTCTGGGTAAGTGAATCTCAGAGAGTCCCTTATTACTCACCTGCCTCTTCTCGGGTTCTCACTGAGCACTTCTTATCCTAGATCCATCAGCCTCTGGGAAGTCACTGGGGTGGATCCCAGTATCTGCTGGGACAATGTTAAGTAATACAACCTATCTCTAAGGAGCTATCTTATAATTTCCAAGGACCCCTCCGAACAGCAGGGGATCCTGACAATGACCAGCATGGAAACTTCCCACCCAGCCATTTATTACCATGTATAGAGGATACAGAGACACAGTTCAGGTGGTTCCTTGACAAGATCTACCACGGGCCCTCTCCTAAGCCCCACTTCTGCAGAACTGGAAATTGTGAACAGATGGAATTTCCTGCCAGGCCTGAATTTCCTATCCTAAATTCGCTGTCTCAGAGTCCTGACTTCCTTTTTCTTTTATTTTTTTAATTTATTTTTTATTTATTTTCAGCATAACAGTATTCATTATTTTTTCACCACACCTAGTGCTCCATGCAATCTGTGCCCTCTATAATACCCACTACCTGGTACCCCGACCTCTCACCCTGGCCGCTTCAAAACCCTCAGATTGTTTTTCAGGGTCCATAGTCTCTCATGGTTCACCTCCCCTTCCAATTTTCCCCAACTCCCTTCTCCTCTCCATCTCCCATTGTTCTCTGTATTGTTTCTTATGCTCCACAAATAAGTGAAACCATATGATAATTGACTCTCTCTGCTTGACTTATTTAAGTTAGCATCATCTGTTCCAGGCCTGCCCATGTTGCTACAAAAGTTGAGTATTCGTCCTTTCTGATGGAGGCATAATACTCCATAGTGTATATGGACCACATCTTCCTCATCCATTTTTCCATTGAAGGGCATCTTGGTTCTTTCCACAGTTTGGCGACCATGGCCATTGCTGACACTACATCATTCTTAAATGGTCTATCCACCAAGAAGATCTAACAATTGTAAATGTTTTTGCCCCCAATACAGGAGCGGGCAATTACTTAAGACAACAGTTAATCAAGATAAAGAGTCATATTGATATGAACACATTATCTGTAGGGAAACTTAACACACCTCTCGCAGTAATAGAGAGATCATCCAAGCATAAAATCAATAAGGAAACAAGAGCATTGAATGACACATTGGACCAGATTGACCTCAACAATATATACAGAACTTTTCTCCCTAAAACAACAGAATACTCATTCTTCTCAAGTGCACATGGAACTTTTTCCAGAATAGACCACATACTGGGTCACAAATCAGGACTCAATCAATACCAAAAGACTGAAAATATTCCCTGCATATTCTCAGACCACAATGACTTGAAACTGGAGCTCAACCACAAGAAAAAGTTGTGGTTTTTTTTTCTGAAAAATAAAATAAGATGAGGGGAGAATTAAGACATATAAATTGAGGACTTGTCATAACGAATGCTTCATATATAAAATATAGATCACAGATAAATAAAATATATATAAATAAAAAAGGAAAATAGAAAAAAAATAAGTACGTGTATTTATAAAAATTAAACTTAAAAATATAAATAGAAAGTAATGTATAAAGTAAAGAAAGATGTTTCAGAAAATAAATCAGAAATAAAAAGAAAGAAAGCAAAGCCCACTTCCTTAGGAACTGAAAGGGTGCCACACTTTATGATCATTACACTTGGTGAGATGGAATTGTCCTGTGGATCTTCTGGGGGAGGTGCCTGCTGTGATTATTCTCAGCAGTTTGCCCTCATGGAAATGCACATTTTGGGAGCAGGGGACAGAGCTTGGTGTAAGCAGGTCTGCCCTCCACTAGGTGCCACTGTTTTGCTTCCTGATGGCACTGATAGGTAGGTTGAATATGCTATCTTCTCTCTAGGCAGGGGTTGAAATTTCACATACACCCCACTCTTCAGTGAGTCCTCACAGAAGAGCAATCAACCCCTTTCTCTCCAATGTTTCCATCTGAAACCCATGTTCACCCTACCTTTGTCTCAGCTGCTGTATCTCAGGCATGTGACTGAGTTTCAAAACTTCAAAATTAGGAACCGCTATGGTGTGGACCCATGTTATTCCTCCAGGGGAGAGTCTCATATCTTTTTCCATTTGCTCATGACCAAATGGGAAGAGGAAAGACATCCCACAACCAGATTGTGGTTCACCGTTTTTGGCAAATCAGAGCAGAAAGCCTGCACTTAGACTCACTGTTCAACCGGGTTCCAGGCTCTTCACCTAGCATTTGTGCATCACAATGGTGCCACACATCCTTCTTGTGACTCAGCAGACCTCAGACTCTGGAATTCTGCCCCACTTTGCCACTTCAGCACCTTTATGCCAGCCACATCCCCACAGAAGCACACTTCTAAAAGTTCAGATTTTGTGCTCTGCTGCTACAATACACCGTGGTAGCTTGCAGAAGCAGGCTCCATCCCTGTTGTCTCCCCAACAGCTTTATCTGTCCCAAGACAACTCTCTGCACCTGTTACATAACAAAAGGAGGTTGGTTTTCTATTTGAAGACTTGTGGGTTTTGTTCTCTCAGACCTCTGATTGAATTCTTGGCTGCTCAGAATGGCTTGATGACTACATAGCTGTGTCCCAGAAATCCAATCTAGGGACCCCTTCTCCTCTGATATGCTAACTACTCCATCCCACATTTTCTAGTAGCAATGAGGGTGTGGTAAATCCCTTCTTCTGTATATGCTGAAGCTCAAAGTTGAAATCCAGTGTTTTATTTCAGAATACCCTAATTTATTTCTCTCTTTGCTCTGACCCCTTTGTCTTATGGTTCAATTGCTCTTTGAATGAGCAATTTGATTAAATATTATGCAATTGTTGTATTATTTTGTATTAATGGTTGACATATGTTTTCCACCTACATAACCTCATTCACTAGAAGACTCAGAGAGGAATGCACCTCCTGGCAGTGATCCTGGGGCTATGAGCAAGTTATTAAGGATGCACTCCAAGGAAAAGAATTGCGGGAATATTACTAGCACCACTCCATATCTCTGTGCAGTGAACACAGGTGCGTTTTGGATGGCATGGCCAGTTTGCAGTATTCCTGATGCACGAGATCCATTCAGGGATGGAAACTGGAGGATGTGGAGACAGAACAGAGGTCCTGTAGTCATCCAGCAAGGTCAAAGGGTCTGAGCTGAGAAAAGGAATACAGAGGTAAATCAGAGCTGCAACATGAAATTGAATTGGAATTGAATTTCCCTGCCACGTTTGTTGTCAAAGTTCCTGTAAATTCTTCAAAGAGGTTGAATGGTAGCATTTATTTATTTATTATTTACTTATTTATTTACCAATCCCATTAGGATGAATTTACTAATTGAAAGTCAAAAGACGCGGAAAACTGAAAAAAAAATTTAATTTTGTTTATTTCTTTTCAGCATAACAGTATTCATTATTTTTGCACCACACCTAGTGCTCCATGCAATCCATGCCCTCTCTAATACCCACCAACTGATACCCCGACCTCCTACCCCCCGCTGCGTCAAAACCCTCAGGCTGTTTTTCAGAGTCCATAGTCTCTTATGGTTCACCTCCCCTTCCAATTTTGCTCAACTCCCTTCTCCTCTCCATGTCCCCGTGTCCTCCATGCTATTTGTTATGCTCCACAAATAAGTGAAACCATGTGATAATTGACTCTCTCTGCTTGACTTATTTCACTACACTTTGTGCAGTTAGAACCAAATAAATATTAGTTAATGAATTACACAAACAGATATGTAACTGTACACTAGACTTCTGGGTAAAGAATAAAGGATCTTCATTTTGTATTCATTTTGGGTCTTCAGAATGGTCAGGGTCTGGAAATCTTGTCTTTTTTTTTTTTTTTTTTTTTTTTTTTTTTTTTGTCCTCATCACTGAGACTACAATGGCATCACCATAACATTCACTGCATGAACTAGTGGAAAGAATGTCCGATAGTTTGACTACCTTATTTGGTGCCTAGATCTGGCCTACGCAGAATATGGATGATGTTCTGTTCCCATGCACAAGAACAGATACATGTAAAGAGTAAAGTTCATAAGCAACAGCCAGTCTGCAGTAAAACCACTCTTCAACATGGGCTGAATGAATTCTGCACCAGTGACACACAGTGCAGAGGTGACGAAGATAACTCTTGTCTTTGAGGACTAAGAAAGTTGTAGGCATCCCTCCTTCTACTACCTTATGAACCAGTGCAAGTACCATGGTGGTATATGTGTTCTGAGGGAGATGCTCACAGGGAACATTGGGATCCATGAAGAACTAAGTGATCATCTTACCTGGGGAGGCCACATGGTCAAGGAAGAACTAGGCCTTATGAGAAAGATTTGAACTGAGCTGAAACATGTCTCAGGATGATGTCTATCAGATTAGATAAAGCACATTGAGGGAAGAAGGCACAGGCTGTGTAAGGCCAAGCACACATGGTTGCTTTCCTGAGAGGATACTGGGAGGAAGTTAACAAAATGGGTAAGGACAGGAAACCCTTATAGCACATTCTCCTCTACGGACAGAACCTGTGCTTTCCAACACTCATGGACACTCCTCTCAAAGTACTCATTTCCCCCTAAAAAGGTGACCAATAAAGGGGATTAAGAGAATTGAAAACATTGGGAGGAAAAAATCAGAGAAGGGAATCAACTATCTGGCTCCCACTCCAGTTTATGGGAGGACTGATGCATGTGTGTAGTGCACGGTGTTCCCTGTGATTGTCACCAGTTACAAGGAAGAATGTGGCTTCACAACAGTTCTGTCCCAAAGCATGACATGGCTGCCGGGAGGCTCCATGTGGGGCAACACAGTCTTCTTCCTGGTTGTGCAGTTCTGAGGCATTCCCATTGGAATTCCACTTTTTTGTTCTAAATACACTTTGGACAAAGAAATGGACAGAATCTAAAACAGAGATCCTGTTTTCAGGAAAGCATAATGGTTATTATTTTCTGATCAAAATAGAAAACCAGGAGGGTGCAGAGTAGCAATAAATTTGCACTGTTTTGATAAAGAGACTACATTCTAGTCACAGTTAATACCTACAGACAAGGTCCACAAAGGGTCAAAGTAAGTTATGTACCTGGAGTCAGCAGAAGACACACATGTCTCAAGCCTCCTACTGAGCCTCAGTAATGCAGGAAAACAATTCTCAAAAAAAAAAAAAAAACGATATTCCACACATGTCAGGTACACTCTGTGGGGGTGTGGGCACGTGTGGCTGCAGAAATGGGTCCTCTCCATGCACTGGTGACAAGGAAAGAAAGCTCCTGGTTTGAGGCAAAGAGCAGCTGTTGTTCCCAGGTGGTGACTGCAGCTCACAGCTGAGGTTAGCAGTGGAGCTGAGTGGAGAATTTGGGAGTTATGGGCCTATACAGAGGCTGGCCACTTGACATGACATCCACAGGCCAGTGCCTGAGTGTCGGATTTGTTCCTGCACAGGTTTTTTCTGCAGCAGGACAGCTCCTCCCATGCTGTGCTTCCTCCTGGTGCCTCACGTCTTCCATGGACAGGTCTTTCTGAGTTTCTAACTCAACCTCCTCTGGTCCACCTCTTGCTGCCTTTAGTTCTCTTCTCCACAGCCAGCAGAATCAGTTCCTAAACAACAAGGGAGTTCTTCTCTTCTTTGGAACAAAGAACTCCTGGGTCAAGAGGGTGTGTGGATGAGGCTGAAGCAAGTAGCTTCTTTCTGTTCTTTCAGATCTTCCTCCAGCTGGTGCTTCCAACTGCTGCCTTCAGAGCTGTCAGTCATTAAAACCAGCGATTCCTGATACAGACAGCAGGAAGACTGTATCCACAAGGATCAATTCTGGGGCAAAGAAGCCCTAGAGAGAAAGTACATAGAGTACAATGTCTCATTCATGAACTCTACAGAATTAAAGCCAGTATAAGGTGACCTGAGAAAGAACAATAGCTAGTAGGGACAGGATAAACAAGGGAAAGAGAAGAAGAAATTCCAGGGGGAAATGCTGGAAGTTTTAGGGAGAATTGATGCACTCACTCTCAATAATGTTGATTGTGACTCCTGTGTTTATTATATCACACACTCCATATGTGGGCCATTGATCTTGTGTCAAGTATACACATCAAACTTATTATAGGTCATAACAAAGGTGATTCTGGAGGGACGCAGAGGGAGTGAATGTTAAAGATATAAAAATACACCTACAAAATGCTGATTTTCTCTGTATTTATGATAAAGTATACAATAAGCAAAATCAATCCATCCCCATTACAGGATGGGTTCCACATTCCTCATAGCCTGACACTCTGTCCTGCAGATGATTCACAGTTGGGAGCAGCACCTCCTGTGGGGGAAGCACTGACCTGGATCCTGGGGTCATTCTCACCCCATATATATTCATGGACACCTTACATACCCAAGCATACCTACTGGAAGGTTATATAATAAAAAAAAAAAAAAAAAAAAAAAAAAAGACTTTTTTTTTTTTTTTCCAAAATTGGTCATTAGCACTAAATTAAAGGCATTCACAACTGCTTGGGTCACTGCCTCTCTGTCAGAATAGATAACCAAGCTGAATATATAGCCAGAGGACATGATTTAACCAGCACAGCCAAGACTCTGCAGCTGGGAGAGGAGCCCCAGGCCCGGGATACACAGGTGTTCCAGTCAGTACTCAGGACAGAACACAGACAACTCACTATGGAGTCTGTGCTTGGTTGGGTTTTCCTTGTTGCTCTATTAAAGGTAATTCATGGTGAACAAGAGATGTTGAGGATATGAGTGGATATGAGTGAAAGAAACCATGGGTGTGTGACAGTTTCCTGACCAGAATGTCTTGTGTCTGCAGGTGTCCAGAGTGAAGTGCAGTTGGTGGAGTCTAGGGGAGACCTGGTGAAGCCTGGGGGGTCCCTGAGACTCTCCTGTGCAGCCTCTGGATTCACCTTCAATAGCTATGCCATGCGCTGGGTCCGCCAGGCTCCAAGGAAGGGGCTGCAGTGGCAAGTATTAACTATGAGGGAAGTATCACATACTATGCAGACTCCGTGAAGTGCCGATTCACCATCTCCAGAGACAACGGCAAGAACACTCTGTATCTGCAGATGAACAGCTTGAGAGCCAAGGACACAGCCCTGTATTATTGTGAGAAGGACACAGTGAGGGGCGCTCAGTGTGAGCCCAGACACAAACCTCACTGTTGGGGGGGGCGGTATCTTGACCACCAGGGAGTGCACGCTACTCACTAGTTCTGTCTTTAATCCCAGGAGCAGATGCCAATGGAGGTTATGGGCAGGTTTCCTGTCAAGATCTAGTGATTCCTCTCCAGAGAACACTTTCGCTCAGGGCCCTCTCTGCACACATGATTCTGAGCTTGCCTCTTCACTGTCTGACTTTCAAAATTTGTTCTAGTGGGAAAAAAATTATACTAAAATGCACAAAATACAGAACCACTCACATTGTTTATCCCTGTCCTTAAATACCAATGAATCACAAATATCTTGATGCTCATCAACTGAGCTTTTACAGTAATCCCAGAGGCACTCTGTATGCATCATAGTTCCACTCAGCTCAATGTACAAACTTCATACAAGGAGCATAAAATGCATGCTAGACAGAAGACCACAGAGGCATCAAAAATCCAAAGTAAAAAAAGAAAGGGTCTTTGGGGGGAGGGAGTGTCACTGTCTTAAACAGAGCTCAGAGCATCAATGTTACTGACAATATTGGAAAGCAGTGGGACCTACACAAGGTGTGGTGTGGATGTGGAGCCTGAACATCACACACACACACACACACACACACACACACACACACACACACATGCAAGAGTACAAAACCTTCATCACTTTCCCCTAGTTATTCTGCAACAAAGGTGGTTCTAAGACAGAAATACACAGTATACAAGAAGACCACAAGAAGCAAGAAAAATCTAAAAAATACCACCTAACATTACACCTGAAGGAGGTAGAGAAAGTAAAATGACTGAAGCCTAAATAGAGCAGAAGGAAGAAAATACTAAAGACTAGAGCAGAAATAAATGATATAAAAACAAAAAAATAACAGAACAGATTAAAAAAAAAAAGTCTGATTCTTTGGAAAAAAATAAAATGAAATTGAGAAACCTCTGCCTAGATTTATCAAAAAGAAAAGAGAAAGCCACAAGTACATAGACTCATAAATCAAAATGTTTCTCTGGGGAACGAATAGGGTTTGGATGGGGTAACGTTGGGATGGGTGATAAGGGCACAAGCTGGGAGGAACAGTGCGAGTTACATACAAACAGTGAATGGTTGAATACTACATCAAAAATGAATGATATATAGAGGGTGGATAGCTGAACATAATTTAAAAAGGAATTTAAGCAGATATGTTGTGACAATAAATTAATAAATAAATTAATAAATAAAGCTAGAATTCTAGGAGGAACATTCTCCAATCCAAATCCTGAAATTATACTGAAAATTTTGTTTTAAACTATGAGTGGCTGGGGGGAGGGTGGTGACTGGATGAGGGACATTAAGGAGGACAATTGATGAAATGAGTACTAGGTGCTACATCCAACTGATGAATCAATAAATTCTTTTTTTTTAATATAATTTTTTATTTTTTATAAACATATATTTTTATCCCCAGGGGTACAGGTCTGTGAATCACCAGGTTTACACACTTCACAGCACTCACCAAAACACATACCCTCCCCAATGTCCATAATACCACCCCCTTCTCCCAAACCCCCTCCCCCCAGCAACCCTCAGTTTGTTTTGTGAGATTAAGAGTCACAAATTCTAACTCTGAAACCAGTAATGCACTGTGTGTTAACTAAACTAAATTTAAATAAAAAACTTTAAAGCATAAAATAAGAAATCAGTCTAATCTAGTGTCTCGTTCAAAGTCCTTGTTTTGAAAAATGCCAGTGGAATGTTGATCAGGATGGCACAGAAACTATAGATTGTTCTGAGCAGTATAGATATTTTAACAATGTTTAGTCTTCCAATCCATGATCATGTAATGTTTTTCATCATTATTTGCTGGAACAAACAATCCTAAAATTTGTATGGGAGCAGGAAACACCCTGAGTTGCTCAGGAAATTTTGAAAAAGAAAAACAAAGCTGCCGGCATCACACTGCCTGATTTCAAGCTTTACTACAAAGCTTTTTTCGCAAAGACAGCATGGTACTGGCACAAACACAGACACACATACTAGTGGAACAGACCAGAGAGCCCAGATATGGATGGGCAACTCGATGGTTAAATAATTTTCGACAAAACAGTAAAAAGTAACCACTGGAAAAAAAGACAGCCTCTTCAATAAATGGTATTGGGAATATTGTTCTGCTATGTGTAGAAAAACAAAACTCGACCATTCTCCTACACCATGAACAAAGATAAACACGAAATGGATAAAAGACCTCAACATGAGGCAGGAATCTACAAAAATTCTAGAGGAGAACATAGGCAGTAACTTCTTTGACATCAGCCACAGAAACTTCTTTGAAGACAACGCCAGGGGCGCCTGGGTGGCTCAGTGTGTTAAGGCCTCTGCCTTTGGTTCAGGTCATGGTCCCCAGGTCTTCAGATCGAGCCCCACATCAGGCTCTCTGCTCAGCGGGGAGCCTGCTTCCTCCCCCTCCTCCTCTCTCTCTCTCTCTCACTCTCTCTCTCTCTCTCTCTCTCTCTCTGCCTTCTTGTGATCTCTGTCTCAAATAAATAAAAACAAAATCTTAAAAAAAAAAAAGACATGTCTCCAAAGGCAAAGGAAAAAAGAAACAAAAATAAACTTTTGGGACTTCATCAAGATCAAAAGCTTCTGCACAGCAAAGGAAACAGTCAACAAAACAAAGAGGCAACCCACAGAACAGGAGAAGATATTCGCAATTGATGGTACAGACAAAGTGCTGATATCTGAACGGGAGAAGATATTCGCAATTGATGGTACAGACAAAGTGCTGATATCTAAGATATGTAAAGAACTCCTCAAACTCAAAACACACAAAACAGATAATCATGTCAAAAAATGGGCAAAACACATGAACAGACACTTCTCCAATGAAGGAATACAAATGGCTATCACACACATGAGAAAAAGTTCATCGTCACTAACCATAAGGAAGATTCAAATAAAAACCACATTGATATACCACCTTACACCAGTTACAATGGGCAAAATTAAGAAACAGGAAACGACATGTGTTGGAGAGGATGTGAAGAAAGGGGAACCCTCTTCCACTGTTGGTGGGAATGCAAGTTGTGGCAACCACTTTAGAGAATAGTGTGGAGATTCCTTAAGAAATTTAAAGTAGAGCTTCCCTAAGACCCTGAATTGCACTACTGAGTATTTACCCCAAATATACAGATGTAATGAAAAAAAGGGCCATCTGTACCCCACTGTTTATAGCAGCAATGGCCACGGTCAACAAACTGTGGAAAGAATCAAGATGACCTTCAACAGATGAATGAATAAGGAAGATGTGGTCCATATACACTATGGAGTATTATGCCTCCATCAGAAAGGATGAATACCCAACTACTGTATCAAAATGGACAGGACTGGAGGAGATTATGCTGAGTGAATTAAGTCCAGCAGAGACACCCAATTATCACATGGTTTCCCTTAGTAGAATGTAAGGAATTACACAGAGAACATCAGGAGGTGGAGAGGAGAAGTGAATTGGGGGAAATTGGAGGGGGAGACAAACCATGAGAGTCTGTGGACTCTGAGAAACAAATTGAGGGTTTTGGAGGGGAGGGGGTGAGAAGGTGTCTGAGCTTGGTAGAGGGTATTAAGGAGGGCATGTACTGCATGGAGCACTGGGTGTGGTGCATAAACAATGAATTTTGAAACACCGAAATTTTAAAAATTAAATAAAATTTGTTTTTAAATTACATGATTAAAAAAAAAAAAGTCTCTTATGGCTTGTCTCCCTCCTGATCCCATATCACCAAGAATATAATTGAACAGAAATTTACGGAGACAATCTATAGAAACAAAGACTTCACAGATAACATGATGTCAATATAAACGTATCTCTCAATAATCACTCTAACATGAATGGCCTAAATGCACCTGTAAAATGGCACAGGGTTGCAGATTGGAAATAATGACAGGACCCATCCATATGTTGTTAAACTTTTGGGACTTCATCAAGATCAAAAGCTTCTGCAGAGCAGAGTTCTTTATAGATCTTCAATTCCATCCCTTTATCTGTAATGTAATTTCAAATATCTCCTCCCATTCCCTGGGTTTACTCTTAGTTTTGTTCACTATGAATACCAAGAAAATACAAACAATTGTTAGAACATACTATGAATCACAATATACCAATAAATTAGGCAGTCTGGAAGAAATGGATGCATTCTTCAAAACTAATAAAGTAGCAATACTGAAACAGGAGGAAGTATAATATATGAGCAGACACTCAGCCAGGAGGACACTGAAGCAGTAATCAAAAACAAGAGTCCAGGGCCAGATAACTTCCAGGGGAATTCTGCCAAACACTCAAGGAAGAAATCATACCCATCCCACAGAAACGGTTTCAAAAAATGAAAGGAAAACTTCTGAACTCCTTCTGTGATGCCAGCATTACACTGATCTCAAAACCAGACAATGGCCCCAACAAAAATAATTACAGACCAAGGAATGCCAAACATGATTGCCAAAATACTCACAAAGGTACTAACCAAGAGGATACAACAGTACATTCATTTTTTAATTCACCATTTATTTCTTAGGTGTTTATGTTTGGGGGGGGAGTCACTACTTTTATTTTTTTTAACACGTTAATTTTATTTTATTTTTTCTGTGTTCCAAGATTCATTGTTTATGCACCAAACCCAGTGCTCCATCCAATAGTATATTAAAAGGATATTCACCAGGGCCAGGTGGGGTTTATCTCTGGTGTGTAAGGGTAGCTCAGTCTTTGCAAATCAATCAACGTAACAGATCACTTTAACAAAAAAAGAGAGAAGAACCTTTTAACCCTCTCAATTCAATAGGGAAAACATTTGACAAAATACAGCATCCTTTCCTGATTAAAATTCATTAACGTATAGGGATATAAAGAACATACCTCAACAGAATAAAAACCATCTACAAAGAGCTATGGGAAATATCATTCTTTTTTTTTAATTTTTTTTTTTAAATATAATTTTTTATTTTTTATAAACATATATTTTTATCCCCAGGGGTACAGGTCTGTGAATCACCAGGTTTACACACTTCACAGCACTCACCAAAGCACATACCCTCCCCAATGTCCATAATCCCACCCCCTTCTCCCAAACCCCCTCCCCCCAGCAGCCCTCAGTTTGTTTTGTGAGATTAAGAGTCACTTATGGTTTGTCTCCCTCCCAATCCCATCTTGTTTCATTTATTCTTCTCCTACCCACTTAAGCCTCCATGTTGCATCACCACTTCCTCATATCAGGGAGATCATATGATAGTTGTCTTTCTCTGCTTGACTTAATTCTTAATGTAGAAAAACTGAGAGCTTTTCCCTTAAGGTCAGGAACACAACATGGATGCCCACTTTTACCACTATTGTTCATCATAGTACTAGAAGTCCTAGCCACAGCAATAAGACAACAAAAAGAAATAAAAAGCATTCAAGTAGGCATACAAGAAGTCAAACTCTCTCTCTTTGCAGATGACATGATACTTAAGGAAAACCAAAAAGACTCCACCCCAACATTGCTAGATTTTATACAGAAGTTGACCAACATGGCAGGATTTTTAATCAATGCACAGAGATCAGTGGTACTTCTATAAATTAAAAATGTGATTTAAGAAAGAAGAGATAATAAATTGATCCCATTCACAATTGCAACAAAACAGTAAGACACCTAGGAATAAACCTAACCAAAGAAGTGAAACATCTGTACTCTAGAAACTACGGAACCCTTGTGAAACAAACTGAGGAAGACACAAAGAGAAGGATAAATATTCCATGCTCATGGAATAGAAAAATAAACAGTGTTAAAATGTCTATGCTGCACAGAGCATCTACATATTCAATGTAATCTCTATCAAAATACCATCAATATGTTCCACAGAGCTGGGAGCAAACAACCCTATAATCTGTATGGAGCCAGAAATGGCCCCAAATCACAGGGGAGCTTGGTGGTGGATATTAAGAAGGGCATGTATTGCATGGACCACTGGCTGTGATGCATAAACAATAAATTTTGGAACACTGAAAAAATAAAATAAAGCTTAAATAATAAAATAAAAAATAAATTAAAAAAAGAAAGAAAGAAAACCAAAGGTGGAACCCTCACAGTGCAAAGCTGAGATCATCAAGAAATCATGGCACTGGCAGAAAAACAAACATATAGATCAGTGGAACAGAATAGAGAGGCCAAAATGGGCCCTCAAGTATCTTCCTTCTCTCATTAATAAACAAACAAAGAAACAAATAAATAAATAAATGAAATCTTTGAATATTATAAAAATAAAATATTCATGATTCACAATGCAGTGCCACATGGTTAGGACTTCACACCCCAGCTGCTCTTCCTAGCTCATCTGCATCCACACCTCATGGGAAGCATGTCCAGTAACAATTGCCTCCCATGTCCTGCCTCTGTTGGAGAGGATGTGGAGAAAGGGAAACCCTCTTACACTGTTGGTGGGAATGCAAGTTGGTGTAGCCTCTTTGGAGAACAGTGTGGAGATTCCTCAAGAAATTAAAAATAGAACTTCCCTATGACCCTGCAATTGCATTCCTGGGTATTTACCCCAAAGATACAGATGTAGTGAAAAGAAGGGCCATCGGTACCTCAATGTTTATAGCAGCAAAGGCCACGGTCGCCAAACTGTGGAAAGAACCAAGATGCCCTTCAACGGGTGAATGGATAAGGAATATGTGGTCCATATACACTATGGAGTATAATGCCTCCATCAGAAAGGAGGAATACCCACCTTTTGTAGCAACATGGACGGGACTGGAAGAGATGATGCTGAGTGAAATAAGTAAAGCAGAAAGAGTCAATTATCATATGGTTTCACTTATTTGTGGAGCATAACAAATATCATGGAGGACAAGGGATGTTAGAGAGGAGAAGAGAGTTGGGGAAAATTGGAAGGGGAGGTGAACCATGAGAGACTAGGGACTCTGAAAAACAATCTGAGGGGTTTGAAGTGGTGGGGGTGTGGGAGGTTGAGGTACCATGTGGTGGGTATTATAGAGGGCACAGATTGCATGGAGCACTGGGTGTGGTGAAAAAATAATGAATACTGTTTTTTTCTGAAAATAAATAAATCAATTTAATAAAAAAATATTATGTATAAATGCTCCTTGTGGTTTTTGAAAACCCAGTGTCTGCATCCACTCTATGAGTCTCTCCCTAGGATTGTCAGTGTCTCCAAGATTCTGAGACAGACAGAGTTGGTTTCCACCATTCGGTCTATTTACTAATCTTGAAACTCAGGAACATTGCAGACCTCACTGCATAAGATCAACTCTGACCTGGAGTGGTTCAGGTAAACAGGAAAGTCCCGTGGTGGGGAGCACAGGCCCAGACATGGGCTCGCACTTGCCTGCTGTGTGCTCTTGGACACTCACAAAGCCCCTCTCTATTGCAGTGTGGATGTATCCACCCATAAAATCGTAACACGTGGGTACCTGCATCACATGTTATTCATAGAGAAAAAAAAAGACATTGAGTATGTGAGTGGATAGTAGTGAAAGAAATAGTGGAAGTGTGACAGATTCTTGACCAGGATGTCTTGGGCCTGCAGGTGTCCAGTGTGAGGTGCAGCTGTTGGATTCTGGGGGAGACCTGGTGAAGCCTGGTGGGTCCCTGAGACTCTCCTGTGCAGCCTCTGGATTTACCTTCAGCAGTAATGCCATGAGTTGGGTCTTCCAGGCTCCAGTGAAGGGGCTGCAGTGGGTCTCACATATTAGCAACGATGGAAGTAGCACAAGCTACGCAGACTCTGTGAAGGGCCGAGTCACCAGCTACAGAGATGACAGCAAGAACACGCTGTATCTGCAGAAGAACAGCCTGAGAACTGAGGAAATGGCTGTATAAAACACTGTGTGAATCACAGTGTGAGGGGACATCAGTGTGAGCCCAAACACAAACCACACTATAGAAGGGAGTGTGGAACAACAGCAGGTGCACACTACAATTCTGTCTTTAAACGACATGAGCAGATGTTGATGGAGGAAATGGGCAGGTTTCCTGTCAGGGGCTGTGGTTTTCTTTCCATGGAGTACTTTCTCCCGGGGAGCCTCTCTACACACATGATTCTGTGCTTCCTCTTCACTCTCTGATGTAAGAAGTTAGGAAATCAACTATACTAACAAGTGCAAAAGTCAGTGTCACTTGCACGTATTTGTTCCTGTCCCTAAATATGAATGAATTACATATATCTACATGCACATATTCTGAACATTTTCAGGAGTCCCAGCTGCACTCACTGTGTATACAAGGACCACCCAGCTCAATGTGCAAGTTTTCTAGAAACAGCATAAAGTGAAACCTGGCCATGAAGCTATAGAGGCAACAAAAAAATAAGGAAAGTGAAAAAAATACCAGTGAGAGGGTCACTATCTGGAACTAGGCTCAGAGCATGAATACTGTTGAAGCATGTGAAAGCAGAGAGAAACCCATGAGGACATTGTGTAAATGTGGTCTGAAGATCTGTCTGTCTGTCTGTCTGTCTCTCTCTCTCTCTCTCTCACACACACACACACACACACACACACAAACACACATACAAGTGCACTATCATGAGAGAGAATCTAAAAATTTATCATTTTTATTCAACGGAGCATCTTGTGTAGAGGCAGTCTCCTAAACTGACCAGGGGTTCTTGTTAGATTTACCAAGTGTGGGGTGTGAGAAGAGGGAGGGATGAAGGTTAAGGTGCGAGTAGGCAATAATCAAGGATAGGTTGTAATGACTATGAAAATATGAAAACTTGGAGAACAAAAGCAAAAAAATCACCAGTCGAAGTAGAAAACAGTCTGAATCCTTTGTAAATGAAAAGAATGTCACAGGGGAAAAGCACAAATTATAAAATGATAATAGAGATGGACTGAGGTCTTAACCAGTGTCTAAGAGGAAAGCTGTCCACTCTCCCAAGGTCACCAACTGGTTCTGAAGTTCTTGTGTTCACTGTGTGCTTGCACAGACCAGAAGCTTCTGCTGGGTCCTTGAGAAATCTCAGGTTGAGATGCTGGTTGGGAGGAGCCTTCTACCTTCTGGGAATAACTAACTGAACTTTCCATTGCTGAGATATGCTCAGTGTGTGTGACCTCTGCCATCACAGGTTGAAACATAAGGACGATGTGATATGAGGAAAAGGTGGGGCCTTAGGGAAGCATTCAGGTCAATAGAGTGCAGCCTCATGGTGAGATTAGGGCCCTTATATACCAGGACTGGGAAAGCTCCCTGCACTGTGACCCTATGTGAGGTGACAAGGAAAGGATGGTTTAGGAGGTGGGTGCTCTGCAGACTTCAAAGCTGTCTGCCCCTGACCTAGGACTTCCCATGCTACAGAACTGGGAGAAATGAGTGTCTGTTATTTAAAACCACCCAGTCCATGTACATTGTTACAGCAGCTGGAGCAGACAAAGACATTTGTGACACATGAACCCAAGCATTGATGCTCTGGAGTTCCCCTGCTGTATTTGTTGTGAGAAGTACTGGTAAGATCCTTTAGTAAGGTTCAAGGGTGGTTCCTACATGTTCCCTCCTGCATTTGGGACTACCCAGCTGGCTATCCTGGATGCTGTGAAATAGACACAGTGGACACATAGGAGACAGGGTTTCTGAGACTGTGGAATTTTATTTTAAAGATGCTGTTGTTGTTGTTTTTTTTAACCTTTCCAGAAGTTGTGGATGTGACCACCCAGGGAAATTGGAGTCTGAGAATCACCTTACAAAGTTGTGTTATACTGATTGCATGAGGTGTGCACCTGTCACTGAATGTTCTGTTGTTAACCCGTGTCCTGACTTAAAACCCACCTGCATCTGTGACTCTTCCTGGGGTCATGATGGTAGGGTCCACGTGCTTTGCTCAATACTGGAAACACTCAACGGCACCCACATTACCTGTTGACATTTTCACTCTTTAGTTGTCTGCAATACTTTCTCTAATGGGTTTCTACACTAACCAGGGAATACGACCTACTATCCAGTCAGAGTTGTTGTTGGTAATGTCCACACCATCAGAGGCTCCTGGGCACCCCAAATGTCTGTTCCCTAGAATCCCACCTTCACCCACATAAACATAAGCACACCTGTTATACATTCTTCACTTTAAGCACTGATGTCAGCTGGTCTCTGTTCAGGTCCACACACACCCTGAGTGTCATGTACACTCATCAAGGCTATTGCCAATAACCACAGAGATGACTCTGGCCGAATGCAGAAATAACAAAATATTAGAAACTGGAAAATGCAACTCCATGAACCATGATTCTCTCTTTATTTCAGGTAATCTCTAGAACAAGCAAAATCATCCTGTCCCCATTACAGGTGGGGTTCCACATTCCTCATGAGCCTGACATTCTGTCCTGCAGGTGGTCCATGGATGCAGTACATCCTGTGGGAGGAGCACAGAAAAAATCATGGGGTCGCTCTTACCCTGTACATACTCTAGACTCCTCAAAAACCATCTAAAATTCTAGGTATACACTCACATCTCTTAATGGAATCACCTGAAATCTACGCCTAAAGATTTCTGTGCATGTGAAAAAAGGTAGCATACAAAGGTTAAGCCTGCAATCCGTGCCCTCCATAATACCCACCACCCAGATTGCATGGAGCACTGGGTGTGGTGAAAAAATAATGAATACTGTTTTTCTGAAAATAAATAAATTAATAAATTAATTTATAAAAAAATAAAATAAAATAAAACAAAAAATATATATATAAAATAAAATAAAACAGGGAAAGGATGGGTAGAATAAAGCCAGATTAAATAAAAGTGTTGAAAAACTACTATAGCTGTAATTTCTTAGAATCTCCTGTGTAGTAGGCACTATGTAAGGCTCAGTGGAGAACACTAATAAAATATAATATAATTTGCTGGGGCGCCTGGGTGGCTCAGTCGTTAAGCGTCTGTCTTTAGCTTGGGTCATGATCACAGGATCCTGGGATCGAGCCCCACATCAGGCCCCTGCTTAGTGGGAAGCCTGCTTCTTCCTCTCTCACTACCCCCTGCTTGCGTTGCTGCTCTCTCTCTCTCTGTGTCAAATAAATAAATAAAATCTTTAAAATATATATATACATATATATATATATAATATAATTTGCTGTCAAAAAAAAAAAGGTTAAGCCTGTGCTCTGGAAAATCATATAAAAAATCTTATTTTCCATAAAGCTGTTAATATCACGAAATCAAATGCAATCACACTTGCTCTGATGACTGCCCTCTCTGTTTGTATAGACCCCAAGATGAATATATACCCAGAGGCCATGCAAATAGGGCCTTTGATCTGCTGATTAAAGCAGCCAAACCCTAACCCTGCAGCTGGGAGAGGAGCCCCAGCCCCCATACTTCCAGGTGTTCCCATTCACTAATCAGGACAGGATAAGGAAAACTCACCATGGAGCTTGTGCTTGGCTGGGTTTTCCTTGTTGCTCTTTTAAAAGGTAATTTTCAGAGAATAAGAGACCTTGAGTGTGAGACTGGATATGAGTGAGAGAAACCATGGCTGTGTGATAGTTTTCTGACCATGATGTCTTGTGTCTGCAGGTGTCCAGTGTGAGGTGCAGCTGGTGGAGTCTGGGGGAGACCTGGTGAAGCCTGGGGGGTCCCTGAGACTTTCCTGTGCAGCCTCTGGATTCATCTTCAGTAGCTACTGGATGAGATGGGTCCGCCAGGCTCCAGGGAAGGGGCTGCAGTGGGTGGCAAGTATTAGCAATACTGGTAGTAACACATACTATGCAGACTCTGTGAAGGGCCGATTCACCATCTCCAGAGACAATGGCAAGAACACGCTGTATCTGCAGATGAACAGCCTGAGAGCTGAGGACACGGCTGTGTATTATTGTGCGGGAGACACAGTGAGAGGACATCAGTGTGAGCCCAGACACAATCCTTACTGTAGGAGGGGATCTGGACCACCAGGGGTGCACAACACTCTCCAGTTCTGTCCTTAAGCCCCAGGAGCAGGTGCAGCTGGAGGATATGAGCAAGTTTCCTGTCAGGGTCTTTGACCTCCATGCCTGCAAGCTTTTTCCCCAAGGGAGCCTCTCTGGACACATGATTCTGTGCTTCCTCTTCAGTCTCTGACTTGGAGATTTGAGACAACAACTATACTAACATGCACAAAAGACAGTGTCACTTACACTGGTTTGTTCTGTCCCCAAATACCAAAGAATTATAAATATTTCCATGCGTGTCATCAGAACCTTACAGGAGTCCCAGCTACACACTCTCTTAATCAGAGGACCACCCAGCACAATGTCCAAGCTTGTTAGAAGCAGTAAAGGGCCTGCTGGATGTAAGCCTACAGAGGCATCAATAATCCAAAGCAAGAGGGGGGCCTGGTGGCTCAGTGAGTTAAGCCTCTGCCTTCAGCTCAGGTCATGGTCCCAGGGTCCTGGGATTGAGGCCCGCATTGGGCTCTCTGCTCAGCAGGGAGTCTGCTTCCTCCTCTTACTCTGCCTACTTGTGATCTCTGTCTGTCAAATAAATAAATAAAATCTTAAAAAAAAAATCCAAAGCAAGAGAATTAAGAGCCATGGTACTGTCTCTATTTTGAACAATACTCACAGTATCAATATTAATCACAATGTGGGAAAGAGGAGGAAACCAGAACTAGGATTTTGTGTGCATACAGAGTCTGATTACACACACACACACACACACGCACACACGAATATAAAACATTTTTAAATTTTATTTTTTCACTGTTCCAAGATTCATTGTTTATGCACCGCACCCAGTGGTCCATACAATCTGTGCCCTCCATAATACCCACCACCAGGCTCCTCCAACCTCCCACCTCCTGCCCCTTCAAAACCCTCAGATTGTTCTTCAGCCTCTCATGGTTCGTCTCCCCTGCATATTCCCCCAACTCCCTTCTCCTCGCTTTCAACCACTGTCCTCCATGTTATTCCTTATGCTCCCTAAGTAAGTGAAACCATCTGATAATTGACTCTCTCTGCTTGACTTATTTCACTCAGCATAATCTCTTCCAGTCACATCCATGTTGATACAAAAGTTGGGTATTCATCCTTTCTGAGGGAGGCATAATACTCCATAGTGTATATGGACCACATCTTCCTTATCCATTCGTCCATTGAAGGGCATCTTTCCACAGTTTGTTGACTGTGGCCATTGTTGCTATAAACATTGGGGTACAGAGGGCCCTTCTTTTCACTAAATCTGTATCTTTGGGGTAAATATTCAATAGTGCTATTGGAGGTTCATATGGTAGCTCTATTTTTAATTTCTTAAGGAAATTCCACACTGTTTTCCAAAGAGGCTGCACCAACTTGCATGCCCACCAACAGTGAAAGAGGGTAACCCTTTCACTACAATCTCTCCAACATTGTTGTTTCTTGCCTTGTCACTTATTTGTTTTTAATTTAATTTTATTTTTTCAGTGTTTTGAGATTCACTGTTTATGCCTTTCCATTTCTGCCATTCTAACTGATGAAAGGTGGTATCTCAGTGTGGTTTTGATATGAATTTCCCTGATGGCTAATGAATGAGAATGAACACTTTCTCATGGGCCATTTGACTATTCATATATCTCCTATGGAGAAGTGTCTCTTCACAGCTTCTGCCCATTTTTTTTTTTTTTTTAGTTTTTAATTTATTTTCAGTGTAACAGTATTCATTGTTTTTGCACCACACACAGTGCTACATGCAATCCGTGCCCTCTCCAATACCCACCACCTGGTTCCCCCAACCTCCTACTTCCCTGCCCCTTCAAACCCCTCAGATTATTTTTCAGAGTCCATAGTCCCTCATGTTATCTCCCCTTCCAAGTTTCCTCAACTCCCTTCTCCTAACTCTCCTTGCTATTTGTTATGCAGCATTATAGGGAAGCTCATAATAGCCTTTTAACCTGAAATTCTTTGGTTCATATACCTATATTTTTCTTTTGCTTTTCTATTTTTTTTTACTTTTTATTTATTTTATTATTTTTTTAATATTAATATAGAGATAAGCCATATAGAGATAAGGTAATCCCCTTCCCCCCAAACAATGTTACCCCTATATGTAAACCAGTTTTATCCCCCCTTTATCTCAGGAAAGTTGAGTCCTTTAACAAAGATAGCAACGTACATCCAGGAAGAATCAAAATAACCATCTTTGCCCACACTGAGAATTTATAACAACTCTCCCAAATTTTTCTTCTGTCAGTGTTTCTGTGTATTTGTTTTTGTCCTAGTAGTATATAATCTTATACTTGGGAATCATTTTAGCTCAGTACTTATTTTCATTTTTCTTCTCTTCTCATTTACATTTGCCCATCTTTTTGTCTGTTTCTGTTTGTATACTTTATAAATCTTACCTTTAGGTCCCATTTGGTTTGGGTCTTCTCTTTTCTTTATTCTTCTTTTTTTTCTGGCTCTCTCTTTCTCTTTATTTTCCTTTTTCTTTCTTATTGCTGGGGACGCCCTATCACTCAGAAGCATTCCAGAATGCACCTTGCCTGCACCATGGTTGATACAGTCAGCAACACATCCATTCAGCCATCTCACAAAAATGACTAAAAGGAGGAATGCCCAACAGAAGAAAAATTTAGAGACTGGGCCCTCTCTCTCAGAGCTATTGGATATGGACATAGACATTATGTCAGAAAGGAAATCCAGGCTAACAATTATCCAGGCAATAGCTAGGTTAGAGAAAACCTTTAATGACAAGATGTAATTGCTTAGGGCAGAAGTGACAGCCACCAGGGATGATGTTAACAATGCTCTCAATGAGTTCCAATTTAATCTAAATTCTCTAAAAGATAGGGTAATTGAGGCGGAAGATAGAATTAGTGATCTTGAGAACAACAGAGAGAGAAAAAGAATCAGGAGGAAGACTGGAACAAACAGCTTAGAAGCAATGAAAACAGAAATAAATGGGGGAAAAAACAGAAATAAATAGGGAAATAAATGATGCTATGGAATATTGCAAAGTCAGAATTATTGGAGTCCCTGAGAGGGAGGAGAAAGAAACAAGACCATAAGTTATAGCTGAACAGATTCTCCATGACACTTTTCCCAATCTGGTGAATGGAAGCATCATTCCTGTTTTAGAGGCATAAAGGGTACCCACAAGATCATAGAATCTAGAAAGACCTCAAGACACCTGACTTTGAAAAGGATGAATCACAATTTTAGACAGGAGATCTTGAAAGCAGGTAGGCGAAGAGATTTCTTACATACAGAGGAAAGCCCATCCGAATAACATCAGACCTGTCCACAGAGAACTGGCAAGCCATAAAGTGCTGGCAAGATGTATTCAGGACACTAAATGAGAAAAACATGAAGCCAAGAATACTTTATCCAGCAAGACTGACATTCAAATGGATGGAGAGATAAAGAGCTTCCAAGACCAGCAAGCTTTAAGAGTATGTGACCACCAAGTTTGCATTCCAAGAAATATTACAAGAGGTTCTATAAAAGAGGAAAAACCCAAGAATATCACTGAAGAGAAATATATGGAGAAAATCTATAGAAACAATGACTTCACAGGTAACACGATGTCAATAAAAACCTATCTCTCAATAATCACTCTCAATGTGAATGGCCTAAATGTGCCAATAAAATGACACAGGATAAAAAGATAGGACCCATCCATATGTTGTGTACATGAGATCCATTTTGAACCTAAAGATACATCAAGACTGAAAGCAAAGGGATGGAGAAGCATCTTTCATGCCAATGGGCCTCAAAAGAAGGCTGGGGTAGCAATTCACATATCAGATACATTAGATTTTAAACCTAAAACTGTAGTTAGAGATACAGAAGGACACTACATAGTTCTTTTTATTTATTTATTTATTTATTTATTTGTTGTTGTTCTTGTTCTTGTTCTTGTTTTAACTCTTTGGAATCCTGCTTTATTGTTCCTCCCAACAGAAGATCCATATCCTTTGATTCCACCCCTACCTATTTTTTTTAATTTTTTATTTTTTATAAACATATATTATTGTCCCCTGGGTACATGTCTGTGAATCACCAGGTTTACACACTTCACAGCACTCACCAAAGCACATACCCTCCCCAATGTCCATAATCCCACCCCCTTCTCCCAAACCCCCTCCCCCCAGCAACCCTCAGTTTGTTTTGTGAGATTAAGAGTCACTTATGGTTTGTCTCCCTCCCAATCCCATCTTGTTTCATTGATTCTTCTCCTACCCACTTAAGCCCCATGTTGCACCACCACCTCCTCATATCAGGGACATCATATGATAGTTGTCTTTCTCTGCTTGACTTATTTCGCTAAGCATGATACGCTCTAGTTCCATCCATGTTGTCGCAAATGGCAAGATTTCATTTCTTTTGATGGCTGCATAGTATTCCATTGTGTATATATACCCCATCTTCTTGATCCATTCATCTGTTGATGGACATCTAGGTTCTTTCCATAGTTTGGCTATTGTGGACATTGCTGCTATAAACATTCGGGTGCATGTGCCCCTTCGGATCACGACGTTTGCATCTTTAGGGTAAATACCCAATAGTGCAATTGCTGGGTCATAGGGCAGTTCTATTTTCAACATTTTGAGGAACCTCCATGCTGTTTTCCAGAGTGGCTGCACCAGCTTGCATTCCCACCAACAGTGGAGGAGGGTTCCCCTTTCTCTTCATCCTCGCCAGCATCTGTCATTTCCTGACTTGCTGATTTTAGCCATTCTGACTGGTGTGAGGTGATATCTCATTGTGGTTTTGATTTGTATTTCCCTGATGCCGAGTGATATGGAGCACTTTTTCATGTGTCTGTTGGCCATCTGGATGTCTTCTTTGCAGAAATGTCTGTTCATGTCCTCTGCCCATTTCTTGATTGGATTATTTGTTCTTTGGGTGTTGAGTTTGCTAAGTTCTTTATAGATTCTGGATACTACATAGTTCTTAAAGGGACTATCCACCAAGATGATCGAACAGTTATAAATATGTATGCCCCCAATATGGGAGCAGCCAATTACATAAGACAACTGTTAATCAAGAAAAAGAGTCATATTGATATGAATACACTAATAGTAAGAGATCGTAATATGCCTCTCTCAGAAATAGACAGATCATCGAAACAGAAAATCAATAAAGAAACAAGAGCATTGAATGACACATTGGAACAGATGGACCTCATAGATATATATAGGACATTCCACCCTAAAACAACAGAATATTCATTCTTCTCAAGTGCACATGGAACCTTCTCCAGAAGAGACCACATACTGGGTCACAAACCAGGACTCAATGGATACCAAAAGACTGAGATTATTCGCTGCACATTCTCAGATCTCAATGCTTTGAAACTGGTGCTCAATCACAAGGAAAAGTTCCAAAGGATTTAAAATACCTGGAAGCTAAGGACCACCATGCTTAGGAATGCTTGGATCCACCAGGAGATCAAAGGAAAACTGAAACAATTCATGAAAACCAATGAGAATGAAGACACTTTGGTCCAAAGCCTATGGGATACAGCAAAGGCAGTCCTAACGGGGAAATACATAGCCATCCAAGTCTCCCTCAAAAAAATTGAAAAATCCAGAACACAACAGCTGTCTCTACACCTTAAAGAACTGGAGAATCAACAACAAATCAAAACAACTCCACACATAAGAAAGTAAATAATCAAGATAAGAACTGAGATCAATGAGGTAGAAACCAGAGATACAGTAGAAAGTATCAATGAAACTAGAAGCTGGTTTTTTGAAAAAATCAATAAGATCGGTAAACCATTGGCTACACAAATCCAAAAGAAAACAGAGAAAGCCCAAATTCATAAAATTATGAATGAAAAGGGAGAGATCACAACCAACACCAAGGAAGTAGAAACAATCATCAGAAGTTATTATCAACAGTTATATGCCAGTAAGCTTAGCAACTTAGATGAAATGGATGCATTCCTGGAAAACTATAAACTCCCCAAATTGAATCAGGAATTTGAATCTCCCTGATGGCTAGTGATGATGAACATTTTTTTTCATGTGTCTGATAGCCATTAGTATGTCTTGATTGGAGAAGTGTCTGTCTATATCTTCTGCCCAGTTTTTTATATAATTGTCTGTTTTGTGTGTGTTGAGTTTGAGGAATTCATTATAGATCCTGGATATCAACCTTTTGTCTGTACTGTCATTTGCAAGTATCTTCTCCCATTCCACGGGTTGCCTCTTTGTTTTCTTGACTGTTTCCTTTGCTGTGCAGAAGCTTTTGATTTTGATGAAGTCCCAAAAGTTCATCTTCACTTTTGTTTCGTTTGCCTTTGGAGACATATCTTGAAAGAAGTTCCTGTGGCTGATATCGAAGAGATTACTGCCTATGTTCTCCTCAAGTATTCTGATGGATTCCTGTCTCACGTTGAGGTCTTTTATGCATTTTGAGTTTATCTTTGTGTACGGTGTAAGAGAATGGTCGAGTTTCATTCTTCTCCATACAGCTGCCCAGTTTTCCCAGCACCATTTATTGAAGATATCTTTTTTCCACTGCATATTTTTTCCTGTTTTGTCAAAAATATTTGACCATAGAGTTGAGGGTACAAATCTGGGCTGTCTATTCTGTACCACTGGTCTATGTGTCTGTTTTTATGCCAGTACCATGCTGTCTTGGTGATCACAGCTTTGTAGTAAAGCTTGAACTCAGGTAACGTGATGCCCCCCATTTTATTTTTTTTCAACATTTCCTAAGTGATTCGGGGTCTCTTCTGATTCCATACAAATTTTAGGATTATTTGCTCCAGCCTTTTGAAGAATACCGGTGGAATTTTAATCGGAATGGCATTAAAAGTATACATTGCTCTAAGCAGTATAGACATTTTAACAATGTTTATTCTTCCGATCCAAGAGCATGGAATGGTCTTCCATCTTTATGTGTCTTTGAGATGTCACCTTACACCAGTTATAATGGCCAAAATTAGTAAGACAGTAAACAACATGTGTTGGAGAGGATGTGGAGAAAGGGGAACCGTCTTCCACTGTTGGTGGGAATGCAAGTTGGTGCAACCTCTTTGGAGAACAGTGTGGAGATTCCTAAAGAAATTAAAAATAGAACTTCCCTATGACCCTGCCATTGCACTCCTGGGTATTTACCAAAAAGATACAGACGTCATGAAAAGAAGGGTCATCTGTACCCCAATGTTTATAGCAGCAATGGCCACGGTCGCCAAACTGTGGAAAGAACCAAGATGCCCTTCAACAGACAAATGGATAAGCAAAATGTGGTCCATATACACTATGGAGTACTATGCCTCCATCTGAAAGGACTAATACCCAACCTGTGTAGCAACATGGGCGGGACTGGAAGAGATTATGCTGAGTGAAATAAGTCAAGCAGTGAGAGGCAATTATCATATGGTTTCACTTATTTATGGAGCATAACAAATAGCATGGAGGACATGGGGAGTTAGAGAGGAGACCCTTCCCTTTTGGGGAAATTGGAAGGGGAGGTGAACCATGAGAGACTATGGACTCAGAAAAACAATCTGAAGGTTTTGAAGGGGTGGGGCGTGGGAGGTTGGGGTACCTGGTGGTGGGTATTGGAGAGGGCATGGATTGCATGGAGCACTGGGGGTGGTGCAAAAATAATGAATACTGTTATGCTGAAAATAAATTTAAAAATTAATTAAAAAAAAGAATGATGTAGTTTCCTTCTATATCTTTGACTACAGTCTTTCATTTAAAATTTAATTTATCTGATATGAGAATTGCTACTCAGCCTTCATTTGAGGCCCACTGGCATGAAAGATGTTTCTCTATACCTTCACTTTCAGTCTAGATGCATCCATAAGTTCAAAATGGGTCTCTTGTAGACAACATATGGAAAGGTCCTGCCTTTTTATCCAGTCTACAACACTGTTCCATTTCATTGAAACATTTAGGCCATTCACGTTGAGAGTGATTATTGAGAGATATATTTTTATTGGCATTGTGTTGCCCATGAAGTCCTTTTTTCTATAGATTGTCTGCATAAGCTCCTGCTCTATAACACTCTTGGGTTCTTTCTTCTTTTATAGAACCCTTCTTAATATTTCTTGTAGTACTGGCTTGGTGGTCACATACTCTTTTAAACATTGCCGGTCTTGGAAGCTCTTTGTCTCTCCATCCATTTTGAATGTCAGCCTTGATGGATAAAGTATTCTTGGCTGCATGCTCTGTTCATTTAGTGCCCTGAATACATCTTGGCAGCCCTTTCTTGCTTGCCATGTTTCTATGTAAAGCTCTGAAGTTATTCTTATGGACATTCCTCTGTACATAAGGAATCTCTTTCCCCTGGCTGCTTTCAAGAGCTTCTGTCTAAAATTATAATTTCTCACTTTCACAATCAGGTGTCTTGAGGTATTTCTAGATTCTGTGATCTTGGGGGCAAACCTTTCTCCTCTGTGACACGAATCCAGGTTCCATTCACCAGAGTGGGAAAATTTTCATGGAGAATTTATTCAACTATATCCTCTAGTCTTCTTTCTTTCTAGTCCCCCTCAGGGATTCAAATAATTCTGACATTGGAACATTTTATGGCATCATTTATTTCCCTTAATTCTGTTTTCATGGCTTCTAAACTTTTTGTTCCAGGTCTCCTCCTGATCTTTTTTCTCTATCAGTTTGTCCTCTAGGTCACTAAGTCTTTCATCCACCTCAGTTACTCTAGCTGTTAGAGAATTTAGATTAGATTAGAACTCATTGAGGGCATTGTTAACATCAACCATTGTGGCTTTCACTTCTACCCTAATCTATTCCATGTTGTCATTAATGGTTTTCTCTAACCTAGCCATTGCCTGGAAAATTGTAAGCCTGAATTCCCTTTCCGACATACTGTTGATGTCTATATCGAATAGCTCTGATGATGAGGGCACAGTCTGAATTTTTCCTCTGTTGGGCATTCCTCCTCCTAGTTAGTATATTTTTTATTAATTTTTTATTTTTTATAAACATATATTTTTATCCCCAGGGGTACAGGTCTGTGAATCACCAGGTTTACACACTTCACAGCACTCACCCAAGCACATACCCTCCCCAATGTCCATAATCCCACCCCCTTCTCCCAAACCCCCTCCTCCCAGAAACCCTCAGTTTGTTTTGTGAGATTAAGAGTCACATATGGTTTGTCTCCATCCCAATCCCATCTTGTTTCATTGATTCTTCTCCTACACACTTAAGCCCCCATGTTGCATCACCACTTCCTCATATCACAGAGATCATATGATAGTTGTCTTTCTCTGCTTGACTTATTTCGCTAAGCATGATACGCTCTAGTTCCATCCATGTTGTCGTAAATGGCAAGATTTCATTTCTTTTGATGGCTGCATAGTATTCCATTGTGTATATATACCCCATCTTCTTGATCCATTCATCTGTTGATGGACATCTAGGTTCTTTCCATAGTTTGGTTATTGTGGACATTGCTGCTATAAACATTCGGGTGCATGTGCCCCTTTGGATCACTACGTTTGTATCTTTAGGGTAAATACCCAATAGTGCAATTGCTGGGTCATAGGGCAGTACTATTTTCAACAGTTTGAGGAACCTCCATGCTGTTTTCCAGAGTGGCTGCACCAGCTTGCATTCCCACCAACAGTGGAGGAGGGTTCCCCTTTCTCCGCATCCTCGCCAGCATCTGTCATTTCCTGACTTGCTGATTTTAACCATTCGGACTGGTGTGAGGTGATATCTCATTGTGGTTTTGATTTGTATTTCCCTGATGCCGAGTGATATGGAGCACTTTTTCATGTGTCTGTTGGCCATCTGGATGTCTTCTTTGCAGAAATATCTGCTCATGTCCTCTGCCCATTTCTTGATTGGATTATTTGTTCTCTGGGTGTTGAGTTTGCTAAGTTCTTTATAGATTCTGGACACTAGTCCTTTATCTGATATGTCGTTTGCAAATATCTTCTCCCATTCTGTCAGTTGTCTTTTGATTTTGTTAACTGTTTCCTTTGCTGTGCAAAAGCTTTTGATCCTGATGAAGTCCCAATAGTTCATTTTTTCCCTTGCTTCCCTTGCCTTTTGCGTTGTTGCAAGGAAGATGTTGCTGCGGCAGAGGTCAAAGAGGTTGCTGCCTGTGTTCTCCTCCAGGATTTTGATGGATTCCTTTCGCACATTGAGTTCCTTCATCGATTTTGAGTCTATTTTCGTGTGTGGTGTAAGGAAATGGTCCAATTTCATTTTTTCTGCATGTGGCTGTCCAATTTTCCAAGCACCATTTATTTAAGAGGCTGTCTTTTTTTTTTCCATTGGACATTCTTTCCTGCTTTGTCAAAGATTAGTTGACTGTAGAGTTGAGGGTCTATTTATGGGCTCTCTATTCTGTTCCATTGATCTATGTGTCTGTTTTTGTGCCAGTACCATGCTGTCTTGATGATGACAGCTTTGTAATAGAGCTTGAAGTCCGGAATTGTGATGCCACCAACGTTGGCTTTCTTTTTCAATATCCCTTTGGCTACTCGAGGTCTTTTCTGGTTCCAAATAAATTTTAGAATTATTTGTTCCATTTCTTGAAAAAGATGGATGGTACTTTGATAGGAATTCCGTTAAATGTGTAGATTGCTTTAGGTAAAATAGACATTTTCACAATATTTATTCTTCAAATCCAGGAGCATGGAACATTTTTCCATTTCTTTGTGTCTTCCTCAATTTCTTTCATGAGTACTTTATAGTTTTCTGAGTATAGATTCTGTGTCGCTTTGGTTAGGTGTATTCCTACGTATCTTATGGTTTTGGATGCAATTGTAAATGGGATTGACTCCTTAATTTATCTTTCTTCTGTCTTGCTGTTGGTGTAGAGAAATGCAACTGATTTCTGTGCATTGATTTTATATCCTGACACTTTACTGAATTCCTGTATAAGTTCTAGCAGTTTTGGAGTGGAGTCTTTTGGCTTTTCCACATAAAGTATCATATCATCTGTGAAGAGTGATAATTTGACTTCTTCTTTGCCAATTTGGATGCCTTTAATTTCCTTTTGTTGTCTGATTGCTGAGGCTAGGACCTCTAGTAATATGTTGAATAGCAGTGGTGATAATGGACATCCCTGCCGTGTTCCTGACCTTAGCGGAAAAGCTTTCGGTTTTTCTCCATTGAGAATGATATTTGCGGTGGGTTTTTCATATATGGTTTGATGATATTGAGGTATGTGCCCTCTATCCCTCCACTTTGAAGAGTTATGATCAGGAAGGGATGCTGTACTTTGTCAAATGCTTTTTCCGCATCTATTGAGAGTATCATATGGTTCTTGTTCTTTCTTTTATTGATGTGTTGTATCACATTGACTGATTTGCGGATGTTGAACCAACCTTGCAGCCCTGGAATAAATCCCACTTGGTCGTGGTGAATAATCCTTTTAATGTACTGTTGAATCCTATTGGCTAGTATTTTGGTGAGAATTTTCGCATCTGTGTTCATCAAGGATATTGGTCTATAGCTCTCTTTTTTGGTGGGATCCTTGTCTGGTTTTGGGATCAAGGTGATGCTGGCCTCATAAAATGAGTTTGGAAGTTTTCCTTCCATTTCTATTTTTTGGAACAGTTTCAGGAGAATAGGAAATAGTTCTTCTTTAAATTTTGGTAGAATTCCCCCGGGAAGCCATCTGGCCCTGGGCTTTTGTTTGTTTGGAGATTTTTAATGACTGTTTCAATCTCCTTAGTGGTTATGGGTCTGTTCAGGCTTTCTATTTCTTCCTGGTTCAGTTGTGGTAGTTTATATGTTTCGAGGAATGCATCCATTTCTTCCAGATTGTCAAATTTATTGCCGTAGAGTTGCTCATAGTATATTCTTATAATAGTTTGTATTTCTTTGGTGTTAGTTGTGATCTCTCCTCTTTCATTCATGATTTTATTTATTTGGGTTCTTTCTCTTTTCTTTTTGATAAGTCGGGCCAGGGGTTTATCAATTTTATCAATCCTTTCAAAGAACCAGCTCCTAGTTTCATTGATTTGTTCTATTGTTTTTTTGGTTTCTATTTCATTGATTTCTGCTCTGATCTTTATGATTTCTGTTCTCCTGCTGGGCTTAGGGTTTCTTTCTTGTTCTTTCTCTAGCTCCTTTAGGTGTAGGGTTAGGTTGTGTACCTGAGACCTTTCTTGTTTCTTGAGAAAGGCTTGTACCGCTATATATTTTCCTCTCAGGACTGCCTTTGTTGTGTCCCACAGATTTTGAACCGTTGTATTTTCATTATCATTTGTTTCCATGATTTTTTTCAATTCTTCTTTAATTTCCCGGTTGACCCATTCATTCTTTAGAAGGATGCTGTTTAGTCTCCATGTATTTGGGTTCTTTCCAAACTTCCTTTTGTGGTTGAGTTCTAGCTTTAGAGCATTGTGGTCTGAAAATATGCAAGTAATGATCCCAATCTTTTGATACCGGTTGAGTCCTGATTTAGGACCGAGGATGTGATCTATTCTGGAGAATGTTCCATGTGCACTAGAGAAGAATGTGTTTTCTCTTGCTTTGGGATGAAATATTCTGAATATATGTGTGATGTCCATCAGGTCCAGTGTGTCGTTTAAGGCCTTTATTTCCTTGCTGATCTTTTGCTTGGATGATCTGTCCATTTCAGTGAGGGGAGTGTTAAAGTCCCCTTCTATTATTGTATTATTGTTCATGTGTTTCTTTGATTTTGTTATTAATTGGTTTATATAGTTGGCTGCTCCCAGGTTGGGGGCATAGATATTTAAAATTGTTAAATCTTCTTGTTGGACAGAACCTTTGAGTATGATATAGTGTCCTTCCTCATCTCTTATTATAGTCTTTGGCTTAAAATCTAATTGATCTGATATAAGGATTGCCACTCCTGCTTTCTTCTGATGTCCATTAGCATGGTAAATTCTTTTCCACCCCCTCACTTTAAATCTGGAGGTGTCTTCGGGCTTAAAATAAGTTTCTTGGAGGCAACATATAGATGGGTTTTGTTTTTTTATCCATCCTGATACCCTGCGTCTTTTGACAGGGGCATTTAGCCCATTAACATTCAGGGTAACTATTGAGAGATATGAATTTAGTGCCATTGTATTGCCTGTAAGGTGACTGTTCCTTTCTGATCTACCACTTGTAGGCTCTCTCTTTGCTTAGAGGACCCCTTTCAATATTTCCTGTAGAGCTGGTTTGGTGCTTGCAAATTCTTTCAGTTTTTGTTTGTCCTGGAAGCTTTTAATCTCTCCTTCTATTTTCAATGATAGCCTAGCTGGATATAGTATTCTTGGCTGCATGTTTTTCTCATTTAGTCCTCTGAAAATATCATGCCAGCTCTTTCTGGCCTGCCAGGTCTCTGTGGATAAGTCAGCTGCCAATCTAATATTTTTACCATCGTATGTTACAGACTTCTTTTCCAGGGCTGCTTTCTGGATTTTCTCTTTTTCACTGAGACTTGTAAATTTTACTATTAGGTGACGGGGTGTGGGCCTATTCTTATTGATTTTGAGGGGCGTTCTCTGAACCTCCTGAATTTTGATGCTCATTCCCTTTGCCATATTGGGGAAATTCTCCCCAATAATTTTCTCCAGTATACCTTCTGCTCCCCTCTCTCTTTCTTCTTCTTCTGGAATCCCAATTATTCTGATATTGTTTCGTCTTATGGTGTCACTTATCTCTCAAATTCTCCCCTCGTGGTCCAGTAGCTGTTTGTCCCTCTTTTGCTCAGCTTCTTTATTCTCTGTCATTTGGTCTTCTATATCGCTAATTCTTTCTTCTGCCTCATTTATCCTAGCAGTGAGAGACTCCATTTTTTATTGAACCTCATTAATAGCTTTTTTTATTTCAACTTGGTTAGATTTTAGTTCTTTTATTTCTCCAGAAAGGGCTTTTATATCTCTCGAGAGGGTTTCTCTCATATCTTCCATGCCTTTTTCAAGCCCGGCTAGGACCTTGAGAATTGTCATTCTGAACTCTAGATCTGACATATTATCAATGTCTGTATTGATTAGGTCCCTAGCCTTTGGTACTGCATCTTGTTCTTTTTTTTGTGTTGAATTTTTCCGTCTTGTCATTTTGTCCAGATAAGGGTATATGAAGAGGCAAGTAAAATACTAAAAGGTTGGCAACAACCCCTGGAAAATATGCTTTAACCAAATTAGAAGAGATCCAAAATCGTGATGGGGGAGAAAGGGGATAAAAAGAGGTTCAAAAAGGAAGAAAGAAAAAAAAAGAAAAGAAAAGAATTTAAAAAAAGACAACACCTAAGAAAAATGTAAAAAAGAAAAATATATATATATTAGAAAAACTAGTAAAAAATCGTTAAAAAAGAAAAAGGTAACAGTTAAAAAAAAAAAAATTTACCCGAAGGTGAGAAAAAAAACAACAAAGAATGAAAAAGAAAAAAATTAAATTAACTGCAAGAATAAAGAAAAATCACAGGGAAAAAGCTATGAGTTCCGTTCTTGGCTTTCTCCTCCTCTGGAATTCTGCTGCTCTCCTTGGTATTGAAGCTGCACTCCTTGGTAGGTGAAGTTGGTCTCGGCTGGATTTCTTGTTGATCTTCTGGGGGAGGGGCCTGTTGTAGTGATTCTCAAGTGTCTTTGCCCCAGGTGGAAATACACCGCCCTTACCCGGGGCCGGGGTGAGTAATCCGCTGGGGTTTGCTTTCAGGAGCTTTTGTTCCCTGAGCGCTTTCCGTAGAGTTCCAGAGGGCGGGTATACAAATGGCGGCCTCCTGGTCTCTGGCACAGAGGAGCCGAGAGCCCAGGGCCACACTCCTCAGTGCGCCCTCAGAGAACAGCACCCAATCACTCCCGTTGCCCGACCTCCGGCTGCGCTCCGAGCTCACTGAGCCTGTGACCGGTTCAAGGTAACCCCGAGCTGTGAGTTTACTGTCAGCTCTGTCTCTATAGCCAGCTTTCCCATTCCGATACCCACAAGCTCTGCGACTCTCAGACACACCCAATCCTTCTGTGACCCTGCGGGACCTGAGGCCACGCTGACCCCGCGTGGGCTTCGCTCTGGTTTAGCCTTTGGAGCGATGTCCCTCAGCGGAACAGACTTTTAAAAGTCCTGATTTTGTGCGCCTTTGCTCTGCCGCTTGCCGGGCGCCGGCCCCTCCCCCCGGGGTCTGTCTTCCCGTCGCTTTGGATTCACTTCTCCACCGGTCCTACCTTTCAGAAAGTGGTTATTTTTCTGTTTCCAGAATTGCTGTTCTTCTTGTCTTCGATCTGCCGATGGATTTTTAGGTGTTTGCAATCTTTAGATAAGCTATCTAGCTGATCTCCAGCTAGCTGACGCAGTCTCAGCCTGCTACTTCTCCGCCATCTTGACTCCTCCCCCCTATTGGCTAGTATTTTGGTGAGTATTTTCGCATCTGTGTTCATCAAGGATATTGGTCTATAGCTCTCTTTTTTTTTTCCTAAGGTCAGGAACACGGTAGGGATGTCCATTATCACCAATGCTATTCAACATAGTACTAGAGGTCCTAGCCTCAGCAATCAGACAACAAAAGGAAATTAACGGCATCCAAATCGGCAAAGAAGAAGTCAAATTATCACTCTTTGCAGAGGATATGATACTATATGTGGAAAACCCAAAAGACTCCACTCCAAAACTGCTAGAACTTCTATAGGAATTCAGTAAAGTGTCAGGATATAAAATCAATGCACAGAAATCAGTTGCATTTCTCTACACCAACAGCAAGACAGAAGAAAGAGAAATTAAGGAGTCAATCCCATTTACAATTGCACCCAAAACCATAAGATACTTAGGAATAAACCTAAACAAAGAGGCGCAGAATCTATACTCAGAAAACTATAAAGTACTCATGAAAGAAATTGAGGAAGACACAAAGAAATGGAAAAATGTTCAATGCTCCTGGATTTGAAAAATAAATATTGTGAAAATGTCTATGCTACCTAAAGCAATCTACACATTTAATGCAATTCCTATCAAAGTGCCATCCATCTTTTTCAAAGAAATGGAACAAATAATGCTAAAATTTATATGGAACCAGAAAAGCCCTCGAATAGCCAAAGGGGTATTGAAAAAGAAAGCCAACGTTCGTGGCATCACAATTCCGGACTTCAAGCTCTATTACAAAGCTGTCATCATCAAGACAGCATGGTACTGGCACAAAAACAGACACATAGATCAATGGAACAGAATTAGAGAGCCCAGAAATAGACCCTCAACTCTATGGTCAACTCATCTTAGACAAAGCAGGAAAGAATGTTCAATGGGAAAAAGACAGCCTCTTCAATAAATGGTGCTGGGAAGATTGGACAGCCACATGCAGAAAAATGAAATTGGACCATTTCCTTACACCACACACAAAAATAGACTCAAAATGGATGAGGGACCTCAATGTGCGAAAGGAATCCATCAAAATCCTTGAGGAGAACACAGGCAGCAACCTCTTTGACCTCAGCCGCAGCAACATCTCCCTAGGAACAACACAAAAGGCAAGGGAAGCAAGGGCAAAAATGAACTATTGGGATTTCATCAAGATCAAAAGATTTTGCACAGCAAAGGAAACAGTTAACAAAATCAAAAGACAACTGACAGAATGGGAGAAGATATTTGCAAACGACATATCAGATAAAGGACTAGTGTCCAGAATCTATAAAGAACTTAGCAAACTCAACACCTAAAGAACAAATAATCCAATCAAGAAATGGGCAGAGGAAATGAACAGACATTTCTGCAAAGAAGACATCCAGATGGCCAACAGACACATGAAAAAGTGCTCCATATCACTCGGCATCAGGGAAATACAAATCAAAACCACAATGAGATATCACCTGACACCAGTCCGAATGGTTAAAATCAGCAAGTCAGGAAATGACAGATGCTGGCGAGGATGCGGAGAAAGGGGAACCCTCCTCCACTGTTGGTGGGAATGCAAGCTGGTGCAGCCACTCTGGAAAACAGCATGGAGGTTCCTCAAACTGTTGAAAATAGTACTGCCCTATGACCCAGCAATTGCACTATTGGGTATTTACCCTAAAGGTACAAACGTAGTGATCCAAATGGGCACGTGCACCCAAATGTTTATAGCAGCAATGTCCACAATAGCCAAACTATGGAAAGAACCTAGATGTCCATCAACAGATGAATGGATCAAGAAGATGGCGTATATATACACAATGGAATACTATGCAGCCATCAAAAGAAATGAAATCTTGCCATTTGCGACAACATGGATGGAACTAGAGCGTATCATGCTTAGCGAAATAAGTCAAGCAGAGAAAGACAACTATCATATGATCTCCCTGATATGAGGAGGTGGTGATGCAACATGAGGGCTTAAGTGGGTAGGAGAAGAAGAAATGAAACAAGATGGGATTGGGAGGGAGACAAACCATAAGTGACTCTTAATCTCACAAAACAAATTGAGGGTTGCTGGGGGGAGGGGGTTTGGGAGAAGGGGGTGGGATTATGGACATTGGGGAGGGTATGTGCTTGGGTGAGTGCTGTGAAGTGTGTAAACCTGGTGATTCACAGACCTGTACCCCTGGGGATAAAAATATGTGTTTATAAAAAATAAAAAATCTAAAAATAAATAATTAAATAAATAAATAAATAAATAAAGACCAGGTGGTGGGTATTAGAGAGGGCATGGATTTCATGGACCTCTGGGTGTGGTGCAAAAACAATGAATACTATTATGATGAAAAGAAATTAAAAAGTTAAAAAAATAAAAACAAGAACAATAACAAAAGAAATAAATAAAAACATAAATATAAAAAAAATAGAGTAACCCCATGATGCAGCAATTGCACTACTGGATATTTACCCCAAAGATACAGATGTAGTGAAAAAGAAGGGCTAATGAATTCTAATGTTCATAGCAGGATTTGTTCACAATAACAAAACTGTGGAAAGAGACAAGATGCCCTTCAACAGATGAATGGCTAAGAAGATGTGGTCCATATATATCACTCTCAGTAATAGACAGATCATCCAAGCAGAAAATCAATAAGATACAAGAGCATTGAACGACACATTGGACCAGATCGACCTCATAGATATATACAGAACTTTCCACCCTGAAACAACAGAATACTCATTCTTCTCATCTGCACATGTAACTTTCTCCAGAATACACCACATACTGTGTCACATATCAGTGCTCAACTGATCCCAAAAGACTGAGAATATTCCCTGCATATTCTCAGACCACAATGCCTTGAAACTGGAGCTCAACCACAAGAAAAAGGTTTTTTTTTTTCTGAAAAATAAGTGACTCTTAATCTCACAAAACAAACTGAGGGTTGCTGGGGGGAGGGGGTTTGGGAGAAAGGGGTGGGATTATGGACATTGGGGAGGGTATGTGCTTTGGTGAGTGCTGTGAAGTGTGTAAACCTGGTGATTCACAGACCTGTACCCCTGTGGATAAAAATATATGTTTATAAAAAATAAAAAATTAAAAAAAAAAAGATGAGGGGAGAATTAAGACATATAAATTGAGGATTTATCATAATGAATACTTCTTAAATAAAATAGAGATCACAAATAAATAAAATATATATAATGAAAAAATAAAAATAGAAAAAATAAGTATGTGTATTTATAAAAATTAAACCGAAAAAGATGTAAGGAGAAAATAATATATAAAATAAATAAAAATGAATCAGAAAATAAATCAAAAGTAAAAAAAAAAAAAAAAAAAACTTTAAAAATCAAAAAAAGAAAGCTAATCCCACTTCCCCAGGAACTGGAAGTGTGCCACATTTTATGATAGTTAAACTTGATGAGATGGAATTGTCCTGTGGATTTTCTGGGGAGCTACCTGCTATAACTATTCTCAGGGGTTCTGCTCTCAGGGAAATGCAACTCTTGGAAGCAGGGGACATGGCTTGGTAAGCAGGTCTGCCCTCCACTAGGTGCCACCGTTTTGCTTCCTGATGGCACTGATGGGTAGGTTGAATATGGCATCAGCTAGGCAGAGGTTGAAATTTCACATACACCCCACTCTTCAGTGAGCCCTCACAGAAGAGCAATCAACCTCTTGCTCTCCAATGTTTCCATCTGAAACCCATGTTCACCCTACCTGTGTCTGAGCTGTTGCACCCCAGGCACATGATTGAGTTTCAAAACTTCAAAATTAGGGACTCCTATGGTGTGGACCCATGCTATTCCTCCAGGGGAGAGTCTCATTCATACCTTTTTCCATTTGCCCACAGGTCTCAGGAAAGAGATCACATGACCATATTGTGGTTCACTGTTTATGGCAAATCAGACAAGAAAGCCCGCACTTACTCACTGTTCAACCAGTTTCCAGGCTCTGTGCCTAGCATCTGTGTATCACAATGGTGCCACACATCCTTCTTGTGACTCAGCAGACCTCAGACACTAGAATTCTGCCCCACTTTGCCACTTCAGCACCTTTATGCCAGCCACATCCTCACAGTAGAACACTTCTAAAAGTTCAGATTTTGTGCTCTGCTGCTACAATATATTGTGGTAGCTTCAAAAAGCAGGCTCCATCCCTGATGTCATCACCACAGCTCTATCTGTCCCAAGACAACTCTCTGAACCTCTACATAACAAAAGGAGATCGATTTTCTATTTGAAGACCTGCAGGTTTTGTTCTCTCAGACCTCTGATTGACTTCTTGGCTGCTCAGAATGACTTGATAACTACCTACCTGTGTTCCAGAAATCCAAGCCTAGCGACGCCTTCTCCACCATCCTAACTACTGTGTCCCACATTTTCTTGTAGCCAAGAGGGTGTGATAAATTTCTTCTTCTGTATATGCTGAAGCTCAAAGTTGAAATCCAGTGTTTTATTTCAGAATATACTAATTTATTTCTCTCTGTGCTGATCCGGTTGTCTTACAGTTCAATTGCTCTTTGAATAAGCAATTCAATTAAATATTGTGCAATTATTATATTATTTTGCATTAATGGCTGATATATGATTTCCACCTACATAACCTCACTCCCTAGGAGACTTAGAGAGGAATGAATCTCCTGGCAGTGAGCCCAGGGCTATGAGCAAGTAGTGAGGGGTGCTCCTCAAGGACAAGAATTGCAGGGATAGGGGGACAAGATGGCGGGGGAGTAGGAGGCGGCGCCTTTTCAGCCGGTACCCCAAAGTGAGCTGATTACCTACCAAAGAACTCCATTCACCCATGAAATCAGCCTGATATCAGAATTATACACGTATAGATCTCTAGAGGGACAGAAGATGCCAGTGGGCAGGTAAAGCGGAGTGGGAAGGCAGACTGATATCAGAAGATAAACAAAAGGGGGAGGGAGCCACCAGAGGTGACCAGTTGGAAAGTAATACCCCAATACGAGTGAGAGTGCCCTGCGTCTGGGGACCAGCATTAACTTGGAAACTGGTTGAAAGCACTCCAAAAGAGCAAAGGATCGCGGGGGGGAATTGTGGGAATCTGGGTGGCTAGGGACAGGGGCTTAAGTCCCTGGTCCCAGGACAGCCTCCCCAGCGCTGAGGCAGAGATAGTGCAGCGGAGAAACCAGGTGTTGGTCCCTAAGCCACCAGCGCGCCTGGGAATGTGTGGGTTCTAGCTCCTGTGAAGGGATGGGAGCCATGCCAGTCAGCAGAATGGGCAAGACCTACTACAAAGCCTGAGATATGCACGCACGTCCCTCATGCTCCCCTGAGAGAGTTACAAAGGCCCAGCCAGCGCGCTTTGACCCGCGCCATTGTTTCAAAGCCTAAGCCGTGCACCCCAAATTCTCCCCTGACAGAGGTGTGCAAAAGCCCAGCCTGGTGCCCTGGGACCTGCGCCCTGTTCTAAGTGCCTGAGACGCACATGAGACCCATAGCCGCTCCTGAAAGAGGTGCGCGCAAGCCGGGCACTCTTAGACCCAGCAAGACCAGGCACTCCCAGCCCGGACCAGTGGCAAAATCTCAGTGCGTGATTGCTGCTTGGAACCTCTCTGGCGGTCCGGAGCTCCCAGATAGCCGCCACTGCCTTGGCTTTGGGTACAAGCAAAAGATGCTACACCCTCAGGGTCTGAAACTTGGAACCTGCTCTGCCAGCGGCGAAGGGGGAACTTATTTCGGCTCTGCAGCCAGACTGAGGCTTCTCTCTGAGAGGGAGATCAGGGTGTGGTTTGTTTTCCTCTAAAACTACAGAAACCATCAAAGGCGGTCAAGGTGAGAGAAAAAAAAGTGAAAAAACATAAAAACCACCAGAGAACAAAAGCCTGAAAAAAAAGCAGTTTCCTCAGAGCCCACCCCCTTGAGGGGAGCAGGAGGACTTAACTCAGGAAACATCATTGACTGACAACCCACGTGGCAGGCCCCTTCCCCAGAAAACAAACCAAAAAGAAAAAAAAAAAAAAAAAAAAAAAAAAAGGACTAAAAGAGAACAACCACTATTTCATAGGAAAAGTTGTATTGTTCACTCGTTCCCACTATTCTGGTTCTTTTTTCTTTTCTTTTTTTTTTTTATACACATAGGTAATTTTTTAACCTATTTACCATCACAGCGAGCTGTACAGTACATCAATTTCCATAATACCCTTCTAAACTGAACTTTTTGATACATACACCTATGTTTTTCTTTTGCATTTTTATTTTTTGAATTTCTTTTATTTTAATTTTAGTTTGGTTTAGTCTAGTTTATTCCTTTTTATTTTTATCCTCTAATATTCATATGGAGTTAAACTTCAAATTAATCCCCTTTCCCCAAACAATACTACCCCTATAGGTAAACCAATTTTTAATCCCCTTTCTCTTAGGAAAGTTGAGTCCGTTAACAAAGATATCCAGATACATCCAGGAAGAATCAAAACAACCTTCCTTGCACACACTGAGAATTTATAAAAACTCTCCCATCTTCTCCCAGTGTTTCTGTGTTTTTGTGTTTGTCCTGATAGCATAAAAATCTTACACTTGGGGTTCTTTTTGACGAGGTCCTTCCTTTATTTGTATATATATATATATATTTTTTTTTTTTTCTCTTCTCATATACTTGTATCAGACTTTTTGGCTCTTTCTGTTTGTCTACTTCATAAATCTTACCTTGGGGCACATCTAGGCTGAACCTTCTTTTTCATCTTCCCTTTCTTTCCTGTCTCTCTCTCTCTCTCTCTCTCTCTCTCTCTCTTTTCTCCTTCTTTTCTTTTCTTTTTCTTTTTCTTTTTCTTTTCTCTTGTCTCTCGTTTGGGTGGGGAATCCTGATTGCTCAGAAGTGTTCCAGGGTGCACCCTGACTGCACCACAGTTGATACATCCAGCTACATCTGTTCAGTGATCTCCCACCAAAATGACTAGGAGTAGGAATGCCCAACAGAACAAAAATACAGAGGATGGACCTTCTGCAACAGACCTAACGGCTATCAACATAGACAATATGTTGGAAAGAGAATTCAGGCTAGCAATTATCCAGGCAATAGCTAGGATGGAGAAAGCCATGGATGACCAAACAGAATTGATTAGGGCCGAACTGAAAGCGTCCCGACAGGATGTTCACAATGTTAGGGCGGAGCTTAAAGCTACCAGGGCTGAGGTTCACAATGCCCTCAATGAGTTCCAATCTAATCTAAACTCTCTCAAAGCTAGGGTAACTGAGACAGAAGATAGAATTAGTGATCTGGAAGACAAACAGATAGAAAGAAAGGATCAGGAGGAAACCTGGAACAAACAGCATAGAAGCCACGAAAACAGGATCAGGGAAATAAATGATGCCATAAAGCGTTCCAACGTCAAAATTATTGGAATCCCTGAAGGGGAGGAGAAATAAAAAAGTCTAAAAGATATAGTAGAACAAGTCCTTCATGAAAAATTTCCCAATCTCGCGAATGGAATCAGCGTTCATGTACTAGAGGCTGAACGGTCTCCATCCAAGATTATACATTCCAAAAAAAAAAAAAACATCAGGACACCTGAGAGTCAAATTCAGGAATCATAATTGTAGGTATAATCTCTTGAAAGATGCCAGGACAAAGAGGCTCCTTACTTACAGAGGGAAGCCCATCAGAATAACGTCAGACCTGTCCACAGAGACCTGGCAAGCAAGAAAGGGCTGGCAAGATATATTCAGGGCACTGAATGAGAAGAACATGCAGCCAAGAATACTTTATCCAGCAATACTGACATTCAAAATAGACGGAGAGATAAAGAGTTTCCAAGACCGGCAAGGCTTAAAAGACTATGCAACCACCAAGCCGACACTGCAGGAAATATTAAGGGGGGTTGTATAAAAAAGGAAAATCCTAAGAATAGCATTGAACAGAAATATAGAGACAATCTACAGAAAGAAAGACTTCAAAGGTAACTCGATGTCAATAAAAACGTACCTGTCAATAATCACTCTCAATGTGAATGGCCTAAATGCGCCCAAAAAACAAAACAGGGTTGCAGATTGGATAGAATGACAGAACCCATCCATATGTTGTCAACAAGAGACCCATTTTGAACCTAAAGATACACCCAGACTGAAAATAAAGGGATGTAGGAGCATTTCTCATGACAATGGGCCTCAAAAGAAGGTTGGGGTAGCGATTCTCATATCAGATAAATTAGATTTTAAACTAAAGACTGTAGTAAGAGATACAGAAGGACACTACATAATCCTTAAAGGGACTAGCACCAAGATAATCTAAGAATTGTAAATATCTATGCTCCCAATATGGGAGCAGCCAAATACATAAGAAAACTGTTAATCAAGATAAAGAATCATATTGATATGAGTACACTAATCGTAGGGGACCTTAACACGCCTCTCTCAGAAATAGAAAGATCATCAAAGCAAAAAATCAATAAAGAAACAAGAGCATTGAATGACACATTGGAAGAGATGGACCTCATAGATATAGACAGAACGTTACACCCTAAAACAACAGAATACTCATTCTTCTCAAGTGCACATGGAACCTTCTCAAGAATAGACCATATACTGGGTCACAAATCAGGACTCAACCGATAGCAAAAGACTGAGATTATTCCCTGCATATTCTCAGATTACAATGCTTTGAAACTAGAGCTCAATCACAAGGAAAATTTCAGAAGGAACTCAAATACCTGGAAGCTAAAGACCACCTTGCTTAAGAATGCTTGGATCCACCAGGAGATCAAAGAAGAGCTTAAACAATTAATGGAAAGCAATGAGAATGAAGACACTTCAGTCCAAAACCTATGGGATACAGCAAAGGCAGTCCTAAGGGGGAAATACATAGCCATCCAAGCCTCCCTCAAAAAACTTAAAAAATCCAGAATACACCAGCTGTCTCTACACCTTAAAGAACTGGAGAATCAACAACAAATCAAACCAACTCCACACATAAGAGGGAAATCATCAAGATTATAGCTGAGATCAATGAGGTAGAAACCAAAGATACAGTAGAATGTATCAATGAAACAAGAAGCTGTTTTTTTGAAAGAATCAATAGATCAATAAACCATTGGCCACACTAATCCAAAAGAAAATAGAGAAAGCCCAAATTCATAAAACTTTGAATGAAAAGGGAGAGCTCACAACGAACACCAAGAAAGAAGAAACAATCATCAGAAGTTATTATCAACAGTTATATGCCAATAAGCTTAGCAACCTAGATGAAATGGATGCATTCCTGGAAAAATATAAACTACCAAAATTGAACCAGGAAGAAATTGACAACCTGAATAGACCGACATCTAATAACAAGATTGAAGCAGTGATCAAAAACATCCCAATAAACAAGAGCCCAGGACCTGAAGGATTCCCTGGGGAATTCTACCAAACTTTCAAAGAAGAAATAACACCTATTCCCCTGAAGCTGTTTCAAAAAATTGAAGCAGAAGGAAAACTTCCAGACTCTTTCTATGAAGCCAGCATTACACTGATCCACAAACCAGGCAAAGACCCTACCAAAAACGAGAATTTTAGACCAATATCACTGATGAATATGGATGCTAATATTCTCAACAAGATCCTAGCCAACAGGATCCAACAGCAAATTAAAAAGATTATCCACCATGATCAGGTGGGATTCATCCCTGGGTTACAAGGATGGTTCAACATTCGCAAATCAATCAATGTGATACAACAAATTTATATGAGAAGAGAGAATAGCCACATGGACCTCTCAATCGATGCATAAAACGCATTTGACAAAATCCAGCATCCATTCCTGATTAAAACGCTTCAAAGTATAGGGATAGAGGGAACATTCCTGAACCTCATCAAATCTATCTATGAAAGACCCACAGAAAATATCATCCTCAATGAGAAAAAGCTTGCATCCTTCCGTGGAGATCAGGAACACGACAAGAATGCCCACTTTCACCACTCTTGTTCAACATAGTATTAGAAATCCTAGCAACATCAATCAGACAACAAAGAGAAATAAAAGGTATCCAAATAGGCAATGAAGAAGTCAAACTCTCTCTCTTCGCAGATGACATGATTCTTTATATGGAAAACCCAAAAGACTCCACCCCCAAACTACTAGAACTCATACAGCAATTCAGCAACGTGGCAGGATACAAAGTCAATGTGCAGAAATCAGTGGCTTTCTTATACACTAACAATGAAAATACAGAAAGGGAATTTAGAGAATCGATTCCATTTACTATAGCACCAAGAACCATAAGATACCTGGGAATAAACCTAACCAGAGAGGTAAAGGATCTTTACTCGAGGAACCACAGAACAATCATGAAAAAAATTGAAGAAGACACAAAAAGATGGAATACCATTCCATGCTCTTGGATTGGAAGAATAAACATTGTTAAAATGTCTATACTGCCTACAGCAATCTATACTATAAATTCGGATCAAAATTTCACTGGTATTCTTCAAAGAGCAGGAGCAACTAATCCTAAAATATGTATGGAAGCAGAAGAGACCCCGAATCGCTAAGGAAATGTTGAAAAACAAAAATAAAACGGGGGGCATCGCGTTACCTGATTTCAAGCTTTATTACAAAGCTGTGATCACCAAGACAGCATGGTACTGGCATAAAAACTGACACATAGAACAGTGGAACAGAGTAGAGAGTCCAGATATGGCCCCTCAACTCTATGGTCAATTAATCTTCGTGAAAAGAGGAAAAAATATACAGTGGAAAAAAGACAGTCTCTCCAATACATGGTGCTGGGAAAACTGGACAGCTATAAGTAGAAGAATGAAACTCTACCATTCTCTTACACCATACACAAAGATAAACTCAAAATGGATAAAAACCTCAATGTGAGACAGGAATCCATCCGAATCCTAGAGGAGAACATAGGCAGTAATCTCTTCAATATCAGCCACAGAAACTTCTTTCAAGATATGTTTCCAAAGGCAAGGAAACAAAAGCGAAAATTAACTTTTGGGACTTCATCAAAATCAAAAGATTCTGCACAGCAAAGGAAACAGTCAACAAAACAAAGAGGCAACCCACGAAATGGAGAAGATATTTGCAAATGACAGTACAGACAAAAGGTTGATATCCAGGATCTATAATGAACTCCTGAAACTCAACACACACAAAACAGGCAATCATGTAAAAAAAAAAAAAATGGGCAGAAGATATGGACAGACACTTCTCCAATAAAGACACACAAATGCCTATCAGACATTAAAAAAATGTTCATCATCACTAGCCCTCAGGGAAATTAAAATTAAAACTACATTGAGATACCACCTTACACCAGTTAGAATGGCCAAAATTAGCAAGACCGGAAACAACATGTGTTGGAGAGGATGTGGAGAAAGGGGAACCCTCTTACACTGTTGGTGGGAATGCAAGTTTCTGCAGCCACTTTGGAGAACAGTGTGGAGATTCCTCAAGAAATTAAAAATAGAGCTTCCCTATGACCCTGCAGTTAAACTCCTGGGTATTTACCCCAAAGATACAGATGTCGTGAAAAGAAGGGCCACCTGTACCCCAATGTTTATAGTAGCAATGGCCACGGTCACCAAACTGTGGAATGAACCAAGAAGCCCTTCAAAAGACGAATGGATAAGGAAGATGTGGTCCATATACACTATGGAGTATTATGCCTCCATCAGAAAGGATGAATACCCTACTTTTGTAGCAACATGGACGGGACTGGCAGAGATTATGCTGAGTGAAATAAGTCAAGCAGAGAGAGTCAATTATCATATGGTTTCACTTATTTGTGGAGCATAACAAATAGCATGGAGGACGTGGGGAGTTAGAGAGAAGAATAGAATTGGGGTAAATTGGAAGGGGTGGTGAATCATGAGAGACTATGGACTGAAACACAGTCTGAGGGGTTTGAAGTGCCAGGGGTATGGGAGGTTGGGGTTCCAGGTGGTGGGTATTATAGAGGGCACAGATTTCATGGAGCACTGGGTGTGGTGAAAAAATGAATACTGTTATGCCGGAAATTAATAAATTTAATTAAAAAAAATTAAAATCCTGCTATGTTCATTCTTTGGAAATGTGCTAATCATTAAAACCAGTGATTCTTTTTTAATGGTCTTCATTATATTAATAGTGTCAAAACTACATTTTACTTCTGTAGTTTTTACTTAGAAAACAAAGAAAGAACTGTAAAAACTGAAATCTCCCTCATACAGGAGTCTCTATATTCCCCCCAGTACTTTTTCTGTCTCACTTAGTCACTGACATCTTATCTTGTGTTCCAGTGGGGTGTCCAGGTACCCTCTCCATTAAACACTAGAGCAGCTCCTGTCTATCAAACAAATTTCCACTTTGCAGGGATAAACTGTGGAGAATCCCTGACATAAGAGAAAAGAACCAACCAATGAGAGTGCACAGTCATCTTGCAAGGATGTTAATAAGCACAACACCATGAGCACAACACAATTAGCAAGGGGAAACCATGGCCAAGTCAAAACAACATTGAAAACCAGAGAGTCCTTCCCAGGCATTGTGGGAATTCTGATAATCTACATATGTGCATGAACTAGGACCTTTGCAAAAATGGAGCATAGAGTGACAGACATTATTTCTGAGGAAAAGTCAGTAAATTCCTATTAATGACATGATTATTTCTCAGGAAAATTTCAGAATGACCTCTGAGTATTCCTAGACAAGCTCCCTCTAGGATACAGCCTGAAGGAACAAGACCCTGACAGTCTCTGGTAGATAAAAATGCAGATTTGGAGATTCAGAATGAAGTGGAGGTTATACCATAAGTGAAGTTAATCCGAGGTGGTCCTGAGAGAGAGAACCCAATTCTAGGCAAGACATGATGGGGAGACATAGATGGCAACTCAGAAGCAGAAGGACTCTGGGATACAAGAGGCAATGGATGTCTGTGTCTCAATTCTAATCTGTTTTCTCTAATGTAAACCCTCTGGACTGTCACACATGACAATGTCATCATGGTTGTGTCTGGAGGGGGTAGTTTGAAATGGAGGGAATGGGGTAGAAGTATCCTCCCCATCCATACTTCTCAATGACATTATTTCCAATACCCTCAACATAAGGGCTGCATTTATTCTTCTATCTGAATCAACCAAAAACAAAGAAAAAAGTGTGCAAAATATATTACAAAAGTTAAACCAGATGGAAATACGTGAATGATAATGATGCAACAGAGAACTGTTAATACAAGGTGCAGGGTGGGGACGAGCATGCTAGAGAGGACAGCAGACATAAGGGACCAAAACATGGACAGAAGGAGAAACAGTAAAGCCAGAGATAATGAGACACAAAGACAAACCCTCCAGGAATCCACAAGAGATATGAGGAGTGGGTTGGAACTGGCCTTCTCACAGGATGAAGGATGGAAACTTCGAACTCTGGGGCTGATAGCTGAGTGCAATCCTTAACTGTCTCTTTCTCTAACTCATGGCCAATTCGTCAGAAAGTCTTGCCGGTGACAAGTTCAGGACACACCCATAAATCAATCATTTCTCACCCCTTTGCTGCTGCCACCCTGGACTAAGCTCCTATCAGTTTTCACTTGGATGCCCTCAAGAATCTCCTCACCTTCCAGATTCCAAGCTCCCACGTCCCTGTCTCACTCCTAACTACTCTACACACCAGATTCAGTCAGAGAATCCTTTACCATATGGAGAAAGAGAGGATTGTTGCTGGTTTGTGGCTTGTCTTCCCTCCTCAAAGGTAAGCCCCACGAAGGCAAGTTCTTCTATTTCTGCTCATTTCTTTATTCACAGAGACCAGGCAAGGCTATACTTTGTGAAGTTAGAACCAAATAAATATTCTTTAATGAATTACACAAACAGTTATAGAACAGTACACTAGACTTCTGGGTAAAGAAGAAAGGATCAGCATTTTATATTCATTTGTGGGTCTTCAGAATGGTCAGGGTCTAGAAATCATGTCTCTTTTTTTAAGATTTTTAAAATTTTATTATTTGACAGACAGAGATCACAGGTAGGCAGAGAGGCAGGCAGAGAGAGAAGAGGGGAAGCAGGCTCCCTGCTGAGCAGAAAGCCCAATGTGGGGCTCTATCCCAGGACCCTGGAATCATGACCTGAGCTAAAGGCAGAGGCTTAACCCACTGAGACGCGCAGGCATCCCTCATGTCTCTTTTCTTTCAGTCATCATCACTGAGACTACAATGGCCTCTTCATAATGTTCACTGCATGAACTAGTGGAAAGAATGTCCAATAGGTTGACTACATTACATGCTGCCTAGAACTGGCCTGGGAAGAATACAGATGCTGTTCTGTCCCCACACACAAGCGCAGATACATGTAAAGAGTAGAGTTCATAAGCAATGGCCAGTCTGCATGAAAACCACTATTCAGCATGGGCTGAATGAATTATGTACCAGTGACACACAGTACAGAGGTGACAAAGATAACTCTTGTCTTCGAGGACTAAGAAAATTGTAGGCATCTCTGTTTCTATTAGCTTGTGAAAAAGTATGATGATGGTATACGTGTTCTGATGGAGATGCACACGGGGAACATTGGGAGCCACGAAGAAGTAAGTAATCATCTTAACTGAAGAGGCCACGTGGTCAAGGAAGGCCTTATGAGAAAATTTTTACCTGAGCTAAACTAAGGCTTAAGACAATATCTAGCAGATGAGAAAAAAGCACAATGACAGAAAAAGGCAGAGACTGTGTGAAGGCCCAGCACACATCCAAGTGGATCCTGGGAGGAAGTTAACAAATCGGGGAAAGACAGGAAACCCTTATAGCATACATTCCTCTAAGAACAGAACCTGTGCTTTCCAATGATCATGAACACTCCTCCTCTGAAACTACCATTTCCCCATAGAAAGGTGACCAATAAAGGGGCTTAACAGAGTTGAAAACACAGGGAGACAAAAATAAGAGAAGGGAATCAATTATCTAGCTTCCACTCCAGTTTATTGGAGGACTGATGCATGTGTGTAGAGCACGGTGTTCCCTGTTATCGTCAGCACTTACAAGGAACAATGTGGGTTCACACTAGCTCTGTCCCAAAGCATGACATGACTGCCAGGAGACTCCATGTGGGGCAACACAGTCTTCTTCCTGGTTGTGCAGTTCCTGAGGCATTCCCATTGGAGTTCTGCTCCTTTGGTCTAAATACACTTTGTACAAAGAAACGGACAGAATCTGAAACAGAGATCATGTTTTCAGGAAAGCATAATGGTTCTTATTTTCTGATTAAAATAGAAAACCAGGAGGGTGGCAGAGTAACAATAAATTTGCATTTTTTTTTGTTTTTTTAAAGATTTTATTTATTTATTTGACAGAGAGATCAGAAGCAGGCAGAGAGGCAGGCAGAGAGAGAGGAGGAAACAGGCTCCCCGCTGAGCAGAGAGCCTGATGTGGGGCTCGATCCCAGGACCTTGAGACCATGACCTGAGCTGAAGGCAGCAGCTTAACCCACTGAGCCACCCAGATGACCCTAAATTTGCATTGTTTTGACATAGACTACATTCTAGTCACAGTTGATACCCACAGTCAAAATCCAAAATGGCTCAATGTAAGTAAGTTCTTGGGACAGAAGGAGACACACGTGTCAAGCCTCCTAATGAGCCTCAGTAATGCAGGAAAACAATTCTCTACAAAAGGAGATTCCACATGTGTCAGGTACACTCTCTGGGGGTGTGGGCAGGTGTGGCTGCAGAAATGGGTCCTCTCCATGCACTGGTGACAAGGAAAGAAGGCTCCTGGTTTGAGACAAAGAGCAGATGCTGCTCCCAGGTGGTGACTGAAGCTCACAGCTGAGGTTAGCAGTGGAACTGAGTGGAGAATGTGGAAGTTATGGGCATAGTCAGAGGCTGGCCACTTGACATGATATCCACAGCCTGGTGCCAAAGTGTCGGATTTGTTTGTGCACAGGTTTCTTCTGCAGCAGGACAGCTCCCCAATGCTGTGCTTCCTCCTGGTGACTTGCATCTTCCATGGATAGGTCTTTCTGAGCTTCTAACTCAAATTCTCTGGTCCACCTCTTGCTGTCTTTAGTTCTCTTCTCCAAAACCAGCAGAAATGGTTACTGAACAACAAGGGAGTTCTTCTCTTTTTGGAACAAAGAACTCCTGGGTCAAGAGGGTGTGTGGATGAGGCTGAAGCAAGTGGCTTCTGCCTGCTCTTTCAGATCTTCCTCCAGCTGGTGCTTCCAACTGCTGCCTTCAGAGCTGTCAGTCATTAAAACCAGTGATTCCTGATAGAGACAGCAACACAACTGTATCCACAAGGATTGATTCTGGGACAAAGAAGCCCTACAGAGAAAGTACATAGAGTACAATGTCCCATTTATGAATTCTACAGAATTAAAGCCAGTATAAAGTGACATGAGAAAGAACAATAGTTATGTGAGAACAGGGAGGACAAGGGAAAGGGAAGGAGAAATTCCAGGGGGAAATGCTGGAAATTTTAGGGAGAATTGGTGCGCTCACTGTAAATAATGTTAATTGCAGCACCTGTGTTTATCATATCACACACTCCATATGTGGGCTGTTGATCTTGTGTCGAATATACACATCGAACTTATTATAGGTAATAACAAAGGTGATTTTGGAGAGACATAGAGAGAACGGAATGTTAAAGACATGAAAATACACCTACATAATGCTGATTTTCTCTATATTTATGGTAAAGTATATAATAAGCAAAATCAATCCATCCCCATTACAGGATGGGTTCCATATGCCTCATAGCATGACACTCTGTCCTGCAGATGATTCGGGGTGAAGAGAAGCAATTCCAGTGGGGGGAGCACTGACCTACATCCTGGGGTCAGTCTCACCCCATATATGTTCATGGACACCCTACAAACACAAGTATACACACTGGAAAGTTATATAATAAAAAACATTTTTTTCCAATATCTGTCATTGGCACTAAATTAAAGGTATTCACAACGTCTTGGGTCACTGCCTCTCTGTCAGAATATATCTGAATATATAGCCAGAGGACATGCAAATAGGGCCTCCCTTCTGCTGATTTAACCAGCACAGCTAAGATCCTGCAGCTGGGAGAGGAGCCCCAGGCCCGGGATACCCAGGTGTTCACTCATTGAGCAGGAGAGAATACAAACAGCTCACCATGGAATTTGTGCTGAGCTGGGTTTTTCTTCTTGCTCTTTTAAAAGGTAACTTATGGAGAAAAAAAAAATTGAGTATGTGAGTGAATGTGAGTAAGGGAAAAACAGGATATGTGATAGTTTCCTGACCAAGATGTCTTCCGTCTGCAGGTGTCCAGGGTGAGGTGCAGCTGGTGGAGTCTGGGGGTGACCTGGTGAAGCCTGGGGGGTCCCTGAGACTCTCCTGTGCAGCCTCTGGATTCACCTTCAGCAACTACTACATGGAATGGGTCCGCCAGGCTCCAGGGAAGGGGCTGCAGTGGGTCGCAGGTATTAACAGGGATGGAAGTAGCACAAGCTACGCAGACTCTGTGAAGGGCCGATTCACCATCTCCAGAGACAACGGCAAGAACACGCTGTATCTGCAGATGAACAGCCTGAGAACTGAGGACACGGCCATGTATTACTGTGCAAGAGACACAGTGAGGGGCCCTCAGCGTGAGCCAGGACAGAAACCTCCCTGTTGACACAGGATGTGCTAAGCTGCAGGGGCACTCAGGGCAGCAGAGAGTGCTCAGGATCCACAGGGCAGAGATCAGACCCAGGAGCAGGTGCAGTGGGGTAGGGCTTCCTTTTGAGATCAGGGATTTCCTCTCCAGACTCTCAGATGTCCACAGGGATATATTTTTTCTTTCATCTCTAATACCTTGTGATCTCTGTGCAGCCAACCACAATAATATAACTTTGCCTCCACACATCAGAGATCTCACCAGTCTCTGGGGAACTTCCCTTCATCAACCTCTTCTATGTCCCATTTTCCTTCTTCACAGAAGCACATGCTGCAAATTCCCATTGTCCTTGAGAAACACCTGCACAGCCCAGGCTCTCTGCATGCTGCATGCCTCTTCTCTGCCCTCAGTCCCCACATGTTTATGAGCTTCTCCCAGCATGACTGCCCAAGTCAGTTCTTGTCCTCCTGGCTCCAGTGTATCCTCTGACTCATTATACCTGTGGGTGGACACAGGTGATCAGGAACTGCCCTTCTGTAGGCACTTATGCATTTCCTGGATGGAAAAGGAGCCCACCTACTATGAGGGACGCTCAGATTTCCCCCTGAAACTGGTGGGATGACAATCCAGAGAGGAAAACCCATCCTTTCCTGCTGGGTCCTGTTCTGGTGGGGAGAGTCCATGAGAGCGTCCTTGATGACTGTGTTTGAGATGTGTTTCCTGGATTCCACACAGAGAATCCATGTGAATCCTGATGTCCAGCTGGCAGATCCCAGATCCCTGCCCACCCTGTGCTGTCCCTTGAATATCTATCAGAAACCAACCCCCAACCTCACTCTCTCTTTCTTCTGTCCTGGATCCTGAGCCCCATGGAACGGGGGTCCTGTTACACTGACAAGATCTTCACCAAGTGCCAGATGGGGAAAGGCTCAATAATGAATGTCTACCATGATGGGAGTGCTCTGAAGTGGGGCTGAAATGGGGATATATGGCTCAAACCATGATCCAGAAATAAAATAATATAGCAGGTACTATATGAGACAATACTGTCACTTCCTCTCATATCCCTGCTTTTGTCCCATTGAAATGACCAGGATTTCCCCTAGAGAATTCATAAATAACTTCTCGGATGTTTGTTCTCTTGATTTCCTATGAAACCAGTACTGATCTCCACACATCAGAGGAGTCACAGGAATGGCCCTTCCACTCAGAGTCTTTCTATTCTTGCAACATCGAAGGGGGTTCTGCATGGAATGCATCTTCTGTGTCTGAGGTGAATCTGTGTTTGCCTGTAGCTGGAGGAGGGTCAGGCCCACTCCTCATCTCAGCATGAAGCTCCTTGGAATGGTCATTTCCAAGAATTGGGAAACTCATTAGCGGGTCTTCTGTGTGTTGGCAGCTGTCCTGTGTGTGTATTTAATGCACTACAGGAATGTCTAAGAATAGTTACCAATCTAGTGTACCGGCCTCCTGTGAGTCTCCTAGTGTTGTGTTCACTGATCCAGATGAACCTGGACAAGGAGTCCCAGGTGTGCAGAACCTCACAGACTCTCTCACTTACCTGTGTCACCACCAAGTTCTCTTGAACAACTGTGGACTTTCAGTATTCTCCATTGTTCCCCAAATCTCATCTCTCAGGTTTTTTCTGTGCATAATCAGCAGGCTGTCCTCAGCTGTGTTTCTTATGAGGTATATATACATTTCTTTCTGCTCTAATATACAAACATTGGCAGAAAATATCTGGGTACATTGCCTAATTGTCATATCCTTTCCATAATATCCTTGGTATGATTCATTTACTGATAACCTCTGATGAATTATTACACTATAAATCCGTATATTTTTAGATTCCTTTACTCCTGCAAGTATTACTGGAATTACTTGTATAACTGGTAATATATTTTACAACCAAAAAGAGTTCACATAATTATATTTAACAGATGAATTTACTGTGCAATATAACTTACATAAAACTACCTACGTGGGTATTGGAGAGGGCACAGATTGCATGGAGCACTGGGTGTGGTGCATAAATAATGAAATCTGTTACACTGAAAAAATAAAAAATTAAAAAAAAAAAACCTAGTCACAATCTGCTTGGGATTTTCATTCAAGATGTTATAATGCCCACTTCCCATTATTTTATTATTTGTAGAGTTATTTAGTATAAAATTTAAAATATAATAGTGGGGGGGAGACAAGACAGCAGGGAAGTAGGAGGAGGCGCCTTTTCAACCTGTACCCTAAAGTGAGCTGATTACTTTCCAAAGAACTCCAATCACCCATGAAATCAGCCTGAGATTAGAATTATAGACGTCTGGATTTCTACGGGGGCAGAAGATGCCAGTGGGCAGGTAAAATAGAGTGGGAACGTCGGACTGATATGGGAACATAAAAGGCGGAGGGAGTCACCAGAAGCAACCCACTGGAAATAAAAGAGTGCCCTGCGTCTGTGGACCAGCATTAACTTGGAGTCTGGCTGAAAGCACTCAAAAAAAGCAAAGGATTGCGGGGGGAAATTGTGAAAATCAGGGCATTTAGGGACAGAGGCTTAAGTCCCTGGACCCAGGACAGCCACCCCGGTGCTGAGCCAGAGAAAGTGCAGTGAAGAAACCAGGCCTTGGTCCCAGAGCCTCAAGCACATCTGAGAGTGTGTGGGGCCCAGCTCCCATGAGGGGCTAGGAGCCTTGCCAGCCAGGAGAAGGACAAACTTTTTGCAGTCCCCACGCACAGGGCATGCTGTGCTATCAGAGGCTGAGTCGCGCCCCACACCCTCCCCTGAGAGAGGTGTGCACAGGTGCCAGCCCAGGACTCTCCATCCCAGAAAGCCTGAGTACTCTCAGCCCAAACCAGTGGGAAAATCTCAGTGTGCAGTCACTGTTTGGAACCTCTATGGTGGTCTGGAGCTGCCCAGACAGCCACCACTATTGTAGTTTGGGGTACAAACAGGAGTTCCTGTATCCCCAGGGACCACAACTCAGGATGTGCTCTTCCAGCAGCCGAGGGGGATCTTATGTGCTCTATAACACCCAGAGGGGAACAGACTGAGGCTTCTCTCTGAAAGGGAGGTCTGGATGCAATTGCTTTGCTCTAAACCTCGAAAAACTATCAAAGCTGTCAAGGCAAGAGAAAACAAATGAACAAACAAACAAAAAAGCCTCCAGAGAATAAAGGCCTGAAAAACCCGTTTCTCAGAGCACACTCCCTTGAGGTGGGCAGGAGGACTTAACTCAAGGAACACTGCCTGAAAGCCCAGGTGGCAGGGCCCTTCCCCAGAAAGCCAACTGGCGGTAAAATAGAAAAGACGACAAGAGAACAACCACTACTACTTGATAGATACAACTTTTATTTTTAATTCGTTCCCATTATTCTGGTTCATTTTTTAATATAGGTAATTTTTTTTCATTTATTTATTTTCAGAATAACAGTCTCATTACTTTTTCACCACACCCAGTGCTCCATGCAATCCGTGCCCTCTATAATACCCACCACCTGGTACCCCAACCTCCCACCCCCCCTCCACTTCAAACTCCTCAGATTGTTAGGTAATTTCTTAATCTATTTACCATCACAGTGAGATGTCCAGTACATCAAATTCCATAGTAACTTTTTAACTGAACATATACGTGTGATTGATACATATACCTGTGTTTTCCTTTTGCTTTTCTATTTTTTAATTTTTTAAATTATTTTAGTTTAGCTTAGTTTATTCATTTTATTTTTAGATTTTAATATTAATATAGAGTTAAAATTCAAGATAATCCCATTCCCCTAATCAATGCTAACCCTATAGCTCAACCAATTTTTTATCCCCCCTTATCAAAGGAACGTTGAGTACTTTAACAAAGATAACAAGAAACATCCAGGAAGAGTCAAAACAAACTTTCTCACCCACACTGAAATTTATAACTACTCTCCCATCTTTTTCATCTGCCAGTGTTTCTGTGTATTTGCGTTTTCCTAATACTATATAAATTTCATGCTTGGGGATCTTTTTGATGAGTTTTTTGGGGTTTTTTTTTTTTGTTTGTCTGTTTTATTTTGTTTTGTTTTGTTGCTTTTATATATATATATATATATATTTTTTTTCTTTTGTCATATAATTTTGTCAGTCTTTTTGTTTGTCTGTTTTTATTTGTACACTTCATAAATCTTACCTTGGGGCATATTTGGGCTTAGCATTTCCTTTTTTTTTAAACATATATTTTTATTCCCAGGGGTACAGGTCTGTGAATCACCAGGTTTACACACTTCACAGCACTCACCAAAGCACATACCCTCCCCAATGTCCATAATCCCACCCCCTTCTCCCAAACCCCCTCTCCCCAGCAACCCTCAGTTTGTTTTGTGAGATAAAGAGTCACTTATGGTTTGTCTCCCTCACAATCCCATCTTGTTTCATTTATTCTTCTCCTACCCACTTAGCCCCCATGTTGAATCACCACTTCCTCATATCAGGGAGATCATATGATAGTTGTCTTTCTCTGCTTGACTTATTTCGCTAAGCATGATACGCTCTAGTTCCATCCATGTAGTCGCAAATGGCAAGATTTCATTTCTATTGATGGCTGCATAGTATTCCATTGTGTATATATACCACTTCTTCTTGATCCATTCATCTGTTGATGGACATCTAGGCTCTTTCCATAGTTTGGCTATTGTGGACATTGCTGCTATAAACATTCGGGTGCACGTGACCATTTGGATCACTATGTTTGTATCTTTAGGGTAAATACCCAATAGTGCAAATGCTGGGTCATAGGGCAGTTCTATATTCAACATTTTGAGGAACCTCCAAGTTGTTTTCCAGAGTGGCTTCACCAGCTTGGATTCCCACCAAAAGTGGAGGAGGGTTCCCCTTTCTCCGCATCCTCACCAGCATCTGTCATTTCCTGACTTGCTGATTTTAGCCATTCTGACTGGTATGAGGGGATATCTCATTGTGGTTTTGATTTGTATTTCCCTGATGCCGAGTGATATGGAGCACTTTTTCATGTGTCTGTTGGCCATCTGGATGTCTTCTTTGCAGAAATGTCTGTTCATGTCCTCTGCCCATTTCTTGATTGGATTATTTGTTCTCTGGGTGTTGAGTTTGCTAAGTTCTTTATAGATTCTGGACACTAGTCCTTTATCTGATATGTCATTTGCAAATATCTTCTCCCATTCTGTCAGTTGTCTTTTGATTTTGTTAACTGTTTCATTTGCTGTGCAAAAGCTTTTGATCTTGATGAAGTCCCAATAGTTCATTTTTGCCCTTGCTTCCCTTGCCTTTGGCGATGGTCCTAGGAAGATGTTGCTGCGGCTGAGGTTGAAGAGGTTGCTGCCTGTGTTCTCCTCAATGATTTTTATGGATACCTTTCACACCTTGAGGTCCTTCATCAATTTTGAGTCTATTTTTGTGTGTGGTGTAAGGAAATGGTCCGATTTCATTATTCTGCATGTGGCTGTCCAATTTTCCCAACACTATTTATTGAAGAGGCTGTCTTTTTTCCATTGGACATTCTTTCCTGCTTTGTCGAAGATTAGTTGACCATAGAGTGGAGGGTCTATTTCTGGGCTCTCTATTCTGTTCTATTGATCTATGTGTCTGTTTCTGTGCCACTACCATGCTGTCTTGATGATGACAGCTTTGTAATAGAGCTTGAAGTCCGAAATTGTGATGCCACCAACGTTGGCTTTCTTTTTCAATATCCCTTGGGCTATTCAAGGTCTTTTCTGGTTCCATATAAATTTTAGAATTATTTGTTCCATTTCTTTGAAAAAGATGGATGGTACTTTGATAGGAATTACATTAAATGTGTAGATTGTTTTAGGTAGCATAGACATTTTCACAATATTTATTCTTCCAATCCAGGAGCATGGGACATTTTTTATTTCTTTGTGTCTTCCTCAATTTATTTCATGAGTACTTTATGGTTTTCTGAGTATAGATTCTGTGCCTCTTTGGTTAGGTATCTTATGGTTTTGGGTGCAATTGTAAATGGAATTGACTCCTTAATTACTCTTTCTTCTGCCTTGTTGGTGGTGTAGAGAAATGCAACTGATATCTGTGCATAGATTTTATATCATGACACTTTACTGAATTCCTGTATAAGTTCTAGCAGTTTTGGAGGGGAGTCTTTTGGGTTTTCCACATATAGTATCATATCATCTGCGAAGAGTGATAATTAGACTTCTTCTTTGCCAATTTGGATGCCTTTAATTACCTTTTGTTGTCTGATTGCTGAGGCTAGGACCTCTAGTACTATGTTGAATAGCAGTGGTGATAATGGACATCCCTGCCGTGTTCCTGACCTTAGCGGAAAAGTTTTCAGTTTTTCTCCATTGAGAATGATATTTGCGGTGGGTTTTTTATAGATGGCTTTGATGATATTGAGGTATGTGCCCTCTATCCCTACACTTTGAAGAGTTCTGATCAGGAAGGGATGCTGTACTTTGTCAAATGTTTTTCCGCATCTATTGAGAGTATCATATGGTTCTTGTTCTTTCTTTTATTGATGTGTTGTATCACATTGACTGATTTGCGGATGTTGAACCAACCTTGCAGCCCTGGAATAAATCCCACTTGGTTGTGGTGAATAATCCTTTTAATGTACTGTTGAATCCTATTGGCTAGTATTTTGGTGAGAATTTTCGCATCTGTGTTCATCAAGGATATTGGTCTATTGCTCTCTTTTTTGATGGGATCCTTGTCTGGTTTTGGGATCAAGGTGATGCTGGCCTCATAAAATGAGTTTGGAAGTTTTCCTTCCATTTCTATTTTTTGGAACAGTTTCAGGAGAATAGGAATTAGTTCTTCTTTAGATGTTTGGTAGAATTCCCCTGGGAAGCAGTCTGGCCCTGGGCTTTTGTTTGTTTGCAGATTTTTAATGAATGTTTCAATCTCCTTGCTGGTTATGGGTCTGTTCAGGCTTTCTATTTCTTCGTGGTTCAATTGTGGTAGTTTATATGCTTCTAGGAATGCATCCATTTTTTCCAGATTGTCAAATTTGTTGGCGTAGAGTTGCTCAAAGTATATTCTTATAATACTTTTTATTACTTTGGTGTTAGTTGTGATCGCTCCTCTTTCATTCATGATTTTATTTATTTGAGTCCTTTCTCTTTTCTTTTTGATAAGTCTGGCCAGGGGTTTATCAATTTTATCAATCCTTTCAAAGAACCATCTCCTAGTTTCGTGGATTTGTTCTATTGTTTTTTTTTTTTTTTTTTTTGGTTTGTATTTCATTGATTCTGCTCTGATCTTTATGATTTCTCTTCTCCTGCTGGGCTTAGGGTTTCTTTGTAGTTCTTTCTCCAGCTCCTTTAGGTGTAGGGTTAGGTTGTGTACCTGAGACCTTTCTTGTTTCTTGAGAAAGGCTTGTACCGCTATATATTTTCCTCTCAGGACTGCCTTTGTTGTGTCCCACAGATTTTGAACCGTTGTATTTCCATTGTCATTTGTTTCCCTGATTTTTTTCACTTCTTTAATTTCCTGGTTGACCCATTCATTCTTTAGAAGGATGCTGTTTAGTCTCCATGTATTTGGGTTCTTTCCAAACTTCCTCTTGTGGTTGAGTTCTAGCTTTAGAGCATTGTGGTCTGAAAATATGCAGGGAATGATCCCAATCTTTTGATACTGGCTGAGTCCTGATTTAGGACCAAGGATGTGATCTATTCTGGAGAATGTTCCATGTGCACTAGAGAAGAATGTGTAATCTGTTGCTTGGGGATGAAATATTCTGAATATATCTGTGATGTCCATCTGGTCCAGTGTGTCGTTTAAGGCCTTTATTTCCTTGTTAATCTTTTGCTTGGAGGATCTGTCCATTTCAGTGAGGGGAGTGTTAAAGTCCCCTACTATTATCGTATTATTAGTGATGTGTTTCTTTGATTTTGTTATTAATTGGTTTATATAGTTGGCTGCTCCCACGTGAGTGGCATAGATATTTAAAATTGTTAGATCTTCTTGTTGGACAGACCCTTGAGTATAATATAGTGTCATTCCTCATCTCTTATTACAGGCTTTGGCTTAAAATCTAATGATGTGATACAAGGATTGCCACTCCTGCTTTCTTCTGATGTCCATTAGCATGGTAAATTCTTTTCCACCCCCTCACTTTAAATCTGGATGTGTCTTCGGGCTTAAAATGAGTTTCTTGGAGGCAACATATAGATGGGTTTTGTTTTTTTATCCATTCTGATACCCTGTGTCTTTTGATTGGGGCATTTAGCCCATTCACATTCAGGGTAACTATTGAGAGATATGAATTTAGTGCCATTGTATTGCCTGTAAGGTGACTGTTACTGTATATGGTCTCTGTTCCTTTCTGATCTACCACTTGTAGGCTCTCTCTTTGCTTAAAGGACCCCTTTGAATATTTCCTGTAGAGCTGCTTTGGTGCTTACAAATTCTTTCAGTTTTTGTTTGTCCTGGAAGCTTTTAATCTCTCCTTCTATTTTCAATGATAGCCTAGCTGGATATAGTATTCTTGGCTGCATGTTTTTTCGTTTAGTGCTCTGAAAATATCATGCCAGCTCTTTCTGGCCTGCCAGGTCTCTGTGGATAAGTCAGCTGCCAATCTAATATTTTTACCATTGTATGTTACAGACTTCTTTTCCCGGGCTGCTTTCAGGATTTTCTCTTTGTCACTGAGACTTGTAAATTTTACTATTAGGTGATGGGGTGTGGGCCTATTCTTATTGATTTTGAGGGGCATTCTCTGAACCTCCTGAATTTTGATGCTCATTCCCTTTGCCATATTGGGGAAATTTTCCCCAATAATTCTCTCCAGTATACCTTCTGCTCCCCTCTCTCTTTCTTCTTCTTCTGGAATCCCAATTATTCTAATATTGTTTCGTCTTATGGTGTCACTTATCCCTCGAATTCTCCCCTCATGGTCCAGTAGCTGTTTGTCCCTCTTTTTCTCAGCTTCTTCATTCTCTGTCATTTGGTCTTCTATATCACTAATTCTTTCTTCTGCCTCATTTATCCTAGCAGTGAGAGCCTCCATTTTTTATTGAACCTCATTAATAGTTTTTTGTTATTTCAACTTGGTTAGATTTTAGTTCTTTTATTTCTCCAGAAAGGTCTTTTATATCTCCCAAGAGGGTTTCTCTAATATCTTCCATGCCTTTTTTGAAGCCGGCTAGAAACTTGAGAATAGTCATTCTGAACTCTAGATCTGACATATTACCAATGTCTGTATTGATTAGGTCCCTAGCCTTCGGTACTGCCTCTTGTTCTTTTTTTTTTGTGGTGAATTTTTCCGTCTTGTCATTTTGTCCACATAAGAGTATATGAAGGAGCAAGTAAAATACTAAAAGGGTTGCAACAACTCCAGGAAAATATGCTTTAACCAAATCAGAAGAGATTCCAAATCGTGAGGGGGGAGAACGTCGATAAAAAGAGGTTCAAAAAGGAAGAAAGAAAAAAAAAAAAGAAAAGAATTTTAAAAAAAGAAACCGAATAAAGAAAAATATAAAAAAGAAAAAATATATATATTGGATAAACTAGTTAAAAACGTTAAAAAAGAAAAGGGTAAAAGTTAAAAAATCTTTTTTTTACCAGAAGGTGAAAAAAAAAAATGAAAAAGAAAAAAATTAAATTAACTGCAAGACTAAAAAAATCACAGGGAGAAAGACATGAGTTCTGTGCTTTGCTTTCTCCTCCTCTGGAATTCTGCTGCTCTCCTTGGATTGAAACCCCACTCCTTGGTAGGTGAACTTGGTCTTGGCTGGATTTCTTGTTGATCTTCTAGGAGAGGGGCCTGGTGTAGTGATTCTCAAGTGTCTTTGCCCCAGGCAGATTTGCACCGCCCTTACCAGGGTCTGGGCTGAGTGATCTGCTCGGGTTTGCATTTGGGAGCCTTTGTTCCCTGAGTGCTTTCCGTAGAGTTCCGGAGGACAGGAATACAAATGGCGCCCTCCTGGTCTCCAGCCTGGAGGAGCCAAGAGCCCAGGGCCCCACTCCTCAGTGCGCCCTCAGAGAACAGCGCCCAGTTACTCCCCTCTGACTGACCTCCAGCCGGGCTCCGAGCTCACCGAGCCTGCGACCAGTACAAGGTAACAGCAAGCTGTGAGCTCACTGTCGGCTCTGTCTCTGTAGCCAGCTTTCCCATTCCAATACCCGCAAGCTCTGCGACACTCAAACACCCCTGATCCTTCTGTGACCCTGCGGGACCTGAGGCCACACTGACCCCGTGTGGGCTTTGCCCCAGTTTAGCCTCTGGAGCAATGTCCCTCAGTGGAACAGACTTTTAAAAGTCCTGGTTTTGTGCTCCGTTGCTCCGCCACTTCCGGGAGCCGGCCCCTCCCCCCGGGGTCTATCTTCCCATCTCTTTGGATTCACTTCTTCGGCAGTCCTACCTTTCAGAAAGTGGTTGTTTTTCTGTTTCCAGAATTGCTGTTCTTCTCTTCGATCTGCCGATGGATTTGCAGGTGTTTGCAATCTTTAGATAAGCTATCTAGCTGATCTCCTGCTGGCTGAAATAGTCTCAGCCTGCTACTTCTTCGCCATCTTGACTCCTCCCTAGCCTTCCCTTTTATATTTCTTTTTTTTTCCTGTCCCTCTCTCTGTCTCTCTCTATCTATCTATCTATCTTTTTTTTTTAAATCTCTTTATTTTTTTTAATTCATTTGGGTTGAAACTCTTGATTGCTCAGAAGCATTCCAGGGTGCACCTTGACAGCACCATGGTCAATAAATCAAACTACAACAGTTCAGCCATCTCTTACCAAAATGACTAGGAGGAAGAATGTCCAACAAAAGAAAAGGGGGGAGCCTTCTGCAAAAGAACTAATGGCTATAGACATAAACAATATGTCAGAAAGGGAACTCAGGATAACAATTTTCCAGGCAATAGCTAAGTTGGAGAAATCCATGGTTGACCAAATGGAATTGATTAGGGCAGAACTGAAGGTACCAGGGATGATGTTCACAATGTTAGGGCAGAACTGAAAGCCACAGGGGATGATGTACACAATGCTCTCAATGAGTTCCAATCTAATCCAAATTCTCCAAAATCTAGGGTAACTGAGACAGAAGATAGAATTAGTGATCTGGAGGACAAACAGATAGAAGGAAAGCATCATGAGGGAGCCCAGAACAAACAGCTAACAAGCCATGAAAACAGAATCAGGGAAATAAATGATGCCATGAAACACTCCAACATCAGAATTTTGGAATCCGTGAAGGGGAGGAGAAAGAAATAAGTCTAAAAGATATAGTGGAAGAAGTTCTCCATGAAAATTTTTCCAATCTCGTGAATGGAACCAGCATTTACATACTAGAGGAAGAAAGGTCTCCACCCAAGAATATAGATTGCCCAAATTCCTCGAGACACCAGATAGAAGCATGAGGAATTATAATTGTAGACAGGCCCTCTTGAAGGCAAGTAGGACAAAGAAGCTACTTACATACAGAGGAAAGCCCATCAGAATAATGTCAGATCTGTCCACAGAGACCTGACAAACCACAAAGGGCTGGCAAGATATATTCAGGGCACTAAATAAGAAGAACATGCAGCCAGAATACTTTATCCAGCAAGACGGACATTCAAAATGGATGGAGAGATAAAGAGTTTTCAAGACTGGCAAGGCTTAAAAGACTATGAGACCACAAAGCCGACATTGCAGGAAATATTAAGGAGGATTCTATAAAAGAGGAAAAATCCTAAGAATAGCATTGAACAGAAATATAGAGACAATGTATGAAAAAAGACTTCAAAGGTAACATGATGTCAATAAAAACGTATCTATCAATAATCACTCTCAGTGTGAATGGCCTAAATGTGTCCATAAAATGGCATAGGGTTGCAGACTGGAAAAAACGACAGGACCCATCCATATGTTGTCTACAAGAGACCCATTTTGAACCTAAAGATACACGCAGACTGAAAGTGAAGGAAGGGAGAAGCATCTTTCATGTCAATGGGCCTCAAAAGAAAGCCGGGGTAGCAATTCTCATACCAGATAAATTAGATTTTAAACTAAAGACTGTAGTCAGAGATACAGAAGGACACCACATAATCCTTAAAGCAACAATCCACCAAGATGATCTAACAATTGTAAATATCTATGCTCCCAATGTGGGAAAACACAATTACATAAGAAAACTGTTAATCAAGATAAAGAGTCATATTGATATGAATACATTAAAAGTAGGAGATCTTAACATGCCTCTCTCAGAAATAGACAAATCATCAAAGCAGAAAATCAATAAAGAAACAAGAGCATTGACTGACACATTGGAACAGATGGACCTCATAGATATATACAGAACATTCCACCCCAAAACAACAGAATACTTATTCTTCTCAAGTGCACATGGAACCTTCACAAGAATAGACCACATTCTGGGTTACAAATCAGGGCTCAAATGATACCAAAAGACTGAGATCATTCCCTGCATATTCTCAGATCACAATGCTTTGAAACTGGAGCTCAATCACTAGGAAAAGTTCAGTAGGAACTCAAACACCTGGAAGCTAAAGACCACCTTGCTTAAGAATGCTTGGATCAACCAGGAGATCAAAGAAGAACTGTAACAATTCATGGAAACCAATGAGAATGAAGACACTTCAGTCCAAATCATATGGAACACAGCAAAGGCGGTCCTAAAGGGGGAAATACATAGCCATCCAGGCCTCCCTCAAAAAAATTGAAAACCCCGGTGATGATGAACATTTTTTCATGTTTCTGATAGCCATTTGTATGTCTTCATCAGAGAAGTGTCTGTTCATATCTTCTGCCCATTTTTTGTTTGCTTGTTTCGTGTGTATTGAGTTTGAGGAGTTAATTATAGATCTTGGATATCAAGATCTTGTCTTTACTGTCATTTGCAAATATCTTCTCCCATTCCGTGGGTTGCCTCTTTGTTTTGTTGACTGTTTCCTTTGCTGTGCAGAAGCTTTTGATTTTGATGAAGTCACAAAAGTTCATTTGTGCTTTTGTTTCCTTTGCCTTTGGAGACATATCTTGAAAGAAGTTGCTGTGGCTGATATCGAAGAGATTACTGCCTATGTTCTCCTCTAGTATTCTGATGGATTCCTGTCTCATGTTGAGGTCTTTTATCCATTTTGAGTTTATCTTTGTGTACAGTGTAAGAGAATGGTCGAGTTTCATTCTTCTACATATAGCTGTCGAGTTTTACTAGCACCATTTATTGTCAAGACTGTCTTTTTTCCACTGTATATTTTTCCTGTTTTGTCGAAGACTAATTGACCATAGAGTTGAGGGTCCATATCTAGGCTCTCTACTCTGTTCCACTGGTCTATGTGTGTGTTTTTATGCCAGTACCGTGCTGTTTTGGTGATCAAAGTTTTGGATATCAGACACATGAAAAAATGTTCATCATCATTAGCTCTCAGGGAGATTCAAATTAAAACCACATTGAGATATCACCTTACACCAGTTAGAATGGCAAAAATTAACAAAACAGGAAACAACATGTGTTGGAGAGGATGTGGAGAAAAGGGAGCCCTCTTCCACTGTTGGTGGGAATGCAAGTTGATGCAGCCTCTTTGGAGAACAGTGTGGAGATGCCTCAAGAAATTAAAAATAGAATTTTCCTATGACCCTGCAAATTAACTCCTGGGTATTTACCCCAAGGATACAGATGTTGTGAAAAGAAGGGCCATCTGTACCCCAATGTTTATAGCAGCAATGGCCACGGTCGCCAAACTCTGGAAAGAACCAAGATGCCCTTCAACGGATGAATGGATAAGGAAGACGTGGTCCATATATGGAGTATTATGGAGTATTATGGAGTATTATGCCTCCATCAGAAAGGATGAATACCCAACTTTTGTAGAAACATGGACGGGACTGGAAGAGATGATGCTGAGTGAAATAAGTCAAGCAGAGAGAGTCAATTATCATATGGTTTCACTTATTTGTGGAGCATAACAAATAGCATGGAGGACAAGGGGTGTTAGAGACGATACGGGAGTTGGGGGAAATTGGAAGGGGAGGTGAACCATGAGAGACTATGGACTCTGAAAAACAATCTGAGGGGTTTGAAGTGGTGGGGGGGTGGTAGGTCGAGGTAACAGGTGGTGGGTATTATAGGGGACACAGATTGCATGGAGCACTGGGTGTGGTGAAAAAATAATGAATACTGTTTTTCTGAAAATAAATAAATTGAAAAAATTAAAAAAAAATCTTTAAAAAATTGAAAAATCCGGAATATACCAGCTGTCTCTATACCTTAAAGAACTGGAGAATCAACAACAAATCAAACCAGCTCCACACATAGGAATGGAAATAATCAAGATTAGATCAATGAGGTGGAAACCAGAGATACAGTAGAACTTATTAATGAAACTAGAAGCTGGCTTTTTGAAAGAATCAATAAGATCAATAAACCATTGACCACAGTAATCCAAAAGAAAAGAGAGAAAGCTCAAGTTCATAAAATTATGAATGAAAATGGAGAGATCACAACGAACACTAAGAAAGTAGAAACAATCATCAGAAATTATTATCAACATTTATATGCCCATAAGCTAAACAACCTATATGAAATGGATGATTTCCTGGACAACTATAAACTCCCAAAATTGAACCAGGAAGAAATGGACAACCTGAATAGACCGATATCTAGTAACAAGATTGAAGCAGTGATCAAAAAACTCCCCCGAAAAAGAGCCTAAAACCTGATAGATTCCCTGGGGAATTCTACCAAAGTTTCAAAGAAAAAATACCTATTCTCGAGAAGCTGTTTCAAAAAATTGAAGCACAAGGAAAACTTCCAGACTCTTCCTGAAGCCAGCATTACCCTGATCTTCAAACCAGGAAAAGAGACCATCAATAAGAATTTCAGACCAATTTCACTGATGAATATGCATGCTAAGATTCTCTACAAGGTCCTAGCCAACAGGATGCAACAACACATTAAAAAATTATCCACCATGACCAGGTGGGATTCATGCCTGTGGTATAAGGATGGCTCAACAATTGTAAATCAATCAATGTGATAGAACAAATCAATAAGAAAAGAGAGAAGAACCACATAGTCCTCTCAATTGATGCAGAAAAAGCATTTGACAAAATCCAGCATCCATTCCTGATTAAAACTATTCAAAGTATAGGGATAGGGGGAACATTACTGAAATTCATAACATCTATTTATGAAAAATCCACAGCAAATATCATCATCAATGGGAAAAAGCTTGTGTCCTTCCCATTGATATCAGGAACACGATAAGGATGCCCACTCTCACCACTCCTGTTCAACAAAGTATTAGAAGTCCTAGCAACAGCAATCAGACAACAAAGAGAAATAGAAGGCATCCATATTGGCAATGAAGAAGTCAAACTCTCTCTCTTCACAGATGACATAATACTTTATAGGAACCCAAAAGACTCCACCCCCAAACTACTAGAACTCATACAGCAATTCAGCAACGTGGCAGGATACAAAGTCAATGTACAGAAATCAGTGGCTTTCTTATACACTAACAATGAAAATACAGAAAGGGAAATTAGAGAATTGATTCAATTTACTATAGCACCAAGAACCATAAGATACCTGGGAATAAACATAACCAAAGAGGTAAATGGTCTGTATTCGAGGAACTACAGAACACTCATGTAAGAAACTGAAGAAGACACAAAAAGATGGAATACCATTCCATGCTCTTGGATTGGAAGAATAAACATTGTTAAAATGTCTATACTGCCTAGAGCAATCTATACTTTTAATGCCATTCCGATCAAAATTCCACCCGTATTTTTCAAAGAGCTGGAAAAAATAATCCTAAAATTTGTATGGAATCAGGAGAGATCTTGAATCACTAAGGAAATGTTGAAAAACAAAAATAAAACTGGGGGCATCACGTTATCTGTTTTCAAGCTTTACTACAAAGCTGTGATCACCAAGACAGCATGGTACTGGCATAAAAACAGACACATAGACCAGTGGAGCAGATTAGAGAGCCCAGATATGGACCCTCAACTCTATGGTCAAAAAATCTTTGACAAAGCAGGAAAAAATATCCAGAACAAAAAAGACAGCCTCTTCAATAAATGGTGCTGGGAAAATTGGAAAACTATATGTAGAAGAAGGAAACGTGACCATTTTCTTACATTGTCCACAAAGATAAACTCAAAATGGAAAAAGGACCTTAATGTGAGAAAGGAATCCATCAGAGTCCTAGCAGAGAACATAGGCAGTTACCATTTCAATATCAACCACAGCAACTTCTTTCAAGATATGTCTCCAAAGGCAAAGGAAACAAAAGAGAAAATGAGCTTTTGGGACTTCATCAAAAGACTATGGACTCTGAAAAACATCTGAGGGGTTTGAAGTGGTGGAGGGGTGAGAGTTTGGGGGAACCAGGTGGTGGGTATTCGAGAGGGCATGGATTGCATGGAGCACTGGGTATGATATAAAAACAATGAATACTGTTATGCTGAAAATAAATTTAAAAATAATAAAAAATAATAAAACAATTTTTGAAAAATTAAACAAAATATCAAAAGCTTCTGCAAAGCAAAGGAAACAGTTAACAAAACAAAGGAAACCCACCGAAAGGGAGAAGATATTTGAAAATGACAGTACAGACAAAAGGTTGATATCCAGGATCTATAAAGAACTTTTCAAACTCAACACACACAAAACAGAAAATCATATCAAAAAATGGGCAAGGAGAGCGCCTGGGTGGCTCAGTGGATTAAAGCCTCAGCCTTTGGCTTGGATCATGATCCCAGGGTCCTGGGATTGAGCCCCGCATCGGGCTCTCTGCTCAATGGGGAGCCTGCTTCCCTCTATCCCTCTCTGTCTGCCTCTCTGCCTGCTTGTGGCCTCTGTGTGTCAAATAAATAAATAAAATCTTTTTTAAAAAATGGGCAGAAGAAATGAACAGACACTTCTTTTATTTTTATTTATTTTTTACTTTTATTTTTTATTTATTTTCAGCATAACAGTATTCATTATTTTTTCACCACACCCAGGGCTCCATGCAATCCGTGCCCTCTATAATTCCCACCACCTGGTACCCTGACCTCCCACCTCCCGCCCCTTCAAAACCTTCAGATTGTTTTTCAGAGTCCATAGTCTCTCATGGTTCACCTCCTTTTCCAACTTACCCCAACTCCCTTCTCCTCTCTAACTCCCCATGTCCTCCATGTTATTTGTTATGCTCCACAAATAAGTGAAACCATATGATAATTGACTCTCTCTGCTTGATTTACTACACTCAGCATAATCTCTTCCAGTCTCGTCCATGTTGATACAAAAGTTGGGTATTCATCCTTTCTGATGGAGGCATAATACTCCATAGTGTATATGGACCACATCTTCCTTATCCATTCATCTGTTGAAGGTCATCTTGGTTCTTTCCACAGTTTGGTGACCGTTGTGGCCATTGCTGCCATAAACATTGGGGTACAGATGGCCCTGCTTTTCACTACATCTGTATCTTTGGAGTAAATACCCAGTAGTACAATTGCAGGGACATAGGGAAGTTCTATTTTTAATACCCTGTGTCTTTTGATTGGGGGCATTTAGCCCATTAACATTCAGGGTAACTATTGAGAGATATGAATTTAGTGCCATTGTATTGCCTATAAGGTGACTGTTACTGTATATTGTCTCTGTTCCTTTCTGATCTACTACTTTTAGGATCTCTCTTTGTTCAGAGGACCCCTTTCAATATTTCCTGTAGAGCTGGTTTGGTGCATGCAAGTTCTTTCAGTTTTTGTTTGCCCTAGAGGCTTTTTATCTCTCCTTTTATTTTCAATGATCGCCTCACTGGATATAGTATTCTTGGCTGCATGTTTTTCTCGTTTAGTGCTCTGAATATATCATGCCAGCTCTTTCTGGCCTGCCAGGTCTCTGTGGATAGGTCTGCTGTCAATCTAATATTTTTACCATTGTATGTTACAGACTTCTTTTCCCGGGCTGCTTTCAGGATTTTCTCTTTATCGCTAAAACTTGTAAATTTTACTCTTAGGTGACGGGGTGTGGACCTATTCTTGTTGATTTTGAGGGGGTTCTCTGTGCCTCCTGGATTTTGATGCTTGTTCCTTTTGCTATATTAAGGACATTTTCTCCAATAATTCTCTCCAATATACCTTCTGCTCCCCTTTCTCTTTCTTCTTCTTCTGGAATCCCAATTATTCTAATGTTGTTTCATTTTGTGAAACATTTCATTTTATGGTGTCACTTATCTCTCAAATTCTCCCCTCGTGGTCCAGTAGCTGTTTGTCCCTCTTTTGCTCAGCTTCTTTATTCTCTGTCATTTGGTCTTCTATATCGCTAATTCTTTCTTCTGCCTCATTTATCCTAGCAGTGAGAGACTCCATTTTTTATTGAACCTCATTAATAGCTTTTTTTATTTCAACTTCGTTAGATTTTAGTTCTTTTATTTCTCCAGAAAGGGGTTTTAGAGGATTTCTCTAATATCTCCCATGCCTTTTTCAAGGCCGGCTAGAATCTTGAGAATCGTCATACTGAACTCTAGATCTGACATATTACCAATGTCTGTATTGATTAGGTCCCCAGCCTTCGGTACTGCCTATTGTTCTTTTTTTTTTTTTTTTGTGGTGAATTTTTCCGCCTTGTCATTTTGTCCAGATAAGAGTATATGAAGGAGCAAGTAAAATTCTAAAAGGGTGCCAAAGACCCCAGGAAAATATGCTTTAACCAAATCAGAAGAGACCCCAAGTAGTTGTGGGGGGAGAAAGGGGATGAAAAAAGGTTCAGAAAAAACAAGAAACAATTAAAAAAAGAAAACAAATAAAGCAAAAATATAAAAATATAAAAAAGAAATATATATATATATATATATATATATATATATATATATATTAGATAAACAGTTTAAAAACGTTAAAAAAGAAAAGGGGACAAGGTGGTGGTTATTATAGAGGGCACAGATTGCATGGAGCGCTAGGTGTGGTGAAAAAATAATGAATACTGTTTTTCTGAAAATAAATAAATCAATTTAATTTTAAAAAGTACCAAAAAAAGAAAAAGTTTACAAAAATTTAGCAGAAGAAGAAAAAAAAATTGAAAAAAGAAAAAAAAAAAACCCCACCAAATTAAATTAACTGCAAGACTAATGTATCATGGGGAGAAAGCCATGAGTTCTGTGCTTTGCTTTCTCTTCCTCTGGAATTCTGCTGCTCTCCTTGGTATTGAACCTGCACTCCTTGGTAGGTGAACTTGGTCCTGGCTGTATTTCTTGTTGATCTTCTGGGGAGAGGCCTGTTGTAGTGATTCTCAAGTGTCTTTGCCCCAGGCGGAATTGCACCGCCCTTACCAGGGTCTGGGCTGAGTAATCCACTCAGGTTTACTTTCTGGAACTTTTATTCCCTGAGCGCTTTCTTTAGAGTTCTAGAGAACTGGAATGAAAATAGTGGCCTCCCAGTCTCCAGCCCAGGAAGCCAAGAGCTCGGGTCCTCACTCCTCAGTGCGCCTTCAGAGAATAGCGCCCAATAACTTCCATCTCCGTGGCCTCCGGCCACGCTCTGAACTCACGGGGCCTGTGACCAGCAGCTTCCCCGTTCTAATACCTGCAAGCTCTGCAACACTCAGAACCCTGATCCTTCAGTGACCCTGGGGGACCTGGGGCCACGCTGACCCCGCGTAGGCTTCACCCCAGTTTAGCTTCTGGAGTGATGTCCCTCAGCGAAACCGACTTTTAAAAGTCCTGATTTTGTGTTCCGTTGCTCCACCGCTTGCAGGGAGCTGGCCCCTCCCCCCCCGGGGTCTATCTTCCCATCACTTTGGATTCACTTCTCCACCAGTCCAACCTTTCAGAAAGTGGTTGGCTCTCTGCTTCTAAAATTGCTGTTCTTCTCTTCTATCTCCCATTGGATTGGTAGGTGTCTACAATGTTTAGATACGCTATATCACTGATGTCCTGCTACCTAATGTAGCCTCAGCCTGCTACTTCTCCGCCATCTTGACTCCTCCCCCTTACAGGCCCATCTTGCAAGAAGTTGTTGCATTATAGATCCTGGATATCAACCTTTTGTCTGTAATGTCATTTGCAAATATCTTCTCCCATTCCGTGGGTTGCCTTTTTGTTTTTTTTTTTTTTTTACTATTTCCTTTGCTGTGCAGAAGCTTTTGATTTTGATGAAGTCCCAAAAGTTCATCTTCGCTTTTGTTTCCTTTACCTTTGGAGACATATCTTGAAAGAAGTTGCTGTGGCTGATATCAAAGAGATTACTGCCTATGTTCTCCTCTAGCATTCTAATGGATTCCTGTCTCACATTGAGGTCTTTTAACCATAATGAACTCCTCAAACTCAACACACATGAAACAGGCAAACATATCAAAAAATGGGAAGAAGATATGAACAGACACTTCTCCAATCAAGACATACAAATGGCTATCAGACACATGAAAAAATGTTCATCATCACTAGCCCTCAGGGAGATTCAAATTAAAACCACATTGAGATATCACTTTACACCAGTTAGAATGGCCAAAATTAACAAAACAGGATACAACATGTGTTGGAGAAAATGTGGAGACCTAAGGGGAACTCTCTTCCACTGTTGGTGGGAATGCAAGTTGGTGCAGCTTCTTTGGAGAAGTGTGTGGAGATTCCTCAAGAAATTAAAAATAGAGCTTCCTTATGACCCTGCAATTGCACTCCTGGGAATTTACCCCAAAGATACAGATGTCGTGAAAGAAGGGCCATCTGTACCCCAATGTTTGTTTATAGCAGCAATGGCCATGGTCACCAAACTGTGGAAAGAATCAAGATGCCCTTCAATGGACGAATGGATAAGGAATATGTGGTCCATATACACTATGGAGTATGATGCCTCAATCAGAAAGGATGAATAAACAACTTTTGTAGCAACATGGACGAGACTGGAAGTGATTATGCTGAGTGAAATAAGTCAAGCAGAGAGAGTCAATTATCATATGGTTTCACTTATTTGTGGAGCATAACAAATAGCATGGAGGACATGGGGGGTTAGAGAGGGGAAGGGAGTTGGGGAATTGGAAGGGGAGGTGAACCATGAGAGACTATGAACTCTGAAAAACAATCTGAGAAGTTTGAAGTGGCGGGGGGGTGGGAGGTCAGGGTACCAGGTGGTGGGTATTATAGAGGGCACAGATTGCATGGAGCACTAGGTGTGGTGAAAAAATAATGAATACTGTTTTTCTGAAAATAAATAAATTAATTTAATTTTAAAAAGTTGCTGCAGTTGAGGATCTAAGAGATTACTGCCTTTGTTCTCCTCTCAGATTTTGATGCAATCCGTTCCTTAATGGGTCTCTGAACTAACTTGGTAACACACCCTAGTATCCAGCCAAAGCTGTAATTGACCATATCCACATCACAGACACCTGTTACCCCACATGCCCGTTGTTTTGTTCCTGGGGATGATAACCCCATAGCAACCCACCCACATCCACATAAATATAAACACTCCTGTTTATTGCCTTCCCTCTGAGCAGTCATGTCAGCTGCTATCTATCCAGGACCACACACACCCTGGAGCCAGAGTGGACACTCACCTCTGTCTGTGCAGATTACAGGCCCAGAGAACACCTTGTGAGTTTGAGACTCCTATGGAAGAGGATGCTGTGGGTATCTCTTCCCTCTGCATTCCCCAGGCTGGTCAGCCCAATCTACCAGGCCCTAAGACAGGGTCCAGATGTGTCTTCATAACTGTATCTGCCAATTTCTCATGGCCTTCAATCCCTCTATCAGGCAGGTAGTGTATTATTTAATTCATATTAACAACCTACAAGGGAGTCAGGGTACAAGATCCTGCTTCCACAGCTCTGTTCATGAATACAAGAGAAGAGCCTTCACAGAGCACTGATATAAATCACTGAGTGCACTGTTGAGGACACAGGTTATAAAGGGGGTGACCTGCCCCTGTCACACAGGTGTGAAGTGTCATTGCAGGACTAGAGAAGGCGTTACTTGTGTAAATGTGTCACTGAGAGGTGAGGGTTCAACAAGGAAGTTCCCGGGGAGGTGACACTGATTGGAGCGATGACAAAATCTGACAGCTCTGTCATCCTATTATGTCTTGTACACGTGAACATACCTGGTAGTGAAGGTGATTCAGGGAAGTTAAATCCACTCATGATGAGTGGAGCAGCTCCGAATTACCCAAATACAGTGGAGTGACCCAGCTTTGACAAATGTCCACATGATTTGCACATGGAGCTGCTGTCGCCAAACTTGCACATCCAGTACTTGAACCACAAGAGAATAGAGGGGCTGGTGGAACAGAGAGGTTCCCTAACAGTACGGAGCCCCTGGAATAATGGTGGGGTTTCATGAAGGTCTACCATGCACAGGGAACTTGGTATTATGTTGTTATGTTTTATGCTTCCTGTGGATGATCACACCCTCTCTTTGTGAGGCCTATGCTGTGGAGCATGTGACTCTCCTCCTGGCTCCACTGGAAAACAGGCTGCTTGGGTAGCAGCAATGAAATGCTGTAGCCACACAAGAGTTCAGATTCCTCCGGAAATCTCCTGTTTCTGTACCTGGATCAACACTGTGATCTCCTTGAGCTCCCCCATGTAGAAGCTACTTCCACTCTCTAGTACACTCCTCTGCTTTACTCAGGTGACAGTCTTTAGTGTGGTGGAAGGCTTCAGACTACAAGGACTCGACTTGATGATGTAGCCTTAGCTTCAAGTGTTCCCAGGTAACTGGGTTGGGGGAGGCCTGCACATGTCACTGCCCCTCCTCCACCAGTGGACCAAGTCCATGCATTCTTGCCAGTATCTGGGTACACAGTCACTCTGTTCTTCCCAGTTGTCTCCTCCCACAGCTCCAGTGGTCCCTGGGTGTCCTCAGCTTCCTGTTTCCCTACATTTCCTTAAAGACTAAGTCTTTCATTCCATGTGAAAATTGTGTGTGGTCCTCAACAGAACTGAGACTGTGACATCTCTTCCTCTCCCAGATCCTATGGGGCTGCTTCTGAGGGCTTCCTCTACAGATAAGTTCTTTATTTCTGTGGTGGACACAGGATGCGTGGATCTCCATGCATTCCTGCTCTGAGTCATCTTCCTCCCATCCTGCCAGGACCAGGGTGTGGGGAGGATTTTTATGATTTGTCACCATTCTGCAGGATAGGAATGCATGAGGACAGGATTGATTTAATGATATGGTCCTGGAGAAACTCACATTATAACATCTTTAGCTCACATGATCACAAGAAATCCATTAAATATTCTATGTAAACCTTGTGATAGTTTATTTGTCATCAGGGATCTGCATTCACAATATGCCAAGATGCTGGTACTTAACCCCTGTGACTACTTGTCACCCCTGAGAGTTTAAGTTTATTGTTTGTCTCATGACCACAATTAGAACATAAATTGACACAAATTTGTTGATTTAAAGTTAGTTCTGTTTATTTCTTTAGCTCTTGCAACTCCAATCTGAGTAGTGAGTTTATTGAAATACAGAAACACTACATCAAAACTAATGATGTACTGCACAGTAATTAAAATAAATAGATAAATAAATACATACATACACACATACATACATAAAAATAAAATACAGAATCATGGGAACAATTCCAAGCCCAGTCAGCAGCTTAAAAGTGGCCATATTGTGCTCTATGCCATCTTTGGAAAGCTGCCCATCATTTAAAAATTATAATAAATATGGGAGTATTGTCAAGTATTTGTCTCAGCAATAGAAGCCATAAAAATAAAGGTACATTTCATACAATTACAAAATGATATAATCTAGAAAATTAAAGCTAGTGTGAGGTGACATGAGGATCAATAGTAATGTGGGGACAAAGTGATAAAGGAATGAGGAAGGAAGAATTGCAAAGAAAATACAGGAAATTTTGAGGAAAATGGATTTGCTTGCTCTGGATAGTGTTGATTCTGACACCTGTGTTTCTCATCTGACACTCCTTGCCTCTGGGCAGTTCATCCTGATCGATTACAGTCATTAAAACTATTACAAATAATTCCAGAGATGCTTTGGGATGAACCCAGTGACAGTGAAACCTTAGGGACTTGAAGGACCACCTGCATGCACCCTGATTCTGTATTTCAGATAAACTCTAGAACAAAGTCATCTTGTCCTCACTACAGGCAGGATCCCAGTTCCCCGTGAGCCTGTGCATTCTGTCCTGCAAGGGCCTCAGGGAGGGTAGTACATCCTATGGGAGGAGCACAGGTCCAAATCCCGGGGCTCATTCTCACCCCAAAGTGTTCTTGGACCTCACAAACCTATTGTTACACAATTCTGGGAGTAGGATCATGTCACTTTAATGGGAAATATGACACCTACACCCCAATATGTGTGACTATGTGAAAACAAACTAGTAAATGGAAAACAAGTGTATACCATGAAGATCATAAAATTAAACTTCATCTTTTCTCAAATCCTGTCAGTATCACCAAATCAAAGGCAGTCACATCTGCTCTGGTTACTGTCCTCTCTGTCAATATGGATACCATGCTGGCTATATAAGTCAAGGGGCATGCAAATAGGGTTCACCATCTGCTTATTAAACCAGCCCAGCCCCAAGACTCAGCTGGGATGGGAACCCCAGTCTTGGGATTCCCGGGTTTTCCATTCAGTATTCAGGACAGAACACAAACAGCTCATGATGGAGGTAATTCTTTACTCGATTTTCCTTGTTACTCTTCTAAAAGGTAATTTACAGAGAACAAGAGACATTGATGAAGAAAGTGGATATGAGTAAGAAAAAGAGTGAGTGAAGAACAGTTTCCTGATCAGGATGTCTTGTGTCTACAGGTGTCCAGTGTGAGATGTAGCTGGTGGAGTCTGGTGGAGACCTGGTGAAGCCTGAGGGGTCCCCGAGACTATCCTGAAAAGCCTCTGTATTAACTTTCAGGGACTATGGCACGAGTTGGGTCTGCCAGGCTCTAGGGAATGGGCTGCAGTGGGTCTCAGCCATTATGAGTGGTGGTAGTTACATATACCATGAAGACACTGTGAAGACCAATTCACCATCTCCTGAGACAATGGCAAGAACATGCTGATTCTGCAGGTGAACAGCCTGAGAGCTGAGGACACCAATGTGTGTCACTGCAATGTGTGTACCCAGTGTGTACACTCTTGGGGTGAGTCCAGACACAAACTATCCTGTAGGGACACAGGAATATCGGGGCTGCAGTGGTGCCTGAGGCACCAGGAGGCCCTCTGGACATCAGAGGGAGCTCAGGTTCACAACAGGTGCTCAAGTCACCAGGAGTTATTCAAAACACTAGGGAACTCTCAGGGAATTAGGGAGCTCTAGGAGCACCAGGGAGTGCTTAGGACAGAAAGATCAGATAGTTCAGTGCTCTTGAGGTGCTCAGGACACCAGGTTATGCTCACATCAGCAAGATGCACTCAAGATACACAGACACAAGTCAGACTCAGGAGCAGGTGCAGTGGGGGGGGGCATTCTTTTGAGATAGGGGGTTTCCCTTCCAGCCTCTTTATATTCACTCAGGTTATAAATATAATATATATATTATATTTATATATAGAGAGAGATCATATATATATATATATATATATATATATATATATATATATAATTTGAGATAATTATATATATAACTATAATTAGAGATCATATATATATATGATCTCTAATTTCTCATATTCTCCTTGTAGTCAGCCAGTATGAGATAACAGTGTCTATGTGTAGACTAGATCTCCCCAGTCCCTGGGGAAATTTCCTTAATTAACCTCATCCATATCCTGTTTTTCTTTCTCCAGAAAAGGACCTGCAGGAATTCTCATCATCCCTGAGAAGCACCCACAGAGCCCAGGCTTTCTGAAAGCTTCGTGCCTATTCTCTGTCCTCTGCTGGCCCACACTGCCTCCACATCATTAGAAAATACCACCAGGACATCTGCCTGAACTGGGTACTTGTCCTCCTACCTACAGTTTAACCTCTGGCTCATTATCCATGTGGGTGGGCACTGGTGATCAGGAAATGCCCCTCCATCTCTTGGGTAAAAACAGCCCACCACATGGGATACACTCTATGATTTCCACAAGAAACAGGCAGGATGTCAAGCCAGAGAGAAAAAGCCATCACAGTCCTGTTGAGTCCTGCTCTGGGGGGAGTCTATGAGAGCAGCCGTGGGGGCTGTGTCTGAAACGTGTTTCCTGGCTTCCACACAGGAAACCCACATGAATCCTCGGATCTGGATGACAGAGCCTGCTTCCTTGCCCATCAGGTGCTATCCTTCAAGTATCCCACAGAAAGTCACGATGTCCTCATTCTACCCTGCTGTAACTTCTCCCTCAACTGGTCCTGGGCCCTGAGCCCAATGGGGCTGGAGGCCTGCGACTCTTTCATGATCCCCACCAGGTGCCAAATGTAGAGTGAGGCTCAATAATGAATGTCTACCATGATGACAGACCCCTAAAACAGGACTGAAATGGGACTTATAGCATAAAATATGATTCAGAAGAAAAACAATATATCAACTACTAATGGGAAAACACTGACATTTCCTCTTATGTTCCAGCTTTTGTCTCATTTGGACCTGGATTTTCATATAGAATTCAAAAATAACTTCTAGTTTTCTAGCTCTCTTTGCATTTTCTTGTGTTATTATTATAGAAGAGTCCAATGGTAGGGGAATAATCTGTGAGTATAGGCAGGTGTTTGTACTCTATGGTTGGTTTTTCTATCTCTGACCTGAGACTTTTGATGTCATACTCACAAGAGTATCTCACATTAGGCCTCACTGAGGTGACAAGGAAAAGCCTAAGGGAAGGGGAGGGGAGAGAAGGCTGTGCTTCCCGTACCCCACCCAGGAATCTAGAATGGACTGGATTTTGACATTTACTGCCCCCCAGGTCTTGATTTATCTGCCAAGTTTCTCAAGAGGATCTTTCCCTACCTCAGAAGCACAACAAATGTTCATTTTTTTCTTTCTTGGGGGAATGAGTTGGGGCTTCTGAACCTAAAACACTAACTTGTAGGACACCCCCAAGATTGTCGCCAATTCCACAGGAGCCTCAACTCAGACATCTCCACACTGAGCCTTCTTCAGTTCACCATCTACAATTCGATTTTCCTACTTTCTCGTGGGTCCTGTGGATATATCTGTGGGTGGCTTCTTCCCTTGTAAGTTGTGATTCCCTGCACATGCACATTTGTAAACTCAATTTTGGGGTCACAGTTTTCCCTGCACTAAAATCTAAATATATGTGTCTCCTGCAAATTCAAGTGTTGTAATGTAATGTCCAATTAGATGGCAAAGGAGTAAGGGCTTCTGGGAGAGTGTTAGGTTATGAATGGAATCAGAGCTGTTATGGCCCACATTTATCCCACATTTATAAATGGAAGATTCATAATGTGAACCTTAAGTTTCACATAATAAAACTTCCATTTACCATATGATGATGAAGTTTAAAGACATGACCTATGATCCAGATGGAGGCACTCGCTACACAATAAATATGCCAATTACTCAATCTTTTACTTTGAAGGCTCCAGAAATGTGAGAAATTGATTTCTTTGTGTTTGTGTTAATTTTTTTTATTTATTTCTTTTCAGTGTAACAGAATTCATTGTTTATGCATCACAACCAGTGCTCCATGCAATACATGCCCTCCATAATACCCACCACCTGGCTCCCCCAACCTCCCACCATCCACCTCTTCAAAACCCTCAGATTGTTTTTCAGGCTCTGATAAACTGATTTCTAAGCTACCTGGTTTATGCTGTTATACCATCCTTAGAAGTGTGGTACTGCTGTAACAAAGACGTAAATCATAGAAGAGGTTTGGATCTGAGTAATGGGTAAGGCTGGTAGCCTTCTGTGATGTGTGCAGAAGAAGCCTACATAGTCAGGAAGTGGTCATAAAGGGTGATTTATGGGAGACCCCAGAAGGAAAGAAGAGACCTACAGTGAAAGCCCCCAGATTCCTAGAGAATATCTAAATATTTGTGAACTGTATCTGGTAAGACCTGAACAGTACAGGCCACTCTGATGATGTCACACCCAAGGTGAGGAATGAGCCTTTGCGAAATGGAGAGGAGGTGACCTATGCTGTAGTCGGGTAGTGAGTTTGCTTGCATTGAGATCTGAAAGGAAGAACTTGGGAGAGATCCCACTTGATAAGAGGCTGAGGGAATTTCTAAGCAAAGTCTTAAAGTATCAGAAGGCTTCTCTTGAATTCTTATGGTAAAGTTTGGGAAGAACAAATGATATGAAGACATAATCATTAATCAGTATGAAGCAGAACTGAAAATTTTGGAAAATTCCCAGCCTGTTCCTACTGGAAGGAAGGAGAGATCTTATTCCAGAGAAATCAGGAAGGATGTGGAAATACTTGATGAGGGGGTGGTTATGGGTTGACCATCTCAGCATAACCCAGAAACTGCTCGTCAAGACCCTGAGAGCATAATGAGCCTCTAAAGAGAAGCCTGGACCTACTGTCCACAACATTCTGGAGATCACTGGGACTGACCCCCTCCCAGCACAGACTGAGTGAGGGGGCCTGGATGTGCTGCATGACTTGACCTTGGACTTCCATCTTTCATAACTCTGATGGAATTCATTATTATAGTTTATACCCTACCCAGGCAGTGGTATTTGTCATAGCCATTTGATCAGACAAAGATATCCTATCACAACATCTCTGGTGGGTATGAGAGGAGCTGGTGACTTTCAGTTGTTAAGCGTATGGGCAAAGACTTCCAGACTTTGACATATCTGACCAGAAGCCAGATTCCTCATGTTACACATGCATAATGGGGATTTGGTTTGTTGTTACATATTTAGTACTTGTTACTTTGCTCCTCCAAATAAAAAGGGTTTTTGTTTTTTTCAATTTAATTTAAATTCACTTAATTAACATACAGTGTATCATTAGTTTTGGAGAAAAGTTCAGTTATGCATTGGTTGAAAATAACACCTAAAGCTCGTTACATCACAAATCATGCTTCATGTCCATCACCCTCTTACCCCACACACCAGCCCCTCCCCTCTAGCAACCCTCAGTTTGTTTCCTAGACTTAAGGGTCTCTCATGGTTTGTCTCACTTTCTGATTTCATCTTATTTTATTTTCCCTCCCTTCCCCTATGATCCTGTATTGTTTCTTAAATTCCACATATGAGTGAAATTATATGATAATTTTCTCCCCCGGCTGGCTTATTTCAATCTAGTATAATACCTTCTAGTTCCATCCACATCTCTGCATTTTTTTATAAAGTAAATTCCATTGTGTATATATACCACATCTTCTTTATCCATGAAAATTTTGATACAAGGTATCATGGAGCCTTGTCAGCCTTGTTCATGGCTTCCAAGGAAATGTTTTAATCATTCACTGTTAAATGAGACATTGCTTATTAATTAAAGAATTTTTAGTTTGATGATCATGACTTTTTATCTTAAATAGGGGGATGATTTCTTGAGGTTTGCATTTGAACACATTACCTGATTAGAAGAGACTCTGTAGGAATATGTAATTTTTACACACATGGTTATGTTAGGTTTACTAACATTTCATTATAATATGTGCATTTGAGTCTATTAGACACATCATCCCGGTGACCTGACTCAGGTTCAGGTGTTTCTCTACCCAGACCCCACTTCTCCACCTAAGAAAGGAGGTGAACAGGGCATCAAAGACACTGGTCCACAGGGACTGTCACACCAGGCTTGCCCTTCCTGGTCCCCCGTTCCAAGATCAGTACTCGCTTATTCTCCTAAGGAAACTGCCTTACCCAGTGGCCTCCACAGCTCTGTACATGAGCTCATTCTCAGGAGAAAGAGCTCTGGTAACAGAATCAGGTATGTGACAAGGGTGTATATCCTCAGACAGAGGTTCAGATGTAGGACCGCAGCATCCCAGGAATATGTTTCCCCTCTGATGTGTCTTTGAATGAGCCATTTCCTGATATGAAATATTCTGCTTTGTGAATATGCAAATGAGACAAAGTGTACTAGGTTAAATATACACGTCTGTGCCCTGAGAAAATCACCCAACAGCTGCACAGTATCCTTTATAGAAGCCATGAGAGCACAGCACTTCACCATGGACTGGAGCTGGAGAATCCTCTTCCTGGTGGTGTTGGCTACAGGTAGGAGATTCCCCCATTCCTTTGGCAGAGGAGGGGACCAGGGTCACTCAGCATGACTTCATCACCTCCTATTCCCTCTCCACAGGTGTCCACTCCCAGGTGCAGTTGGTGCAATCTGAGGCTGAGGTAAGGAAGCCCGGGGAATCTGTGAAGGTCTCCTGCAAGGCATCTGGGTACACCTTCACCAGCTATGCAATGAACTGGGTGCCACAGGCACCAGGAAAGAGCATGCAGTACATGGGATGGATCAACACAAACACTGGGAAACCAACATATGCCCAGGGCTTCTCTGGTCGATTTGTTTTCTCCATGGACACCTCTGTCAGCACAGCCTATCTACAGATGAACAGCCTGAACTCTGAGGACATGGCCGTGTATTACTGTGCAAGAGACACGATGTGAGAACCCACATCCTGCTCATGTCAGAAATGCTGTGGAAGGCTCATCTGTGCTGGGCTGAGGAGGTGACAGGGACAAGAAAGCTAAAGACACTCTATGACAGTTTTCCAAAGTGGCTGCACAACCTTGCATTCCCACCAACAGTGTAAGAGGGTTCCTCTTTCTCCACATCTTCTCCAACACATATTGTTTATTGTCTTGTTAATTTTGGCCATTCTACCTGGTGCAAGGTGGTATCTCAATGTGGTTTTGATTTGAATCTCCCTGATGGCCAGTGATGATGAACATTTTTTCATGTGTCTTAGCTATTTGTATATCTTCGTTAAAGAAGCGTCTGCTCATCCTTTAATTTTTTTTGTCTGAAAATTAAATAAGATGAGGGGAAAATTAAGCCATATAAATTGAGGATTTGTCATAATGAATGCTCTTAAATCGAATATAGGTCACAAATAAATAAAATATATATAAATGAAAAATGTAAAAATAGAAAAAATAAGTATGTGTATTTTTCCATGTTGTTTTTTATTAATTTTTTATTTATTTTCAACATAACAGTATTCATTATTTTTTCATCACACCCAGTGCTCCATGCAATCCATGCTTTCTATAATACCCACCACCTGGTACCCCAACCTCCCACCCCCCCGTCACTTCAAACCCCTCAGATTGTTTTGCTGAGTGAAGTGGAGCATAACAAGTATGTGTATTTATAAAACTTAAACCTAAAAAATATAGGGTTCTGAAAAACAATCTGAGGGGTTTGAAGTGGTGGGGGTTGGGAGGTCAGGGTACCAGGTGGTGGGTATTATAGAGGGCACGGATTCAATGGAGCACTGGGTGTGATGAAAAAATAATGAATACTGTTTTACTGAAAATAAATTAATAATAAATAAATAAATTAAATAGAAATGCTTAAAAATAAATAAAAAATATAGGGAGGAAGTAATATAGAAATAAAGAAAGATGAATCAGAAAATTATTGAAAATAAAAATAAAAAAACTTAAGAATAAAAAGAAAGAAATCTAAGCCTATTTCCCCAGAAACTGAAAGTGTGTCACACTCTATGATCATTAAACTTGCTGAGATGGAATTGTTCTGTGGCCCAGGTGCCTGTTGTGGTTATTCTCAGGGATTTTGCCCTCATGGAAATGCACATCTTGGGATCAGAGGACAGGGCTTAGTGTAAGCAGTTGTGCCCTCCACTAGGTGACACTGTTTTGCTTCCTGATGGCACTGATGGGTAGGTTGAATATGGCATCTTCTCTCTAGGCAGAGGTTGAAATTTCACATACACCCCACTCTTCAGTGAGCCCTCACAGAAAAGCAACCAACCCCTTTCTCTCCAAAGTTGCCATCTGAAACCCATGTTCACCCTACCTGTGTCTGAGCTGTTGCACCTCAGGCAAATGATTGAGTTTCAAAACTTCAGAATTCAGAACTCCCATGATGTGGACCCATGCTATTCCTCCAGGGGAGAGTATCATACCTTATTCCATTTGCCCACAGGTCTCAGGAAAGAGATCACATGACCAGATTGTGGTTCACTGTTTATGGCAAATCAGACCAGAAAGCCTGCACTTAGACTCACTGTTCAACCAGTTTCCAGGCTCTTTGCCTAGCAGCTGTGCATCACAATGTTGCCACACATCCTTCTTGTGACTCAGACCCTGGAATTCCGCCCCACTTTGCCACATCAGCACCTTTATGCCAGCCACATCCCCACAGTAGCACACTTCTAAAAGTTCATATTTTGTGCTCTGCTGCTACAATACATTGTGGAAGCTTCCAGAAGCAGGCTCCATCCCTGATGTCACCCCTACAGCTCAATCTGTCCCAAGATAACTCTATGTACCTCCTACATTCCAAAAGGAGGTCGATTTTCTATTTGAAGACCTGCAGGTTTTGTTCTCTCAGACCTCTGATTGACTTCTCAGCTACTCTGAATGACTTGAAGACTACCTACCTGTGTTCCAGGAATCCAAGCCTAGGGACCCCTTCTCCTCTGCCATCCTAACTCCTGTATCCCACGTTTTCTTGTAGCAAAGAAGGTGTGATAAATTCCTTCCTCAGTATATGCTGAAGATCAAACTTGAAATCTGGTGTTTTATTTGAGAATATCCCAAATTATTTCTTTCTCTGCTCTGATCCAGTTGTCTTATGGTTCAGTTGCTCTTTCAATGTGCAATGTCCAACAGAAGAAAAATTCAGAGGCAGGGCCTACTGCATCAGAGCTATTGGATATGGACACAGACAGTATGTCAGAAAGGGAACACAGGATAACAGTTATCCAGGCAATAGCTAGGTTGGAGAAAGCCATGGATGACAAAATGGAATTGATGAGGGGAGAAGTGAAAGCCACCAGGGTTGATGTCAACAATGTTCTCAATGAGTTCCAATCTAATCTAAATTCTCTAAAAACTAGGGTAACTGAGGCAGAAGATAGAAGTAGTGATCTGGAGGACAAACAGATAGAGATAAAAAATCTGGAAGAAGCCTGGAACAAACAGCTTAGAAGCCACAAAAACAGAATTAAGAAAATAATTGATGATTGACTCTCTCTGCTTGAGTTATTTCACTCAGCATAATATCTCCCATTCCCGTCCATGTTGCTCCAAAGTTGGGTATTCATCCTTTCTGATAAAGGCATAATACTCCATAGTATATATGGACCACATCTTCCTTAACCATTCGTCAGTATAAGGGCATCTTCGTTCTTTCCACAGATTGGCGACCGTGGCCATTACTGCTATAAACATCGGGGTACAGATGGTCCTTCTTTTCACTACATCTGTATCTTTGGGGTAAATACCCAGTAGTACAATTGGAGGATCATAGGGAGGCTCTATTTTTAATTTTTGAGGAATCTCCACACTGTTCTCCAAAGAAGCTGCACCAACTTGCATTCCCACCAACAGTAGGAGAGGGTTCCCCTTTCTCCACATCCCCTCCAACACATGTTATTTCTTGTCTTGCTAACTTTGGTCATCCTAACTGGTGAAAGGTGATACCTCAATGTGGGTTTTTTTTTAATTTATTTTAATTTTCAGAATAACAGTATTCATTATTTTGCACCATGCCCAGTGCTCCATGCAATCCGTGTCCTCTATAATACCCACCACCAGGTACCCAAACCTCCCACGCCCACCACTTCAAACCACTCAGATTGTTTTTCAGAGTCCATAGTCTCTCATGGTTCACCTCCCCTTCCATTTTATCCCAACTCCCTTCTCCTAACACCCCTTGTCTTCCATGTTACTTGTTATGCTTCACAAATAAGTGAAACCATATGATAATTGACTCTATCTGCTTGACTTATTTCACTCAACCAACGTAATGGGAGAAGATATTTGCCAATGACAGTACAGATAAAAGGTTGATGTCCAGGATCTATAATGAACTCCTCAAACTCAACACACATGAAACAGGTAAACATATCAAAAAATGGGCAGAAGATATGAACAGACACTTCTCCAATAAAGACATACAAATGGCCTCTTTGTTTTTTTGACTGTTTCCTTTGCTGTGCAGAAGCTTTTGATTTTGATGAAGTCCCAAAAGTTTATTTTCGTTTTTGTTTCCTTTGCCTTTGGAGACATATCTTGAAAGAAGTTGCTGTGGCTGATATCAAAGAGATTACTGCCTATGTTCTCCTCTAGGATTCTGATGGATTCCTGTCTCACATTGAGGTCTTTTATCCATTTTGAGTTGATCTTTGTGTACGGTGCAAGAGAATGGTCGAGGTTTATTCTTCTACATATAGCTGTCCAGTTTTCCCAGCACCACTGATTGAAGAGACTGTCTTTTTTCCACTGTCTATTTTTTCCTGTTTTGTCGAAGATTAATTGACCATAAAGTTGAGGGTCGATATCTGGGCTCTCTACTCTGTTCCACTGGTCTATGTGTCTGTTTTGATGCCAGTACCATGCTATCTTGGTGATCACAGCTTTGTAGTAAAGCTTGAAATCAGGTAACGTGATGCCCCCAGTTTTATTTTTGGTTTCCAACATTTCCTTAACGATTAAGGGTCTCCTCTGATTCCATACAAATTTTAAGATTATTTGCTCCAGCTCTTTGAAGAATACCAGTGGAATTTTTATTGGAATGTTATTAAAAGTGTAGGCAATTCTTAAAAGAGTATGTGACCACCAAGCTGACACTGCAGAAAATATTAAGGGGTATTCTATAAAAGAGGAAAAATTCAAGGAATATCATTGAACAGAAATATATGGAGACAATGTACAGAAACAAAGACTTCAAAGGTAACATGATATCAATAAAAATGTATCTATCAATTATCACTCTCAATGTGAATGGCTTAAATGTACCCATAAAACAGCACAGGGTTGAGGATTGGATAAAACGACAGGACACATCCATATGTTGTCTACAAGAGACCCATTTTGAACCTAAGGAGAGACTGAAAGTGAAGGGATGGAGAAGCATCTTTCATGCCAATTGGCCTCAAAAGAAAGCTGAGGTAGCAATTCTCATATGAGATAAATTAGATTTTAAACTAAAGACTGTAGTCAGAGATACAGAAGGACACTACATGATTCTTAAAGGGTCTATTCACCAAGAAGATCTAACAATTGTAAATATTTATGTCCCAATATTGGGAATAGCCGACAACATAAGACAACTGTTAATGAAGAGAAAGACTCATATTGATATGAATACATTAATAATAAGGCATCTTAAAACTCTCAGTAATAGATCGTTGAAGCAGAAAAGCAATAAAGAAATAAGAGCATTGAATGACACATTGGACAAGACAGACCTCATAGATATATTCAGATCATTCTTCCCTAAAACAACAGAATACTCCTTCTTCTCGAGTGCACATGGAACCTTCTCCAGAAGAGACCACATATTGGGTCACCAATAATGACTCAACTGATAACAAAAGATTGAGAAAAATTCCGTGTATATTCTCAGATCACAATGCTTTGAAACTTGAGCTCAATCACAAGGGAAAGTTTGGAAGAAACTCAAACACCTGGAAGCTAAAGACCACCTTGCTTAAGAGTGCTTGGATCAACCAAGAAATCAAAGAACTTAAACAATTCATGGAAACCAATGAGAATGCAGACTTATCGGTACAAAACCTATGGGATACAGCAACGGTGTTCCTAAAGAGGAAAGACATAGCCATGCAAGCCTCCCTTAAAAAAAATGAAAAATCCAGAATACACCAGCTGTCATGGTTCCCTAAAGAACTGGACAATAAACCACAAATTAAACCAACTCCACACACAAGAAGGGAAATAGTCAAGTTTAGGGCAGAGATCAATGAAATAGAAACTAAAGATACAGTAGAATGTATCAATGAAACTAGAAGTTGGTTTTTTGAAAGAATCAATAAGATCAATAAACCATTGGCCAAACTAATCCAAAAGAAAAGAGAGAAGGCCCATATTAATAAAATTATGAATAAAAAGGGTTAGACCACAACTAACACCAAGGAAATAGAAACAATCATCAGAAATTTTTATCAACAGGTATAAACCAATAAGTTTAGCAACCTAGTTGAAATAGATGCATTCCTGGACAACTATAAACCAATATTGAACCAGGAAGAAATCAACCACCTGAATAGACTGATATCTAGTAATGATATTTAAGCAGTGATCAAAAACCTCCCTAAAAACAAGAGCCCAGAACCTGATGGATTTCTTTGGGAATTCTACCAAATTTTCAAAGGAGAAATAATGCCTATTCTTATGAAGCTGTTTCAAAATATTGAAGCAGAAGGAAAACTACCAGACACTTTATGAAGCCAGCATTACCCTGATCTGCAAACCAGGCAAATACCCCACTAAAAAGGAGAATTTCAGACCAATATCACTGATGAATATAGATGCAGATTCTCAACAATATCCTAGCATATAGGATCTAACGAAACATTAAAAAGATTATCCACAATGACCTGGTGGGATTCATCACTGGGCTACAAGGATGGTTCAACATTCACAAATCAATTAATGTGAGAGAACAAATCAATAAGAGAAGACAGAAGAACCACATGGTCCTCTCAAGTGATGCAGAAAAAGCATTTGACAAAATCCATCATCCGTTCCTGATTAAAACACTTCAAAATATAGGGATAGAGGGAACATTCTTCAACTCCATAAAATCTATCCATGAAAAACCCACAGCATATCTTCAATGGGAAAAAGCTCGCAGCCTTCCCGTTGAGATCAGGAACGTGACAAGGAAGCCCACTCTCAACACTCTTGTTCAACACACTATTAGAAGTCCTAGCAAAAGCAATCAGACAACAAAGTGAAATGAAAGGTATCCAAATTGGCAATTAAAAAGTCAAACTCTCTCTCTTTGCAGATGACATGATTCTTTATATGGAAAACCCAAAAGACTCCACCCCCAAAGTGCTAGAACTCAGACAGCAATTCAGGAATGGGGCAGGATACAAAAGCAATGTACAAACATCAGTGGCTTTTTTATACACTAAATGAAAATACAGAAAGGGAAATTAGAGAATCGATTCCATTTGCTATAGCACCAAGAACCATAAGATACCTTGGAATAAACCTAACCAAAGAGGCAAAGGATCTGTACTTGAGAAACTACAGAACACTCATGAAAGAAATTGAAGAAGACACAGAAAGATGGAAGACCATTCCATGCTCTTGGATTGGAAGAATAAACATTGTTAAAATGTCTATACTGCCTAGAGCCATCCGTAATTTTAATGCCATTCTGATCAAAATTCCACTGGTATTCTTCAAAGAGCTGGAGGAAATAAACCTAAAATTTGTATGGAATCAGAAGATACCCCAATTCGCTAAGGAAGTGTTGAAAAACAAAAATAAAACTGGGGCATCACGTTACCTGATTTCAAGCTTTAGTATGAAGCTGTGATCACCAAGATAGCATGGTACTGGCATAAAAAGAGACACATATACCAGTGGAACAGAGTAGAGAGCCCAGATATGGACCCTCAACTCTATGCTCAAATAATCTTTGACAAAACAGGAAAAAAATAGACAGTGGAAAAAGGCAGTCTTTTCAATAAATGGTGCTGGGAAAACTGGACAGCTATATGTAGAAGAATGAAACTCGACCATTCTCTTACACCGTACACAAAGATAAACTCAAAATGCATAAAAGACCTCAACGAGAGACAGGAATCCATCAGAATCCTAGAGGAGAACATAGGCAGTAATATCTTCGATATCAGCCACAGTAACTTCACAAAGGTAAAGGAAACAAAAGCTAAAATAAACTTTTGGGACTTCATCAAAATCAAAAGCTTCTGCACAGCAAAGGAAACAGTCAACAAAACAAAGAGGCAACCCACAGAAAGGGAGAAGCTATTTGCAAATGACAGTACAGACAAAAGGTTGATATCCAGTATCTATAATGAACTCCTCAAACTCAACACACACAAAACAGACAATCATATCAAAAAATGGGCAGAAGATATGTACAGACACTTCTCCAATGAAGACATACAAATGGCTATCAGACACATGCAAAAATGTTCATCATCACTAGCCATCAGGGAGATTCAAATTAAAACTACATTAAGATATCAACTTACACCAGTTAGAATGGCCAAAATTAGCAAGACAGGAAACAACATGTGTTGGAGGGGATGTGGAGAAAGGGGAACCCTCTTCCACTGTTGGTGGAAATGCAAGTTGGTGCAGCCTCTTTGGAGAACAGTGTGGAGATTCCTCAAGAAATTAAAAATAGCACTTCTCCATGACCCTACCATTGCACTCCTGGGTATTTACCAAAAAGATACAGATGTCGTGAAAAGAAGTGCCATCTGTACCCCAATGTTCATAGCAGCAATGGCCACGGTCGCCAAACTATGGAAAGAACCAAGATGCCTTCAACAGATGAATGGATAAGGAAGATGTGGTCCATATACACTATGGAGTATTATGCCTCCATCAGAAAGGATGAATACCCTACTTTTGTAGCAACATGGACGGGACTGGCAGAGATTATGCTTTGTGAAATAAGTCAAGCAGAGAGAGTCAATTATCATATGGTTTCACTTATTTGTGGAGCATAACAAATAGCATGGAGGACAAGGGATATTAGAGAGAAGAAGGGAGTTGAGGTAAATTGGAAGGGGAGGTGAACCATGAGAGACTATGGACTCTGAAAAACAATCTGAGAGTTTTGAAGGGACAGGGGGGTGGGAGGTCGTGGTACCAGGTTGTGGGTATTATAGAGGGCACGGATTGCATGGAGCCTGGGTGGGGTGCAAAAATAATGAATACTGTTATGCTGAAAATAAAAAATAAATTAAAAAAATAAATAAAAGTTGGAGAACAACTGTATTAACAAGAAAAACGTCTGTGTCACTTGCACTTGCTTGTTCCTGTCCCCCTAAATATCAATGATTTTCAAACATCTCCATGAAGATCATATGACTATTTTCAGGATTCCCAGGTACAATCACTATGCATCAAGGGAGCATCCAGCTAAACATTCAAGCTTGCTAGTAACAGCCTAAAGTGCATGGAGGACATGAGGCTACAGAGGCATCAACAATCCAAAGAAGGGAAGTAAGAGCCCTGTGTCATTGCCTAGAATCATTCTCACAGCATCAATATTATTGAAACATTGGCAAAGCAGAGAGAAACCCACCAGGACATGGTATGGATGTGGAGTCTAAAGACCACAAAGAGACACACACAGACGGCACAGGCACGAGAACATAAAACCTTCACCACCTTCTCCACTATGTCTTCTGAAAACAAGGAAGGCCTATCAGCAAGCCATAAATTCTTCATGAGTCAGGGAAGGACACTGTTTCACTGTGTGTGATGTGGGTCAGTGGCAGGGATGGGGTCATGCTCATTGGAGGCCCTTCTGTAGAGCCAATCTCCCACCTTCATCAAAGGAGGGAGAACTCAGGGGTTTTTGTTGGATTTCCCATATGTGAGGTGGGAGGAGAAGAGTGAGGAATGAAGGTCAAGGAACTTGCAGGCAATAATCCAAGGGTACTTCATGATGACTGACTCCACTAAACGAGGATGAAAACTAGGAGAATAAACTAGAGAGATTGCTGTTCTAAGTAGACAATGGGCCAAATCCTTGGAAAATGAGAAGAATTTCATAGGGAAGCAGCTCAAGTTATACAATCAAAGTAGAAGTGGACAGAAGTCTTATCCAGTGTCCCAGGTGGAAGCTCTCCACTCCATAAGGTCACCATATGGTTTTGAAGATTATGTGTTCACTATGTGCATGTAAACACCAGCTTCTGCTGGATCCATGAGAATCTTTAAGTAGACCTACAGGATGGAAGGGACCTGCAGGAAATAGCTAATTGATCCTTCAATTGCTGACATCAGCTCATTGTGTGTGACCTTACTATCTCTAGGTAGAAACATAGATGTCGATATGATGGGGAAACTAGGTGAGACCTTAGATCAGGAGGGTGCAGACTCATTATGAGATTGATGTCCTTATACACCAGTACTGGGAATCCTCCCTGCACTCTGAACCCATGTGAGGTGACCGTGAAAGGACAGCTTAGGATGTGGGTGCTCTCCAGACAACAAATATGTCTGTCCCTGATGTGGGACTTCCCAGAATCCAGAACTGTAGAAAATCAGTGTCTGTTGTTTAAAACCAGCCAGTTCATGTACATTGTTATAGCAGCTGGAACAGACAAAGACATAAATGACACGTAAACCTAAGCACAGATGCTCTAGAGTTTCTCTGCTGTGTTTGTTCTGAAAAGTACATGATAAGGTCCTCCAATAGGGACAAGGGTAGATTTCTCACATATTCCCTCCTGAATGTAGAACTAACCAGTTGACTCTCCTACGACTCTGTGAAAAAGACAGTGCACACACGGAAGAAGAACCTTTACACAGGGGAATCACAGTTTTGAAGAGAGTGTGAAACTTTATTGAAAGATGTGATTTTTCCACACTTTCCAGAAGATGTGGACATGATAAGTCTATGGGATTTGAGTCTGAGCATCTCCTTACAGAGTGGTGTTGTACTGGGACTCTCCCTCAGACTGAGAGGGTAGATTCCACTGGCCATGTTTGTTACTGGAAACCATCAACTACCTGTTGAGATTTACTCGTTTTATTAGTGTGGAATCCTTTTTTTAATGGGTTCCTGCACTAACCATGGAATATGTCCTAGGCTCAAACCAGACATTGTGGCAATGTGCACAAAAATCACAGACTCCCATTGGCTACACATACGTGTTGTTTGGTTCCTGGGGATGAGCACCCCTAGAAAACCACCCACACCGACATAAACGTAAGCATGCCTGTTACATTTCCTTCTCTGTGAGTCGTGATGTCAGCTGCTCTCCATGCAGGTTCACACACACCCTGGAGTCAGAGTGGACACTCACCTCTGTCTGTGCAGATTAAGGTCCCAGAGAATACCTAGTGAGTATGAGACTCCCCTGTGGACCTGGAGGTCAAGATGGTCTCCTCCCCTCTGCAGTCCGACAGCAGGTAAGCCCAGTCTTCCAGGACCTAGCACAGGATCTAGATGTGTCATCATAATTGGAAATTCCAACATTTCACAGTCTCCAATCCACTCATCATGTGGTAGTTTATTTATTATTAAATATTCACTAACGGCCTACAGGGATCCAGGAGACAAGATGCTGTAACCATGGCTCTGTTCATGAAGACACAATGATAAGGGCTTTAATGAGAGATTTTTAAATCACTCAGAGAAGTGATGAGTACACAGGTTAAAGGGTGTGACCCACCCCAGTTACAGAGGTGTGAAGTGTCATTGCAGAACCAGAGAAGGTGTTAATTTGTAAATGTGGCACTCAGAGACAAGGGTTCACTCAGAAAACTACAGGGAGGTGACATTGATTGCAGCAATGACAAATGTAACAGCCCTGCCATCCTACTAGCTACTCTACACATGAACACACCTGGTGGTGAAGCTGCTTCAGAGGGGTGAAGTCCATTCATGAAACGTGAGTCAGTGGGGCAGTGAAGCAGCTCTGACTTACCAGATGCAGTGGAATAACCAGCATTGACAAATTTCAACAGGATTTGTACACCTAGCTGCTCTCCCCAAACTTGTACATGCAGGACTTGAACCATGAAAGGATGGAGGAAAGAGTAGTACAAAGAGGCTCCCCAGCAGTGTGGAGCTCCCAGTTTGTGCTGGGGTTTCATAAATGCTGAAGTTGCATAGGGCACTTGGTATTAGATTGTTATTAGGTTTTATGGTTTTGTTTCCACCTGTAGATGATCATGTCCTCTCTTTGAAAGGCCTTTGCTGTATTGGGTGTGACTCTCTTCCTGGCTCCATTGCCAAGCTGGAATTGTCTGGGTAGTAGCGGTGAAATGTGTCTCTGCTGTGGCCAAGTGAGAGTCCAGATCCCTCCATAAATCCCGTTTCTGTTCCCTGACTGGCACTGTGAACCCTTTGAGCTCTCCCATATAGAATCTACTTCTGCTCTTTCCAGGTGACAATCGTTAATGTGGGGGAAGGGGTGGGACCACAAGGATGCTCTGACTTGATGACTCCACCTTAGCTTCTGGTGTTCACTAGGAATCCAGGTCTGGGAAAGGCATGAACATGCCCTGCTCCTCCGCTAGAGATCCAAGTCCATGTATTCTTGCCTGTCTCCGGGTACACAGTCATTTCTGTTCTTCCCCCTTGGTTCCCTCCCACAACTCCACTTGTCCCTGGGTGTCCTCAGCTTTGTTTTCCTACCCTCCCCTGAAGACTAGGGCTTTCATTCCAGGTAAAAAACATGTTTGGTCCTCAACTGAGCACCAGTGCTGACATCAGTTCTTCTCCAGGACCCTACGAGTTTCCACCTGTGACCCCAGGATGCTGCTTCTGAGGGTTTTCCTCTACAGATAAAGTCATTATTTCTGTGGTGGACACAGAAGTCAGGGGTCTCCATGCATTCCTGCTCTGAGTCATCTTCCTCCAATTCTGCCACAACCACTGGGATGTGTTTTGGGATTTGTCCCCATCTCACACAAAAAAAGCATACATGAGGACAGTATTGGTTTAGTGCTGTGGTCCTTGAGAACTTCACAATATATCACACTAGAGCACACTCAATGTCAAGAAACCCATTACATAGTCTAGCTAAATCTTGTGACAGTTTATTTGCCATCGTCAGTCTGTGTCCACAATACGCTAAGATGGTGGTTCAAGATCCCCCCTAAGCACTTGTCTCTCCCCAGAGTTTAAGTTCATTATTTGTCTCATGAACACAATTATTGGATAGACTTATTTAAATTTGGTGATCTACAGCTTGTCCTATTTATTTTCTTAGCTCTTGCAGCTCCAATCTATGGCATGACTTTATCATAATACAAAAACCTATACACTATGGAGTATTACGCCTCCGTCAAAAAGGACGAATACCCAACTTTTGTAGCAACATGGACGGGACTGGAAGAGATTATGCTGAGAGAAATAAGTCAAGTAGAGAGAGTCAATTATCATATGGTTTCACTTACTTGTGGAGCATAACAAATAGCATGGAGGACATGGGGAGTTAGAGAGAAGGGGGTTGGGGTAAATTGGAAGAGGAGGTGAATCACGAGAGACTATGGACTCTGAAAAACAATCTGAGGGATTTGAAGTGGCAGGGGTGGGAGGTTGGGGTACTGGGTGGTGGGTACTATAGAGGGCACGGATTGCATGGAGCACTGGGTGTGGTGAAAAAGTAATGATACTGTTATGCTGAAAATAAATAAATGAAAAAAAAAAAAACCTGGGAACAATCCCAAGCCCAATCACCAGCTTAAAAATGGACACATTGTGCTCTATGTTATTTTGAAATGTTGCCCATCATTAAAAGAATAGTTTATTGCAGCTTCCTGATGGTGCATATTAGAAGAATGAGCCACAAGCAAGTCAGCTGCAAGAGAATGGTACCACGGGGCAACAGTAGAAATGACTGTCACCATGAACAATTCCTCAGTCTCATATTTATTAGAAAGTAGGTAACAACCAACAAAGAACATGGAGTAGGTTACACATTGATCATAAGTCTTGTAGATAAGTCATAAGAAAGGCGAAATATGTCTGGTCACATAATACATGACCTTTAGTGACCAAGCCCAAAGAAAAGGATTGTTTGACTAACTGCAATTACTCTCTGGGGTAGGGGACATCATGGAAAAATGTAGCAGGCAAAGAGAAAAGGAGGGATTAGGTTCATCTGTGAGGCAGAAAGAAAAGAGAGGAATGAAGGTCAAGGACCTAGCAGGCACTAATTCCACTAAACATGTTCGAAACTGAAAGAAGAAAAGAGGAAAGAAACTAACCATTCTAAGTAGAATATAGTATGAATCCTTGGAAAATTAGAACAATCCATAGAAGCACCACAGTAAAAAGATAATGATAGAAGTAGACTGTTTTCTACCCAGTGTCTGCAGGGGGAGGGGTCCACTCCCCAAGGTCACCAGGTGGTTCTGAAGGTCTTGTGTTCCCTGTGTGCACACAGAGACCAGAAGCTTCTACTATATCCATGAGAATCCTCAGGTTGAGATGCTGGATTGGAGGGGCCTTCCACCTGCAGGGAATAACTAATTGATCCTTTAGTTGTTGCTGTCAGCTCAATGTGTGTGACCTCTACCATCACAGGGAATCCTAACGACAATGTAATGGGATGAGGAGGAGGAGGAGGAGGGCTCTCAGGGAAGCACTTAGGTCAGGAGACAGCAATTTCATGATGGTATTAGGGCATTTACACACCAGGACTGGGAAAGATCCTTGCCTCCTGGCCCCACGTGAGGTGACAGGGAAAGGACACTCTTAGATATGTAGGCTCTCCAGTCTCCATATCTGTCTACACCTTGACATGCGACTTCCAAGACTACAGAAGAGAATGTGGGAAGTAAGTGTGTGTTGTTTAAAGTCACTCAGTCTTTGTACCTTGTTACAGCAGTTGGAACAGATGAAGACATTAGTGACACAGGAACCCAAGCACTGATGCTCTGGAGTTTCTCTGCTGCTTTTGTTGTGAAAAGTACCTGATAAGTTCCTTCAGTGAGATTCAGAGTGGGCTCGTCACATGTTCCCTCCCACAGACAGGACTAACCAGTTGACTATCCCAGGGCTCTGTGAAATGATGCAGTGGACACGCACAAAGAGGACCTTGGTACAAGGGAGTCAGGGTTTCCTAGAATTTCTGGAACTTTCACTTAAGGTTGATGATTTTTCAAACTTTCCAGAAGATGTGGATGTGATGACTGTGGGATTTGATTCTGATCATCACACAACAGAGTAGTGTTGTACTGAAAGCCCTAAAGGTTAAGCTCTTTTGTTCCCTAGTTCCTTTCAGGATTCTTTCCTTCTCTGTGTTGTGTTTTGTCAGTTTGACTATGATATGCCTTAGAGATCATCAGCTTCTGTTGCTTTTAATGTGAATTCCCTATACTTCCTGGATTTTGATGTCTGTGTCCTTCTGCATATTATGGAACTTTTCAGCTACTATCTTACAGAATAAACCTAATCCCTCCTTTTCTCTCTGTCCATCTCCAGAGACGCTTATGATACAAATATTATTATGTTTTTAAAAGGTCCCTGAGTTCCCTAAGTCTACCTTTGTGGTCCCTTATCTTGGATTCCATCATCTTCTCAGACATTATTTTCTATAATTTTATCTTGAATACCACAGATTTGCTCCTCTCCATCCATCCTTATGTTTTATGGCCTCCACTTGGGATTGTGTCTTGGTTTTAGAGCTTGTTTGTTTGTTTTTAATTTGGACCTGATTCAATTTTAGTTCATCTATCACTGCAGTAGGGGATTCTTAGTGTCTTCTAACCTTTTTTCAAGGCCAGCTAGTATACTAAAAATCATCACTTAAAATTCTAGTACAGACTTCATATTTATGTTTGTATTGATTAAAAACCTGGGAATGAGATTTACATCTGACTCATTCTTTTATGATGAATTTTTCCATCCTCTCATTTCTTTTCAATATCGTATTTTTTCAATTTTTATTTTGTTTTCAGTGCTCTAATTATCATTTTTTATGCACCACACCCAGGGCTCTATGCAATACGTGCCCTCCAGAATGTCCCCCACCAGGCTCACCTAACCCCCCACTACCTCCTACTCCAAAACCCTCAGTTTCTTTCTCAGAGTCCAGTTTCTCAGGATTCATCTCACCCTCAATTTTCCCCAATTCTGTTCTTCTCTCCTTCTTTAAAAATCCTCCGTGTTATTCTTTATACTCCACAAGTAAGTGAAACCATATGATCATTGACTCTCTCTGCTGGACTTATTTCACTCAGCATAATCTCCTCTTGACGTGTCCATGTTGATGCATAAGGCGAATATTTATCCTTTATGATGGAGGCATAATACTCCATTGTATATAGGAACCAAATCCTTATCCACTCGTCTGTTAATGGACATCTTGACCCTTTCCACTGTTTCGCAAATGTGGCCATTGTTGCTATGAATATTGGAATATACATGACCCTTCTTTTCACGACATCTGTATCTTTGGGGTAAATACCCAGAAGTGCATTGGCAGGGTCATAGGGAAGTTCTATTTTTAATTTCTTAAGGAATCTCCACACTGTTTTCCAAAGAGGCTGCACCTACTTGCATTCCCACCAACAGTGTAAGAGGGTTCCCCTTTCTGCACACCTTCTCCAAAACACGTTGTTTACTGTCTTGTTAATATTGGCCAATCTAACTGGTGTAAAGTGGTGTCTCAATATGGTTTTTATTTGAATCTCCCTGATGGCTAAGCATGATGAACATTTTTTCATATGTGTGTTAGCCATTTGTATGTCTTCATTGCAGAAGTGTCTCTTCATCCATTCATTGTTATTTTTCCTAGAGAATGAAATAAGATGAGGGCAATAAATTAAGACAAATAAATTAGGATTTGTCATAATGAATGCTTCTTAAATAGAATATAGATCACAAAAAATAAAATATATATCAATGAAAAAATTAAAAATAGAAAAAATAAAAATGTGTATTTATAAAAATTAAACCTAAAAAATGAGGAGGGAGTAATATAAAATGTAAAGAAAGATGAACCAGAAAATAAGTCAAAAATAAAAATTAAAAAAAAACAAGAATAAAAAGTAAGAAAGCTAAGCCTACTTCCATGGGAACGGAAAGTGTGCCACATTCTATGATCATTACACTTGCTGAGATGGAATTGTTCTGAGGATCTTCTGGGGGAGGTGCCTGCTATGACTATTCTGGGTGGTTTTGCCCTCATGGAAAGGCACCTCTTGGGAGCAGAGGGCAGGGCTTCCTGTAGTTGTATCTGCCCTCCACTAGGTGCCACTGTTTTGCTTCCTCATAGCACTGATGGGTAGGTTGAATATAGCATCTTCTCTCTGGGCAGAGGTTGAAATTTCACATACACCCCACTCTTCAGTGAGCCCTCACAGAGCAGCAATCAACCCCTTTCTCTCCAACGTTTCCATCTGAAACCCATGTTCACCCTACCTGTGTCTGAGCTGCTGTATCTCAGGCACATGATAGAGTTCCAAAACTTCTAGGGACTCCTATGGTGTGGACCCATGCTATTCCTCCAGGGGACAGTATTATATCTTTTTCCATTTTCCTACAGGTCTCAGGAAATACATCTCATGACCAGATTGTGGTTCACTGTTTATGGCAAATCAGACCAGAAAGCCTGCACTTAGACTCACTGTTCAACCGGGTTCCTGGCTCTTTTCCCTAGCATTTGTGTATCACAGTGGTACAACACATCCTTCTTGTGCCTCAGACCTCAGACCCTGGAATTCTGCCCCACTTTTCCACATCAGCACCTTTATGCCAGCCACATCCCCATAGTAGCACACTTCTAAAAGTTCATATTTTGTGCTCTGCTGCTACAATACATTGGGGTACCTTCCAGAAGCAGGCTCCATCCCTGATGTCACCCCCACAGCTCTATCTGTCCCAAGACAACTCTGCACCTATTACATAACAAAAGGAGGTCGGTTTTCTATTTGAAGACTAGTGGGTTTTGTTCTATCAGACCTCTGATTGTCTTCTTGGCTGCTAAGAATGACTTGATGACTACCTAGCTGTGTTCCAGAAATCCAAGCATAGCAACCCCTTCTCCACCATCCTAACTACTCTGTCCCACATTTTCTTGTAGCAAAGAGGGTGTGATCAACTCCTTCTTATAACAGCATATAACTCCTTCTTATTGCTGAAGCTCAAAGTTGAAATCCAGTGTTTTATTTCAGAATATCCTAATTTATTTCTCTCTTTGCTCTGATCCAGTTGTCTTATGGTTCACTTGCTCTTTGAATGAGCAAATTGATGAAATATTATAAAATTATTATATTATTTTGCATTAATGGTTGACATATTTCATCCACCGACATAACCTCTCTCACTAGGAGACTCAGAGAAGAATGCACCTCCTGGCAGTGAGCCTGGGGCTATGAGCAAGTAGTGAGGGGTTCTCCCCAAGGACAAGGATTGCAGGAATATTACTAGCACGACTCCATGTCTCCGTGCAGTGAGCACAGGTGCATTTTGGATGGCATGGCCAGTTTGCAGTCTTCCTGATGCACATGATGCATTCAGGGATGGAAACTGAGGGATGTGGAGAACAGAGGTACTGAACTCATGCATCAAGGTCAAAGAGTCTGATCTGAGAAAATGAAAACAGATAGAACAGAGCTGCAACCTGACGTTTAATTGGAATTGAATTTCCCTGCTGCGTCTGTTGTCAACAGTCCCTGTCAATCCTTCTTTTTTTAATTTATTTTTTATTTATTTATGTATTATTTATTTATTTACTGCTCTCCCATTAGACTGAATTTACTAAGTGAAAGGCAAAGGGCTTGGAACACTGAGAAAAATGAAATATTTGGAGAAAGAAAGTCAAAGAATCCACCAGAAACTTACAGTGGACTGGCAGATTGACTTTGTTAGTTTAGGAGGGATATGATGCATGAATCCTTTTTAAATGTCCCACCGCAGAATGCAGTAGGGCAGAGACTAGAAATGGAGTAAATATTACTAAATGCATGGCCTCACCAGCTACTATGTCACAGGGAGATTAGGCATGTGCTCTTGAGTCCATTGACCACTACTCATCAGTGCCAGTGGGAGTATCTTTGGACAATAGAGTCCCTGCATCTCTCAGAGATTGTGTAAATTTACTTTAGGGATACTCTTTTCTTAACCATTCCAGAGAATGTGGATATGATGATCTTGTGGTATCTGACTCTGAACCACACTGTGAACCATTGTCCCACCATGACAGCTGTCAGGTGTGAACCTCAGCTATTGGATATAAAAGCTGGTATAACCCAGGATGGAAACACAAATCAATAAGACTTTCATCTGCAGGAAGGAATGGAGGCTTTGCTTCAGGAATGACTTCACAATGTAGGAAAGGGCACATACAAGAAATAAAAGATATGCATGTGCCATGGAGGGTGGACATGGGATTAAGTCCATCTACCTGTGTTCTGTGGGCTCCTGAAGACTGTTTTCTCACAATGTTCCACCTCTCAGGTTCCCCAGAAAGTTGCTGCTGAAGATGACACACGAGAAGGAAATATTCTGACTCTCTTTCTGAGTTTCCTTCCAAGTACTGAATCGAGGTTGTAACCAATTTGTCTCTAATTTGCACCATGTTACAACAGAACATTTAACTACCAGACTTTGATAACACCCCGTGACACCAAAGAGGTGAGAGACTGCAGATGATCTGAGAGAAATGACTTCCAGGTTGCCTCCAGTATCTTGATGTAAAATCAATTTTATGGCACTTCCCAATGCCAGGTAACCCCCATCATGGGTGGACATAGTGGCAGCATTCCCAAAGGTGACAGGCAGACCCAAACAGGGACTGGGAGAAGGAAGAGATTCTTCAGAAAGTATCTTCAGGAGAAGCAGGAATGTCCCAAAAGGCCTTCTCCTGTCTCCCTGACCAGAATCATCTCATTGCCACAGAGACACAGATCCCACATTAGAAATAAGATTGTGCCCACAAGGCTGATATTATTTCCACATAAAATTAGACCCACAAACTCCCTTAATGGACAAGGATTTGAATAATATGCTGATTCTTCATTCCATTGCTATAAACGTTACTCTAGATTTCTGCTCCATGGTTACACCCTAGTATAGATATTATGGGCATCAAGCTTTTCCAAATATTCCTTAAACGTATGACATAAACATATTACACATGTCCTTATAGCATCTTCACAGAAACTTCCTCATTTTAATTATGTTTCATTTATATTCCCATAATTGACAATAACCTTTCAAAAACACCTATGTAAAGCAGAATTTTAACAGGGCAGAGAAACTCGAATATTGATGCAAAATTGTTCCTCTGCATCTTCTTCAGGTTCATGTTTCTTCTGGAAAGCATATAAATAATACATTTTCTGAGTTCCTCAGCTACATATCTAGGGGGGAAGCAACTTTATTGCAACATCAGATGCTGGAAACAATTCGAACCCCAAACAACTTCTTAAAAAAACTAAAATCCTGCCCTGTTCATTCTTTGGAAAGGTGCTAATCTTTAAAACCAGTGATTCTTTTTTAATGTCTGCATTATATTAATTGTTTCAAAACTACATTGTACTTCAGTAGTTTTTACTTAGAAAATAAAGAACTGTAAGAACTGAAATCACACCTCTAACAGGAATCTCTACACTCCCCCAGTACTTTTCCTGTCTCACTTTAGTCAGTGACATCTTATCTTGTGTTCCAGTGGGTTGTCCAGGTCTCCTCTCCATTAAACACTGGATCAGGTCCTGTCTATCAAGCAAATCTCCACTTTGCAGGGACAAACTGTGGAGAATCCCTGGATAGAACAAAAGAGCAGTCAAGTTTGCAACAAGCCATCACATAAGAGAAAAGAACCAACCAATAAGAGTGCACAGTCATCTTTTAAGGTTGTTAATAAGCACAACACCATGAGCAAGGGGAAGCCATGGCCAAGTCAAAACAACATTGAAAAACAGAGAGTCCTTCCCAGAAATTGTGGGAATTCTAACAACATACATATGTGCATGAACTAGGACCTTTGCAAAAATGGAGCACAGAGTGACAGACATTATTTCTCAGGAAAAGTCAGTAAATTCCTATCAAAGACATGTTCATTGCTCAGGAAAATTTCAGAATGACCTCTAAGTATTCCAAGACAAGCTCCCTCTAGGACACAGCCTGAAGGAACAAGACCTTGACAGTCTCTGGTAGATAAAAATGCAGATTCTGAGCTTCAGAATGAAGGGGAGGTTGCACCATAAATGAAGGTAATCCGAGGTGGTCCTGAGAGAGAGAACCCAATTCTAGGCAAGACATGATGGGGAGACATAGATGGCAACTCAGAAGCAGAAGGACTCTGGAAAGCAAGAGGCAATGGATGCCAGTGTCTCAATTCTAATTGGTTCTAATGTAAACCCTTGGGACTGTCACACATGACCATTTCATCATGGTTGTGTCTGGAGGGGGTAGTTTGGAATGGAGAGAATGGGGTAGAAGTATCCTTCCCATCTGTACTTCTCAAGGACACTATTTCCAGAAACCTCAACATAAGGGTTGCATTTATTCTCCTACCTGAATCAACCCAAAAAAAAAAAAGTGTGCAAAATATATTACAAAAGCTAAACCAGATGGAAATACATGAATGAGAGTGATGCAACAGAGAACTGTTAATACAAGGTTTAGGGTGGGGTCGAGCATGTTAGACAGGATAGACAGACAGAAGGGACAAACATGGACAGAAGGAGAAACAGTAAAGCCAGAGATAAGGGAGACACAGTGACAAAACACCCAGGAGTCCAGAAGAGATATGAGGACTGAGGTGGAACTTCCCTTCTCACGGGATGAAGGATGGAGACCTCAAACTCTGGGGCTGATAGCTGGGTGCTCCCCTTAACTGTCTCTTTCTCTCACTCATGGCCAATTAGTCAGCAAGTCTTGCCAGTGACAAGTTCAAGACACACTCAGAATTCAACCATTTCTCACCCCTTCGCTGCTGCCACCCTGGACTGGGCTCCTATCAGTTTTCACTTGGATGCCCTCAAGAATCTCCTCACCTTCCAGATTCAAAACTCCCATGTCCCTATCCCACTCCTAACTACTCTCCACACCGGAGTCAGTCAGAGAACCCTTTACCATGTGGAGAAAGAGAGGGTTGTTGCTGGTTTGTGGCTTGTCTTCCCTACTCAAAGGTAAGCCCCATGAAGGCAAGTTCTTCTATTTCTGTTCACTGCTGTATTCACAGAGTCCAGGGAGGGGTACAGTTTGTAGTTAGAACCAAATAAATATTGGTTAATGAACTACACAAACAGTTATAGAACTGTACAGTAGATTTCTGGGTAAAGAATAAAGGATTGGGTGCCTGGTGGCTCAGTGGGTTAAGCCACTGCCTTCAGCTCGGGTCATGATCTCAGGGTCCTTAGATCGAGTCCCGCATCAGGCTCTCTGCTCAGGGGGGAGCCTGCTTCCTCCTCTCCCTCTCTGCCTGCTTCTCTGCCTACTTGTGAACTCTCTGTCAAATAAATAAATAAAATCTTAAAAAAAAAAAAGAATTAGCATGATTCGCTCTAGTTCCATCCATGTGGTCGCAAATGGCAAGATTTCATTTCTTTTGATGGCTGCATAGTATTCCATTGTGTATATATACCACATCTTCTTGATCCATTCATCTGTTGATGGACATCTAAGTTCTTTCCATAGTTTGGCTATTGTGGACATTGCTGCTATAAACATTCGGGTGCATGTGCCCCTTTGGATCACTACATTTGTATCTTTAGGGTAAATGCCCAATAGTGCAATTGCTGGGTCATAGGGCAGTTCTATTTTCAACATTCTGAGGAACCTCCATGCTGTTTTCCAGAGTGGCTGCACCAGCTTGCATTCCCACCAACAATGTAGGAGGGTACCCCTTTATCCACATCCTCGCCAAGCAGAGAAAGACAACTATCATATGATCTCCCTGATATGAGGAAGTGGTGATGCAACATGGAGGCTTAAGTGGGTAGGAGAAGAATAAATGAAACAAGATGGGATTGGGAGGGAGACAAACCATAAGTGACTCTTAATCTCACAAAACAAACTGAGGGTGCTGGGGGGAGGGGGTTTGGGAGAAGGGGGTGGGATTATGGACATTGGGGAGGGTATGTGCTTTGGTGAGTGCTGTGAAGTGTGTAAACCTGGTGATTCACAGACCTGTACCCCTAGGGATAAAAATATATGTTTATAAAAAATAAAAAATTTAAAAAAAAAAAGAATAAAGGATCTGCATTTTGTATTCATTTGTGGGCTTTCAGAATGGTAGGGTTCTAGAAATCATCTCTCTCTCTCTCTCTCTCTCTCTCTCTCTTTTTTTTTTTTTTTTTTTTTGTCACTGAGACTACAATGGCCTCTTCATAATGTTCACTGCATGAACTAGTGGAAAGAATGTCCGATAGGTTGACTACATTACATGGTGCCCAGAACTGGCCTGGACAGAATACGGATGCTGTTCTGTCCCCATGTACAAAAGCAGGTACATGTAAAGAGCAGAGGTCATAAGCAATGGCCAATCTGCAGGAAAACTACCATGAGTTGAAAGAATTCTGCACCAGCGACACACAGTGCAGAGGTGACGAAGATAACTCTTCTCTTTGAGGACTAAGAAAATTGTAGGCATCTCTGCTTCTACCTGCATGTGAACAAGTACCATGGTGGTATATGTGTTCTGAAGGAGATGCACACGGGGAACATTGGGAGCCACGAAGAAGTAAGTGATCATCTTACCTGAGGAGGCCACGTGGTCAAGGAAGGACTTCTGAGGAAGTTTTTAGCTGAGCTGAACCATGTCTCGGGACGATGTCTAGCAGATGAGAAAAAGCACAATGAGGGAAGAAGGCAGAGACTGTGTGAAGCCCAGCGCACATGGTCGCCTTCCCGAGTGGATCCTGGGAGGAAGTTAACAAAACGGGGAAGGACAGGAAACCCTTATGGCACACATTCCTCTAAGGACAGAACCTGTGCTTTCCAACGCTCATGGACACTCCTCCTCTGAAACTACCATTTCCCCCTAGAAAGGTGACCAATAAAGGGGCTTAACTGAGTTGAAAAGATGAGGAGACAGAAATCAGAGAAGGGAATCAACTATCTAGTTTCCACTCCAGTTTATGGGAAGACTGATGCATGTCTGTAGACCATGGTGTTCCCTGTTATTGTCAGCACCTACAAAGAACAATGTGGCTTCTCACCAGTTCTGTCCCAAAGCATGACATGGCTGCTGGGAGGCTCCATGTGGGGCAACACGGTCTATTTCCTGGTTGTGCAGCTCCTGAGGCATTCCCATTAGAGTTCCACTCCTTTGTTCTAAATGCACTTTGTACAAACGGACAGAATCTGAAACAGAGATCATGTTTTCAGGAAAGCATAATGGTTCTTATTTTATGATTAAAATAGAAAACCAGGAGGGTGGCAGAGTAGCAATAAATTTGCATTGTTTTGACAGAGACTACATTCTAGTCACAGTTAACACCCACAGTCAAGGTCCACAATGTCTCAATGTAAGTAAGTTCTTGGGACAGTAGGAGACACACATTTGTCGAGCCTCCTAATGAGCCTCAGTAATGCAGAAAAACTATTCTCAACAAAAGGAGATTCCACACATGTCCACTCTGTCCACACTCTGTGGGAGTGTGGGCAGGTGTGGCTGCAGAAATGGGTCCTCTCCATGCACTGGTGACAAGGAAAGAAGGCTCCTGGTTTGAGGCAAAGAGCACCTGCTGTTCCCAGGTGGTGACTGCAGCTCACAGCTGAGGTTAGCAGTGGAGCTGAGTGGAGAATGTGGGAGTTATGGGCCTAGTCAGAGGCTGCCACTTGACATGACATCCACAGGCTGGTGCCTGAGTGTCGGATTTGTTCAGGCACCGGTTTCTTCTGCAGCAGGACAGCTCCCCAATGCTGTGCTTCCTCCTGGTGCCACACGTCTTCCATGGACAGGTCTTTCTGAATTTCTAACTCAACCTTCTCTGGTCCACCTCTTGCTGTCTTTGGTTCTCTTCTCCACAGACAGTAGAAAATTTCCTGAACAACAAGGGAGTTCTTCTCTTTTTTGGGACAAAGAACTCCTGGGTCAAGAATGTGTGTGGATGAGGCTGAAGCAAGTGGCTTCTGTCTGCTCTTTCAGATCTTCCTCAAGCTGGTGCTTCCAACTGCTGCCTTCAGAGCTGTCAGTCATTAAAGCCAGTGATTCCTGATGCAGGCAACAACACGACTGTGTCCACAAGGATTGATTCTGGGGCAAAGAAGCCCTACAGAGAAAGTACATAGAGTACAATGTCCCATTTATGAATTCTACAGAATTAAAGCCAGTATAAAGTGACATGAGGAAGAACAATAGTTATGTGGGAACAGGGAGGACAAGGGAAAGGGAAGGAGGAATTCCAGGGGGAAATCTGGACATTTTAGGGAGAATTGGTGCACTCACTGTCGGTAATGTTAATTGCAGCACCTGTGTTTATCATATCACACACTCCATATGTGGGCTGTTGATCTTGTGTTGAGTATACACATTGAACTTATTATAGGTAATAACAAAGGTGATTCTGGAGGGACATAGAGAGATCAGAAGATATGAAAATACACCTACACGATGCTGATTTTCTCTATATTTATGGTAAAGTATAAAATACGCAAAATCAATCCATCTCCATTAGAGGATGGGTTCCACATGCCTCATAGCCTGACACTCTGTCCTGCAGATTTTTTGGGGGGGGCAGCAATTCCTGTGGGGGGAGCACTGACCTAGATGCTGGGGTCAGTCTCACCCCATATATGTTCATGGACACCCTACAAACACAATATACACCCTGGAATGTTATATAATAAAAAACTTTTTTTTTTCAAAATTTGTCATTAGCACTAAATTAAAGGTATTCACAACTGTGGGTCACAGCCTCTCTGTCAGAATAGATCCCCAAGCTGAATATATAGCCAGAGGACATGCAAATAGGGCCTCCCCTCTGCTGATTTAACCAGCACAGCCAAGATCCTGCAGCTGGGAGAGGAGCCCCAGGCCCGGGATACCCAGGTGTTCATTCAGTGATCAGGACAGGACACAGACAACTCACCATGGATTTTGTGCTGGGCTGGGTTTTCCTTCTTGCTCTTTTAAAAGGTAATTTATGGAGAAAAAAAAATTGAGTATGTGAGTGAATGTGAGTGAGAGAAAAACAGGATATGTGATAGTTTCCTGACCAAGATGTCTTCCATCTGCAGGTGTCCAGTGTGAGGTGCAGCTGGTGGAGTCTGGGGGAGACCTGGTGAAGCCTGGGGGGTCCCTGAGACTCTCCTGTGCAGCCTCTGGATTCACCTTCAGTAGCTACTGGATGGACTGGGTCCGCCAGGCTCCAGGGAAGGGGCTGCAGTGGGTCGCACGTATTAGCTATGATGGAAGTAGCACATACTACGCAGACTCTGTGAAGGGCCGATTCACCATCTCCAGAGACAACGGCAAGAACACGCTGTATCTGCAGATGAACAGCCTGAGAGCCGAGGACAGGGCCGTGTATTACTGTGCGAGAGACACAGTGAGGGGCCCTCAGTGTGAGCCAGGACAGTAAGCTCCCTGTTGACACAGGATGTGCTGAGCTGCAGGGGCACTCAGGGCAGCAGAGAGCGCTCAGCATCCACAGCAGAGATCAGACCCAGGAGCAGGTGCAGTGGGTAGGACTTCCTTTTGAGATCAGGGATTTCCTCTCCAGACTCTCAGCTGTCCACAGGGATTTTTTTTTTCTTTCATCTCTCGTACCTCGTGTTCTCTGTGCAGCCAACCACAAGAATATAACTTTGCTTCCACACAGCAGAGATCTCACCAGTCTCTGGGGAACTTCCCTTCATCAACCTCTTCTATGTCCCATTTTCGTTCTCCACAGAAGCACATGCTGCAGATTCCCATCGTCCTTGAGAAGCACCTGCACAGCCCAGGCTCTCTGCATGCTGCATGCCTGTTCTCTGCCCTCAGCGGGGCACACACTGTCCCCACATGTTTATGACTGCCCAAGTCAGTTCTTGTCCTCCTGGCTCCAGTGTATCCTCTGGCTCATTGTACATGTGGGCGGACACAGGTGATCAGGAACTGCCCTTCTGAAGGCACCGCTGCATTTCCTGGATGGAAAAGGAGTCCACCTGCTATGAGGGACGCTCAGATTTCCCCATGAAACTGGCGGGATGACAATCCAGAGAGGAAAACCCATCCTTTCCTGCTGGGTCCTGTTCTGGTGGGGAGAGTCCATGAGAGCGTCCTTGGTGACTGTGTTTGAGACGTGTTTCCTGCTTCCACACAGGGAATCCATGAGAATCCTGAGGTCCAGCTGGCAGGTCCCTGATCCCTGCCCTCCCTGTGCTGTCCCTTGAATATCCATCATAAACCACCCCCAACCTCATTCTCTCCTTCTTCTGACTTCTCCCTCAACCTGTCCTGTATCCTGAGCCCCATGGAACTGGGGTCCTGTCACACTGACAAGATCTTCACCAAGTGTCAGATGGAGAAAGGCTCAATAATGAATGTGTCCCATGATGGGAGGGCTCTGAAGTGGGGATGAAATGGGGATATATGGCTCAAACCATGACCCAGAAATAAAATAATGTAGCAGGTACTATATGAGACAATACTGTCACTTCCTCTCATATCCCTGCTTTTGTCCCATTGAACTGGCCAAGATTTCCCCTAGAGAATTCATAAATATCTTCTGGGCTGTTTGCTCTCTTGATTTCCTGTGAAACCAGTACTGATCTCCGCACATCAGAGGAGTCACAGGAATGGCCCTTCCACTCAGAGTCCTTCTACTCTTGTAACGTCGAGGGGGGGTCTGCATGGAATGCATCTTCTGTGTCTGAGGTGAATCTATTTGCCTGTAGCTGGAGAAGGGTCAGGCCCACCCCTCACCTCAGCATGAAGCATCTTGGGATGGTCGTTCCCAAGAAGAGGGACACTCATTAGCGGGTCTTCTGTGTGTTGGCAGCTGTCCTGTGTGTGTATTTAATACATTACATGAATGTCTAAGAATAGTTACTAATCTAGTGTACTGGCCTCCTGTGAGTCTCCTTGTGTTGTGTTCACTGATCCAGATGAACCTGGACAAGGAGTCCCAGGTGTGCAGAACCTCACAGACTCTCTCACTTACCTGTGTCACCACCAAGTTCTCTTGAGCACCTGTGGACTTTCAGTATTCTCCATTGTTCCCCAAATCTCATCTCTCAGGGTTTTCTCTGCATAATCAGCAGGCTGTCCCCAGCTGTGTTTCTTATGAGGTATATATACATTTCTTTCTGTTCTAATATACAAACATTGGCAGAAAATGTCTGATGCATTGCCTAATTGTCATATCCCTCTTTTCATAATAACCTTGGTATGTTTCATTTACTGATAACCTCTGATGAATTCTTACACTATAAATCTGTATATTTTTAGATACTGCTACTCCTGGAAGTACTATTGGAATTACTTACATAACTGGCAATATATTTTACAACCAAAAAAAGTTCACATAATTATATTTAACAGATGAATTTACTGTGCAATATAACTTATAAAAAACAACCTAAAGTAACAATCTGCTAGGGATGTTCATTCAAGATATTATAATGCCCACTTCCCATTATTCTATTATTTGTAGAGTTATTTAGTATAAAATATAAAACATAATAGTGAGGGGGAGACAAGATGGCGGGGAAGTAGGAGGAGGCCCCGTTTCAACCTGTACCCTAAAGTGAGCTGATTACCTGCCAATGAAATCCGATCACCCATGAAATCAGCCTGAGACTAGAATTACACACGTCTGGATCTCTATGGGGGCAGAAGACACCAGTGGGCAAGTACAGAGGAGTGGTAACATCGGACTAATATGGGAAGATAAGTAAAAGGGGGAGGGAGCCACCAGAAGAGACCCATTGGAAATAAAAAGCGCCCTGCGACTGGGGACCAGCATTAACTTGGAGTCTGGATGAAAGCACTCAAAAAGAACAAAGAATTGCAGGGGGAAGTTCTGGGAATCAGGGTGGTTAGGGACAGAGGCTTAAGTCCCTGGACTCAGGACAGCCACCCCTGGTGCTGAGCCAGAGAGAGTGCAGTGAGGAAGCCATGTCTTGGTCCCTGAGCCACAAGCAGGTCTGAGAGCATGTGGGGTCCAGCTCCTGTGAGGGGCTGGGAGCCGTGTCAGCCAGCAGAAGCACAGACATTTTTGCAGTCCCCAAAAACACACCATGTCGTGCTATTAGAGCCTGAGTCGTGCCCCACACCCTCCCCTGAGAGATGTGCATGCAGGTGCCATCCCAGTGCTCTCCGTCCCGGAAGGCCTGAGTACTCTCAGTCTGGGCCAGCGGGAAAATCTCAGTGTGCTATCGCTGCTTGGAACCTCTCTGGCAGTCTGGAGCTGCCCAGAGAGCCACTGCTGTTGTCGTTTTGGGTACAAGCAGGAGTTCCTGTGTCCCCAGGGCCGGCAACACGGGACATGCTCTTCCTGCGGCAAAGGGGGATCTTATGTGCTCTGCAGCTCCCAGAGGGGAATAGACTGAGGTTTCTCTCTGAGAGGGAGGTCTGGGTGCAATCTCTTTCCTCTAAACCTCCAAAGACCATCAAAAGCTGTCAAAGGAAGAGAAAACAAATGAACAAACAAACATAAAAACCTCCAGAGAACAAAGGCCTGAAAAACAGGTTTCCTCAGAGCCCACCCTCTTGAGGGGGGCTGGAGGACTTAACTCAGGGAACACTGCCTGAAAACCTACATGGCAGGCTCCTCCCCCAGGAAGCCAACCAGGGTAAAAAAAAAAAAAAAAAAAAAAAAAAGACCACAAGAGAACAACCACCACGACTTCATAGATACAACCTTTATTTTTAATTCGTTCCCAATATTCTGGTTCATTCTTTTATAGATAATTTTTTAACCTATTTACCAACACAGTGAGATGTCCAGTACATCAAATTCATAGTAAACTTTTAACCTGAGCATTTTGATACATATTCCCGTTTTCCTTTTGCTTTTCCATTTTTTAAATTTTTTAATTTAATTTTAGTTTAGTTTAGTTTATTCTTTTCTATTTTTAGTTTTTAATATTAATATAGAGTTAAACTTCAAGATAATCCCAATCCCCCAATCAATGCTAACGCTATAGGTAAACCAATTTTTAATCCCCCTTTATCTTAGGAAAGTTGAATCCTTAACAAAGATATCAAAATACATCCAGGAAAAATCAAAACAACCTCTCGCCCATACTGAAAATTTATAACTACGCTCCCATATTTTTCATCCTCCGCTGTGTCTATGTATTTGAGCTTTTCTAATATTATATAAATCTTATAATTGGAGTTCTTCTTTATAAGGTTTTTTTTAATTTCACATATATATACACATATATATATATATATATTCTCATCTCAAATACTTTTTTTTTTCTTTTTTTTTTTAATTTATTTTTTATTTTCAGCATAACAGTATTCATTATTTTTCACCACACCCAGTGCTCCATGCAATTCGTGCCCTTTATAATACCCACCACCTAGTACCCCAAACTCCCACCCCCCACCCCTTCAAAATCCTCAGATTGTTTTTCAGAGTCCATAGTCTCTCATGGTTCACCTCCCCTTCCAATTTCCCCCAACTCCCTTCTCCTCTCTAACTCCCCAGTCCTCCATGCTATTTGTTATGCTCCACAAATAAGTGAAACCATATGATAATTGACTCTCTCTGCTTGACTTATTTCACTCAGCATAATAATCTCTTCCAGTCCCGTCCATGCTGCTACAAAAGTTGGGTATTTGTCCTTTCTTTTTTTTTTTTTTTTTTTTTTTATAAACATATATTTTTATCCCCAGGGGTACAGGTCTGTGAATCACCAGGTTTACACACTTCACAGCACTCACCAAAGCACATACCCTCCCCAATGTCCATAATCCCACCCCCTTCTCCCAAACCCCCTCCCCCCAGCAGCCCTCAGTTTGTTTTGTGAGATTAAGAGTCATTTATGGTTTGTCTCCCTCCCAATCCCATCTTGTTTCTTTGATTCTTCTCCTACCCACTTAAGCCTCCATGTTGCATCACCACTTCCTCATATCAGGGAGATCATATGATAGTTGTCTTTCTCTGCTTGACTTATTTCGCTAAGCATGATACGCTCTAGTTGCATCCATGTTGTCCCAAATGGCAAGATTTCATTTCTTTTGATGGCTGCATAGTATTCCATTGTGTATATATACCACATCTTCTTGATCCATTCATCTGTGGATGGACATCTAGGTTCTTTCCATAGTTTGGCTATTGTGGACATTGCTGCTATAAACATTCGGGTGCATGTGCCCCTTTGGATCACTACATTTGTATCTTTAGGGTAAATACCCAATAGTGCAATTGCTGGGTCATAGGGCAGTTCTATTTTCAACATTCTGAGGAACCTCCATGCTGTTTTCCAGAGTGGCTGCACCAGCTTGCATTCCCACCAACAGTGTAGGAGGGTTCCCCTTTCTCCACATCCTCGCCAGCATCTGTCATTTCCTGACTTGTTGATTTTAGCCATTCTGACTGGTGTGAGGTGATACCTCATTGTGGTTTTGATTTGTATTTCCCTGATGCCGAGTGATATGGAGCACTTTCTCATGTGTCTGTTGGCCATCTGGATGTCTTCATTGCAGAAATGTCTGTTCATGTCCTCTGCCCATTTCTTGATTGGATTATTTGTTCTTTGGGTGTTGAGTTTGCTAAGTTCTTTATAGATTCTGGACACTAGTCCTTTATCTGATATGTCGTTTGCAAATATCTTCTCCCATTCTGTCAGTTGTCTTTTGATTTTGTTAACTGTTTCCTTTGCTGTGCAAAAGCTTTTGATCTTGATGAAATCCCAATAGTTCATTTTTTCCCTTGCTTCCCTTGCCTTTTGCGTTGTTCCTAGGAAGATGTTGCTGCGGCAGAGGTCGAAGAGGTTGCTGCCTGTGTTCTCCTCAAGGATTTTGATGGATTCCTTTCGCACATTGAGGTCCTTCATCCATTTTGAGTCTATTTTTGTGTGTGGTGTAAGGAAATGGTCCAATTTCATTTTTCTGCATGTGGCTGTCCAATTTTCCCAGCACCATTTATTGAAGAGGCTGTCTTTTTTCCATTGGACATTCTTTCCTGCTTTGTCGAAGATGAGTTGACCATAGATTTGAGGGTCTATTTCTGGGCTTTCTATTCTGTTCCATTGATCTATTTGTCTGTTTTTGTGCCAGTACCATGCTGTCTTGATGATGACAGCTTTGTAATAGAGCTTGAAGTCCGGAATTGTGATGCCACCAACGTTGGCTTTTTTTTTCAATATCCCTTTGGCTATTCGAGGTCTTTTCTGGTTCCATATAAATTTTAACATTATTTGTTCCATTTCTTTGAAAAAGATGGATGGTACTTTGATAGGAATTGCATTAAATGTGTAGATTGCTTTAGGTAGCATAGACATTTTCACAATATTTATTCTTCCAATCCAGGAGCATGGAACATTTTTCCATTTCTTTGTGTCTTCCTCAATTTCTTTCATGAGTACTTTATAGTTTTCTGAGTATAGATTCTGTGTCTCTTTGGTTAGGTTTATTCCTAGGTATCTTATGGTTTTGGATGCAATTGTAAATGGGATTGACTCCTTAATATCTCTTTCTTCTGTCTTGCTGTTGGTGTAGAGAAATGCAACTGATTTCTGTGCATTGATTTTATATCCTGACACTTTACTGAATTCCTGTATAAGTTCTAGCAGTTTTGGAGTGGAGTCTTTTGGGTTTTCCACATATAGTATCATATCATCTGCGAAGAGTGATAATTTGACTTCTTCTTTGCCGATTTGGATGCCTTTAATTTCCTTTTGTTGTCTGATTGCTGAGGCTAGGACCTCTAGTACTATGTTGAATAGCAGTGGTGATAATGGACATCCCTGCCGTGTTCCTGACCTTAGTGGAAAAGCTTTCAGTTTTTCTCCATTGAGAATGATATTTGCGGTGGGTTTTTCATAGATGGCTTTGATGATATTGAGGTATGTGCCCTCTATCCCTACACTTTGAAGAGTTTTGATCAGGAAGGGATGCTGTACTTTGTCAAATGCTTTTTCAGCATCTATTGAAAGTATCATATGGTTCTTGTTCTTTCTTTTATTGATGTGTTGTATCACATTGACTGATTTGCGGATGTTGAACCAACCTTGCAGCCCTGGAATAAATCCCACTTGGTCGTGGTGAATAATCTTTTTAATGTACTGTTGAATCCTATTGGCTAGTATTTTGTTGAGTATTTTCGCATCTGTGTTCATCAAGGATATCGGTCTATAGCTCTCTTTTTTGGTGGGATCCTTGTCTGGTTTTGGGATCAAGGTGATGCTGGCCTCATAAAATGAGTTTGGAAGTTTTCCTTCCATTTATATTTTTTGGAACAGTTTCAGGAGAATAGGAATTAGTTCTTCTTTAAATGTTTGGTAGAATTCCCCCGGGAAGCCATCTGGCCCTGGGCTTTTGTTTGTTTGAAGATTTTTAATGACTGTTTCAATCTCCTTACTGGTTATGGGTCTGTTCAGGCTTTCTATTTCTTCCTGGTTCAGTTGTGGTAGTTTATATGTTTCTAGGAATGCATCCATTTCTTCCAGATTGTCAAATTTATTGCCGTAGAATTGCTCTTAGTATGTTCTTATAATAGTTTGTATTTCTTTGGTGTTAGTTGTGATCTCTCCTCTTTCATTCATGATTTTATTTATTTGGGTCCTTTCTCTTTTCTTTTTGATAAGTCGGGCCAGGGGTTTATCAATTTTATTAATTCTTTCAAAGAAACAGCTCCTACTTTCGTTGATTTGTTCTATTGTTTTTTTGGTTTCTATTTCATTGATTTCTGCTCTGATCTTTATGATTTCTCTTCTCCTGCTGGGCTTAGGGTTTCTTTCTTGTTCTTTCTCCAGCTCCTTTAGGTGTAGGGTTAGGTTGTGTACCTGAGACCTTTCTTGTTTCTTGAGAAAGGCTTGTACCGCTATATATTTTCCTCTCAGGACTGCCTTTATTGTGTCCCACAGATTTTGAACCGTTGTATTTTCATTATCATTTGTTTCCATGATTTTTTTCAATTCTTCTTTAATTTCCCGGTTGACCCATTCATTCTTTAAAAGGATACTGTTTAGTCTCCATGTATTTGGGTTCTTTCCAAACTTCCTTTTGTGGTTGAGTTCTAGCTTTAGAGCATTGTGGTCTGAAAATATGCAGGGAATGATCCCAATCTTTTGATACCGGTTGAGTCCTGATTTAGGACCGAGGATGTGATCTATTCTAGAGAATGTTCCATGTGCACTAGAGAAGAATGTGTATTCTGTTGCTTTGGGATGAAATGTTCTGAATATATCTGTGATGTCCATCTGGTCCAGTGTGTCGTTTAAGGCCTTTATTTCCTTGCTGATCTTTTGCTTGGATGATCTGTCCATTTCAGTGAGGGGAGTGTTAAAGTCCCCTACTATTATTGTATTGTTGTTGATGTGTTTCTTTGATTTTGTTATTAATTGGTTTATATAGTTGGCTGCTCCCACGTTGGGGGCATAGATATTTAAAATTGTTAAATCTTCTTGTTGGACAGACCCTTTGAGTATGATATAGTGTCCTTCCTCATCTCTTATTATAGTTTTTGGCTTAAAATCTAATTGATCTGATATAAGGATTGCCACTCCTGCTTTCTTCTGATGTCCATTAGCATGGTAAATTCTTTTCCACCCCCTCACTTTAAATCTGGAGGTGTCTTCGGGCTTAAAATGAGTTTCTTGGAGGCAACATATAGATGGGTTTTGTTTTTTTATCCATTCTGATACCCTGTGTCTTTTGACAGGGGCATTTAGCCCATTCACATTTAGGGTAACTATTGAGAGATATGAATTTAGTGCCATTGTATTGCCTGTAAGGTGACTGTTATTGTATATGGTCTCTGTTCCTTTCTGATCTACCACTTGTAGGCTCTCTCTTTGCTTAGAGGACCCCTTTCAATATTTCCTGTAGAGCTGGTTTGGTATTTGCAAATTCTTTCAGTTGTTGTTTGTCCTGGAAGCTTTTAATCTCTCCTTCTATTTTCAATGATAGCCTAGCTGGATATAGTATTCTGGGCTGCATGTTTTTCTCGTTTAGTGCTCTAAAAATATCATGCCAGCTCTTTCTGGCCTGCCAGGTCTCTGTGGATAAGTCAGCTGCCAATCTAATATTTTTACCATTGTATGTTACAGACTTCTTTTCCCGGGCTGCTTTCAGGATTTTCTCTTTGTCACTGAGACTTGTAAATTTTACTATTAGGTGACGGGGTGTGGGCCTATTCTTATTGATTTTGAGGGGCGTTCTCTGAACCTCCTGAATTTTGATGCTCGTTCCCTTTGCCATATTGGGGAAATTCTCCCCAATAATTCTCTCCAGTATACCTTCTGCTCCCCTCTCTCTTTCTTCTTCTTCTGGAATCCCAATTATTCTAATGTTGTTTCGTCTTATGGTGTCACTTAATTCTCGAATTCTCCCCTCGTGGTCCAGTAGCTGTTTGTCCCTCTTTTGCTCAGCTTCTTTATTCTCTGTCATTTGGTCTTCTATATCACTAATTCTTTCTTCTGCCTCATTTATCCTAGCAGTTAGAGCCTCCATTTTTGATTGCACCTCATTAATAGCTTTTTTGATTTCAACTTGGTTAGATTTTAGTTCTTTTATTTCTCCAGAAAGGGCTTTTATATCTCTCGAGAGGGTTTCTCTAATATCTTCCATGCCTTTTTCGAGCCCGGCTAGAACCTTGAGAATTGTCATTCTGAACTCTAGATCTGACATATTACCGATGTCTGTATTGATTAGGTCCCTAGCCTTTGGTACTGCCTCTTGTTCTTTTTTTTGCGTTGAATTTTTACGTCTTGTCATTTTGGCCAGATAAGAGTAAATGAAGGGGCAAGTAAAATACTAAAAGGGTGGCAACAACCCCAGGAAAATATGCTTTAACTAAATTAGAAGAGATCCAAAATCGTGAGTGGGGAGAAAGGGGATAAAAAGAGGTTCAAAAAGGAAGAAAGAAAAAAAAAGAAAAGAAAAAAAATTTTTTTAAAAAAAGAAAACACCTGAGAAAAATGTAAAAAAGAAAAAATATATATATTAGATAAACTAGTAAAAAATCGTTAAAAAAGAAAAAGGTAACAGTTAAAAAAAAAAAAATTTTACCCGAAGGCGAGAAGAAAAAGAAAAAAAGAAAAAAAAATGAAAAAGAAAAAATTAAATTAACTGCAAGACTAAAAAAAAATCACAGGAAAAAAGCCATGAGTTCCGTGCTTTCCTTTCTCCTCCTCTGGAATTCTGCTCTCCTTGGTATTGAAACCGCACTCCTTGGTAGGTGAACTTGGTCTCGGCTGGATTTCTTGTTGATCTTCTGGGGGAGGGGCCTGTTGTAGTGATTCTCAAGTGTCTTTGCCCCAGGCGGAATTACACCGCCCTTACCCGGGGCCGGGGTGAGTAATCCGCTCGGGTTTGCTTTCAGGAGCTTTTGTTCCCTGAGCGCTTTCCGTAGAGTTCCGGAGGACGGGAACACAAATGGCGGCCTCCTGGTCTCCGGCCCGGAGGAGCCGAGAGCCCAGGGCCCCACTCCTCAGTGCGCCCTCAGAGAACAGCGCCCAGTTACTCCCGTCTGCCTGACCTCCGGCCGCGCTCCGAGCTCACCGAGCCTGTGATCGGTTCAAGGTAACACCGAGCTGTGAGCTTACTGTCGGCTCTGTCTCTGTAGCCGGCTTTCCCGTTCCAATACCCGCAAGCTCTGCGACACTCAGACACCCCCGATCCTTCTGTGACCCTGCGGGACCTGAGGCCACGCTGACCCCGCGTGGGCTTCGCCCCGGTTTAGCCTCTGGAGCAATGTCCCTCAGCGGAACAGACTTTTAAAAGTCCTGATTTTGTGCGCGGTTGCTCCGCCGCTTGCCGGGAGCCGGCCCCTCCCCCCGGGGTCTATCTTCCCGTCGCTTTGGATTCACTTCTCCGCTGGTCCTACCTTTCAGAAAGTGGTCATCTCAAATACTTTTGTCAGTCTTTTTGTTTGTCTGTTTTTGTTGTATACTTGATAAATCTTACCTTGGAGCCAATTTGGGCTTAGACTTCTCTTTTTTTTTTAATTAATTTATTTTCAGAAAAACAGTACTCATTATTTTCTCACCACACCCAGTGCTCCATGCAATCCATGCCTTCTATAATACCCACCACCTGGAACCCCGACCTCCCACCGCCCCGCCACTTCAAACCCCTCAGATTCCTGTCTCATATTGAGAGTCCATAGTCTCTCATGGCTCACCTCCCCTTCCAATTTCCCACAAATCCCTTCTCCTCTCTAACTCCCCATGACCTCCATGCTATTTCTTATGCTCCACAAGTAAGTGAAACCATATGATAATTGACTCTCTCTGCTTGACTTATTTCACTCAGCATAATCTCTTCCAGTCCCGTCCATGTTGCTACAAAAGTTGGGTATTCATCCTTTCTGATGGAGGCATAATACCCCATAGTGTATATGGACCACATCTTCCTTATCCATTCGTTTGTTAAAGGGCATCTTGGTTCTTTCCACAGTTTGGCGACCGTGGCCATTGCTTCTATAAACATTGGGGTACAGATGGCCCTTCTTTTCACTACACCTGTATCCTTGGGGTAAATACCCAGGAGTGCAATGGCAGGGTCATAGGGAAGTTCTATTTTTAATTTCTTGAGGAATCTCCACACTGTTCTCCAAAGAGGCTGCACCAACTTGCATTCCCACCAACAGTGGAAGAGGGTTCCTCTTTCTCCACATCCCCTCCAACACATGTTTCCTGTTTTGTTAATTTTAGCCATTCTAACTTGTGTAAGGTGATATCACAATTTGGTTTTAATTTGAATCTCCCTGAGGGCTAGTGATGATGAACTTTTTTCATGTGTCTGATAGCCATTTGTATGTCTTGATTGGAGAAGTGTTTGTTCATATCTTCTGCCCATTTTTTTATATGTTTGCCTGTTTTGTGTGTGTTCAGTTGGAGGAGTTCATTATAGATCCTGGATATCAACCTTTTGTCTGTACTGTCATTTGCATATATCTTCTCCCATTCTGTGGGTTGCCTCTTTGTTTCTTTGACTGTTTCCTTGGCTGTGCAGAAGCTTTTGATTTTGATGAAGTCCCAAAAGTTTATTTTCGTTTTTGTTTCCTTTGCCTTTGGAGACATATCTTGAAAGAAGTTGCTGTGGCTCATATCGAAGAGATTACTGCCTATGTTCTCCTCTAGGATTCTGATGGGTTCCTGTCTCACATTGAGGTCTTTTATCCATTTTCAGTTTATCTTTGTGTACGGTGTAAAAGAAGGGTCGAGTTTCATTCTTCTACTTACAGCTGTCCAGTTTTCCCAGCACCATTTATTGAAGAGACTGTCTTTTTTCCACTGTATATTTTTTCCTGTTTTGTCGAAGATTATTTGACCATAGAGTTGAGGGTCCATATCTGGGCTCTCTACTCTATTCCACTGGTCTATGTATCTGTTTTTATGCCAGTACCATGCTGTCTTGGTGATCACAGCTTTGTAGTAAAGATTGAAATCAGGCATCACATTACCTGATTTATGCCCATTTTTTGATGTGATTGTCTGTTTTTTTGAGTGTTGAGTTTGAGTTCTCTCTACATCTTGGATATTAGCCTTTTTTCTGTAGTGTCTTCTGCAAATATCTTCTCCCATTTGTGCATTGTCTCTTTGTTTTGTTGACTGTTTCCTTTGCAGTGCAAAAGCTTTTGATCTTGATGAAGTCACAAAACATCATTTTTGCTTTTGTCCACTTTGTCTTTGGAGACATGTCTTGAAAGAATTAGCTTGGCCAATGTCGGAGTGGTTACTGCCTATGTTCTCCTCTAGGATTTGGATGATTCCTGTCTCATATTGAGGTCTTTCATCCATCTTGAGTTTATATTTGTGTATGGTGTAAGTGAATGGTCGAGTTTCATTCTTCTGTATATAGGTAATTTCCCCAGCACCAATTATTGAAGAGACTGTCTTTTTTCCATTGGATATTTTTTCCTGCTTGCTCATTTATTTGATCATAGAGTTGAGGGTCCATGACTCGACTGTCTTCTCTGTTCCATTGGTCTAAGTGTCTGTTTTTTACCAGTACCATGCTGTCTTTTTTTTTTTTTTTTAGTTTCTTTTTAGTGTACCTGAATTCATTGTTTATGTACCACACCCAGTATTCCATGAATTATATGCCGACCATAATACTACCATGCTCACCCAACCACTCCCGCCCCTTAAAAACCCTCAGGTTGCTGTCTTGGTGATCGCTACTCTGTAATATAGCTTGAAGTCAGGCAATGTGATGACCCCAGCTTTGTTATCCTTTTTCAACATTTCCTTGTTGATCCAGGATCTTTTCTGGTTCTGTGCAAATTTTAGGATTGTTTGTTCCAGCATTTGATCTGGATGGCATTGAAAGTATAGGTTGTTCTTGGCAACATAGAAATATTAGCAATGTTTATTCTTCCAAACCATGAGCATGAAATGTTTTTCCATCTTTTTGAGTCTTTTTCCATTTCCTTCATAAGAGTTCTGTAGTTTCTTCAGTATAGATACTTTACCTGTTTGTTTAGATGTATTCCTATGTATCTTATTATTTTTGTGCTATTATAAATGGAGTCAATTCTCTATTTTCTCTCTCCACAGGTTGATTGTTAGTGTATACAAAATCAACAGATTTCTGTGCAAAGGATTTGTATCCTGCCATGTTACTGAATTGCTGCATGATTTCTAGTTGTTTGGTGGTGGAGTCTTTTGGGTTTTCCACATAAAGTATCGTGTCATCTGTGACGAGAGTGTTTGACTCCTTCATTGCCCATTTGAATACCTTTTATTTCTTTTTGTTTTCTTATTGCTGTTGCTAGAACTTCTAGGACTATGCTGAACAATAGTGTCTAAAGGGGGCAACCTTGTCATGTTCCTGATCTTAAAGGAATGATATTTGCTGTGGGGTTTTCATAGATGGAATTTAAGAAATTGAGGAATGTTCCCTGTATCCCACACTCTGAAGAGTTTTAAGCGGGAAAGAATGCTGTATTTTATCGAACGCTATTTCTGCATCAATTGAGAGGACCATGTTATTCTTCTCTCTTCTCTTCTTAATTTGTTCTATCACACTGACTGGTTTGCAAATGTTGAATGGACCTGTCAGCCCAGGGAAAATCCCACTTGGTTGTGATGGATAATCCTTTTAAAGTACTATTATGCAATTATCTAGGATCTACATGACAATTATCTAGGATCTACGTGTTCTTGGCAACATAGAAATATTAGCAATGCTTATTCTTCCAAACCATGAGCATCAAACGTTTTTCCATCTTTTTGAGTCTTTTTCCATTTCCTTCATAAGTGTTCTGTAGTTTGGCAACTATATTCATTCTCGTTACTGGTTATTGGTCTATTCAGGTTGTCAATATCTTCCTGTTTCAGTCTCGGAAGATTATAGGTTTCCAGGAATGCATCCATTTCTTCTAGGTTGCTTAACTTATTGACATATAGCAGCTGATAATAACTTCTGACGATTATTTCTATTTCCTTGGTGTTGGTGATGATCTCTCTACTTTCATTCATAATTTAATAATTTACTAATTTAATTTACATAACTTAACAATTTAATAATTTAATAATTTGGGTCATTTCTCTTTACTTTTGGATAATTCTTGCCTGTGGCTTATTAATCTTCTAATTCTTTCAAAGAACCAGCTTCTAGTTTCATTGATGTGTTCTACTGTATTTCTGGTTTCTAATTTATTGATCACTGCTCTGATCTTAATTGTTCCCCTTCTGATGCATAGGTTAGGCTTAATTTTCTTTGATTGTCTTCTTCCCTGGTTGCTTCCCTAGCCCTAAAAAGAGGGCATGCTCCTCCAGATGCCAGTCAGCATGGGGAGGAGGTTGCTCCATAATGAAGGTAAGGCCACTTCCTCTGTGCTCTCTCCCAGTGTGCCAGCTACCTCATGGTCCACTTTCAGGATACTTCCTATTCTCTCAAATGTTTGAATAATTACTCTCACACCTGATAAACACCTTTTCTCAGGAGACAGGATGGCAGAGAAATAGGAGATGCTGTTCCAACCGGTCCCCTAAAGTGAGCTGATTACCTACCAAAGAACTCTGATCACCCATGAAATCAGCCTGAGATTAGAATTATACACTTCTGGATCTCTATGGGGGCAGAAGAGGCCAGTGGACAGGTTAAGTGGAGTGGGAACATCAGACTGATATTGGAAGATAAAGAGGGGGAGGAAGCCAGCAGAAGCGACCCATTGGAAAGTAATACCGCAATATGAGAGTGCCCTGTGATTGGGGACCACCATTAACTTGGAGTCTGGTTGAAAGCACTCAAAAAGAGCAAAAGATCTTAAAGGGAAATTGATTGAATCAGGTGGTTAGGGACAGGGGTTTAAGCCCATGAACCCAGGACCACTACCCCTGGTGCTGAGCCAGAGAGAGTGCAGCAGAGAACCAGGCCTTGGTCCCTGAACTGCCAACATGCATGAGAGCATCTGGATAGCGGCTCACGTGAGAGAATCTCATGTGGATGCCAGCTGGAGCTCTCTAGAACCACAGCCTTTTGTACTCTGCATGCACACTGTGCAAATGGGGTCTGAGTCACTCTCCACACCCTCCCCTGAAAGAGATCCTAGCCAGTGCTCTCTAGGACCAGGAGAGCTGAACACTCCCAGCCTGGACCAGCAGTAAATCTCAGTGTGCTATCTCTAGTTGGGACCTCTCTGGCGGTCTGGACCTGCACAGACAGCCATGGCAGAGGCAACCACAGGAAGCCAGCTCTCTGGATTAGTATTTCCCATGGTTTTCAGTAAAAGCGGGAGTTCTTCTGACCACTGAGACTGTGACTGGGGATGTGTTCTGCCAGCAGCAGGTGGTGGAATTTACGTGCTCTGGAACACCCAGAGAGAAACGGACTGAGGCTTCTCTCTGAGACGGAGGTCTGGGTGCAGTCTGCTTTCCTCTAGACCTCCAAAGAAATGCCAAAAGCCACAAAGGGAAGGGGAAAAAAAAAACAGAGAACAAAAGCCTGAAAAAACAGTTTCCTCAAAGCCCAGCGCCTAGAGAGGGACAGGAGGACTCAAGGATAGCAAGACTGCCAAATACACGCAGCAGGCCCCTCCCACAGAAAGCCAGCCCCCAAAAAAAAACCTACAAGAGAACAAACACCACTACATCCTAGATACAACTTTAATTTTTAATTCATTCCCACTATTCTCATTATTTTCAATTTTTAAATAATTTATTAACCTATTTACCATCACAATGAGATGTTCAGTACAACAAATTCCATAATAACCTTTTAACTTGAACTTTTTTGATACATATACCTGTGTTTTTCTTTTGCTTTTCTATTTTTTAATTTTTTTTAAATATTCATATACAGATAAGCTTCAAGGTAATCCCTTTACCCAATCAATGCTACTCTTATATATAAACCAGTTTTAATCCCCCATTATCTCAGGAAAGTTGGGTCCTTTAACAAAGATATCAAGATACATCCAGGAAGGGTGAGGAGGAGTCAAGTTGTCAGAGAAGTAGCAGGCTCAGGAGACATCAGGTAGCAGGGGATCATCTAGATAGCTTATCAAACCCTTGCGAACACCTACAAATCCTATAGGAGATCGAAGAGAAGAAGAGAAAAAGAAAATCAACCACTTTCTGAAAGGTAGGACCATCAGAGAAGTGACTCCAAAGCAATGGGAAGATAGACCTAGAGCGAGGGTCCAGCTCGGAGAAAGCAGCAGAGCAATGGAGCACAAAACCAGAACATTTAAAAGGCTGCTCCCCTGAGGGACATCACTCCAGAAGCTAAGCCAGGGTGAAGCCCACGTAGGACAGCATGGTCCTCAGGTCCCACAGAGTCACGAAAGGATAAGGGGTGTCTGAGTGTCATGGAATTCACAGATATTAGAGCAGGGAAGCTGGCTACAGAGATGGAGCTGAGGAGTAAGCTCTCAACTCAGGATTACCTTAAACTGTGATCCGTGGCACAATCAGACCACTGCTCTGTGAGCTGGGACCCCACAAGATCCGGGGAGAGCCCCCTGAAATAGCTCAGGGATCTGTGAGGTTCAGAGACTCCAGGAAGGGCTGTGTGCCAGAGAAAGAGACACCCAGCCACAGGCTGGGTGATCTTGGAGCGCAGCCAGAAGCCAGGGAGACAGGAGTGATTGAACGCTTTTCTCCGAGTGCACACTGAGTGGGGCCCTGAGCTCTAGGCTCCTTCAGCCAGAGACTGGGAGGCCACCATTTTCATTCCCGTCCTTCGGAGCTCTATGGAAAGCGTTCATGGAACAAAAGCTCCCAAAAACCGAACCTTAGCAGATTACATAGCTGGGCCCCTGGTAAGGATGGTCCAATTCAACCTTGGGCAAAGACACCTGAGAATCACTACAACAGGGCCCTCCCCCAGAAGATCAGCAAGAAATCCAGCCAAGATGAAGTTCACTTACCAAGGAGAACAGTGGAATTCCAGAGGAGGAGAAAGCAAAGCACGGAATGCATGGCTTTCTCCCCAGGATTCTTTAGTCTTGCAAAGTTAATTAATATTTTTTAACATTAATTTATTCTTAGGCTAAAATTCTTTTTAACTTTTACTATTTCCTCTCTTAATTACTTTTTTCATTTCTTTTCAGTGTAACAGAATTCATTGTTTAGGCACCACACACAGTGCTCCATACAATCCATGCCATCCATAATACCCACCACCTGGCTCCCCCAACCTCCCACCCCCCGCCCCTTCAAAATCCTCAGATTCTTTTTCAGAGTCAATAGTCTCTCATGGTTTATCTCGCCTTCCAATTTCCTCAATTTCCTTCTATTCTCCATCTCCCCATGTCCTCCATGTTATTTCTTATGCTCCACAAATAAATGAAACCATATGATAATTGACTCTCTCTGCTTGACTTATTTCACTCAGCATAATCTCTTCCAGTCCCATCCATGTTGCTACAAAAGTTGGGTATTTGTCCTTTCTGATTGAGTCATAATACTCCATAGTGTATATGGAACACATCTTCCTTATCCATTCATCCATTGAAGGGCATCCCACTGAAGGGTTCTTTCCACAGTTTGGCGACCATGGACATTGCTGCTATAAACACTGGGGTACAGATGGCCCTTCTTTTCACGACATCTGTATCTTTGGGGTAAATACACAGGAGTGCAATGGCAGTCATAGGGAAGCTCTATTTTTAATTTATTTTTAATTTCTTAAGGAATCTCCACACTGTTCTCCAAAGTGGCTGCACCAACTTGCATTCCCACCAACAGTGGAAGAGGGTTCCCCTTTCTCCACATCCCCTCCAAAACATGTTTCCTGTCTTGTTAATTTTGGCCATTCTAACTTGTGTAAGGTGATATCTCAATGTATTTTTAATTTTAATCTCCCTGAGGGCTAGTGATGATGAACATTTTTTCATGTGTCTGATAGCCATTTGTATGTCTTGATTGGAGAAGTGTCTGTCCATATCTTCTGCCCATTTGCTGACATGATTGTCTGTTTTGTGTGAGTTGAGTTTGACAAGTTCTTTATAGATCCTAGATATCAATCTATTGTCTGTACTGTCACTTGTGAATATCTTCTTCCATTCCGTGGGTTGCCTCTTTGTTTTCTTGACTGTTTCATTTGCTGTGCAGAAGCTTTTGATTTTGACGAAGTCCCAAAAGTTTATTTTCGCTTTTGTTTCCTTTGCCTTTGGAGACATATCTTGAAAGAAATTGTTGTGGCCAATGTCGAAGAGATTACTGCCTATGTTCTCATCTAGGACTTTGATGGATTCATATATCACATTGAGGTTTTTCATCCATTTTGAGTTAATCTTTGTGTATGCTGTAAGAGAATGGTCGAGTTTCATTACTTCTATACATAGCTGTCCAATTTTCCTAGCACTATTTATTGAAGAGACTGTCTTTTTTCCACTCAATATTTTTTCCTGTTTAGTCGAAGACTGTATGACCATAGACTTGCCAGTAATATCTGGGCTCTCTACTCTGTTCCAATGGCCTATGTCCCTGTTTTTGTGCCAGTACCATGCTGTCTTGGTGATCAAAGCTTTGTAATAAAGCTGGAAATCAGGCGACATGATGCCCCTAGCTTTGTTTTTTTCGTTTTTTTTTTTTCAACATTTCCTTAGAAATTCAGGGTCTTTTCTGGTTCCATACAAATTTTAAGATTGTTTATTCCAGCACTTTAAAAATACTGGTGGAATTTTTATCAGAATCACATTGAAAGTATAGATAGCTGTGGGCAGAATAGACATTTTAACAATGTTTATTCTTCCAATCCAAGAACATGGAATGGTCTTCCATCTTTTTGTGTCTTCTTCAATTTCTTTCATGAATGTTCTGTAGTTTCTAGTACAGATCCTTTACCTCTTTGGTTAGGTTTATTCCCAGGAATCTTGTAGTTTTTGGTGCTCTAGTAAATAGAATAGATTCTCTAATCTTCCTTTCTTTATGTTCATTGTTAGTGTATAAGAAAGCACCTGATTTCTGCCCATTGATTTTTTGCCACATTTCTGATTTGCTGTAGGAGTTCTAGTAGTTTGGGGGTAAAGTCTTTTGGGTTTTATAAAGTGTCCTGTCATCTGTGAAGCGAAAGGGTTTGACTTCTAATTTCCCAATTTGGATACCTTTTATTTCTCTTTGTTGTCTGTTTGCTGCTGCTAGGACATCTCTGTTGAACAAAAGCGGTGAAAGTGGGCATCCTTGTCATGTCCCTGATCTCAATGGGAATGATTTCAGCTTTTCCCCATTAAGTATGATAATCGCTGTGTGTTTTTCATAGACAGATTTGGTGAAGTCGAGGAATGTTCCCTCTATGCTTATACTTTGTTTTTTTTTTTTTTCTTTTTTTAATTTTTATTTATTCTTTTTAATTTTATTTATTTTTTTAAATTTCTTCTCAGTGTTCCAGAGTTCATTGTTTATGCACCACACACAGTGCTCCATGCAATACGTTCCCTAATACTCACCACTAGGCTCACCCCACCTCCCACCCCCATCCCTCCAAAACCCTCAGTTAGTTCCTCTGAGTCCACCTTCTCTCATGGTTCATCTCCCCCTCCAATTTCCCGCAACTCCCTTCTCCACTCCATCTCCCCATGTTCTCTGTGTTATTCCTTATATCCCACAAATAAGAAAAACCACGATATTTAAGTCCATCTGCTTGACTTATTTCACTCAGCATAATCTCTTCCAGTCCCGTTCATGTTACTACAAAATTTGGTTATTCGTCCTTTCTGATGGAGGCATAATACTCCATAGTGCATATGGACCACATCTTCCTTATCCATTCATCCATTGAAGGGCATCTTGCTTCTTTCCACAGTTGGTGACTGTGGCCATTGCTGCTAAGAACATTGGGGTACAGATGGCCCTTCATTTCACTACATCTGTATCTTTGAGGTAAATACACAGTACTGCAATTGCATGGTCATAGTGAAGTGTTGTTTTTAATTTCTTAAGGAATCTCCACACTGTTTTCCAAAGTGGCTGTAGCAACTTACATTCCCACCAACAGTGTAAGAGGGTTCCCCTTTCTCCACACCCTCTCCAACACATGTTGACTGACTTGTTTTCATTCTCACTGGTTTCCATGAATTGTTTAAGTTCTTCTTTGATTTCCTGGTTAATCCAAGCATTCTTAAGCAAGGTGGTCCTTAGCTTCCTGGTGTTTGAATTTCTTCCAAACTTCTTCTTATTGTAGAGTTCCAGTTCCAAAGCATTGTGGTCTGAGAATATACATGGAATAATCTCAATCTTTTGGTATCTGTTGAGCCCTTTTTTATAACCCAGTACATGGTCTATTCTGGAGAAGGTTCCATATGTGCTCGAGAAGAATGAGTATTTGTTGTTTTGGGGTGAAATGTTCTTTATATATCGATGAGGTCCATCTGGTCCAATGTGTCATTAAATGTTCCTTTTTCTTTATTGATTTTCTGCTTGGATGATCTAGACAAATCTAGATCTAGACACTACTGAGAGTGGCATGTTAAGAGCCCCTATGATTGATGTATTCATATCAATATGACTCTTTATCTTGATTTAAAGTTGTCTTATGTAGTTGGCTGCTCCCATATTGGGAGCAGAAACATTTATAATTATTAGATCTTCTTGGTGGATAGACCCTTTAAGAATGATGTTGTGTCCTTCTGTATCTCTGACTATAGCCCTTAATTTGAAATCTAATTTATCTGATATGAGAATCTCTACCCCAGCTTTCTTTTGAGGCCCATTGGCATGAAAGATGCTTCTCCATCCCTGCACTTTCAGTCTGGATGTATCCTTAGGTTCAAAATGGGTCTCTTGTAAACAACATAAGGACAGGTCCTGTCGTTTTATTCAATCTGCAACCCTGTGCCATTTTATGGGACAGGGGTTCCATATGGGTCATTCATGATGAGAGTGATCATTGAAAAATATGTTTTTATTGACATCACGTTGCCTATGAAGCCCTTGTTTCTACAGATAGTCTCTGTACATTTCTGGTCGATGTCACTCTTGGGTTATTTCTTCTTTTATAGGACCCCCCTTAATGTTTCTTGTAGTGCTGGCTTGATGGTCACATACTCTTTTAAGCCTTGCCGGTCTTGGAAGCTCCTTATCTTTCCATCCATTCTGAATGTCAGCCTCGCTGAATAAAGTATTCTTGGCTGCATTTTCTTCTCATTTAATGACCTGAGTATGTCTTGCCATCCCTTTCTGGCTTGCCAAGTTTCTTTGGACAGGTTTGATATTATTCGGATGGACCTTCCTCAATGCCTGAGGAATCTTTTCCATCTAGATGCCCTCAGCAGCTCTTCCCTAAAATTATAATTCTTCAGTTCCACAATCAAGTGCACTGAGGCTTTTCTAGCTTAGTTGCTCATGGGGGTAGGGGTGTACGGGGATGTTCGTGTGCCTTGAGACATGAACTCTTGTTCCGTTCTCCTTACTGGGAAAATTTTCATCCAGAATTTGTTTAACTATATCTTCTAGTCTTCTCTCTTTCTCCACCCCCTCAGGGATCCCAATAATTCTGATGTTGGAACATTTCATGGCATCATTTATTTCCTGAGTCTGTTTTCATGGCTTCTAAGCTGTTTTTTCCAGCCTTCCTCCTGATCCTTTTCCTCTATCAGTTTGTCCTCTAGATCACTAATTCTATCTTCTGCCCCAGTTACCCTAGCTGTTAGAGTATTTAGATTAGATTAGATCTCATTGATTAAACTTTTAACTTCTTCCCTGGTGGCTCTCACTTCTGCCCTTAGAGATTCTATATTGTCACTAATGGTTTTCTCCAACCTAGCCATTGCCTGGATAATTGTTATGCTGAACTCTCTTTGTTTCTTTTTTGAAGATTTTATTTATTTGACAGAGAGAGAGAAATCACAAGTAGGCAGAGAGGCAGGCAGAGAGAGAGAGGAGGAAGCAGGCTCCCCTCTGAGCACAGAGCCCAATGCAGGGCTTGATCCCCATCATGACCTGAGTGGTAGGCAGAGGCTTAACCCACTGAGCCACCCAGGCACCCCCTGAATTCTCTTTCTGACATACTGTTTATGTCCATATCCAAGAGTTCTGATGGAGAGGGCACAGTCTCTGAATTTTTCCACTGTTGGGTGTTCTTCCTCCTAGTCATTTTGGTGAGAGGATTTTGAAGGGATGTATAGCAGAATGTATCAACCACGATCCAGCCAAGGTGCATCCTGGAATGCTTCAGAGAAATCAGAAGTCACCACCAAAGAGAAAGAAAAAAGAAAGAGAGATAGAGAGAAAAAAAGACAAACCCAACCAGAATGAGCCCCAAAAGTAAGATTTATAAGGTATATAAACAAAAAGAGAGACAAGAGTAAATGACAAATAAAAAGAAAAAAAAAAGAACCCAGCCAAAATGAACCCCAAGAATGAGATTTATATAATACCAGAACAAAAACAAATGCACAGAAACACTGATTGAAGAAGATGGGAAGGTAGTTGTAAATCCTTGATGTGGACGAGGATGGTTATTTTGATTCTTGCTGGGTATACCTTGATATCTTTGTTAAAAGACTCAACTTTCCTGAGATAAAGGGGGATTAAAACTGGTTTAGACATAAGGATAGCATTCAATAAGGAAAAAGGATTACCTTGAAGCTTATATCTATATGATTTTTAAAAAGAAAAAGAAAAGAAAAACAGAGATATGTGTATGAAAAAAGTTCAAGTTAAAATGTTATTATGGAATATGCTGTATTAAACCTCTAGTTGTAATGATAAGTAGGTTAAAGAAATTAAAAAAACGATAATCATGAGAATGAATTTTTTTTAAGAGATGTATCTATGAAATATACAGATTTTAAGGTTATACTGGAAGTTTAATATATTGTTTTCCCCTGATGTTGGGGTATTACAGCAATATGGGGATATTGTGGTGGCTGTCCTGTGGGGGACTGAAAAACAGTGCAGTGGGCCCCTGGAGGGGGAGGGACCCACTGCACTGTTTTTCAGTCAGTCTTGCTTGGGTTGAGTCGTCCTGCCCCCTATCTAGGGGCTGGGCTCTGTGGAAACTGGTTCTTTGGTATTTTGTATTTTGGAGGGTTTTGGGTTTTTTTTTTTTTTTTTTGCAGCTTTTTGGAGGTTTAGTGGAAAGCAAAATGCACCCAGACCTCCACCTCAGAGAGAGGCCTCAGTCTGCTCCCCTCTGGGTGATCCAGAACACACACTCCCCCTTGGCAAACTCCACTGAACAATGCAAATTCATGGTGTGGGCAGTGTGGGCCCCAGCCACTGTCTCAGGGGTCACCCGAAGTGCCTGCTTGTCTCAGCACCCCGTGGCCACTAAAACTGCAAGTGATATTGGTCTGGGGAACACATTTCCAGTCGCTGCCTTTGCCAAGACTGCTGTATAGGGATCATGCAAACACCACTCAGTCATCCAGGTCACAGAAGGCTGCTGCCATGGAGGGATCCTGACCAGAGATCTCACCGAGTTCCTTCAGGCATGGGCTGGAGTATTCAGTCCTAGAGACCATTGGATAACTCTCACACCAAGCTCTCTCAAACCTGGGCAGGGAGTGCAATCAGACCCCGGTTGTGCAGTGTGGGCAGAGCACAAAAGGGTGTGGCTCTAGAGAGTTCAGGCTGGTGCCCATACCAGACTCCCTAATGCACAGGTGGGAGTGTGCTGAGCACTTTCCTGAGCAGTAATGCAAGCAGTGCACATCCACGTGCTCAGGAACCAGGAACTGGAGGCTCAGTTGCACTCTCCCTGGCATGGGTGGTCACCAGAAGTGGCCATCCTGGTCCGTGGTCTTAGGCCCAAACCCATGACTTCCTGATTCCCCCAGTTGTCCCTTAAGATCTTTTGCTCTTTTTGAGTGCTTTTAACCAGACTCCAAGTTAATGATGTTCTCCAACTACAGGGATTGCTTCTGGTGGCTCCCTCCACGTTCTGTTTATCCTCCAATATCAATCAGAGCATTCCCACTCTGCTTTACTTCTCCACTGGTGTCTTTTGCCCCATAGACATCCAGAAGTATACAATCCTACACCTCAGGCTGATTTCATGGGTGCTCACAGTGCTTTGGTGGATACTTAGCTTACTTTAGGGAACCTGTTGAAACAGGGTCTCCTACTTCTCTGCCATCTTTCCCTTTCTCTTCTTTTCAATTTTTTTATTTTATTCTTGCATTTTGGTTTGCTTTTGTTTTTTCAATGGTGGCTTCCAAACACTCTGGATATTGCTAAACTGCATCCTGCTTGGGTCTTGTTTGATATTTTTGACTCGATCCAGTCACTCAACCACCCATGGACATAATGACTAGGAGGAGGAAACCCCAACAAAAAAAAAGAACAACAGTCAACATCCTCTGCCACAGAACTAATGGATTCAGATATAACCAAGACGTCAGACACAGACTTCAGGATAGCAATCATGACCTCAATAGCGAGGCTTGAAAAAAGGCATTTATGACAATATAGTATCCCCAAGAACAGAAATAAGATCTAATCAGGCTGAGTTTAAAAATGTTATGAATGAAATACAGCCTAAGCTAGATTCTCTAAAAGCCATGGTAAATGAGGCAGAAGAACAATTAGTGACCTACAAGATAAGCTGAGACAGAAGAAGGAAACTGAACAAGACAGGGGTAGGCAGTTAGTGGCACATGAAATTAGACTTAGGGAGAACAATGCAATGAAAGGCTCAAAGTCAGAATTACTGGGATCCCCAAGGGGATGGAGATACAGAAAAGACTGGAAGGTATATTTGACCAAGTCACATCAGAGAACCGCCCTAATCTGGAGAAGGAAACAAGCATTTGAGACCAAGAAACACAGAGGACCCCTCCAAAAATCAATAAAAATAGATCAAAACCCTGACATGAAATAGTGAAGCATGAAAATTATAGAGCCAGGGAAGATATCCTTAGAGCAGAAAGGGGGAATAGTTTTCTTACATACAGAGGGAGAATCATCAGAATAACATCAGAACTGCCCACAGAAACCAAACAAGCCAAAAAGGATGTAGTATGGATACAGGGTATAAATGGAAAGAGCATGCAGCCAAGAATACTTTATTCAGCCAGACTGTCATTCAGAATGGATGCAGAGATAAAGACCTTTCAGGGCACACAGAAACTGAAAGATGATGTGACCACCAAGACAGACCTGCAAGAAATATTAAAGGTGATTCTGTAAAACACAAAAATATGGAAGACCATTCTATGCTCATGGATCAGAAGAATAAACATTGTTAAAATGTCAATATTTTGACATTTTAGAGCATAGATTGACTAGAGCAATCTGTACTTTCAATGCCATTCTGATCAAAATTCTACCAACATTTTTCAAATGGCTGGAGCAAACAATCCTAAAATTTGGAATCAGAAGAGATGCTAAATAGTTAAGGAAATGTTGAAAAAGAAAAACAAAACTGGAGGCATCACGTTGCCTGATTTCAAGCTTTAGTAAAAACAGGTGATCGCCAAGACAGCATCATACCAACACAAAAACAGACACATAGACCAGTGGAACAGAGTAGAGAGCCCAGATATGGACCCTCAACTTTGTGCTGAACTAATCTTCGACAAAGCAGGAAAAAAGTCTCTTCAATAAATGGTGCTGGGACAATTGGACAGCTATATGTAGAAGAATGAAACTCGACCATTCTCTTACACAATACACAAAGATAAACTCAAAATTGATAAAAGACCTCAACGAGATGCAGGAATCCATCAGAACATAGAAGAGAACATAGGCAGTAACCCCTCTGATATCAGCCACAGCAACTTCATTCAACATATGTCTCTAAAGACAAAGGGAAAAAAAGCCAAAATGAACTTTTGGGACTTCATCAGGATCAAAGGCTTCTGCACATAAAAGGAAACAGTCAACAAAACAACGAAGCAACCCACAGAAGGAAAGAAAATAATCACAAGTGACACAACAGACAAAGGGTTGGTATCCAAGATCTATAAAGAGCTTGCAGATTTTACAGCAGGGAAACTGGCTACAAAGACAGAGGGGAGGAGTGAGTGCTCAGCTCCGGGATACCTTGAACCGGTTGCAGCCTGAGTGAGCTCGGAGTGGGGCCGGAGGCCAGGAAGATAGAGTGACTGAGCACTTTTCTCCACATGCCACTGGAGGCCGGGGAGATGGAAGCGACCGAGCGCTTTTCTCCAAGCACAACCAGAGGCCAGGGAGGCGGGGGCGGTTGGGCGCTTTTCTCTGAGGGCCTACTGAGGAGCAGGACGCCGAATCTCACCTCCTCCAGGCCGGATATTGGGAGGCCGCCATGTTCATTCCCGTCCTCTGGAACTGTACGGAGAGCATTCAGGGAAGAAAAGCTCCTGAGAGCGAACCCAAGCAGAACACTTAGCCCAGCCCCTGGTAAGTGCGGTGCAATTCCACCTGGGGCAAAGACACTTGAGAATCATTACAACAGCTCCCTCCCCCAGAAGATCGACAAGAAACCAAACCAAGACCAACTTCACTTACCAAGGAGAACAGTGGAATTGGAATTCTCCTCTGGAGAGGAGGAGAGAGCAAATCTTAATGGACAAAATGACAAGGTGGATAAACTCACCACAAAAAAAGAACAAGAGGTAGTACCAAAGGCTGGGGATTTAATCAATGCAGACATTGGTAATATGACAGACCTAGAGTTCAGAATGATTCTCAAGATACTAGCCAGGCTTGAAAAATGCATAGAAGATATTAAAGAAACCATCTCTGGAGAGATAAAAGCCCTTTCTGGAGAAATAAAAGAACTAAAATCTAACCAACTTGAAATCAAACAAGCTATTAATGAGGTGCAATCAAAAATGGAAACTCTTACTGCTAGAATAAATGAGGCAGAAGAAGGAATTAATGATATAGAAGACCAAATGACATAGAATAAAGAAGCTGAGCAAAAGAGAGACAAACTACTGGACCACGAGGAGAAAATTCGAGGATAAGTGACACCATAAGATCACACAACATTAGAATAATTGGGATTCCAGAAGAAGAAGAAAGAGAGAGGGGAGCAGAAGGTATATTGGAGAGAACGTCCATAATATAGCAAAGGGAAAAAGCATCAAAATCCAGGAGAGTGAAGAATGCCCCTCAATATCAATAAAATTAGGTCCACACCCCGTCACCTAATAGTAAAATTTACAAGTCTTAGCAACAAAGAGAAAATCCTGAAAGCAGTCCAGGAAAAGAAATCTGTAACACACAAGGGTAAAGATTGGCAGTGGACTTATCCACAGAGACCTGGCAAGCCAGAAAGAACTGGCATGATATATTCAGAGCACTAAACAAAAAAAGCATCCAGCCAAGAATACTATATCCAGCTAGGCTATCATTGAAAATAGAAGGAGAGATTAAAAGCCTCCAGGACAAACAAAAATTGAAATATTTTACAAACACCAAACCAGCTCTACAGGAAATATTGAAAGGGTCCTCTAAGCTAACAGAGAGCCTACAAGTAGTAGATAAGAAAGGAACAGAGACCATATACAGTAACAGTCACCTTAAAGGCAATACAATGATAAATTCATATCTCTCAATAGTTACCCTGAATGCTAATGGGCTAAATGCCCCTGTCAAAAGACACAGGTATCAGAATGGATAAAAAAACAAAACCCATCAATATGTTGCCTACAAGAAACTCATTTGAGACCCAAAGACACCTCCAGATTTAAAGTGAGGGGGTGGAAAACAATGTACCATGCTAATGGACAACAGAAGAAAGCTGGGGTAGTGATCCTTATATCAGATCAATTAGATTTTAAGCCAAAGACTATAATAGGAGATGAGGAAGGACACTATATCATACTCAAAGGGTCTGTCCAACAAGAAGAAATAACAATTTTAAATATCTATGCCCCTAACATGAGAGTAGCCAACTGTATAAACCAGTTAAAAACAAAATCAAAGAAATTTATCCACAATAATGCAATAACATTAGGGGACATTAACACTCCCCACACTGAAATGGACAGATCATCTAAGCAAAAGGTCAACAGGGCAATAAAGGCCTTAAATGACACACTGGACCAGATGGACATCACAGATATATTCAGAACATTTTATCCCAAAATAACAGAATACACATTCTTCTCTAGTGCACGTGGAACATTCTCCAGAATAGACCACACCCTGGGTCATAAATCAGGTCTCAACCAGTATCAAAAGATTGGGATCATTCCCTCCTTATTTTCAGACCACAATGTTCTGAAGCTAGAACTCAATTGCAAGAGGAAATGTGGAAAGAACCCAATACATGGACACTACACAGCATCCTTCTAAAAAAATAAATGGGTCAACCAGGAAATTAAAGAATTGAAAAAAATTCATGGAAACAAATGATAATGAAAACACAATGGTTCAAAATCTGTTGGACACAACAAAGGCAGCCCTGAGAGGGAAATGTATAATGATACAAGCCTTTTTCAAGAAACAAGAAAAGTCTCAAGTACACAACCTAACCCTACACGTAAAGGGGCTGGAGAAAAAATAAGCAAGAAACCCTAAACCGAGCAGGAGAAGAGAAATCATAAAGATCAGAGCAGAAATCAATGAAATAGAAACCAAAAAAACAATAGAACAAATCAACAAAACAAGGATCTGGTTCTTTGAAAGAATTAATCAAATTGATAAACCCCTGGCCACACTTATCAAAAAGAAAAGAGAAAGGACCCAAATAAATAAAATCATGAATGAAAGAGGATTGATCACAACTAACACCAAAGAAATACAAAATATTATAAAAACTACTATGAGCAACTCTACGCCAACAAATTTGACAATCTGGAAGAAATGGATGCATTCCTAGAAACATATAAACTACCACAACTGAACCAGGAAGAAATAGAAAGCCTGAACAGACCCATAACCAGTAAGGAGATTGAAACAGTCATTAAAAATCTCCAAACAAACAAAAGCCCAGGGCCAGACGGCTTCCCGGGGGAATTCTACCAAACATTTAAAGAAGAACTAATTCCTATTCTCCTGAAACTGTTCCAAAAAATAGAAATGGAAGGAAAACTTCCAAACTCATTTAATGAGGCCAGCATCACCTTGATCCCAAAACCAGATAAGGATCCCATCAAAAAGAAGAATTACAGACCAATATCCTTGATGAACACTGATGCGAAAATTCTCACTAAAATACTGGCCAACAGGATTCAACAGTACGTTAAAAGGATTATTCACCACGACCAAGTGGGATTTATTCCAGGGCTGCAAGTTTGGTTCAACATCCGCAAATCAATCAATGTGATACAATACATAAATACAAGAAAGAACAAGAACCATATGATACTCTCAATAGATGCTAAAAAAGCATTTGACAAAGTACGGCATCCCTTCCTGATCAAAACTCTTCAAAGTGTAGGGATAGAGGGCACATACCTCAATATTATCCAAGCTATCTATGAAAACCCCACTGCAAATATTATTCTCATTGGGGAAAAATTGAAAGCTTTTCCGCTAAGGTCAGGAACACGGCAGGGATGTCCATTATCACCACTGCTATTCAACATAGTACTAGAAGTCCTAGCCTCAGCAATCAGACAACAAAAGGAAATTAAAGGCATCTAAATTGGCAAAGAAGAAGTCAAACTATCACTCTTCGCAGATGATATGATACTCTATGTGGAAAACCCAAAAAACTCCACTCTAAAGCTGTTAGAACTTGTACTGGAATTTAGTAAAGTGTCTGGATATAAAATCAATGCACAGAAATCAGTTGCTTTTCTCTACACCAGCAACAAGACAGAAGAAAGAGAAATTAGGGAGTAATCCCATTGACAATGGCACCCAAAACTATAAGATACCTAGGAATAAACCTAACCAAAGAGGCTAAGAATCTAGTCTCAGAAAACTATAAAGTACTCATGAAAGAAATTGAGGAAAACACAAAGAAATGGAAAAATGTTCCATGCTCCTGGATCGGAAGAACAAATCTTGTGAAAATGTCTATTCTACCTAAAGCAATCTACACACTTAATGCAATCTCTATCAAAATCCCATCCATTTTTTTCAAAGAAACGGAAAAAAGTATCCTAAAATTTACATGGAAAAGACCTCGAATAGCCAGAGGAATATTGAAAAAGAAAGCCAAAGTTGGTGGCATCACAATTCCGGACTTCAAGCTCTATTACAAAGCTGTCATCATCAAGACAGTATGTTACTGGCACAAAAACAGACACATAGATCAATGGAACAGAATAGAGAGCCCAGAAATATACCCTCAACTCTATGGTCAACTAATGTTTGATAAAGCAGGAAGGAATGTCCAATGGAAAAAAGACAGCATCTTCAACAAATGGTGTTGGGAAAATTGGACAGCCAAATGCAGAATCATGAAATTGGACTATTTTTTTTCATCACACATGAAAATAGACTCAAAATGGATTAAGGATCTCAATGTGAGAAAGGAATCCATCAAAATCCTTGAGGAGAACACAGACAGAAAACTCTTTGACCTCAACTGCAGCAACTTCTTCCTAGGAACATCACCAAAGGCAACAGAAGCAAGGGCAAAAAATGAACTATTGGGACTTCATCAAGATCAAAAGCTTTTGCACAGCAAAGGAAACCGTTAACAAAACCAAAAGACAACTGACAGAATGGGAGAAGATATTTGCAAAAACTGAAAAGAGAGCTATCATATGACCCAGCGATTGCACTACTGGGTATTTACCCTAAAGATAAAAACGTGGTGCTCCGAAGGGGCATATGCACCCAAATGTTTATAGCAGCAATGTCCACAATAACCAAACTATGGAAAGAACCTACATGTCCATCAACAGATGAATGGATAAAGAAGATGGGGTATATATACAATGGAATACTATGCAGCCATTGAAAGAAATGTAATCTTGCCATTTGTGAAGACAGGGATGAAACTAGAGGGTATCATGCTTAGCGAAATAACTCAATCGGAGAAAGACAAATATCATATAATCTCCCTGATATGAGGAAGTGGAGATGCAATGTGGGGATTTTGGGGTGTAGGAAAAGGATAAATGAAACAATATGGGATCGGGAGAGAGACAAACCATAAAAGACTCAATCTCAAAAAACAGACAGAGGAATAGTTTCACTTATTTGTGGAGCATAACAAATAGCATGGAGGACAAGGGGAAATGGAGAGGAGAAGGGAGTTGAGGGAAATTGGAAGGGGAGGTCAACCATGACAGACTATGGACTCTGAAAAACAATCTGAGGGTTTTGAAGGGGCAGGGGGTGGGAGGTTGGGGGAACCAGGTGGTGGGTATTAGAGAGGGCACGGATTGCATGGAGCACTGGGTGTGGTGCAAAAACAATGAATACTGTTACGCAGAAAAGAATTAAAAAAAAATAAAAGGTTAAATAGTAAAAAAAAAAAAAAAGTAGACAGAGGGTTGCTAGGGGGCGGGGGCGCAGAAGAGGGTGGTGGGAATATGGACATTGGGGAGGGTGTGTGCTATGATGAGTGCTGTGAAGTGTGTAAACCTGGCGATTCACAGACCTGTGCCCCTGGGGATTAAAAATACATTATATATGTTTATTAAAAAAAATTTTTAAAAGGTTAAAAAAAGGTAATACATGGAGAATAAGAGACTATGAGTGTGATAATGTATACGAGTGAGAGAAACAGTGGGTGTGTGACAGTTTCCTGACCAGGATGTCTTGTGTCTGCTGGTGTCCAGGGTGAGATGCAGCTGGTGGAGTCTGGGGGAGACCTGGTGAAGCCTGGAGGGTCCCTGAGACTCTCCTGTGCAGCCTGTGGATTCACCTTCAGTAGCTACTGGATGAGCTGGGTCCACCAGGCTCCAGGGAAGGGGCTTCAGTGAGTCACATATATTAGCAGTGGTGGAAGCACATACAATACAGACCCTGTGAAGGGCCGTTTCACCATCCCCAGAGACAATGGCAAGAACATGCTGTATCTGCAGATGAACAGCCTGAGAGCCGAGAGCACAGCCGTGTATTACTGTGCAACAGACACAGCGAGGGGACATCACTGTGAGTCCAGACACAAACCTCACTTAGGAGGGGATCTGGACCACCAGGGGGTGCACACAACTCACCAATTCTCTCTTTAAGCCCCAGGAACAGATGCAGATGAAATATACGGGCAGGTTTCCTGTCAGAATCTAGCGATTCCTCTCCAGAGAACACTTTCCCTCAGGAACCTCCTCTGCACACATAATTCTGTGCTTACCTCTTCACTCTATGACTGAAAATTTGTTCTAATGGGAAAATAATTATACTAAAATGCAGAAAATACAGGGTCACTCACGTTGTTTCTTGCTGTCCCTAAATACCAATGAATCACAAATAAACTGACCCTCACCAGGTGAGCCTTTACAGGAATCCCAGCTGCTCTCAGTGCGCATCACAGGTCCACCCTGCTCAACGTGCAAACTTGATAGAAGCAGCATGAAGTGCATGCTAGACATGAGGCTACAGAGGCATCAACAATCAAAGGCAAAAGAAGAAATGGACTTGGTTGGGGAGTCACTGTCTGAGGCAATGCTCACAGCATCAATGTTAGTGACAACATGGGAAAGCAATGGAGCCCCCACCAGGTGTGATGTATAGTCTGGACATTACATACACACAGGCGTAAACACACACACACACACACACACACACACACACACACACACACGAGTATGAAACCTTTTTCAGTTTGCTCTAATTTCTCTGCAGCAAAAGTGGTCCTAAGACAAAAATACACATCATATATGAAGACCTCAAGAAGCAAGAAAAATCTGAAAGAAACACTCTAACATTACACCTGAAGGAGCTAGAGAAGGTTGATGACTAAAGCCTAAATACAGGAGAAGGAAGGAAATAGTAAAGATTATAAATGTAAAAAAGTAAATGTATAAGATTATAAATGTAAAAAAGTAAAGTAATAAATGATATAAAAACAGAACAAAACAAAAAACAAACACAAAACAGAACAAAAAACCAAGGTCTACCTTTTTGGAAAAATATAATATAAAATTGAGAAATCTCTGCCTAGATTTATCAAAGGAAAAGAGAAGGCCCCAAATAAATTATATCAGAAATCAATATGATTCTCTGTGGAACAAACAAGGTTTGGAGGGGTAGGAGGGGCCGGATGGGGAAACTCGGTGATGGGAAGTAAGGACACATGATGGATGAGCACTGGGTGTTACACACAAATAATGAATTGTTGAAAAACATTGAAAAATCCAGAATACACCAGCTGTCTCTACACCTTAGAGAACTGGAGAATCAACAACAAATCAAACCAACTCCACACATAAGAAGGGAAATCATCAAGATTAGAGCTGAGATCAATGAGGTAGAAACCAGAGATACAGTAGAACATATCAATGAAACTAGAGGCTGGTTTATTGAAAGAATCAATAAGATCAATAAACCATTGGCCACACTAATCCAAAAGAAAAGAGAGAGCTCAAATTGATAAAATTATGAATGAAAAGGGAGAGATCACAATGAACACCAAGGAAGTAGAAACAATCATCAGAAGTTATTATCAACAGTTATACGCCAATAAGCTAAGCAACCTAGATGAAATGGATCCATTCCTGGAAAACTATAAAATCCCAAAATTGAACCAGGAAGAAAAAGACAACCTGAATAGACCAATTTCTAGTAACGAGATTGAAGCAGTGATCAAAAACCGCCCAAAAACAAGAGCCCAGGACCTGACGGATTCCCTGGGGAATTCTACCAAAGTTTCAAAGAAGAAATAACACGTATTCTCCTGAAGCTGTTTCAAAAAATTGAAGCAGAAGGAAAACTTCCACACTCTTTCTATGAATCCAGCATTACCCTGATCCCCAAACCAGGAAAAGACCCTACCAAAAAGGAGAATTTCAGACCAAAATCACTGATGAATATGGATGCTAAGACTCTCAACAAGATCCTAGCCAACAGGATCCAACAGCACATTAAAAAGATTATCCACCATGATCAGGTGGGATTCATCCCTGGGCTACAAGGATGGTTCAACATTCTCAAATCAATCAATGTGATACAACAAATTAATATGAGAGAGAGAAGAACCACATGGTCCTCTCAATTGATGAGAAAAAGCATTTGACAAAATCCAGCATCTGTTCCTGATTAAAACGTTTCAAAGTATAGGGATAGAGGGAACATACCTGAACCTCATCAAAACTATCTATGAAAGACCCACAGCAAATATCATCCTCAATGGGAAAAGCCTTGCAGCCTTCCCACTGAGATCAGGAACACGACAAGGATGCCCACTCTCACCACTCTTGTTCAACATAGTATTAGAAGTCCTAGCAACAGCAATCAGACAACAAAGAGAAATAAAAGGTATCCAAATTGGCAATGAAGAAGTCAAACTCTCTCTCTTCACAGATGACATGATTCATTATATGGAAAACACAAAAGACTCCACCCCAAAATGCTAGAACTCATACAGCAATTCAGCAACGTAGCAGGATACAGAGTCGATGTACAGAAATTAGTGGCTTTCTTATACACTAACAATGAAAGTACAAAAAGGGAAATTAGAGAATTGATTCCATTCACTACAGCACCAAGAACCATAAGATACCTGGAAATAAACCTAACAAAAGAGGTAAAAGATCTGTACTCGGGGAACTACAGAACACTCATGAAATAAATTGAAGAAGACACAAAAAGATGGAAGACCATTCCATGCTCTTGTATTGGAAGAAGAAACATTGTTAAAATGTCTATTCTGCCTAGAGCAATCTATACTTTTAATGCCATTCCGATCAAAATTCCACCAGTATTCTTCAAAGAGCTGGAGCAAATAATCCAAAAATTTGTATGGAATCAGAAGAGACCCCAAATCGCTAAGAAAATGTTGAAAAACAAAAATAAAGCTGGGGGCATCACGTTACCTGATTTCAAGCTTTATTACAAAGCTGTGATCACCAAGACAGCATGGTACTGGCATAAAAAGGTTGGGGTACTAGGTGGTGGGTATTATAAAGGGCACGAATTGCATGGAGCACTGGGTGTGGTGAAAAATAATGAATACTGTTATGCTGAAAATAAAAAATAAATTAAAAAAAAAAAAAAAACAGACACATGGACCAGTGGAACAGAGTAGAGAGCCCAGATATGGACTCTCAACTCTATGGTCAATTAATCTTCAACAAAACAGGAAAAAATAGACAGTGGAAAAAAGTCTCTTCAATAAATGGTGCTGGGAAAACGGGACAGATATAAGTAGAAGATTGAAACTCGACCATTCTCTTACACTGTCCACGAAGATAAACTCAAAATGGATACAAGACCTCAACGTGTGACAGGAATCCATCAGAATCCTAGAGGAGAACATAGGCAGTAATCTCTTCGATATCAGCCACAGCAACTTCTTTCAAGATATGTCTCCAAAGGCAAAGGAAACAAAAGCAAAAATAAACTTTTGGGACTTCATCAAAATCAAAAGCTTCTGCACAGCAAAGGAAACAGTCAAAAAAACAAAAAGGTAACCCACGGAATGGGAGAAGATATTTGCAAAGAAAAGTCCAGACAAAAGGTTGATATCCAGGATCTATAATGAACTCCTCAAACTCAACACACATGAAACAGGCAAACATATCAAAAAATGGGAAGAAGATATGAACAGACACTTCTCCCATCAAGACATACAAATGGCTATCAGACACATGAAAAAATGTACATCATCATTAGCCCTCAGGGAGATTCAAATAAAACCACATTGAGATACCACCTTACACCAGTTAGAATGGCCAAAATTAACAAGACAGGAAACAACATGTGTTGGAGAAGATGTGGAGAAAGGGGAACCCTCTTCCACTGTTGGTGGGAATGCAAGTTGGTGCAGCCTCTTTGGAGAACAATGTGGAGATTCCTCAAGAAATTAAAAATAGAACTTCCCTATGACCCTGTCATTGCACTCCTGGGTATTTACCCCAAAGATACAGATGTCATGAAAAGAAGGGCCTTCTGTACCCCAATTATATAGCAGCAATGGCCACAGTCGCCAAACTGTGGAAAGAACCAAGATGCCCTTCAACGGACGAATGGATAAGGAAGATGTGGTCCATATACACTATGGAGTATTATGCCTCCATCAGAAAGGATGAATACCCAACTTTTGTAGCAACATGGACAGGACTTGAAGAGATTATGCTGAGTGAAATAAGTCAAGCAGAGAAAGTCAATTATCATATGGTTTCACTTATTTGTGGAGCATAACAAATACCAGGCCTGCAAGGTTGGTTCAACATCCGCAAATCAATCAATGTGATACAACACATCAATAAAAGAAAGAACAAGAACCATATGATACTCTCAATAGATGCTGAAAAAGCATTTGACAAAGTACAGCATCCCTTCCTGATCAAAACTCTTCAAAGTGTAGGGATAGAGGGCACATACCTCAATATCATCAAAGCCATCTATGAAAAACCCACCACAAATATCATTGTCAATGGAGAAAAAATAAAAGCTTTTCTGCTAAGGTCAGGAACACGGCAGGGATGTCCATTATCACCACTGCTATTCAACATAATACTAGAGGTCCTAGCCTCAGGAATCAGACAACAAAAGGAAATTAAAGGCATCCAAATCAGCAAAGAAGTCAAATTATCACTCTTCGCAGATGATATGATACTATATGTGGAAAACCCAAAAGACTCCACTCCAAAACTGCTAGAACTTGAACAGGAATTCAGTAAAGTGTTAGGATATAAAATCAATGCACAGAAATCAGTTGCATTTCTCTACACCAACAGCAAGACAGAAGAAAGAGAAATTAAGGAGTCAGTCCCATTTAAAATTGCACACCAAACCATAAGATACCTAGGAATGAACCTAACCAAAGAGACTAAGAATCTATACTCAGAAAACAATAAAGTACTCATGAAAGAAATTGAGGAAGGCACAAAGAAATGGAAAAATGTTCCATGGTCCTGGATAGGAAGAATAAATATTGTGAAAATGTCTATGCTACCTAAAGCAATCTACACATTTAATATAATTCCTATCAAAGTACCATCCATCTTTTTCAAAGAAATGGAACAAATAATTCTAAAATTTATATGGAACCAGAAAAGACCTCGAATAGCCCAAGGGATATTGAAAAAGAAAGCCAAAGTTGGTGGCATCACAATTCCAGACTTCAAGCTCTATTACAAAGCTGTCATCATCAAGACAGCATGGTACTGGCACAAAAACAGACACATAGATCAATGGAACAGAATGGAGAGCCCAGAAATAGACCCTCAACTCTATGGTCAACTAATCTTCAACAAAGCAGGAAAGACTGTCTAATGGAAAAAAGACAGCCTCTTCAATAAATGGTGCTGGGAAAATTGGACAGCCACATGCAGAAAAATAAAATTGGACCATTTCCTTACACCACACACAAAAATAGACTCAAAATGGATGAAGGACCTCAATGTCTGGAAGTAATCCATGAAAATCCTTGAGGAGAACACAGGCAGCAACCTCTTCGACCTCAGCCGCAGCAACATCTTCCTAGGAACATCACCAAAGGCAAGGGAAGCAAGGGCAAAAATGAACTATTGGGATTTCATCAAGATCAAAAGCTTTTGCACAGCAAAGGAAACAGTTAACAAAACCAAAAGACAACTGACAGAATGGGAGAAGATATTTGCAAACAACATTTAGATAAATGACTAGTGTCCAGAATCTATAAAGAACTTAGCAAACTCAACACCCAAAGAACAAATAATCCAATCAAGAAATGGGCAGAGCACATGAACAGACATTTCTGCAAAGAAGACATACAGATGGCCAACAGACACATAAAAAAGTGCTCCATAGCACTCGGCATCAGGGAAATACAAATCAAAACCACAATGAGATATCACCTCACACCAGTCAGAATGGCTAAAATCAACAAGTCAGGAAATGACAGATGCTGGCGAGGATGCGGAGAAAGGGGAACCCTCCTACACTGTTGGTGGGAATGCAAGCTGGTGCAGCCACTCTGGAAAACAGCATGGAGGTTCCTCAGAATGTTGAAAATAGAACTGCCCTATGACCCAGCAATTGCACTATTGGGTATTTACCCTAAAGATACAAATGTAGTGAACCAAAGGGGCACATGCACCCGAATGTTTATAGCAGCAATGTCCACAATAGCCAAACTATGGAAAGAACCTAGATGTCCATCCACAGATGAATGGATCAAGAAGATGTGGTATATATACACAATGGAATACAATGCAGCCATCAAAAGAAATGAAATCTTGCCATTTGGGACAACATGGATGCAACTAGAGCGTATCATGCTTAGCGAAATAAGTCAAGCAGAGAAAGACAACTATCATATGATCTCCCTGATATGAGGAAGTGGTGATGCAACATGGAGGCTTAAGTGGGTAGGAGAAGAATCAAAGAAACAAGATGGGATTGGGAGGGAGACAAACCATAAATGACTCTTAATCTCACAAAACAAACTGAGGGCTGCTGGGGGGAGGGGGTTTGGGAGAAGGGGGTGGGATTATGGACATTGGGGAGGGTATGTGCTTTGGTGAGTGCTGTGAAGTGTGTAAACCTGGTGATTCACAGACCTGTACCCCTGGGGATAAAAATATATGTTTATAAAAAATTAAAAATTAAAAAAAAAGAAATACAGAAACACTACATCAAAACTAATGATATCCATATGGTAACTAAAATAAATAGATAGATAGATAGATAAATAAATAAATAAATAAATAAATAAAATACAGAGACATGGGAACAATTCCAAGCCCAATCATCGGCTTAAAAGTGGACATATTGTGCTCTATGTCATCTTTGGAAAGTTGACCATCATTAAAAAAACATAATAAATATGGGGGTATTGTCAGGTATTTGGTTCACCAATAGAAGCCCTAGAAATAAAGGTACATTTCACACAATTACAAAATTATAAAATCTAGAAAATTAAAGCTAGTGTGAGGTAACATGAAGATCAATAGCTATGTAAGGACAGAGCGAAGATGGAATGAGGAAGGAAGAATTGCAAATACAGGAAAATTTGTGGAAAATGGATTTTCCTGCTCTGGGTACTGTTGATTCTGACACCTGTGTTTCTCATATCGCACTCTCTGCCTGTGTGCAGTCCATCCTGCGACAAGAACACTCATCAAAACGATTACAAATAATCCCAGAGATGACTTGGGATGAACCCAGTGACAGTGAAAACTTAGAGACTTGTAAGAACACCTGCATGCACCCTGATTGTGTATTTCAGATAAATTCTAGAACAAAGTCATCTTGTCCTCACTACAGGCAGCATCCTACGTTCTCCATGAACCTGTGCACTCTGTCCTGCAGGGGGATCAGGGTGTGTAGTAGGTCCTGTGAGAGGAGCACAGGTCCAAATCCCAGGGCTCACTCTCACCCCAGTGTTCTTGGACACTTCACAAACCCTCCACAATTCTGGGTATAGGATCATGTCACTTTAGGGGAAACAAGATACCTACACCCCGATATGTGTGACTATGTGAAATCAAACTGGTCAATGGAAACCCAGAAGGTACTCTGAAAATCATATACTTAAACTTCATCTTTTCCCAAATCCTGTCAGTATCACCAAATCAAAGGCAGTCACAGATGCTCTGGTTACTGTCCTCTCTGTCAGTACGGATACCATGCTGGCTACAGAGTCAAGGGTCATGCAAATAGGGTCCACCTTCTGCTGATAAAACCAGCCCAGCCCCAAGCCTGCAACTGAAATGGGAACCCCTGTCTCGGGATTCCCAGGTTTTCCATTCAGTGTTCAGGACAGAACAGAGACAGCTCATGATGGGGTTTATTCTTTGCTGGATTTTCCTTGTTACTCATTTAAAAGGGCATTTACAGAGAACAAGAGACATTGAATAAGAAAGTGGATATCAGTAAGAAAAACGGTGAGTGAAGGACAGTTTCCTGACCAGGATGTCTTGTGTCTGCAGGTGTCCAGGGGGAGGTGCAGCTGGTGGAGGCTGGGGGAGACCTGGAGAAGCCTGGGGGTCCCTGAAAATCTCCTGTGTAGCCTCTGGGTTCACTTTCAGTTACTATGGCATGAGTTGGGTCTGCCAGGCTCTAGGGAAGGGGCTGCAGTGGGTCTCAGCCATTACGAGTGGTGGTAGTTGCATATACCATGAAGACACTGTGAAGGGCCAATTCACTATCTCCTGAGACAATGGCAAGAACATGCTGATTCTGCAGGTGAACAGCTGAGAGCTGAGGACACCACTGTGTGTCACTGCAATGTGTGAACCCAGTGTGTACACTTTGAGGTGAGCCAAGACAGAAACTTTCTTGCAGGGACACAGGAGTAGCTGGACTGCAGGGGTTCTCAAGGCCTCAGGAGGCTCTCTGGTCACCAGAGGGAGCTCAGGTCCCCAACAGGTGCTCAAGTCACCAGGAGTCAGTCAGAACACCAGGGGGCTCTCAGGGCACAGGAGCTCTTAGGGCACCAGGGAGTGATTAGGACAGAAGGATCACATAGTTCAGTGCTCTCGAGGAGCTCAGGACACCAGGGGGTGCTCACTTCAGCACGGTGCACTCAAGAACCACAGACACAAATCAGACCCAGGAGCAGTGGCAGGTGGGGGGGGGGCTTCTACTGAGACAGGGGGTTTCCCCTCTAGCCTCTGTAGATTCACTCAGGGATATATAAGGTTATTTCTTTGATCTCTAATTTCTCATATTGTCCATGTAGCCAACCAGAACGAGATAACATTGTCTACATGCAGATGAGATCTCACCAGTCCCTAGGGAACTTTGCTTCATCAACTTTATCCATATCCTGTTTCTATTTCTCCAAAAAGGACCTGCAGGAATTCTCATCATCCCTGAGAAGCACCTGCACAGCCCAGGCTGTCTGAGAGCTTTGTTCCTGTTCTCTGACCTCATCGGGCACACACTCTCTCCACATGGTTATAAAAATTTACCCCAAAGATACAGATGTCGTGAAAAGAAGGGCCATCTGTACCCCAATGTTTATGGCAGCAATGACAACAGTCGCCAAACTGTGGAAAGAACCAAGATGCCCTTCAACAGATGAATGGATAAGGAAGATGTGGTCCATATACACTATGGAGTATTATGCCTCCATCAGAAAGGATGAATACCCAACTTTTGTAGCAACATGGATGGGACTGGAGGAGATGATGCTGAGTGAAATAAGTCAAGCAGAGAGAGTCAATTATCATATGATTTCACTTATTTGTGGAGCATAACAAATAGCATGGAGGGCAAGGGGAGTTAGAGAGGAGAAGGGAGTTGGGGTAAATTGGAAGGGGGGTGAATCATGAGAGACTATGGACTCTGAAAAACAACTGAGGGGTTTGAAGTGGTGGGGGGGAGAGAGGTTGGGGTAACAGGTGGTGGATATTATAGAGGGCACAGATTGCATGGAGCACTGGGTGTGGTGAAAAAATAATGAATACTGTTTTTCTGAAAATAAATTAATTAATTTAATTAAAAAAAAATCAGGACATCTACCCAAACTGGGTCCTTGTCCTCCTAGGTACAGTTTATCCTCTGGCTCATTATCCAAGCGGGTGGACACTGGTGATCAGGAACTGTCCTTCTGGAGGCACTGCTCCATCTCTTCGGTGAAAGGTAGCCCATCTGATGGGATATGCTCTCTGATTTCCCCCAAAGAAACAGGCAGGATGACCTGGAGGATGACAACCAGAGACAAAAACCCGTCGCAGTACTACTGGGTCCTGTTCTGGAGTCTAGGAGAGCAGCCTTGGGGGATGCGTCTGAAATGTGTTTCTGGCCTTCCCCACAGGAAATCCACATGAATCATCAGATCTGGCTGGTACAGTGTGGATCCTTGCCCATCTGTTGCTATCCTTCAATTATCCCACAGAGAGTCACCATGTCCTCTCTCTGCCCCATTGTAACTTCTCCCTCATCCTGTCCTGGCCCCTGAGCCCCATGGGGCTGGAGTCCTGTCACTCTTTCCTGATCCCCAGCAGGTGCCAGTTGTAGAGTGAGGCTCAATAACAAATGTCTACCATGATGACAGAACCCTAAAGTGGGGCTAACCTGGGAACTCTGGCCCAAAATATGATTCAGAAGAACAATAATGAATCAACCACTGATGAGACAACATTGACCTTTCCTCTCATGTCCCTGCTTTTGACTCATTTTGAGCTGGATTCCATATAGAATTCAAAAATAACTTCTGATTTTCTAGGTCTCCTTGCTCTTGTTCTTATTATTATAGAAGATCCCTATCATAGGGGGATAAGGTGTGGGTATAGACAGGTGTTTGTAGTTTATGGTTGGTCTTTCTATTCCTGACCTGAGACCCTTGATGTCATCCTCACAAGAAATCTCAGGTTATACCTCACTGAGTTGACACAGGAAGGCCTAAGGGGAGGGGAGAGGAGGGCGTACTTCCCTACACCCCACACAAAATCTAGAATGACCTGGATGTTGGCATATAACTTCCTCCAGTTCTTGAATTATCTGGCAAGTTTCATAAGAAGATCTTTCCCCACCTCGGAAGCATAGCAAATGTTCATCCTTTCATTCCTGGGGGAATGAGGTGGGGCTTCTAGACTGAAAACACAAACTTGTAGGAAACCCTAAGGTTGTTACCAATTCCAGAGGAGCTTCAACTCAGACATCTCCACACTGAACCTTCGTCAATTCACCATCTGCCTTTCAATTTTCCTATTTTCTTGTGGGTCCTGTAGATATTTCTCTACTTTCCTGTGGGTCCTGTGGATATATCTGCAGGTGGCTTTTGCCTTAGTAAGTTGTGATTCCTTGCATATGCCCATTTGTAAACTCAATTTTGGGGTCACAATTCTCCCTGAACTATGATCTGAATATATGTGTCCCCTGCAAATTCAAGTGTTCTAATGTAATGTCCAATGAGATGGCAAAGGAGTAAGGGCTCTGGGAGAATATTTGGTTAAGAATGGAATCAGAGCTGTTGTAATCCCACAGGATCCTCAAAACCTTCCATTTACCATATGAAGACACAGTTTAAAGACATGCCCAATGATCCCGATGGAGGCACTCACTACACAATGAATATGCCAATACCTTGATCTTGCACTTGGAAGGCTCCAGAAATGTGGGAAATTTATTTCTAAGCTTCCTGGTTTATGCTTTCTGTTATACCATCCTGAGAAGTGTGGAGCTGCTCTAACAAGGACCTAAATCATGGAAGCCGTTTGGATCTGAATCATGGGTAAGGGCTAGCAGGCTTCTGTGATGTGTGCAAAAGCAGCCTACATTACCAGGAAGGGGTAATAAAGGGTGATTCATGGGAGACCCCAGAAGGAAAGAAGAGACCTACAATGAAAGCCCCAATCTTCCTAGAGAGTATCTAAATGCTTAAGGACTGTATGTGGTAAGACATAAACATTATGGGCCACTCTGATAGACAAGATGAGGAATGTGCCTTTGGGAAACAGAGGGGAGGTGACCTATGTTGTAGACTGGTAGAGAGCATGCATGCATTGAGATTGAAAGGAAGAATTAGGGAGAGGTGCAACTTGGTAAGAGGCTGAGGGAATTTCTGAGCAAAGGCTTAAAGCATCAGAAGCCTTCTCTGGAATTCTTATGATAAAGTGTGGTATGAACAAATGACATGAAGACATAATCATTAGTCAGTATGAAGCAGAACTGAAAATTTTGGAAAATCCTCAGGCTGTTCCTACTGGAAGTAAGGAGAGATCTTGTTCCAGAGAAATCAGGAAGGATGTGGAAATACTTGATGGGGGGTGGTTATGGGTTGACCATCTCAGCATAACCCTAGAGCTCCTCATCAAGACCCTGAGAACAATATTAGCCTCTAAAGAGAAGCCTGTACCTACTCTCCACAACATTTTGGAGATCAATAGGACTGACCCCCTCCCAGCACAGGCTGAACAAGGTGGCCTGGATGTGCTGCATGACTTGACATTAAACTTCAGTCTTTCATAACTCTGATGGAATTCATTTCCACAGTTTATACACTACCCAGGCAGTGGTATTTGTCAGACAAAGATATCCTATCACAACATCTCTGTTGGGTGTGAGAAGAGCTGGTGACTTCCAGTTGTTCAGCTTATTGGCAAACTACAGACGTCCAGGCTTTGACAGGTCTGACCAGAAACCAGATTCCTCATGTCACACATGAATAATAGGGATTTGGTTTGTTGTTACATATTTAGTACTTGTTACTTTGCTTCTCCAAATGAAAAGGTTTTTTCATTTTAATTTAAATTCACTTAATTAACACATAGTGTATCATTAGTTTTGGAGTAAAGTTCAGTTACTCTTCGGTTGCATATAACACCCAGTGCTCATTACATCACATATCCTGCTCAATGTCCATCACCCACTTACCCCAGACACCAGCCCCTCCCCTCTAGCAACCCTTCGTTTGTTTCCTAGATTTAAGAGTTTCTCACGGTTTGTCTCATTCTCTGATTTTGTCCTATTTTATTTTTCCCTCCCTTCCCCCATGATCGTGTTTTGTTTCTTAAGTTCTGCATATGAGTGAAATTGTATGGTAATTTTTCCTCCCTGGTCAACTTATTTCACCCTCGCATAACAGTTTCTAGTTCCATCAGTGTCTTTGCAAATTTTTTTATGGAGAAGTACATTCCATTGTTGATCCATGTATATCTTCTTTATCCATGAAAATAATGATACAGGGTAGGATGGAACCTTGTTCATGGCTTCCAAGGAAATGGTTTAGTCATTTACCATTAAATGAGACATCTTTCATTCATTAAATCATTTTTAGTTTGATGATCATTACTTTTTATCTTAAATAGGGAGATGACTTCTTGATGTTAACATTTGAACACATTACAATTAGAAGAGACTCTGTAGAAATATGTAATTTTTACACAGGTGGTTATGTTAGGTTTACCAGCATTTCATTACAATATGTGCATTTGGGTCTATCAGACACATCATCCTGGTGACCTGCCTCAGGTTCAGGTGTTTGTCTACCCAGACCCCATGTCTCTACCTGAGAAGGTAGGTGCACAGGGCATCACAGACACTGGTCCACAGGGACTGACACATCAGGTTTGCCATCCATGGTCCCCTGGTTCCAGATCAGCACTCATTTCTGCTCCTAAGAAAATTGCCTTACCCAGTAGCCTCCACAGCTCTGTACTCGGGCTCATTCTCAGTGGAAAGAGCCCTGGTGTATATCCTCAAAGAGATGCTCAGATGTGGGACCTTAGCATCCCAGGAATGTGTTTCCCCTCTGATGTGTCTCCTCTCTGAATGAGCCATTTCCTGATATGAAATATTCTGCTTTGTGAATATGCAAATAAGCCAAGGTATACTCTCTTAAATATACACACGTTTGGGTCCTGAGAACATCACCCAACAGCTGCACACAATCCTTTGTAGATACCATGAGAGCACAGCACCTCACCATGGACTGGAGCTGGAGAATCCTCTTCCTGGTGGTGTTGGCTACAGGTAGGTGATTCCTCCAGTCCTTTGGCAGAGGAGAGGGACAGGGCCAGTCAGCATGACTTCATCGCCTCCTCTTCCCTCTCCACAGGTGTCCACTCCCAGGTGCAGCTGGTGCAGTCTGAGGCTGAGGTTAGGAAGCCCGGGGAATCCGTGAAGGTCTCCTGCAAGGCATCTGGGTACACCTTCACCAGCTATGCAATGAACTGGGTGCGACAGGCACCAGGAAAGAGCCTGCAGTACATGGGATGGATCGACACTAACACTGGGAAACCAACATATGCCCAGGGCTTCTCCGGTCGATTTGTTTTCTCCATGGACACCTCTGTCAGCACAGCCTATCTACAGATCAACAGCCTGAACTCTGAGGACACAGCCGTGTATTACTGTGCAAGGGACACGATGTGAGAACCCACATCCTGCCTGTGTCAGAAACCTGTAGAAGGCTCATCTGTGCTGGACTGAGGAGGTGACAGGGACAACAAAGCTAAAGACACTCTATGACCTTTGATACGCGCCATTGTTTCAGAGCCTGCACCAAACTCTCCCCCCAGAGAGGTGCGCAAAGGCCCAGCCTGGTGCTCTCGGACTTGCACCCCGTTCTCAGAGCCTGAGACCCGCGCGTGAACCTCAGCCTCGCCTGAAATTGGTGCGTGCAAGCCGGGAGCTCGTAGACCCAGAAAGACGAGGCACTTCCAGCCCAGGCCAGCGGGAAAATCTCAGTGTGCGATTGCTGCTTGGAACCTCTCTGGCGGTCTGGAGCTGCCCAGACAGCCACCACTGCCTTGGCTTTGGGTACAAGCAAAAGATCCTGCGTCCCCGGGACCGAGACTTGGAACCTGCTCTGCCAGCAGCCAAGGAGGAACTTATTTAGGCTCTGCAGCCAGAATGAGGCTTCTCTCTGAGAGGGAGATCAGGGTGCGGTTTGTTTTCCTCTAAAACTACAAAAACCATCAAAAGCGGTCAAAGTGAGAAAAAGAAAAAGTGAACAAACATAAAAACCGCCAGAGAACAAAAGCCTGAAAAAAAAAAAAAAACCCAGTTTCCTCAGAGCCCACCCCCATGAGGGGGGTCAGAGGGTCAGAGGACTTAAGTCAGGGAACATCATTGACTGAAAACCCAAGTGGCAGGCCCCTCCCCCAGAAAACAAACCAAGAAAGAAAAAATAAAAAGAAAAAAAAAAGGACTACAAGAGAACAACCACTACTTCATAGGAAAACTTTTATTTTTCATTCATTCCCACTACTCTGGTTCATTTTTTTTATAGGTAATTTTTTTTAATATTTTAACTTTTTATTTTTTATAAACATATATTTTTATCCCCACGGGTACAGGTCTGTGAATCGCCAGGTTTACACACTTCACAGCACTCACCAAAGCACATACCCTCCCCAATGTCCATAATCCCACCCCCCTTCTCCCAAACCCCCTCCCCCCAGCAACCCTCAGTTTATTTTGTGAGATTAAGAGTCACTTATGGTTTATCTCCCTCCCAATCCCATCTTGTTTCCTTGATTCTTCTTCTACCCACTTATGCCCTCATGTTGCATCACCACTTCCTCATATCAGGGAGATCATATGATAGTTGTCCTTCTCCACTTGATTTATTTCACTAAGCATGATACGCTCTAGTTCCATCCATGTTGTCGCAAATGGCAAGATTTCATTTCTTTTGATGGCTGCATAGTATTCCATTGTGTATATATACCACTTCTTGATCCATTCATCTGTTGATGGACATCTAGGTTCTTTCCATAGTTTGGCTATTGTGGACATTGCCGCGATAACATTCGGGTGCACGTGCCCCTTTGGATCACTACGTTTGTATCTTTAGGTAAATACCCAATAGTGCAATTGCTGGGTCATAGGGTAGTTCTATTTTCAACATTTTGAGGAACCTCCATGCTGTTTTCCAGAGTGGCTGCACCAGCTTGCATTCCCACCAACAGTGTAGGAGGGTTCCCCTTTCTCTGCATCCTCGCCAGCATCTGTCATTTCCTGACTTGTTGATTTTAGCCATTCTGACTGGTGCGAGGTGATACCTCATTGTGGTTTTGATTTGTATTTCCCTGATGCCGAGTGATATGGAGCACTTTTCATTTGTCAGTTGGCCATCTGGATGTCTTCTTTGCAGAAATGTCTGTTCATGTCCTCTGCCCATTTCTTGATTGGATTATTTGTTCTTTGGGTGTTGAGTTTGCTAAGTTCTTTATAGATTTTGGACACTAGTCATTTATCTGATATGTCTTTTGCAAATATCTTCTCCCATTCTGTCAGTTGTCTTTTGGTTTTGTTAACTGTTTCCTTGGCTGTACAAAAGCATTTGATCTTGATGAAATCCCAATAGTTCCTTTTTGCCCTTGCTTCCCTTGCCTTTGGCGATGTTCCTAGGAAGATGTTGCTGTGGCTGAGGTCGAAGAGGTTGCTGCCTGTGTTCTCCTCAAGGATTTTGATGGATTCCTTTTGCACATTGAGGTCCTTCATCCATTTTGAGTCTATTTTCATGTGTGGTGTAAGGAAATGGTCCAATTTCATTTTTCTGCATGTGGCTGTCCAATTTCCCAGCACCATTTATTGAAGAGGCTGTCTTTTTTCCATTGGACATTCTTTCCTGCTTTGTCGAAGATGAGTTGACCATAGATTTGAGGGTCTATTTCTGGGCTCTCTATTCTGTTCCATTGATCTATGTGTCTGTTTTTGTGCCAGTACCATGCTGTCTTGATGATGACAGCTTTGTAATAGAGCTTGAAGTCTGGAATTGTGATGCCACCAACTTTGGCTTTCTTTTTCAATATCCCTTGGGCTATTCAAGGTCTTTTCTGGTTCCATATAAATTTTAAAATTATTTGTTCCATTTGTTTGAAAAAGATGGATGGTACTTTGATAGGAATTGCATTAAATGTGTAGATTGGTTTAGGTAGCATAGACATTTTCACAATATTTATTCTTCCTATCCAGGAGCATGGAACATTTTTCCATTTCTTTGTGTCTTCCTCAATTTCTTTCATGAGTACTTTATAGTTTTCTGAGTATAGATTCTTGGCCTCTTTGATTAGGTTTATTCCTAGGTATCTTACGGTTTTGGGTGCAATTGTAAATGGGATTGACTCCTTAATTTCTCTTTCTTCTGTCTTGTTGTTGGTGTAGAGAAATGCAACTAATTTCTGTTCATTGATTTTATATCCTGACACTTTACTGAATTCCTGTTCAAGTTCTAGCAGTTTTGGAGTGGAGTCTTTTGAGTTTTCCACATATAGTATCATATCATCTGCGAAGAGTGATAATTTGACTTCTTCTTTGCTGATTTGGATGCCTTTAATTTCCTTTTGTTGTCTGATTGCTGAGGCTAGGACCTCTAGTACTATGTTGAATAGCAGTGGTGATAATGGACATCCCTGCCGTGTTCCTGACCTTAGCGGAAAAGCTTTCAGATTTTCTCCATTGAGAATGATATTTGTGGTGGGTTTTTTCATAGATGGCTTTGATGATATTGAGGTATGTGCCCTCTATCCCTACACTTTGAAGAGTTTTCATCAGGAAGGGATGCTGTACTTTGTCAAATGCTTTTTCAGCATCTATTGAGAGTATCATATGTTTCTTGTTCTTCTTTTTATTGATGTGTTGTGTCACAATGATTGATTTGCGGATGTTAAACCAACCTTGCAGCCCTGGAATAAATCCCACTTGGTCGTGGTGAATAATCCTTTTAATGTACTGTTGAATCCTATTAGCTAGTATTTTGGTGAGAATTTTCGCATCTGTGTTCATCAAGGATATTGGTCTATAGCTCTCTTTTTTGGTGGGATCCTTGTCTGGTTTTGGGATCAAGGTGATGATGGCCTCATAAAATGAGTTTGGAAGTTTTCCTTCCATTTCTAATTTTTGGAACAGTTTCAGGAGAATAGGAATTAGTTCTTCTTTAAATGTTTGGTAGAATTCCCCGGGGAAGCCGTCTGGCCATGGGCTTTGTTTGTTTGGGGATTTTTAATGACTGTTTCAATCTCCTTACTGGTTATGGGTCTGTTCAGGCTTTCTATTTATTCCTGGTTCAGTTGTGGTAGTTTATATGTGTCTAGGAATGCATCCATTTCTTCCAGATTGTCAAATTTGTTGGTGTACAGTTGCTCATAGTTTGTTCTTATAATAGTTTGTATTTCTTTGGTGTTAGTTGTGATCTCTCCTCTTCTATTCATGATTTTATTTATTTGGGTCCTTTCTGTTTTCTTTTTGATAAGTCTGGCCGTGTGTTTATCAGTTTTATTAATCCTTTCAAAGAACCAGCTCCTAGTTTCGTTGATTTGCTCTGTTGTTTTTTTGTTTTTGTTTTTGTTTTTGTTTTTTTCTATTTCATTTATTTCTGCTCTGATCTTTATGATTTCTCTTCTCTTGCTGGGCTAGGGTTTCTTTCTTGTTCTTTCTCCAGCTCCTTTAGGTGTAGGGTTAGGTTGTGTACCTGAGACCTTTCTTGTTTCTTGAGAAAGGCTTGTACCGCTATATATTTTCCTCTCAGGACTGCCTTTGTTGTGTCCCACAGATTTTGAACCGTTGTGTTTTCCTTATAATTTCTTTCTATGATTTTTTTCAATTCCTCTTTAATTCCCCGCTTGACCCATTCATTCTTTAGAAGGATGCTGTTTAGTCTTTATGTATTTGGGTTCTTCCCAAACTTCCTCTTGTGGTTGAGTTCGAGCTTCAGAGCATTGTGGTCTGAAAATATGCAGGGAATGATCCCAAACTTTTGATACCAGTTGAGTCCTGATTTAGGACCTAGGATGTGATCTATTCTGGAGAATGTTCCATGTGCACTAGAGAAGAATGTGTAATCTGTTGCTTTGGGATGAAATGTTCTGAATATATCTGTGATGACCATCTGATCGAGTGTGTTGTTTAAGGCCTTTATTTCCTTGCAGATCTTTTGCTTGGATGATCTGTCCATTTCAGTGAGGGGAGTGTTAAAGTCCCCTACTATTATTGTATTATTGTTGATGTGTTTCTTTGATTTTGTTATTAATTGGTTTATATAGTTGGCTGAGCCCACGCTAGGGGCATAGGTATTTAAAATTGTTAGATCTTCTTGTTGGACAGACCCTTTGAGTATGATATAGTGTCCTTCCTCATCTCTTATTATAGTCTTTGGCTTAAAATCTAATTTATCTGATATAAGGATTGTCACTCCTGCTTTCTTCTGATGTCCATTAGCATGGTAAATTCTTTTCCACCCCCTCACTTTAAATCTGGAGGTGTCTTCGGGCTTAAAATGAGTTTCTTGGAGGCAACATATAGATGGGTTTTGTTTTTTTATCCATTTTGATACCCTGTGTCTTTTGATTGGGGCATTTAGGCCATTAACATTCAGGGTAACTATTGAGAGATATGAATTTAGTGCCATTGTATTGCCTGTAAGGTGACTGTTACTGTATATGGTCTCTGTTCCTTTCTGATCTGCCACTTGTAGGCTCTCTCTTTGCTTAGAGGACCCCTTTCAATATTTCCTGTAGAGCTGGTTTGGTGTTTGCAAATTCTTTCAGTTTTTGTTTGTCCTAGAAGCTTTTAATCTCTCCTTCTATTTTCAATGATAGCCTAGCTGGATATAGTATTTTTGGCTGCATGTTTTTCTCGTTTAGTGCTCTGAAAATATCATGCCAGCTCTTTCTGGCCTGCCAGGTCTCTCTGGATAAGTCTTCTGCCAATCTAATATTTTTCCCATTGTATGTTACAGACTTCTTTTCCCGGGCTGCTTTCAGGATTTTCTCTTTGTCACTGAGACTTGTAAATTTTACTATTAGGTGACGGGGTGTGCGCCTATTCCTATTGATTTTGAGGGGCGTTCTCTGAACCTCCTGAATTTTGATGCTCGTTCCCTGTGCCTTATTGGGGAAATTCTCCCCCATAATTCTCTCCAGTATACCTTCTGCTCCCCTCTCTCTTTCTTCTTCTTCTGGAATCCCAAATATTTTAATGTTGTTTTGTCTTATGGTGTCACTTATCTCTCAAATTCTCCCCTCGTGGTCCACTAGCTGTTTCTCCCTCTTTTGCTCAGCTTCTTTATTCTCTGTCATTTGGTCTTCTGTATCACTAATTCTTTCCTCTGCCTCATTTATCCTAGCAGTGAGAGCCTCCATTTTTTTTTAAAGATTTTTATTTATTTATTTATTTGACAGAGAGAGATCACAGGAGACTGAGAGGCAGGCAGTGAGAGAGAGAGAGAGAGGGAAGCAGGCTCACGCGAGCCTGATGCGGGACTGGGTCCCAGGACCCTGAGATCATGACCTGAGCCGAATGCAGCAGCTTAACCCACTGAGCCACCCAGGCACCCAAGCCTCCATTTTTGATTGCACCTCATTAATAGCTTTTTTGATTTCAACTTGGTTAGATTTTAGTTCTTTTATTTCTCCAGAAAGGGCTTTTATATCTCCAGAGAGGGTTTCTCTAATATCTTCCATGCCTTTTTCGAGCCTGGCTAGAACCTTGAGAATTGTCATTCTGAACTCTAGATCTGACATATTACCAATGTCTGTATTGATTAGGTCCCTAGCCTTTGGTACTGCCTCTTGTTCTTTTTTTTTTTTTTGTGGTGAATTTTTCCACCTTGTCATTTTGTCCAGATGAGAGTATATGAAGGAGCTAGTAAAATACTAAAAGGGTGGCAACAACCCTAGGAAAATATGCTTTAACCAAATCAGAAGAGATCCCAAATTGTGAGAGGGGAGAAAGGGGATAAAAGAGATTCAAAAAGAAAGAAAGAAAAAAAATACAAGAAAAGAATTTTTTAAAAAGAAAACAAATAAAGAAAAATATATAAAAGGAAACATATATATATATTAGATAAACTAGTTAAAAAACGTTAAAAAAAGAAAAGGGTAAAAGTTAAAAAAATTTTAGCAGAAGAAGAGAAAAAAAATAAAAAAGAAAAAAATTAAATTAACTGCAAGACTAAAAAAAATCACAGGGAGAAAGCCATGAGTTCCGTGCTTTGCTTTCTCCTCCTCTGGAATTCTGCTGCTCTCCTTGGTATTGAAACCGCACTCCTTGGTAGGTGAACTTGGTCTTGGCTGGATTTCTTGTTGATCTTCTGGGGGAGGGGCCTGGTGTAGTGATTCTCAAGTGTCTCTGCCCCAGGCTGAATTGCACCACCCTTACCAGGGGCCGGGCTGAGTAATCTGCTTGGGTTTGCTTTCAGAAGCTTTTGTTCCCTGAGTGCTTTCCGTAAAGTTCCAGAGGACGGGAATACAAATGGCGGTCTCCTGGTCTCTGGCTCAGAGAAGCTGAGAGCCCGGGGCTCCACTCCTCAGTGTGAAATGCCAATTGAATACTACCCCCACCTTAAAAGACCACCAGAGACATGAGTCAAAGCCAATCAGCAAGGGTCATTTATTGCAGGTTCGAACCTGGACCTCTGCGCCACTCGTTGCCGATAACGCCGAGAGGTCCAGAGCTGGGTCGGGTGCAGGATTTTTATAGAAAGATACAAACAAGTTTTGGGTGGGGATGAGCTGATTGATTGATAGTTTGAACAGGCATACTTGGCGTCAGTGGATTGGGTCAGGGGACCCGCACGCGAAAGCAGACAAAGCAATCTTACAGAAGCAGAACTGGCCAGTTAGCCCACCATGCAAAAAAAAACCACTATCCGGATATTGAAGGCCTGGTTACTATCAAGCCAAGGCCACTTTCCCTCTAATGAGGCACTAACATAATGACAATTGGGAGTCTCCTGGTGGAATATTACATTCCTGCTATCAAGCATCCTTGTTAATGAGATTTAGGTTTAGAAGAAATTTAACTTTATTTACTTTTCCTTCTACCTCCGCCTCCTTCCGTTTTCATGGAGGGGGAGGGTGACATTAGGGCTTAAGGAACTGAGTTCTGTGTCCCTGGAAATTGGGCTATTGATAAGGTAACTTCTTTGTTGTAAATCTCAAGGACATTTGCAAACCAAGGGAGACTCCTACCTTGCAGGACTGTGATCTCTGCAAGTTAACTATTTATCATTTTATGGCAGTCAGGGGTGCCTGAGGAATGCTACACATATGGAGGGGAGCGGGTGAAGGGGGGAGATGCAAGGCGCCAGCCTTTGCTTTGTCCTCAGCCAGTCTCCTGCTCCTTCAAGTGCGCCCTCAGAGAACAGCGCCCAGTTACTCCCGTCTCCCTGACATCTGGCCCTGCTCTGAGCTCACCGAGCCTGCGACCGGTTCAAGGTAACCCCGAGCTGTGATCTTATTGTCGGCTCTGTCTCTGTAGCCGGTTTTCCTGTTCCAACACCCGCAAGCTCTGCAACACTCAGACACCCCTGATCTTTCTGTGACCCTGTGGGACCTGAGGCCATGCTGACCCTGCATGGGCTTTGCCCGGTTTAGCCTCTGGAGCGAAGTCCCTCAGTGGAACAGACTTTTAAAAGTCCTGATTTTGTGCTCCGTTGCTCCGCCGCTTGCCGGGAGGCGGCCCCTCCCTCCAGGGTCTATCTTCCCTTGCTTTGGATTCACTTCTCTGCCGGTCCTACCTTTCAGAAAGTGGTTGTTTTTCTGTTTCCGGAATTGCTGCTCCTCTTCTCTTTGATCTGCCAATGGATTTGCAGGTGTTTGCAATCTTTAGATAAGTTATCTACCTGATCTCCTACTAGCTGATGTACTCTCAGCCTGCTACTTCTCCACCATCTTGACTCCTGCCTCGGTAAACTAATTTTTAATCCCCCTTTATCTGAGGAAAGTTGAGTCCTTTAACAAAGATATCAAGATACAATTGGCCTTGAAGAAGTCAAACTCTCTCTATTTGCAGATGACATGATTCTTTGTATGGAAAACCCAAAAGACTCCACACCCAGACTGCTAGAACTCATACAGCAATTCAGGAACGTGGCAGGATACAAAGTCAAGGTACAGAAATCAGAGGCTTTTTTATACACTAACAATGAAAATACAGAAAGGGAAATTAGAGAATCAATTCCATTTACTATAGCACCAAGAACCATAAGATACCTGGAATAAACCTATCCAAAGAGGCAAAGGATCTGTACTTGAGAAACTACAGAACACTCATGAAAGAAATTGAAGAAGACACAGAAAGATGGAAGACCAGTCCATGCTCTTGGATTGGAAGAATAAACATTGTTAAAATGTCTATACTGCCTAGAGCAATATATACTTTTAATGCCATTCCTATCAAAATTCCACCGGTATTCTTCAAAGAGCTGGAGCAAATAATCCAAAAATTTGTATGGAATCAGAAGAGACCCCGAATCACTAAGGAAATATTGAAAAACAAAAATAAAATGGGGGGCATCGTGTTACCTGATTTCAAGCATGATTACAAAGCTGTGATCACCAAGACAGCATGGTACTGGCATAAAAACAAACACATAGACCAGTAGAACAGAGTAGACAGCCCAGATATGGACCCTCAACTCTATGGTCAATTAATCTTCGACAAAACAGGAAAAAATATACAGTGGAAAAAAGACAGTCTCTTCAATAAATGGTGCTGGGAAAACTGGACAGCTATAACTAAAAGAATGAAACTCGACCATTCTCTTACACCGTCCACAAAGATAAACTCAAAATTCATAAAAGACCTCAATGTGAGACAGGAATGCATCAGAATCCTCCAGGAGAACATAGGCAGTAATCTCTTCGATATCAGCCACAGCAACTTCTTTCAAGATATGTCTCCAGAGGCAAATGAAACTAAAGTGAAAATAAACTTTGGGGACTTCATCAGAATCAGAAGCTTCTGCACAGCAAAGGGAACAGTCAAAAAAACAAAAAGGTAACCCACGGAATGGGAGAAGATATTTGCGAATGACAGTACAGACAAAAGGTTGATATCCAGGATCTATAATGAACTCCTCAAACTCACCACACACGAAACAGGCAAACATATCAAAAAATGGGAAGAAGATATGAACAGACACTTCTCCAATCAAGACATACAAGTGGGGAGGGTATGTGCTTTGGTGAGTGCTGTGAAGTGTGTAAACCTGGTGATTCACAGACCTGTACCCCTGGGGATAAAAATATATGTTTATTAAAAAAAAAAAAAAAAAAGGACAAATACCCAACTTTTGTAGCAACATGGACGGGACTGGAAGAGATTATTATGCTGAGTGAAATAAGTCAAGCAGAGAGAGTCAATTATCATATGGTTTCACTTATTTGTGGAGCATAACAAATAGCATGGAGGACATGGGGAGTTAGAGAGGAGAAGGGAGTTGGGGGAAATTGGAAGGGGAGGTGAACCATGAGAGACTATGGACTCTGAAAAACAATCTGAGGGTTTTGAAGGGGTGGGGGGTGGGAGGTTGGGGTACTAGGTGGTGGGTATTATAAAGGGCACGAATTGCATGGAGCACTGGGTGTGGTGAAAAATAATGAATACTGTTATGCTGAAAATAAAAAATAAATTTAAAAACAAAAACAAAAAAAAAAATGGCTATCAGACACATGAAAAAATGTTCATTATCACTAGCCCTCAGTGAGATTCAAATTAAAACCACATTGAGATATCACCTCACACCAGTTAGAATGGCCAAAATGAACAAAACAAAAAACAACATGTGTTGGAGAGGATGTGGAGAAAGGGGAACCCTCTTCCACTGTTGGTGGGAATGCAAGTTGGTGCAGCCTCTTTGGAGAACAGTGTGGAGATTCGTCAAGAAATTAAAAATAGAACTTCCCTATGAACCCTGAAATTGCACTCCTTTTTAAATTTTTATTTTCTAATATTCATATAGAGTTAAACTTCAAGGTAATCCCCTTTCCCCAATCAATGCCACCCCTATAGGTAAACCAATTCCTAATTCCCCCTTATCTTAGGAAAGTTGAGTCCTTTAACAAAGATATCAAGATACATCCAGGAAGAATCAAAACAACCTTCCTCACCCACACTGAGAATTTACAACCACTCTCCTATCTTTTTCTTCCACCAGTATTTCTGTGGTTTTGTGTTTGTCCTGATAGTATATAAATCTTACTCTCGGGATTCTTTTTGACGAGGTTCTTCCTTTATTTGCATATATATATATATATATATATATATATGTCTACATATATATATATATATATATATTCAAATTATATATATATTATGTTTTTCTCTTGTCATATACTTTTATCAGTCTTTTTGTTTGTCTGTGTCTGTTTGTATACTTCATAAATCTTACCTAGGGCCCATTTGGGCTGAACCTTCTCTTTTATCTCACCTTTCATTCCTGTCTCTCACCCGCTCTCTTTTTTTCTTTTCCTTTTCTTTTTCCTCTCATTTGGGTGGGTAACCCTGACTGCTCAGAAGCATTCCAGGGTGCACCTTGACTGCACCACAGTCGATACACCCAGCTACACCCGTTCAGCCATCTCTTACCAAAATGACTAGGAGGAGGAATGCCCAACAGAAGAAGAATACAGAGGATGGACCTTATGCAACAGAGCTAACGGCTATCAACATAGACAATATGTCGTAAAGAGAATTCAGGCTAACAATTATCCAAGCAATAGCTAGGTTGAAGAAAGCTATGGGTGACCCTAAAGAATTGATTAGGGCCGAACTGAAAACGACCAGAGATCGTGTTTTCAATATTAGGGAAGAGCTGAAAGCTACCAGGTATGAGTTTCACAATTCTCTCAATGAGTTCCAATCTAATCTAAATTCTCTCAATGCTAGAATACTGAGACAGAAGATAGAATTAGTGATCTGGAGGATAAACAGATAGAGAGAAGGATCAGGAGGAAGCCTGGAACAAATAGCTTAGAAGCCACGAAAACAGAATCAGGGAAATAAATGATGCCATGAAACGTTCCAACGTCAAAATTATTGGAATAAATGAAACAAGATGGATTGGGAGGGAGACAAACCATAAGTGACTCTTAATCTCACAAAACTAACTGAGGGTTGCTGGGGGAAGGGGGTTTGGGAGAAGGGGATGGGATTATGGACATTGGGGAGGGTATGTGCTTTGGTGAGTGCTGTGAAGTGTGTAAACCTGGTGATTCACAGACCTGTACCCCTGGGGATAAAAATATATGTTTATAAAAATTAAAAAATTAATTTAAAAAAATTATTGGAATCCCTGAAAGGGAGGAGAAAGAAAGAAGTCTAGAAGATAGAGTGGAACAAGTTCTTCATGAAAATTTTCCAAATCTTGTGAATGGAACCAGCATTCATGTACTAGAGATCGAAAGGTTTCCCCCCATGATTCGATTCTTGAAAGTCCTCGAGACACCTAATAGTAAGAATGAAGAATTATAATTGTAGGCAGAACCTCTTGAAAGCAGCTAGGACAAAGAAGATCCTTACATACAAAGGAAAGCCCATCAGAATAACGTCAGACCTGTCCACAGAGACCTGGCAAGCCAGAAAGGGCTGGCAAGGTATATTCAGGGCACTGAATGAGAAGAACATGCAGCCAAGAATACTTTATCCAGCAGGACTGACATTCAAAATGGATGGAGAGATAAAGAGTTTCCAGGACCGGCAAGGCTTAAAAGACTATGCAACCACCAAGTTGACACTGCAGGAAATATTAAGGGGGCTTCTTTAAAGGATGAAAAAGCCCAAGAATAACATTGAACAGAAATATACAGACAATCTACAGAAAGAAAGTCTTCAAAGGTAACTCGATGTCAATAAAAATGTTATCTATCAATATTCACTCTCAATGTGAATGGCCTAAATGCACCCATAAAACAGCACAGGGTTGCAGAGTGGATAAAACGACAGGACCCATCCATATGTTGTCTACAAGAGACCCATTTTGAACCTAAAGATACACCCAGACTGAAAGTGAAGGGATGGAGAAGCATCTTTCATGCCAATGGGCCTCAAAAACAGGCTGCGGTAGCGATTCACATATTAAATAAATTAGATTTTAAACTAAAGACTGCAGTCAGAGATACAGAAGGACACCACATCATTCTTAAAGGGACTATCCACCAAGATGATCTAACAATTATAAATATCTATTCCCCCAATATGGGAGCAGCCAATTACATAAGAAAATTGTTAATCAAGATAAAGAGTCATATTGAGGAGTTCATTCTAGATCCTGGATATCAACCTTTTGTCTGTACTGTCATTTGCAAATATCTTCTTCCATTCCGTGGGTTGCCTCTTTGTTTTTTTGACTGTTCCCTTTGCTGTGCAGAAGCTTTTGATTTTGATGAAGTCCCAAAAGTTTATTTTCGCTTTTGTTTCCTTTGCCTTTGGAGACATATCTTGAAAGAAGTTGCTGTGGCTGATATCAAAGAGATTACTGCCTATGTTCTCCTCTAGGATTATGATGGATTCCTGTCTCACGTTGAGGTCTTTTATCCATTTTGAGTCTATCTTGTGTACAGTGTAAGAGAATGGTCGAGTTTCTTTCTTCTACATATAGCAGTCCAGTTTTCCCAGCACCATTTATTGAAGAGACTGTCTTTTATCCACTGTATATTTTTTCCTGTTTTGTCGAAGATTAATTGAACATAGAGTTGAGGGTCCATATCTGGGCTGTCTACTCTGTTCTACTGGTCTATGTGTCTGTTTTTATGCCAGTACCATGTTGTCTTGGTGATCACAGCATTGTAATAAAGCTTGAAATCAGGTAACGTATGCCCCAGGCTTTTTTTTTTTTTTTCAACATTTCCTTAGTGATTCGGAGTCTCCTCTGATTCCATACAAATTTTAGGATTATGTGCTCCAGCTCTTTGAAGAATGCCAGTGGAATTTTGATAGGATTGGCATTAAAAGTATATATTGCTCTAGGCAGTATAGACATTTTAACAATGTTTATTCTTCTGATTCAAGAGCATGGTTGATATCCAGGATCTATAATGAACTCTGCAAACAACACACATGAAACAGGCAAACATATCAAAAAATGGGCAGAAGATATGAAGAAACATTTCTCCAATCAAGACATACAAATGGATATCAAACACATGAAAAAATGTTCATCATCACTAGCCATCAGGGAGATTCAAATTAAAACCACATTGAGATATCACCTTACACCAGTTAGAATGGCCAAAATGAACAAAACAGGAAACAATATGTGTTGGAGGTGATGTGGAGAAAGAGGAACCCTCTTCCAGTGTTGGTGGGAATGCAAGTTGGTGCGGCCTCTTTGGAGAACAGTGTGGAGATTCCTCAAGAAATTAAAAATAGAACTTCCCTATGACCCTGCCATTGCACTACTGGGTATTGACCCCAAAGATACAGATGTCGTGAAAAGAAGGTCCATCTGTACCCAAATGTTATAGCAGCAATGGCCACGGTCACCAACCTGTGGAAAGAACCAAGATGCCCCTCAACGGACGAATGGGTAAGGAAGATGTGGTCCATATACACTATGGAGTATTATGCCTCCATCAGAAAGGATGAATACCCAACTTTTGTAGCAACATGGACGGGACTGGAAGAGATGATGCTGAGTGAAATAAGTCAAGCAGAGAGAGTCAATTATCATATGGTATCACTTATTTGTGGAGCATAACAAATATCATGGAGGACAAGGGGTGTTAGAGAGGAGAAGGGAGTTGGGTTAAATTGGAAGGGGAGGTGAATCACGAGAGACTATGGACTCTGAAAATCAATCTGAGGGGTTTAAAGTGGCGGGGGGGTGGGAGGTCGGGGTACCAGGAGGCGGGTATTATAGAGGGCACGGAATGCATGGAGCACTGGGTGTGGTGAATAAATAATGAATACTGTTTTCCTGAAAATAAATAAATCAATTTAATAAAAAAAGAATATATAACAATTAAAAACAAAAAATGTCATTTTCAAAAAATTAAAAAAAAACATATGCACATGCCATGGAGGGTGGACATGGGATTAAGTCCATATACCTGTGTTCGATGGGCCCCTGAAGACTGGTTTCTCGCAATTTCCCACCTCCCAGGTTCCCCAACTTTGTTGCTGATGATGACACATAGGAAGGAAATACTCTGACTTTCTTTCTGAGTTTCCTACCTGGTACTGAATCAAAGTTGTAAATAATTTGTCTCTGCCTTGCAGCATGCTACAACAGAACATTTAACTAAAGGCTTTGATATCACCTGGGGACATCAAAGAGGTGAGAGACTGCAGAAGATGTGTGGGAAGTGAAAGCCAGACTGCCTCCAGTACCTTGATGTAAAATCAATTTTACTGCATTTCCAGATGCCAGGTAACCCCCATCATGGGTGGACATAGTGGCAGCATTCCCAAAGGTGACAGGCAGAACCAAAGGGACTGGGAGAAGGGAGAGATTCTTTTGAAAGTAACTTTGGGAGAAGAAGGTATGTCTCAACAGACCTTTTCCTGTCTCCCTGACCAGAATCTCTCATTGCCACAGAGACACGGATCCCACATCAGACATAAGATTGTGTCCACAGGCTGATACTATTGCCACATAAAATTACTCACCAACTCCCTTAGTGAACAGGGATTTGAATTATATGCTGTTCTTTAATCCATTGTTACAAAAGATACCCTGGATTTCTGCTCCATGGTTAGCCCCTAGTATAGTTTTGGGCATCAAGCTTTTCCAAAAATGCCTTAAACTTATGACATAAACATATTTCACATGTCCTTCTAGCATCTTCACAGGAACTTCCTAATTTTAATTATGTTTTATCTATATTTCCATGATTGACAATGAGCTTTCAAAAACACCTATGTAAAGTAGACTGAACAGGGCAGAGAAACTCGCATATGATGCAAAATTATTCCTCTGCATCTTCTTCAGGTTCATAGTTGTTGTAGAAAGCATATAAATAATACATTTCCTGATTTCCTCAGCTATATATCTAGGGGGAGAAGCAAATTTATTGTAATATCAGACACTGGAAACAATTAGACCCCCAAACAACTTCTTTTTTTTTAATCTTTTTACTTTATTTTATTTTATTTTAACTAAATTCATTTATTTATTTTCAGAAAAACAGTATTCATTATTTCTTAAAAAAATAAAATCCTGCTATGTCCATTCTTAGGACTGGTGCTAATCATTAAAACCAGTGATTCTTTTTTTAAGGTTTATATTATATTAATTGTTTCAGACACATTGTATCTTGGTAGTTTTTACTTAAAAAAGAAAGAAACATCTTTAACAACTGAAATCTCACCTCCAACAGGAATCTCTGCACTCCCACAGTACTCTTCCTGTCTGACATTAATCAGTCACATCTTATCTTGTGTTCCAATGAGGTGTTTAGGTCTCCTCTCCATTAAACACTGGAGCAGCTCCAGTGGAGACCTGTTTATCAAGCAAAACAGCACTTTGCAGGGACACACTGTGGAGAACCTCTGGATAGAACAAAACAGCAGTCAAGTTTGCAACAACAGAGGGTCCTTCCCAGATATTGTGGGAATTCTGACAATCTATATATGTGCATGAGACAGGAGCTTTGCAAAATGGATAAGCTAGAGTAACAGATGTATTTCTCAGGAAAAGTCAGTAAATTTCTATCAGAGGATGTGTTCATTGTTCAGGAAATTTTCAGAATACCTCTGAGTGTGCCAGGACAAGCTCCCTCTAGAATATGGCCTAAAAGAAGACTCTGACATTCTCTGGTAGATAAAAGTGCAGATTTTGAGCTTCAGAACAAAGGGGAGGCTGCACCATAAATGAAGGCAATCAACATGGTCCTGAGAGAGAGAATCCAATTCTAGGCAGACCATGATGAGGAGACATAGATAGTCACTAAGAAGCAGAGGGTCTCTGGGAAGCAGAAAGCAGTGGATACCCGTGTCTCAATTCTAAGCTATTTGCACTGAAGTAATGTAAACCCTCTGCACTGTCTCACATAACCATTTCATCATGGCTGTGTCTGGAGGGAATAGTTTGGAATGGAGAAAATGGGGTAGAAGTATCCTTCCCATCTGTACTTCTCAAGGACACTATTTCCAGAAACCTCAACATAAGGGCTGCATTTATTCTCCTACCTGAATGAAGCAAAATAAAAAGTGGGCAAATTATGTTGCAAAAATTAAGCCAGATGGAAATACATGAATGACAGTGACGCATCAGAGAACTGTTAATACAAGGTGCAGGGTGGGGACGAGAATGCTAGAGAGGATAGACAGACAGAAAGGACCATAACATGGACAAAAGGAGAAACAGAAAAGCCGGAGATAATCAGACACAGTGAACAAACCCTCCAGGAGTCCACAAGAGATACCAGAACTGAGGTAGAACTGCCCTTCTCACAGGATGAAGGATGGAGACCTCAAACTCTGGAGCTGATAGCTGGTGCTCCCCTTAACTGTCTCTCTCACTCATGGCCAATTAGTCAGCAAGTCTTGCTGGTGACAAGTTCAAGACACACTCAGAATCCAACCATTTCTCACCCCTTCACTGCTGCCACCCTGGACTGGGCTCCTATCAGTTTTCACTTGGATGCCCTCAAGAATATCCTCACAACCAGATTCCAAGCTCCCATGTCCCTATCCCACTCCTAACTACTCTCCACACCAGAGTCAGTCAGAGAACCCTTTACCATGTGGAGAAAGAGAGGGTTGTTGCTGGTTTATGTCTTGTCTTCCCTCCTCAAAGGTAAGCCCCATGAAGGCAAGTTCTTCTATTTCTGTTCACTGCTGTATTCACAGAGTCCAGGGAGGGCTAGAGTTTGTGCAGTTAGAACCAAATAAATATTAGTTAATGAACTACACAAACAGTTATAGAACTGTACAGTAGATTTCTGGGTAAAGAATAAAGGATCGGGCACCTGGGTGGCTCAGTGGGTTAAGCCGCTGCCTTCAGCTCAGGTCATGGTCTTAGGGTCCTGAGATCGAGTCCCGCATTGGGCTCTCTGCTCAGCGGGGAGCCTGCTTCCTCCTCTCTCTGCCTGCCTCTCTGCCTACTTGTGATCTATCAAATAAATAAATAAAATCTTTAAAAATAAAAGAATAAAGGATCTGCATTTTGTATTTATTTGTGGGTTTTCAGAATGGTTGGGGTCTAGAAATCATGTCTCTCTCTCTCTCACTCGCTCTCTCTTTTTTTTTTTTTTTTTTTTTTTTTTTTTGGTCATCATCACTGAGACTACAATGGCCTCTTCATAATGTTCACTGCATGAACTAGTGGAAAGAATGTCCGATAGGTTGACTACATTACATGGTGCCTAGAACTGGCCTGGACAGAATACGGATGCTGTTCTGTCCCTACACACAAGAGCAGGTACATGTAAAGAGCAGAGGTCATAAGCAATGGCCAGTCTGCAGGAAAACCACCATTCAACATGAGTTGAATGAATTCTGCACCAGTGACACACAGTGCAGAGGTGATGAGGATAACTCTTGTCTTCGAGGACTAAGAAAATTGTAGGCATCTCTGCTTCTACCTGCATGTGAACAAGTACCATGGTGGTATACGTGTTCTGAGGGAGATGCACACGGGGAACATTGGGAGCCACGAAGAAGTCAGTGATCATCTTACCTGAGAAGGCCATGTGGTCAAGGAAGGACTTCTGAGGAAGTTTTTAGCTGAGCTGAACCATGTCTCGGGACGATGTCTAGCAGATGAGAAAAAGCACAATGAGGGCAGAGACTGTGTGAAGCCCAGCACACATGGTCGCCTTCCCGAGTGGATCCTGGGAGGAAGTTAACAAAACGGGGAAGGACAGGAAACCCTTATGGCACACATTCCTCAAAGGACAGAACCTGTGCTTTCCAACGCTCATGGACACTCCTCCTCTCAAACTACTCATTTCCCCCTAAGAAGGTGACCAATAAAGGGGCTTAACAGAGTTGAAAACATTAGGAGACAAAATCAGAGAAGGGAATCAACTATCGGGCTTCCACTCCAGTTTATGGGAAGACTGATGCATGTCTGTAGAGCACGGTGTTCCCTGTTATTGTCAGCACCTACAAGGAACAATGTAGGTTCACACCAGCTCTGTCCCAAAGCATGACATGGCTGCCGGGAGGCTCCATGTGGGGTAACACAGTCTTCTTCCTGGTTGTGCAGCTCCTGAGGCATTCCCATTGGAGTTCCACTCCTTTGTTGTAAATACACTTTGTACGAAGAAACGGACAGAATCTGAAGCAGAGATCATGTTTTCAGGAAAGCATAATGGTTTTTAATTTCCGATTAAAAGAAAACCAGGAGGGTGGCAGAATAGCAATACTTTTGCACTGTTTTGACAGAGACTACATTCTAGTCACAGTTAACACCCACAGTCAAGGTCCACAACAGCTCAATGTACGTAAGTTCTTGGGACAGTAGGAGACACACATTTGTCGAGCCTCCTAATGAGCCTCAGTAATGCAGGAAAACTATTCTCAACAAAAGGAGATTCCACACATGTCCGGTACACTCTGTGGGAGTGTGGGCAGGTGTGGCTGCAGAAATGGGTCCTCTCCATGCACTGGTGACAAGGAAAGAAGGCTCCTGGTTTGAGACAAAGAGCAGCTGCTGTTCCCAGGTGGTGACTGCAGCACACAGCTGAGGTTAGCAGCGGAGCTGAGTGGAGAATGTGGGAGTTATGGGCATATCAGAGGCTGCCACTTGACATGACATCCACAGGCTGGTGCCTGAGTGTCGGATTTGTTCAGGCACCGGTTTCTTCTGCAGCAGGACAGCTCCCCAATGCTGTGCTTCCTCCTGGTGAATCACATCTTCAACTGAAAGGTCTTTCTGAACTTCTATCTCAACCTTCTCTGGTCCACCTCTTCCTGTCTTTAGTTCTCTTCCCCACAGCCAGCAGATCAGTTCCTGAACAACAAGTGAGTTCTTCTCTTTTTGGGACAAAGATCTCCTGGGTCAAGAGGGTGTGTGGATGAGGCTTGCAGCAAGTGGCTTCTTTCTGCTCTTTCAGATCTTCCTCCAACTGGTGCTTCCATCTGCTGCCCTCAGAGCTGTCAGTCATTAAAGCCAGTGACTCCTGATGCAGGCAACAACACGACTGTACCTACAAGGATTGATTCTGGGGTGAAGAAGCCCTACAGAGAAAGTGCATAGAGTACAATGACCCATTTATGAATCCTACAGAATTAAAGCCAGTATAAAGTGACATGAGAAAGAGCAATAGCTATGTGGGAATAGGGAGGACAAGGGAAAGGAAGGAGGAATTCCAGGGGGAAATGCTGGACATTTTAGGGAGAATTGAGGCACTCACTGTCCATAATGTTGATTGTGACACTTGTGTTTATTTATCACACACTCCGTATATGGGCCATTCATCTTGTGTCGCATATACACATTGAATTTATTATAGGTAATAACAAAGTTGATTTTTTTTTTTTTAAGATTTTTATTTATTTATTTGACAGAGATCACAAGTAGGCAGAGAGGCAGGCGGAGAGAGAAGGGGGGGGGAAGCAGGCTCCCTGCTGAGCAGAGAGCCCGATGCGGGGCTTGATCCCAGGACCCTGGGATCATGACCTGAGCCGAAGGCAGAGGCTTTAACCCACTGAGCCACCCAGGTGCCCCAACAAAGTTGATTTTAAAGGGATGTAGAGAGAGTGAATGTTACAGACATGAAAATACACCTGCACGATGCTGATTTTCTCTGTATTTATGGTAAAGTATAAAATAAGCAAAATCAATCCATCCCCATTACAGGATGGGTTCCACATGCCTCATAGCCTGACACTCTGTCCTGCAGATGATTCGGGGGGGGCAGCAATTCCTGTGGGGGGAGCACTGACCTAGATCCTGGGGTCAGTCTCACCCCATATATGTTCATGGACACCCTACAAACACAAGTATACACCCTGGAATGTTATCTAATAAAAAGCATTTTCTTCAACATTTATATTAGCACTAAAAGGTATTCACAACTGCTTGGGTCACTGCCTCTCTGTCAGACTAGATCCCAAGCTGAATATATAGCCAGAGGACATGCAAATAGGGTCCACCATCTGCTGATTAAAACAGCCCAAACTTGACTCTGCAGCTGGGAGAGGAGCCCCAGCACCAGGATTCCCAGGTGTTCCAGTCAGTGCTCAGGACCGGACACAGAGAACTCACCATGGAATTTGTACTTGGCTGGGTTTTCCTTGTTGCTCTTTTAAAAGGTAATTTATGGAGGAAAAGAGACATTGAGTATGTGAGTGGATATGAGTGAGAGAAGACATGGGGGTGTGACCGATCCTTTACTGGGGTATCTTGTGTCTGCAGGTGTCCAGTGCGAGGTGCAGCTGGTGGAGTCTGGGGGAGACCTGGTGAAGCCTGGGGGGTCTCTGAGACTCTCCTGTGCAGTCTCTAGATTCACCTTCAGTAGCTACTGGATGCACTGGGTCCGCCAGGCTCCAGGGAAGGGGCTGCAGTGGGTCGCAGTTATTAGCAGTGATGGAAGTGGCACATACTATGCAGACTCTGTGAAGGGCCGATTCACCATCTCCAGAGACAACGGCAAGAACACGCTGTATCTGCAGATGAACAGCCTGAGAACCGAGGACACGGCAGTGTATTACTGTGCGAGAGACACAGAGAGGGGACATCAGTGTGAGCCCAGACACAAACCTCACTGTAGGACGGGATCTGGACCACCAGGGGTGCACACCACTCACCAGTTCTGTCTTTAAGCCCCAGGAACAGGTGCAGCTGGAGGAGGATATGTGCAGGTTTCCTGTCAGGGTCTTTGCCACACATGCCTTCAAGCTTTTTCCCCAAGGGAGCCTCTCTGGACACATGATTCCGTGCTTCCTCTTCAGTCTCTGATTTAGAAATTTGGGACAACAACTTTATGAACAGCACAAAAGACAGTGTCAATTATACTTGCTTGTTCCTGTCTCTAAATACCGATGAATTACAAATATCTCCATGTATGTTATCTGAACCTTACAGGATTCCCAACTACACTCTCTGTTCATTAGAGGATCACTCAGCTCAGTGTGCAAGCTTGTCAAAACCGGTGTAAAGTGCGTGCTGGATATGAGCCCACAGAGGCATCAACAATGCAAAGCAAGAGAATTAACAGCCCTGGTACAGTGTCAAACTTGAACTGTACTCACAGTATCAATATTAATGACAAAATGGAATAGAAGAGGAAACCTGCACCAGGATGTTGTGTGGACAGAGTTTGAAGGTCACAAACAATCACAGAGACATACATACACACCCAAGTGAATATAAAACTTTTTAAATTTAACTTTATTTTCTCAGAGTTCCAAGAATCATTGTTTATGCACCACACCTTGTGCTCCATACACTAGATGCCCTCCTTAATACCGACCACCAGGCTCATTCATCCCCACACCCCCTCGCTTCCAAAACACTCAGTTTGTTTCTGAGGCCACAGTCGCTCGTGGTTCATCTCCCCCTCTGATTCACCCCATTTCACTTTTTCTTTCCTTCTCCTAATGTCATCTTTGTTATTCCTAATGCTTCACAAGTAAGTGAAACCACATGATAATCGACTCTCTCTGCTTGACTTACTTTACTCAGCATAATCTCCTCCAGTACTGTCCATGTTGATACAAAAGTTGGGTATTCATCCTTTCTGATGGAGGCATAGTGTATATGGACCACATCTTCCTTATCCATTCATCCTTTGAAGGCATCTTGGTTCTTTCCACAGTTTGGTGACCGTGTTCATTGTTGCTATGAACATTGGGGTACAAGTGGCCCTTCTTTTTACTACATCTGTATCTTTGGGGTAAATACCCAGTAGTGCAATTACAGGGTCATAGGGAAGCTCTATTTTTAATTTCTTAAGGAATCTCCACAATGTTTTCCAAAAGCGGCTGCTCCAACTTGCATTCCCACCAACAGTGGAAGAGGGTTCCCCTTTCTCCACATCCTCTCCAACACATGTAATTTACTGTCTTCTTAATTTTGGCAATTCTAATTGGTGTAAAGTGGTATCTCAGTGAGTGGGGTTTTTTTATGATAAAATTAATTTTTTTTTATTTTCACCGTAACAGTATTCATTATTTTTCCACCACACTCAGTGCTCCATGCAATTCCTGACCTCTATAATACACACCACCTGGTACCCCAACCTCCCACCCCCCTGCCACTTCAAACCCCTCAGATTGTTTTTCAGAGTCCATAGTCTCTCATGGTTCACCTCCCCTTCCAATTTAACCCAACTCCCTTCTCCTCTCTATCTCCCCAGGTCCTCCATGCTATTTGTTATGCTCCACAAATAAGTGAAACCATATGATAATTGACTCTCTCTGCTTGACTGATTTCACTCAGCATCATCTCTTCCAGTCCCGTCCATGTTGCTACAAAAGTTGGGTATTCATCCTTTCTGATGGAGGCATAATACTCCATAGTGTATATGCACCACATCTTCCTTATCCATTCGTCCGTTGAAGGGCATCTTGGTTCTTTCCATAGTTTGGCGACTATGGCCATTGCTGCTATAAACATTGGGGTACAGATGGCCCTTCTTTTCACGACATCTGTATCTTTGGGGTAAATACCCAGGTGTGCAATGGCAGGGTCATAGGGAAGTTCTATTTTTAATTTCTTGAGGAATCTCCACACTGTTCAAAGTTTTATAGCTTGTAGGGTTAGGGAGTTACTTGCCTATTTTTAAATTTTGCTTCTTGACTATTCATTTGTTTTATTTTAACTTCTGTATAGTTGCCTTCTGTTTATGTCCTTTGTATGTGACAGAAGAATAGAACAACACAACCAGTAAACATTAACATACTCTATGTATCTCAACTCTACTCAGTTAAACCAGTAACACCAGGAAGCTCTTGGAAAGATGCAGATGACATCTTTTGAGGGGAAAGACTAAGGTCCAGTCCTGAGGCCCTGATCATTGCAGGGCTGGTCCACACGTCAGGTGTGGTGGAAGAAATGAGACTCTGTTGGAGATGCTTCAGTGTGAAATCATGTGGTGTATATGCTTGTCACCATTGCATTTCAAATATTTAAGATTCTACATATTGTGTGGGGTCTTTTTCCTAAAATAAACAATTAAAGGCAGGCATTTTTAACAACTAACAGAAAATTTATGCTCATATGTTTAGTGAATGGTTTTATAGTTTCATAACAATTTCAACATTTCCTCTAATTTAGGTAGAAATAGAGAAATTATGTCCCAAACGGATATTCATTGGGATCTAGAGTAAAGAGACTCAACTCCTTGCCTTTATCCATTTTCTCCCTGACATAATTAACAAAAACAGTCATGACTGTCTGTGTGGTGCCATATGGGTTGGCATTTCCTAACTCGTCTGTGCCCACACCTCACTGGCAGCTGTCCAAACACCTTGCATCCCACATCCTGCCCAAGTGTGTTCGTCCTGAGCTCCTGGGCCAGGCTGGTTCACAGCGGTGCATCTGAGAACTCATGAAGCATGGACAAGTGACAGCTGGCCTTTCCTTGCACCTCCCATTCCTCCGCAGGAACAAGCCCAAGCTTGAGAATGCATGTTTAAGATGTGTTGTTCCCCGGTCCTCACTGTCGGACACCACACATGTATTCCAGTACCTGCTGCATTTTTCTTATTTTATATTTAATATAAATTTTATTACTTACCACACAGGGTAATATTGGCTTCTGGAGTATAATTCAGTGATTCATCATTACATACAACACCTAGTGTTCATCAAAACTGGTGCCTTCTTTCAAGCTCATCATCCATCTCCCCAATCCTCACTCGTCTCCCTCCAGCAACCTGCGGTTTGTTCTCTATTACTAAGAGTCACTTATGGTTGTTTCCCTCCTTCATTTTTTTCTTTTCCTACTTCACTTATGTTCATTTGTTTTTCGTCATAAATTCCACATATGAATCATAAATGGGAGAAGATATTTGGAAAAAACATATGTGATAAAGTTTAATATTCATAATCTATAAAGACTTTCCCATACTCAACATGCAAATAATACAGTTAAAAATGGTCAGAAGATGCGTTGTTCCTAGGAAGATGTTGCTGCAGCAGAGGTCGAAGAGGTTGCTGCCTGTGTTCTCCTCAAGGATTTTGATGAATTCCTTTCACACATTGAGGTCCTTCATCCATTTTGAGTCTATTTTTGTGTGTGGTGTAAGGAAATGGTCCGATTTCATTTTTCTACATGTGGCTGTCCAGTTTTCCCAGCACCATTTATTGAAGAGGCTGTCTTTTTTCCATTGGACATTCTTTCCTGCTTTGTCGAAGATGAGTTGACCATAGATTTGAGGGTCTATTTCTGGGCTCTCTATTCTGTTCCATTGATCTATGTGTCTGTTTTTGTGCCAGTACCATGCTGTCTTGATAATGACAGCTTTGTAATAGAGCTTGAAGTCCGGAATTGTGATGCCACCAACGTTGGCTTTCTTTTTCAAGGGAAGCAAGGGAAAAAATAAACTATTGGGATTTCATCAAGATCAAAAGCTTTTGCACAGCAAAGGAAACAGTTAACAAAATCAAAAGACAACTGACAGAATGGGAGAAGATATTTGCAAACGACATATCAGATAAAGGACTAGTGTCCAGAATCTATAAAGAACTTAGCAAACTCAACACCCAAAGAACAAATAATCCAATCAAGAAATGGGCAGAGGACATGAACAGACATTTCTGCAAAGAAGACATCCAGATGGCCAACAGACACATGAAAAAGTGCTCCATATCACTCGGCATCAGGGAAATACAAATCCAAACCACAGTGAGAGCCCACCTCACACCAGTCAGAATGGCTAAAATCAACAAGTCAGGAAATGACAGATGCTGGCGAGGATGTGGAGAAAGGGGAACCCTCCTACATTGTTGGTGGGAATGAAAGCTGGTGCAGCCACTCTGGAAAACAGCATGGAGGTTCCTCAGAATGTTGAAAATAGAACTGCCCTATGACCCAGCAATTGCACTATTGGGTATTTACCCTAAAGATACAAATGTAGTGATCCAAAGGGGCACGTGCACCCGAATGTTTATAGCAGCAATGTCCACAATAGCCAAACTATGGAAAGAACCTAGATGTCCATCAACAGATGAATGGATCAAGAAGATGTGGTATATATACACAATGGAATACTATGCAGCCATCAAAAGAAATGAAATCTTGCCATTTGCGACAACATGGATGGAACTAGAGCGAATCATGCTTAGCGAAATAAGTCAAGCAGAGAAAGACAACTATCATATGATCTCCCTGATATGAGGAAGTGGTGATGCAACATGGAGGCTTAAGTGGGTAGGAGAAGAATAAATGAAACAAGATGGGATTGGGAGGGAGACAAACCATAAGTGACTCTTAATCTCACAAAACAAACTGAGGGTTGCTGGGGGGAGGGGGTTTGGGAGAAGAGGGTGGGATTATGGACATTGGGGAGGGTATGTGCTTTGGTGAGTGCTGTGAAGTGTGTAAACCTGGTGATTCACAGACCTGTACCCCTGGGGATAAAAATATATGTTTATAAAAATTAAAAATTAAAAAAAATAATAAATAAAACCTACTAGCCTAAAAAAAAAAAATAGTCAGAAGAAAGGAAGGAATAAACACTTATTGAAATAAGACATCCAGATGGTTATCAGGTACATGAAAAGATGCTGAACATTAGCCATCATCGGGGAAGCACAAATCAAAACCATGGAAAGATGTCACCTTATACCTGACAGAATGACTAAAATCCAATACCTGCTGAAGACAATTCTCAGACCAATGGAAATTTCATTAGTGATTCACATCAATTATAATTGGAAGCTTATAGAGAAGTGGTTTCTAGGACTATTCCTCCCAGGAAAAGCTGCTGACCCTCACCTTACTGAGAGGAGACATTTCCCATACAATAGAATGTATGAATTTACCCTCAGGAGGGAAAAACTTCAGCGGCTTAAGAGCATCTGATAGATCATAGGGACTTGATCCAACATTCCTGCTCACATCTGAATACAATAAATATTGGAAATTGTAGCCTATGAGCAGAGTGAGGAGCTCAAGTAAAGGAAGTAAGTATGAGGACATATCCTACCAATAGGACAATCCATAGTGGTTATGCTGAGAGGGTAACTCCTTGCATGTTGGATAAATGGGGAAGGCAAAAGAGAAGTCCCTGTATCTCTGCAACGGTCTGTGACACCTGCTGGTGCACTGGGACCAACAGGGTGCACTCACAATCCCTCTGACTCAAGAACCATGAAGCTCATGATCCAGGACAAGAGGTTGGTTGATGGCTGGTCTCCTCTCGATGGTTTCCAGCTAAATGCTCTGTTAACTTCTCCCACACAGAAACACAGTAAACAGTTTGTAAATCTGTGGAAATACAAAAGAGTCCTCCATTTTTGGAATAAACCATCAAAATGACAAAAACCAACTTGCCAAGGGTGAAGCACTGGGATAAATATAATTGATATCATCGTGACAATGAATATGAGCATAGAAGTACAATGATCTCCATTTCAGAAATGAAGAACTGTCTTTAACTAACAGCATGTGTTCTGATCTCAAGTGTTCTGGTGTTAATTGTTTAAATAATAATTCAATTATTTTATCTTTATTTAAAGTTTTCCATGGATGTGTACAGAGAGAACAGGTATAAATGTCCTTGGGGCTGTTGATAGCCCACAGCATCTCCACAAGCTCTGTGAGATTCTGTCAAGGCTTCTCAGTGTCTCCAAGTTTTGTGACAGAAAGACCTGGTTGCTCCACAAATAAGTAAAACCATAGGATAATTGACTCTCTCTGCTTGACTTATTTCACTCAGCATAATCTCTTCCAGTCCCGTCCATATTGCTACAAAAGTTGGGTATCCGTCCTTTCTGATGGAGGCATTATACTCCATAGTGTATATGGACCACATCTTGCTTATTCATTCATCTGTGGAGCATAACAAATAGCATGGAGGACAAGGGGAGATGGAGAGGAGAAGGGAGTTGAGGGAAATTGGAAGTGGAGGTGAGCCATGAGAGACTATGGACTCTGAAAAACAATCTGAGGGTTTTGAAGGGGCAGGGGTTGGGAGATTGGGGGAACCAGGTGGTGGGTATTAGAGAGGGCAAGGATTGCATGGAGCACTGGGTATGGTGCAAAAACCATGAATACTGTTATGCTGAAAAGAAAAAAAAAAGACCTGTTCGCCACACATAAGTCTACTGGGAATTCTGGAAAGTCAGGAAGCTTGCTAATCTCATGTCCAGCTCTGTCTGCAGGAGATTCAAGGGAGCAAACAGTTCCCATGGTGAGGAGCACAGACTCCGACACTGGGGCTCAACCTCACCTGCTGTGCTCACCTGGAGATTCACACAGCCATTCTGTGCTGCATTGTGTACATACCCACCTGTAAAATACTGGTAAAATGGGTACCTACATCACAATGATGGGGTGCATAGTGAAAAAAGGAATATAATGTGTGTTAAGCAGTTTCTCTACCAAAATCACCAAGTAAAAGAATACAGTTTCCTCAAAGATATCATGGTGACCAAACTCCCTCAGGACCCTCACAACTACTCTAGGTCACTGCCGTCATGAGGATGCTACCTGGAAAATTTGATATATACTCAGAGAACATGCAAATATGGCCTTCTCTCTGCTGATTAAAACAGCCCAGCCCTGACCATGCAGCTTGGAGAGGAACCCCAGTACCAGGATTTCCAGGTGTTCCAATCAGTAATCAAGACAAGACACAGACAACTCACTATGGACTTTGTGCTTCACTGGGTTTTCCTTGTTGCTATTTTAAACAGTAATTCATGGTGAACAAGAGACCTTGAGTTTGAGAGTGGATACAAGTGAGAGAAATGGTGGAGCTGCAACAATTTCCTGAGCAGGATGTCTTGTGTCCTCAGGTGTTCAGTGTGAGGTGCAGCTGGTGGAGTCTGGGAAAGACATGGTGAAGCCTGGGGGATCCTGAGACTCTCCTATGCAGGCTCTGGATTCACCTTCAGCAGTTACCACATGAGCTGGGTCCACTGGGCTCCAAGGATGTGGCTGCAGTGGGTCACATGGATTAGCAATGATGGAAGTCGCAAAAGCTACACAGACTCTGTACAATTCAGCATCTCCAGAGACAATGGCAAGAACACGCTGTATCTGCAGATGAACAGCCTGAGAGCTGAGGACACAGCCATGTATTACTGTGCAACGACACAGCGAGGGGACATCAGTGTGAGCCCAGACAGAAACCTCACTGTAGGAGAGGATAGGGACCACCAGAGGGTGCACACTCCTCACCAATTCTGTCTTTAAGCCCAGGAGAAGGTGCAGATGGAGGTTATGGACAAGTTTCCTGTCCGGATCTGGCGATTCCTCTCCAGAGAACACTTTCCCTAAGGGCCCTCTCTGCACACATGATTCTGTGCTTAACTTTTCACTCTCTGAATTCAAAAATTTGTTCTAATGGGAAAACAATTATATTAAAATGCACAAAATACAGATTCATTCATGTTGTTTATTCCTGTCCCTAAATATCAATGAATCGCAAATATCCTGATGCCCATCAACCGAACCTTTACAGGAATCCCAGAGGCACTCAGTATGCATCACACGTCCACCCAGATCAACGTGTACACTTGATAGAAAAAGCATAAAGTGCATGCTGGACATGAAGCCATAAAGGCATTAATAATCCAAAGTAAACAAAGTAAAGCAAAAATAATGAATACTGTTATGCTGAAAATAAATAAAAAGTAATTTTTTTAAAAAGACCACAGATTCACTTTTGCATATGATGCCCTTCATAGTGAAATAGAAAAAATGTTGTTGATATTTAATACATCCTGAAGTTCATGTAATTATATTAAACAGTTGTACATTCTAAAAAGTTAAGAAGAAGAAAAAATGGTCTTTGGAGGGGTGTGTCACTGTCTTAAACAATCCTCATAGCATCAATGTTAGTGACAACATCAGAAAACAGTGAAACCCCACCAAGTGTGGTGTGGATGTAGAGCCTGAACATTACACACACACACACACACACACACACACACACACACAAAAGAGTATAAACCCTTCATAACTTTCTCTTACTTAATTTTTCTGCAGCAAAGATGGTTCCAAAAACAGAAATACAAAGCATACAGGAAGACCTCAAGAAGCAAGAAAAATCTAAAAGACACCACCTAAAATTACACTTAAACAATCTAGAGAAAGTGCAGTGACTGAAGCTAAATACAGCAGAAGGAAGGAAATACTAAAGAGTAGAGCAGAAATAAATGGTATAAAAACCAAAAACAGCAGAACAGATCAAAGAAAACAAGGTCTAGTTCTTTGGAAAAAATAAAATAAAATCGAGAAACCTCTGCCTAGATTTATCATAAAGAAAAGAGAAAGCCCCAAATAAATCAAATGTGGAACAGACAGAGTCTTGGAGGGGTGCAGGTCAGGGGATGGGGTAACTTGGGGACGGGTGGTAAGGAGGGCACATGCTGGGAGGAGCAGTGGGTGTGATACACAAATAATGAATTATTGAGCACTACATCAAAAACTAATGATGTACGATATGGTGGCTAACTGAACATAATTTTAAAAAAGAATTTAAGCAGATAATGTTGTGAGAAAATAAATAAATAAAACTACAATTCTAGGATGAACATTTCCTAATCCAAATCCTGGAATTATCTTCAAAATTTTCTGTTTAAACTAGAAGTGTCTGTGGGTGATGGGGTAACTGGCCAAAGGGCATTAAGGAGGGCATTTCATGGAATGAGCACTAGCTATTATAGGCAACTGATGAATCACTAAATCTACCTCTGAAACCGGTAATGCACTCTGTGTTAACTGAACTGAATTTAAATTAAAATAATTAAAGCATAATATAAGAGATCAGTCTGATTGAGTGTGTCATTCAAAGTCCTTGTTTTGAAAAATGCCAGTTGAATTTTCATCGGGATGGCACTGAAAGTACAGATTGTTCTGGACATTTTAACAATGTTTATTCTTCCGATCCATGAGCAAGGAATGCTTTTTCATTACTTTGTACAGGAACGAACAATCCTAAAATTTGTATGGAACCAGAAAACACCCGGAATTGCTACGAAATGTTGAAAAAGAAAAACCAAACTGGAGGCATCACGTTTCCTGATTTCAAGATATACTACAAACGTATTGTCACAAAGACAGCATGGTACTGGCAAAACACAGACACATAGACCAGTAAAACAGAGACCCCAGTAATGGACTTGCAACTCTATGATCAAATAATCTCTGACAAAGCAGGAAAAAATATCTAGTGGAAAAAAGACAGTCTCTTCAATAAATGGTGCTGGGAAAATTGGAAAGCTACATGCAAAATAATGAAACTTCGCCAATCTCTTACACGGTACACAAAAATAAACTTGAAATGGATAATAGGCCTCAATGTGAGGCAGGAATCTAGCAAAATTATAGAAGAGAACATAGGCAGTAACGTCTTTGACATCAGCCACCGCAACATCTTTCAGGAAATGTCTCCAAAGGCAAAGGAAACAAAAGAGAAAATGAACTCTTGGGACATTGTCAATATAAAAACCTTCTGCACATCAAAGGAAACAGTCAACAAAACAAAGAGGCAACCCATGGAATGGGAGAAGATAGTCACAAATGACCTTAGACAAAGGACTGATACAGAAGATCTGTAAAGAACTCCTTAAACTCAACACACACAAAGCAGATAATCATGTTGAAAAATGGGCAGAAGACATGGACAGACACTTCTCCAAAGAAGACATACAAATGGCTATCAGACACATGAAGAAATGTTCATCCTCACTAGCCATCAGGGAGATTCAAATCAAAACTACATTGAGATATCACGTTACACCAGTTAGAATGGCCAAAATTAGCAAGACAGGAAACAACATGTATTGGAGGGGATGTGGAGAAAGGGGAACCCTCTTACACTGTTGGTGGGAATGCAAGTTGGTGCAGCCACTTTGGAGAACAGTGTGGAGATTCTTTGGAAATTAAAAATAGAGATTCCCAATGACCCTACAATTGCCCTACTGGGTATTTACAACAAAGATACTGATGTAGTGAAAAGAAGGGCCATCTGTACCCCAATGTTCATAGTCATAGCAATGGCCACAGTCCCCAAACCGTGGAAAGAATCAAGATGCCCTACAATGGATGGATGGATAAGGAAGATGTGGTCCATATACACTATGGAGTATTACGCCTCCATCAGAAAGGACGAATACCCAACTTTTGTAGCAACATGGACGGGACTGGAGGAGATGATGCTGAGTAAAATAGGTCAAGCAGAGAAAGTCGATTATCATATGGATTCATCTATTTGTGGAGCATAACAAATAGCATGGAGGACGTAGGGAGATGGAGAGGAGAAGGGAGTTGGGGGAAATTGAAAGGGGAGGTGAACCATGAGAGACTATGGACTCTGAAAAACGATCTGAGGGGTTTCAAGTGGCGGGGGGGTGGGAGGTTGGGGTACCAGGTGGTGGGTATTATAGAGGGCACAGATTGCATGGAGCACTGGGTGTGGTGAAAAAATAATGATACTGTTATGCTGAAAATAAATAAATGAAAAAATAAACTGGGAATGATCCCAAGCCCAATCACCAGCTAAAAATGGACACATTGTGCTCTATGTTATCTTTGAAATGTTGCCCATCATTAAAAGAATAGTTTATTGCAGCTTCCTGATGGTGCATAGGAGAAGAATGAGCCACAAGCAAGTCAGCTGCAAGAGAATGGTACCACGGGGCAACAGTAGAAATGACTGTCACCCTGAGCAACTCCTCAGTCTCATATTTATTAGAAAGTAGGTAACAACCAACAAAGAAGATGGAGTAGGTTACACATTGACCATAAGTCTCTTGTAGATAAGTCAGAAGAAAGGAGAAATGTGTCTGGTCACATAATACATGACCTTTAGTGACCAAGCCCAAAGAAAAGGATTGTTTGACTAACTGCAATCACTCTCTGGGGTAGGGGACATCACCGAAAAATGTAGCAGGCAAAGGGAAAAGAGGGATTAGGTTCATCTGTGAGGCAGAAAGAAAAGAGAGGAATGAAGGTCAAGGACCTAGCAGGCACTAATTCCACTAAACATGTGCGAAACTGAAAGAAGAAAAGAGGAAACTAACCATTCTAAGTAGAAAATAGTATGAATCCTTGGAAAATTAGAACAATCCATAGAAGCACCACAGTAAAAAGATAATGATAGAAGTAGACTGTTCTCTACCCACTGTCTGCAGGAGGAGGTGTCCACTCCCCAAGGTCACCAGGTGGTTCTGAAGGTCTTGTGTTCCCTGTGTGCACACAGAGACCAGAAGCTTCTACTATATCCATGAGAATCCTCAGGTTGAGATGCTGGATTGGAGGGGCCTTCCGCCTGCAGGGAATAACTAACTGATCCTTTAGTTGTTGCTGTCAGCTCAATGTGTGTGACCTCTACCATCACAGGGAATCCTAACGACAATGTAATGGGATGAGGAGGAGGAGGAGGAGGGCTCTCAGGGAAGCACTTAGGTCAGGAGACAGCAATCTCATGATGGTATTAGGGCCTTTACCCACCAGGACTGGGAAAGATCCTTGCCTCCTGGCCCCACGTGAGGTGACAGGGAAAGGACACTCTAAGATGTGTAGGCTCTCCAGTCTCCAGATCTGTCTACACCTTGACATGCGACTTCCAAGACTACAGAAGAGAATGTGGGAAGTAAGTGTGTGTTGTTTAAAGTCACTCAGTCTTTGTACCTTGTTACAGCAGCTGGAACAGATGAAGATATTAGTGACGCATGAACCCAAGCACTGATGCTCTGGAGTTTCTCTGCTGCTTTTGTTGTGCAAAGTACCTGATAAGTTCCTTCAGTGAGATTCAGAGTGGGCTTGTCACATGTTCCCTCCCACAGACAGGACTAACCAGTTGACTATCCCAGGGCTCTGTGAAATGATGCAGTGGACATGCACAAGGAGGACCTTGGTACAAGGGAGTCAGGGTTTCCTAGAATTTCTGGAACTTTCACTTAAGGTTGATGATTTTTCAAACTTTCCAGAAGATGTGGATGTGATGACTCTGTGGGATTCGATTCTGATCATCACACAACAGAGTAGTGTTGTACTGAAAGCCCTAAAGGTTAAGCTCTTTTGTTCCCTAGTTCCTTTCAGGATTCTTTCCTTCTCTGTGTTGTGTTTTGTCAGTTTGACTATGATATGCCTTAGAGATCATCAGCTTTTGTTGCATTTAATGTGAATTCCCTATACTTCCTGGATTTTGATGTCTGTGTCCTTCTGCATATTATGGAACTTTTCAGCTACTATCTTACAGAATAAACCTAATCCCTCCTTTTCACTCTGTCCATCTCCAGAGATGCTTATGATACAAATATTATTATGTTTTTAAAAGGTCCCTGAGTTCCCTAAGTCTACCTTTGTGGCCCCTTATCTTGGATTCCATCATCTTCTCAGTCATTATTTTCTATAATTTTATCTTGAATACCACAAATTTGCTACTCTCCATCTATCCTTATTTTTTATGGCCTCCACTTGGGATTGTGTCTTGGTTTTAGAGCTTGTTTGTTTGTTTTTAATTTGGACCTGATTCAATTTTAGTTCATCTATCACTGCAGTAGGGGGTTCTTAGTGTCTTCTAACCTTTTTTCAAGGCCAGCTAGTATACTAAAAATCATCACTTTAAATTCTAGTACAGACTTCATATTTATGTTTGTATTTATTAAAAACCTGGGAGTGAGATTTACATCTGACTCATTCTTTTATGGTGAATTTTCCCATCCTCTCATTTCTTTTCAATATCTTCTTTTTTCAATTTTTATTTTGTTTTTTCAGTACTCCAATTATCATTGTTTATGCACCACACCTAGGGCTCCATGCAATACGTGCCCTCCAGAATGTCCCCCACCAGGCTCACCTAACCCCCCACTACCTCCTACTCCAAAACCCTCAGTTTCTTTCTCAGAGTCCAGTTTCTCAGGATTCATCTCACCCTCAATTTTCCCCAATTCTGTTCTTCTCTCCTTCTTTAAAAATCCTCCGTGTTATTCTTTATACTCCACAAGTAAGTGAAACCATATGATAATTGACTCTCTCTGCTGGACTTATTTCACTCAGCATAATCTCCTCTTGATGTGTCCATGTTGATGCATAAGGCGGATATTTATCCTTTATGATGGAGGCATAATACTCCATTGTATATAGGAACCAAATCTTTATCCACTCGTCTGTTAATGGGCATCTTGACCCTTTCCACTGTTTCGCAAATGTGGCCATTGCTGCTATGAATATTGGGGTATACATGGCCCTTCTTTTCACGACATCTGTATCTTTGGGGTAAATACCCAGGAGTGCATTGGCAGGGTCATAGGGAAGTTCTATTTTTAATTTCTTAAGGAATCTCCACACTGTTTTCCAAAGTGGCTGCACCTACTTGCATTCCCACCAACAGTGTAAGAGGGTTCCCCTTTCTGCACACCTTCTCCAAAACACGTTGTTTACTGTCTTGTTAATATTGGCCAATCTAACTGGTGTAAAGTGGTATCTCAATATGGTTTTTATTTGAATCTCCCTGATGGCTAAGCATGATGAACATTTTTTCATATGTGTGTTAGCCATTTGTATGTCTTCATTGCAGAAGTGTCTGTTCATCCATTCATTGTTTTATTTCCTGGAGAATGAAATAAGATGAGGGGAATAAATTAAGACAAATAAATTAGGATTTGTCATAATGAATGCTTCTTAAATAGAATATAGATCACAAAAAATAAAATATATATCAATGAAAAAATTAAAAATAGAAAAAATAAGAATGTGTATTTATAAAAATTAAACCTAAAAAATGAGGAGGGAGTAATATAAAATGTAAAGAAAGATAAACCAGAAAATAAGTCAAAAATAAAAAAAAAAAACAAGAATAAAAAGAAAGAAAGCTAAGCCTACTTCCATGGGAACAGAAAGTGTGCCACATTCTATGATCATTACACTTGCTGAGATTTAATTGTTCTGAGGATCTTCTGGGGGAGGTGCCTGCTATGACTATTCTCAGTGGTTTTGCCCTCATGGAAAGGCACCTCTTGGGAGCAGAGAGCAGGGCTTCCTGTAGTTGTGTCTGCCCTGCACTAGGTGCCACTGTTTTGCTTCCTGATGGCACTGATGGGTAGGTTGAACATAGCATCTTCTCTCTGGGCAGAGGTTGAAATTTCACATACACCCCACTCTTCAGTGAGCCCTCACAGAGCAGCAATCAACCCCTTTCTCTCCAACGTTTCCATCTGAAACGCATGTTAACCCTACCTGTGTCTCAGCTGCTGTATCTCAGACACATGATAGAGTTCCAAAACTTCTAGGGACTCCTATGGTGTGGACCCATGCTATTCCTCCAGGGGAGAGTATTATATCTTTTTCCATTTTCCTACAGGTCTCAGGAAATACATCCCATGACCAGATTGTGGTTCACTGTTTATGGCAAATCAGACCAGAAAGCCTGCACTTAGACTCACTGTTCAACCGGGTTCCTGGCTCTTTTCCCTAGCATCTGTGCATCACAGTGGTACAACACATCCTTCTTGTGCCTCAGACCTCAGACCCTGGAATTCTGCCCCACTTTTCCACATCAGCACCTTTATGCCAGCCACATCCTCACAGTAGCACACTTCTAAAAGTTCAGATTTTGTGCTCTGCTGCTACAATACATTGGGGTACCTTCCAGAAGCAGGCTCCATTCCTGATGTCACCCCCACAGCTCTATCTGTCCCAAGACAACTCTGCACCTATTACATAACAAAAGGAGGTCGGTTTTCTATTTGAAGACTAGTGGGTTTTGTTCTCTCAGACCTCTGATTGTCTTCTTGGCTGCTCAGAATGACTTGATGACTACCTAGCTGTGTTCCAGAAATCCAAGCATAGCAACCCCTTCTCCACCATCCTAACTACTCCGTCCCACATTTTCTTGTAGCAAAGAGGGTGTGATCAACTCCTTCTTATAACAGCATATAACACCTTCTTATTGCTGAAGCTCAAAGTTGAAATCCAGTGTTTTATTTCAGAATATCCTAATTTATTTCTCTCTTTGCTCTGATCCAGTTGTCTTATGGTTCACTTGCTCTTTGAATGAGCAAATTGATGAAATATTATAAAATTATTATATTATTTTGCATTAATGGTTGACATATTTCATCCACCGACATAACCTCTCTCACTAGGAGACTCAGAGAAGAATGCACCTCCTGGCAGTGAGCCTGGGGCTATGAGCAAGCAGTGAGGGGCTCTCCCCAAGGACAAGGATTGCAGGAATATTACAAGCACCACTCCATGTCTCTGTGCAGTGAACACAGGTGCATTTTGATTGGCATGGCCAGTTTGCAGTCTTCCTGATGCACATGATGCATTCAGGGATGGAAACTGGAGGATGTGGAGAACAGAGGTACTGAACTCATTCATCAAGGTCAAAGAGTCTGATCTGAGAAAATGAAAACAGATAGAACAGAGCTGCAACCAGACGTTGAATTGGAATTGAATTTCCCTGCTGCGTCTGTTGTCAACAGTCCCTGTCAATCCTTCTTTTTTTAATTTATTTTTTATTTATTTATTTATTATTTATTTATTTACTGCTCTCCCATTAGACTGAATTTACTAAGTGAATGGCAAAGGGCTTGGAACACTGAGAAAAATGAAATATTTGGAGAAAGAAAGTCAAAGAATCCACCAGAAACTTACAGTGGACTGGCAGATTGACTTTGTTAGTTTAGGAGGGATATGATGCATGAATCCTTTTTAAATGTCCCACCGCAGAATGCAGTAGGGCAGAGACTAGAAATGGAGGAAATATTTCTAAATGCATGGCCTCAGCAGCTACTATGTCACAGGGAGATTAGGCATGTGCTCTTGAGTCCATTGACCACTACTCATCAGTGCCAGTGGGAGTATCTTTGGACAATAGAGTCCCTGCATCTCTCAGAGATTGTGTAAATTTACTTTAGGGATACTCTTTTCTTAACCATTCCAGAGAATGTGGATATGATGATCTTGTGGTATCTGACTCTGAACCACACTGTGAACCATTGTCCCACCATGACAGCTGTCAGGTGTGAACCTCAGCTATTGGATATAAAAGCTGGTATGACCCAGGATGGAAACACAAATCAATAAGACTTTCATCTGCAGGAAGGAATGGAGGCTTTGCTTCAGGAATGACTTCACAATGTAGGAAAGGGCACATACAAGAAATAAAAGATATGCATGTGCCATGGAGGGTGGACATGGGATTAAGTCCATCTACCTGTGTTCTGTGGGCTCCTGAAGACTGTTTTCTCACAATGTTCCACCTGTCAGGTTCCCCAGAAAGTTGCTGCTGAAGATGACACACGAGAAGGAAATATTCTGACTCTCTTTCTGAGTTTCCTTCCAAGTACTGAATCGAGGTTGTAACCAATTTGTCTCTAATTTGCACCATGTTACAACAGAACATTTAACTACCAGACTTTGATAACACCCCGTGACACCAAAGAGGTGAGAGACTGCAGATGATCTGAGAGAAATGACATCCAGGTTGCCTCCAGTATCTTGATGTAAAATCAATTTTATGGCACTTCCCAATGCCAGGTAACCCCCATCATGGGTGGACATAGTGGCAGCATTCCCAAAGGTGACAGGCAGACCCAAACAGGGACTGGGAGAAGGAAGAGATTCTTCAGAAAGTATCTTCAGGAGAAGCAGGAATGTCCCAAAAGGCCTTCTCCTGTCTCCCTGACCAGAATCATCTTATTGCCACAGAGACACATATCCCACATTAGAAATAAGATTGTGCCCACAAGGTTGATATTATTTCCACATAAAATTAGACCCACAAACTCCCTTAATGGACAAGGATTTGAATAATATGCTGATTCTTCAATCCATTGCTATAACGTTACTCTAGATTTCTGCTCCATGGTTACACCCTAGTGTAGTTATTATGGGCATCAAGCTTTTCCAAATATACCTTAAACGTATGACATAAACATATTACACATGTCCTTAAAGCATCTTCACAGAAACTTCCTCATTTTAATTATGTTTCATTTATATTCCCATAATTGACAATAACCTTTCAAAAACACCTATGTAAAGCAGAATTTTAACAGGGCAGAGAAACTCGCATATTGATGCAAAATTGTTCCTCTGTATCTTCTTCAGGTTCATGTTTCTTCTGGAAAGCATATAAATAATACATTTTCTGAGTTCCTCAGCTACATATCTAGGGGGGAAGCAACTTTATTGCAACATCAGATGCTGGAAACAATTCGAACCCCAAACAACTTCTTAAAAAAACTAAAATCCTGCCCTGTTCATTCTTTGGAAAGGTGCTAATCTTTAAAACCAGTGATTCTTTTTTAATGTCTGCATTATATTAATTGTTTTAAAACTACATTTTACTTCAGTAGTTTTTACTTAGAAAATAAAGAACTGTAAGAACTGAAATCACACCTCTAACAGGAATCTCTACACTCCCCCAGTACTTTTCCTGTCTCACTTTAGTCAGTGACATCTTATCTTGTGTTCCAGTGGGTTGTCCAGGTCTCCTCTCCATTAAACACTGGATCAGGTCCTGTCTATCAAGCAAATCTCCACTTTGCAGGGACAAACTGTGGAGAATCCCTGGATAGAACAAAACAGCAGTCAAGTTTGCAACAAGCCATCACATAAGAGAAAAGAACCAACCAATAAGAGTGCACAGTCATCTTTTAAGGTTGTTAATAAGCACAACACCATGAGCAAGGGGAAGCCATGGCCAAGTCAAAACAACATTGAAAAACAGAGAGTCCTTCCCAGAAATTGTGGGAATTCTAACAACATACATATGTGCATGAACTAGGACCTTTGCAAAAATGGAGCACAGAGTGACAGACATTATTTCTCAGGAAAAGTCAGTAAATTCCTATCAAAGACATGTTCATTGCTCAGAAAAATTTCAGAATGACCTCTGAGTATTCCAAGACAAGCTCCCTCTAGGGCACAGCCTGAAGGAACAAGACCTTGACAGTCTCTGGTAGATAAAAATGAAGATTCTGAGCTTCAGAATGAAGGGGAGGTTGCACCATAAATGAAGGTAATCTGAGGTGGTCCTGAGAGAGAGAACCCAATTCTAGGCAAGACATGATGGGGAGACATAGATGGCAACTGAGAAGCAGAAGGACTCTGGGATGCAAGAGGCAATGGATGTCTGTGTCTCAATTCTAATTGGCTCTAATGTAAACCCTTGGGACTGTCACACATGACAATGTCATCATGGTTGTGTCTGGAGGGGGTAGTTTGGAATGGAGAGAATGGGGTAGAAGTATCCTTCCCATCTGTACTTCTCAAGGACACTATTTCCAGAAACCTCAACATAAAGGGTGCATTTATTCTCCTACCTGAATCAACCCAAAACAAAAAAAGTGTGCAAAATATATTACAAAAGCTAAACCAGATGGAAATACATGAATGAGAGTGATGCAACAGAGAACTGTTAATACAAGGTTCAGGGTGGGGTCGAGCATGTTAGACAAGATAGACAGACAGAAGGGACACACATGAACAGAAGGAGAAACAGTAAAGCCAGAGATAAGGAGACACAGTGACAAACCCTCCAGGAGTCCAGAAGAGATACGAGGACTGAGGTGGAACTTCCCTTCTCACAGGATGAAGGATGGAGACCTAAACTCTGGGGCTGATAGCTGAGTGCTCCCTCAACTGCCTCTTTCTCTCACTCCATGGCCAATTAGTCAGCAAGTCTTGCCGGTGACAAGTTCAAGGTGCACTCAGAATCCAACCATTTCTCACCCCTTCGCTGCTGCCACCCTGGACTGGGCTCCTATCAGTTTTCACTTGGATGCCCTCGAGAATTTCCTCACCTTCCAGATTCCAAGCTCCCATGTCCCTATCACACTCCTAACTATTCCCCACACCAGAGTCAGTCAGAGAACCCTTTACCATGTGGAGAAAGAGAGGATTGTTGCTGGTTTGTGGCTTGTCTTCCCTCCTCAAATGTAAGCCCCATGAAGGCAAGTTCTTCTATTTCTGTTCACTGCTGTATTCACAGAGACCAGGGATGGCTACAGTTTGTACAGTTAGAACCAAATAAATATTAGTTAATGAACTACACAAACAGTTATAGAACTGTACAGTAGATTTCTGGGTAAAGAATAAAGGATCGGGCGCCTGGGTGGCTCAGTGGGTTAAGCCGCTGCCTTCAGCTCGGGTCATGATCTCAGAGTCCTTAGATCGAGTCCCGCATCAGGCTCTCTGCTCAGGGGGGAGCCTGCTTCCTCCTCTCCCTCCCTGCCTGCTTCTCTGCCTACTTGTGATCTCTCTCTGTCAAATAAATAAATAAAATCTTTAAAAAAAAAAAAGAATAAAGGATCTGCATTTTGTATTCATTTGGTGCTTTCAGAATGGTCGGGGTCTAGAAATCATCTCTCTCTCTCTCTCTCTCTTTTTTTTTTTTTTTTTTTTGTCACTGAGACTACAATGGCCTCTTCATAATGTTCACTGCATAAACTAGTGGAAAGAATGTCCGATAGGTTGTCTACATTACATGGTGCCCAGAACTGGCCTGGACAGAATACGGATGCTGTTCTCTCCCCATGTACAAAAGCAGGTACATGTAAAGAGCAGAGGTCATAAGCAATGGCCAATCTGCAGGAAAACTACCATGAGTTGAATGAATTCTGCACCAGTGACACACAGTGCAGAGGTGACGAAGATAACTCTTCTCTTCAAGGACTAAGAAAATTGTAGGCATCTCTGCTTCTACCTGCTTGTGAACAAGAACCATGGTGGTATACGTGTTCTGAGGGAGATGCACACGGGGAACATTGGGAGCCACGAAGAAGTAAGTGATCATCTTACCTGAGGAAGCCACGTGGTCAAGGAAGGACTTACGATAAGTTTTTACCCGAGCTGAACCATGTCTCGGGACGATGTCTAGCAGATGAGAAAAAGCACAATGAGGGAAGAAGGCAGAGACTGTGTGAAGCCCAGCGCACATGGTCACCTTCCCAAGTGGATCCTGGGAGGAAGTTAACAAAACGGGGAAGGACAGGAAACCCTTATGGCACACATTCCTCTAAGGACAGAACCTGTGCTTTCCAACGCTCATGGACACTCCTCCTCTGAAACTACCATTTCCCCCTAGAAAGGTGACCAATAAAGGGGCTTAACTGAGTTGAAAAGATGAGGAGACAGAAATCAGAGAAGGGAATCAACTATCTACTTTCCACTCCAGTTTATGGGAAGACTGATGCATGTCTGTAGAGCACGGTGTTCCCTGTTATTGTCAGCACCTACAAAGAACAATGTGGCTCTCACCAGTTCTGTCCCAAAGCATGACATGGCTGCTGGGAGGCTCCATGTGGGGCAACACGGTCTTCTTCCTGGTTGTGCAGCTCCTGAGGCATTCCCATTAGAGTTCCACTCCTTTGTTCTAAATGCACTTTGTACAAACGGACAGAATCTGAAACAGAGATCATGTTTTCAGGAAAGCATAATGGTTCTTATTTTATGATTAAAATAGAAAACCAGGAGGGTGGCAGAGTAGCAATAAATTTGCACTGTTTTGACAGAGACTACATTCTAGTCACAGTTAACACCCACAGTCAAGGTCCACAATGGCTCAATGTAAGTAAGTTCTTCGGACAGTAGGAGACACACATTTGTCGAGACTCCTAATGAGCCTCAGTAATGCAGGAAAACTATTCTCAACAAAAGGAGATTCCACACATGTCCGGTACACTCTGTGGGAGTGTGGGCAGGTGTGGCTGCAGAAATGGGTCCTCTCCATGCACTGGTGACAAGGAAAGAAGGCTCCTGGTTTGAGGCAAAGAGCAGCTGCTGTTCCCAGGTGGTGCCTGCAGCTCACAGCTGAGGTTAGCAGCGGAGCTGAGTGGAGAATGTGGGAGTTATGGGCCTAGTCAGAGGCTGCCACTTGACATGACATCCACAGGCTGGTGCCTGAGTGTCGGATTTGTTCAGGCACCGGTTTCTTCTGCAGCAGGACAGCTCCCCAATGCTGTGCTTCCTCCTGGTGCCTCACATCTTCCATGGACAGGTCTTTCTGAACTTCTAACTCAACCTTCTCTGGTCCACCTCTTGCTGACTTTGGTTCTCTTTTCCACAGACAGTAGAAAATTTCCTGAACAACAAGGGAGTTCTTCTCTTTTTTGGGACAAAGAACTCCTGGGTCAAGAGGGTGTGTGGATGAGGCTGAAGCAAGTGGCTTCTGTCTGCTCTTTCAGATCTTCCTCAAGCTGGTGCTTCCAACTGCTGCCTTCAGAGCTGTCAGTCATTAAAGCCAGTGATTCCTGATGCAGGCAACAACACGACTGTGTCCACAAGGATTGATTCTGGGGCAAAGAAGCCCTACAGAGAAAGTACATAGAGTACAATGTCCCATTTATAAATTCTACAGAATTAAAGCCAGTATAAAGTGACATGAGGAAGAACAATAGTTATGTGGGAACAGGGAGGACAAGGGAAAGGGAAGGAGGAATTCCAGGGGGAAATCTGGACATTTTAGGGAGAATTGGTGCACTCACTGTCAATAATGTTAATTTCAGCACCTGTGTTTATCATATCACACACTCCATATGTGGGCTGTTGATCTTGTGTTGAGTATACACATTGAACTTATTATAGGTAATAAAAAATGTGATTCTGGAGGGACATAGAGAGATCAGAAGATATGAAAATACACCTACACGATGCTGATTTTCTCTATATTTATGGTAAAGTATAAAATACGCAAAATCAATCCATCTCCATTAGAGGATGGGTTCCACATGCCTCATAGCCTGACACTCTGTCCTGCAGATTTTTTTGGGGGGGCAGCAATTCCTGTGAGGGGAGCACTGACCTAGATGCTGGGGTCAGTCTCACACCACATATGTTCATGGACACCCTACAAACACAATATACACCCTGGAATGTTATATAATAAAAAACTTTTTTTTTTCAAAATTTGTCATTAGCACTAAATTAAAGGTATTCACAACAGTGGGTCACAGCCTCTCTGTCAGAATAGATCCCCAAGCTGAATATATAGCCAGAGGACATGCAAATAGGGCCTCCCCTCTGCTGATTTAACCAGCACAGCCAAGATCCTGCAGCTGGGAGAGGAGCCCCAGGCCCGGGATACCCAGGTGTTCATTCAGTGATCAGGACAGGACACAGACAACTCACCATGGATTTTGTGCTGGGCTGGGTTTTCCTTCTTGCTCTTTTAAAAGGTAATTTATGGAGAAAAAAAAAAATTGAGTATGTGAGTGAATGTGAGTGAGAGAAAAACAGGATATGTGATAGTTTCCTGACCAAGTGTCTTCCATCTGCAGGTGTCCAGTGCGAGGTGCAGCTGGTGGAGTCTGGGGGAGACCTGGTGAAGCCTGGGGGGTCCCTGAGACTCTCCTGTGCAGCCTCTGGATTCACCTTCAGTAGCTACTGGATGGACTGGGTCCGCCAGGCTCCAGGGAAGGGGCTGCAGTGGGTCGCAGGTATTAGCAGTGGTGGAAGTAACACATACTACGCAGACTCTGTGAAGGGCCCATTCACCATCTCCAGAGACAACGGCAAGAACATGCTGTATCTGCAGATGAACAGCCTGAGAGCCGAGGACACGGCCGTGTATTACTGTGCGAGAGACACAGTGAGGGGCCCTCATTGTGAGCCAGGACAGAAAGCTCCCTGTTGACACAGGATGTGCTGAGCTGCAGGGGCACTCAGGGCAGCAGAGAGTGCTCAGCATCCACAGCAGAGATCAGACCCAGGAGCAGGTTCAGTGGGTAGGGCTTCCTTTTGAGATCAGGGATTTCCTCTCCAGACTCTCAGCTGTCCACAGGGATTTTTTTTTTCTTTCATCTCTCGTACCTCATGTTCTCTGTGCAGCCAACCACAAGAATATAACTTTGCTTCCACACAGCAGAGATCTCACCAGTCTCTGGGGAACTTCCCTTCATCAACCTCTTCTATGTCCCATTTTCGTTCTCCACAGAAGCACATGCTGCAAATTCCCATCGTCCTTGAGAAACACCTGCACAGCCCAGGCTCTCTGCATGTTGCATGCCTCTTCTCTGCCCTCAGCGGGGCACACACTGTCCCCACATGTTTATGATTGCCCAAGTCAGTTCTTGTCCTCCTGGCTCCAGTGTATCCTCCGGCTCATTGTACATGTGGGCGGACACAGGTGATCAGGAACTGCCCTTCTGTAGGCACCGCTGCATTTCCTGGATGGAAAAGGAGTCCACCTCCTATGAGGGACGCTCAGATTTCCCCATGAAACTGGCAGGATGACAATCCAGAGAGGAAAACCCATCCTTTCCTGCTGGGTCCTGTTCTGGTGGGGAGAGTCCATGAGAGCGTCCTTGGTGACTGTGTTTGAGACGTGTTTCCTGCTTCCACACAGGGAATCCATGTGAATCCTGAGGTCCAGCTGGCAGGTCCCAGATCCCTGCCCTCCCTGTGCTGTCCCTTGAATATCCATCAGAAACCACCCCCAACCTTATTCTCTCCTTCTTCTGACTTCTCTCCCAACCTGTCCTGTATCCTGAGCCCTATGGAACTGGGGTCCTATCACACTGACAAGATCTTCACCAAGTGTCAGATGGAGAAAGGCTCAATAATGAATGTCTCCCATGATGGGAGGGCTCTGAAGTGGGGCTGAAATGGGGATATATGGCTCAAACCATGATCCAGAATTAAAATAATATAGCAGGTACTATATGAGACAATACTGTCACTTCCTCTCATATCCCTGCTTTTGTCCCATTGAACTGGCCAGGATTTCCCCTAGAGAATTCATAAATATCTTCTGGGCTGTTTGCTCTCTTGATTTCCTATGAAACCAGTACTGATCTGCGCACATCAGAGGAGTCACAGGAAAGGCCCTTCCACTCTTGTAACATCGAGGGGGGGTCTGCATGGAATGCATCTTCTGTGTCTGAGGTGAATCTATTTGCCTGTAGCTGGAGGAGGGTCAGGCCCACTCCTCAACTCAGCATGAAGCATCTTGGGATGGTCGTTCCCAAGAAGAGGGACACTCATTAGTGGGTCTTCTGTGTGTTGGCAGCTGTCCTGTGTGTGTATTTAATGCACTACAGGAATGTCTAAGAATAGTTACCAATCTAGTGTACCGGCCTCCTGTGAGTCTCCTTGTGTTGTGTTCACTGATCCAGATGAACCTGGACAAGGAGTCCCGGGTGTGCAGAACCTCACAGACTCTCTCACTTACCTGTGTCACCACCAAGTTCTCTTGAGCACCTGTGGACTTTCAGTATTCTCCATTGTTCCCCAAATCTCATCTCTCAGTTTTTTCTCTGCATAATCAGCAGGCTGTCCCCAGCTGTGTTTCTTATGAGGTATATATACATTTCTTTCTGTTCTAATATACAAACATTGGCAGAAAATGTCTGATGCATTGCCTAATTGTCATATCCCTCTTTCCATAATAACCTTGGTATGTTTCATTTACTGATAACCTCTGATGAATTATTACACTATAAATCTGTATATTTTTAGATTCTGCTACTCCTGGAAGTACTATTGGAATTACTTACATAACTGGTAATATATTTTACAACCAAAAAAAGTCCACATAATTATATTTAACAGATGAATTTACTGTGCAATATAACTTATAAAAAACAACCTAAAGTAACAATCTGCTTGGGATTTTCATTCAACATATTATAGTGCCCACTTTCCATTATTCTATTATTTGTAGAGTTATTTAGTATAAAATATAAAACATAATAGTCAGTGGAGACAAGATGGCGGGGAAGTAGGAGGAGGCCCCTTTTCAACCTGTACCCTAAAGTGAGCTGATTACCTGCCAATGAAATCCGATCACCCATGAAATCAGTCTGAGATTAGAATTATACACGTCTGGATCCCTATGGGGGCAGAAGACACCAGTGGGCAGGTACAGAGGAGTGGTAACATCGGACTAACATGGGAAGATAAACAAAAGCGGGAGGGAGCCACCAGAAGAGACCCATTGGAAATAGGAGAGCGCCCTGCGACTGGGGACCAGCATTAACTTGGAGTCTGGTTGAAAGCACTCAAAAAGAACAAAGAATTGCAGGGGGAAGTTCTGGGAATCAGGGTGGTTAGGGACAGAGGCTTAAGTCCCTGGACCCAGGACAGCCACCCCAGTGCTGAGCCAGAGAGAGTGCAGTGAGGAAGCCATGTCTTGGTCCCTGAGCCACAAGCAGGTCTGAGAGCACGTGGGGTCCAGCTCCTGTGAGGGGCTGGGAGCTGTGTCAGCCAGCAGAATCACAGACATTTTTGCAGTCGTGCTATCAGAGCCTGAGTCGTGCCCCACACCCTCCCCTGAAAGAGGTGCATGCAGGTGCCATCCCAGTGCTCTCTGTCCCAGAAGGCCTGAGTACTCTCAGTCCTGGCCAGCGGGAAAATCTCAGTGTGCTATCGCTGCTTGGAACCTCTCTGGCAGTCTGGAGCTGCCCAGAGAGCTGCCGCTGTTGGCGTTTTGGGTACAAGCAGGAGTTCCTGTGTCCCCAGGGCCGGCAACACGGGACATGCTCTTCCTGCAGCAAAGGGGGAACTTATGTGCTCTGCAGCTCCCAGAGGGGAATAGACTGAGGTTTCTCTCTGAGAGGGAGGTCTGGGTGCAATCTCTTTTCTCTAAACCTCCCAAGACCATCAAAAGCTGTCAAGGGAAGAGAAAACAAATGAACAAACAAACATAAAAACCTCCAGAGAACAAAGGCCTGAAAAACAGGTTTCCTCAGAGCCCACCCTCTTGAGGGGGCCTGGAGGACTTAACTCAGGGAACACTGCCTGAAAACCTACATGGCAGGCTCCTCCCCCAGGAAGCCAACCAGGGTAAAAAAAAAAAAAAAAAAAAAAAAAAAAAGACAACAAGAGAACAACCACCATGACTTCCTAGATACAACCTTTATTTTTAATTCGTTCCCTATATTCTGGTTCATTCTTTTATAGATAATATTTTAACCTATTTACCAACACAGTGAGATGTCCAGTACATCAAATTCATAGTAACCTTTTAACCTGAACATTTTGATACATATACCCGTTTTCCTTTTGCTTTTCCATTTTTTAAATTTTTTAATTTAATTTTAGTTTAGTTTAGTTTATTCATTTCTATTTTTAGTTTTTAATATTAATATAGAGTTAAACTTCAAGATAATCCCAATCTCCCAATCAATGCTAACGCTATAGGTAAACCAATTTTTAATCCCCCTTTATCTTAGGAAAGTTGAATCCTTAACAAAGATATCAAGATACATCCAGGAAAAATCAAAACAACCTTTCTTGCCCATACTGAAAATTAATAACTACGCTACCATATTTTTCATCCTCCAGTGTGTCAATGTATTTGAGCTTTTCTAATAGTATATAAATCTTATAATTGGAGTTCTTCTTTATAAGGTTTTTTTTAATTTCACATATATATACATACATACATATATATATATATATATATATATATATATATATATTCTCATGTCAAATACTTTTGTCAGTCTTTTTGTTTGTCTGTTTTTGTTTGTATACTTCATAAATCTTACATTGGAGCCAATTTGGTCTTAGACTTCTTTTTTTTTTTTATTAATTTATTTTCAGAAAAACAGTACTCATTATTTTCTCACAACACCCAGTGCTCCATGCAATCCATGCCTTCTATAATACCCACCACCTGGTACCCCGACCTCCCCCCCCCACCACTTCAAACCCCTCAGATTCCTGTCTCATATTGAGAGTCCATAATCTCTCATGGTTCACCTCCCCTTCCAATTTCCCACAACTCCCTTCTCCTCTCTAACTCCCCATGACCTCCATGCTATTTGTTATGCTCCACAAATAAGTGAAACAATATGATAATTGACTCTCTCTGCTTGACTTATTTCACTCAGCATAATCTCTTCCAGTCCCGTCCATGTTGCTACAAATGTTGGGTATTCGTCCTTTTTGATGGAGGCATCATACTCCATAGTGTATATGGACCACATCTTCCTTATCCATTCGTCCGTAAAAGGGCATCTGGGTTCTTTCCACAGTTTGGTGACCGTGGCCATTGCTTCTATAAACATTGAGGTACAGATGGCCCTTCTTTTCACTACATCTGTATCCTTGGGGTAAATACCCAGGAGTGCAATGGCAGGGTCATAGGGAAGCTCTATTTTTAATTTCTTGAGGAATCTCCACACTGTTCTCCAAAGAGGCTGCACCAACTTGCATTCCCACCAACAGTGGAAGAGGGTTCCCCTTTCTCCACATCCCCTCCAACATATGTTTCCTGTTTTGTTAATTTTGGCCATTCTAACTGGTGTAAGGTGATATCTCAATTTGGTTTTAATTTGAATCTCCTGAGGGCTTATGATGATGAACTTTTTTTCATGTGTCTGATAGCCATTTGTATGTCTTGATTGGAGAAGTGTCTGTTCATATCTTCTGCCCATTTTTTTATATGTTTGCCTGTTTTGTGTGTGTTCAGTTGGAGGAGTTCATTATAGATCCTGGATATCAACCTTTGGTCTGTACTGTTATTTGCATATATCTTCTCCCATTCCGTGGGTTGCCTCTTTGTTTTCTTGACTGTTTCCTTGGATGTGCAGAAGCTTTTGATTTTGATGAAGTCCCAAAAGTTTATTTTCGTTTTTGTTTCCTTTGCCTTTGGAGACATATCTTGAAAGATGTTCCTGTGGCTGATATCGAAGAGATTACTGCCTATGTTCTCCTGTAGGATTCTGATGGGTTCCTGTCTCACATTGAGGTCTTTTATCCATTTTGAGTTTATCTTTGTGTACGGTGTAAAAGAAGGGTCGAGTTTCATTCTTCTACTTACAGCTGTCCAGTTTTCCCAGCACCATTAATTGAAGAGACTGTCTTTTTTCCACTGTATATTTTTTCCTGTTTTGTCGAAGATTATTTGACCATAGAGTTGAGGGTCCATATCTGGGCTCTCTACTCTATTCCACTGGTTTATGTATCTGTTTTTATGCCAGTACCATGCTGTCTTGGTGATCACAGCTTTGTAGTAAAGATTGAAATCAGGCATCACATTACCTGATTTCTGCCCATTTTTTGATGTGATTGTCTGTTTTTTTGAGTGTTGAGTTTGAGTTCTCTCTACATCTTGGATATTAGCCCTTTGTCTGTAGTGTCATCTGCAAATATCATCTCCCATTTGTGCATTGTGTCTTTGTTTTGTTGACTGTTTCCTTTGCTGTGCAGAAGCTTTTGATCTTGATGAAGTCACAAAACATCATTTTTGATTTTGTCCACTTTGTCTTTGGAGACATGTCTTGAAAGAATTAGCTTGGCCAATGTCGGAGTGGTTACTGCCTATGTTCTCCTCTAGGATTTGGATGATTCCTGTCTCATATTGAGGTCTTTCATCCATCTTGAGTTTATATTTGTGTATGGTGTAAGTGAATGGTCGAGTTTCATTCTTCTGTATATAGGTAATTTCCCCAGCACCAATTATTGAAGAGACTGTCTTTTTTCCATTGGATATTTTTTCCTGCTTGCTCATTTACTTGATCATAGAGTTGAGGGTCCATGTCTGGACTGTCTTCTCTGTTCCATTGGTCTAAGTGTCTGTTTTTTACCAGTACCATGCTGCCTTTTTTTTTTTTTTAGTTTCTTTTTAGTGTACCTGAATTCATTGTTTATGTACCACACCCAGTATTCCATGAATTATATGCCGTCCATAATACTATCATGCTCACCCAACCACTCCTGCCCCTTCAAAACCCTCAGGTTGCTGTCTTGGTGATCACTACTCTGTAATATAGCTTGAAGTCAGGCAATGTGATGACCCCAGCTTTGTTATCCTTTTTCAACATTTCCTTGTTGATCCAGGATCTTTTCTGGTTCTGTGCAAATTTTAGGATTGTTTGTTCCAGCATTTGATCTGGATGGCATTGAAAGTATAGGTTGTTCTTGGCAACATAGAAATATTAGCAATGTTTATTCTTCCAAACCATGAGCATGAAATGTTTTGCCATCTTTTTAAGTCTTTTTCCATTTCCTTCATTAGTGTTCCGTAATTTCTTCAGTATAGATACTTTACCTCTTTGGTTAGGTGTATTCCTATGTATCTTATTATTTTTGTGCTATTATAAATGGAGTCAATTCTCTATTTTCTCTCTCCACAGGTTGATTGTTAGTGTATACAAAATCAACTGATTTCTGTGCAAAGGATTTGTATCCTGCCATGTTACTGAATTGCTGCATGATTTCTAGTTGTTTGGTGGTGGAGTCTTTTGGGGTTTCCACATAAAGTATCGTGTCATCTGTGAAGAGAGTGTTTGACTCCTTCATTGCCCATTTGAATACCTTTTATTTCTTTTTGTTTTCTTATTGCTGTTGCTAGAACTTCTAGGACTATGCTGAACAATAGTGTCTAAAGGGGGCAACCTTGCCATGTTCCTGATCTTAAAGGAATGATATTTGCTGTGAGTTTTCCATAGATGGAATTTAAGAAATTGAGGAATGTTCCTTCTATCCCACACTCTGAAGAGTTTTAAGCGGGAAAGAATGCTGTATTTTATCAAACGCTATTTCTGCATCAATTGAGAGGACCATGTTATTCTTCTCTCTTCTCTTCTTAATTTGTTCTATCACACTGACTGGTTTGCAAATGTTGAATGGACCTGTCAGCCCAGAGAAAGTGCCACTTGGTTGTGATGGATAATCCTTTTAAAGTACTATTATGCAATTATCTAGGATCTACGTGTCAATTATCTAGGATCTACGTGTTCTTGGCAACATAGAAATATTAGCAATGTTTATTCTTCCAAACCATGAGCATGAAACGTTTTTCCATCTTTTTGAGTCTTTTTCCATTTCCTTCATAAGTGTTCTGTAGTTTGGCAACTATATTCAATCTCGTTACTGGTTATTGGTCTATTCAGGTTGTCAATATCTTCCTGTTTCAGTCTCGGAAGATTATAGGTTTCCAGGAATGCATCCATTTCTTCTAGGTTGCTTAACTTATTGACATATAGCAGCTGATAATAATTTCTGATGATTATTTCTATTTCCTTGGTGTTGGTGATGATCTCTCTACTTTCGTTCATAATTTAATAATTTACTAATTTAATTTACATAACTTAACAATTTAATAATATAATAATTTAATAATTTGGGTCATTTCTCTTTACTTTTGGATAATTCTTCCCTGTGGCTTATTTATCTTCTAATTCTTTCAAAGAACCAGCTTCTAGTTTCATTGATGTGTTCTACTGTATTTCTGGTTTCTAATTTATTGATCACTGCTCTGATCTTAATTGTTCCCCTTCTGATGCATAGGTTAGGCTTAATTTTCTTTGATTGTCTTCTTCCCTGGTTGCTTCCCTAGCCCTAAAAAGAGGGCATGCTCCTCCAGATGCCAGTCAGCCTGGGGAGGAGGTTGCTCCATAATGAAGGTAAGGCCACTTCCTCTGTGCTCTCTCCCAGTGTGCCAGCTACCTCATGGTCCACTTTCAGGATACTTCCTATTCTCTCAAATGTTTGAATAATTACTCTCACACCTGATAAACACCTTTTCTCAGGAGACAGGATGGCGGAGAAATAGGAGATGCTGTTCCAACCGGTCCCCTAAAGTGAGCTGATTACCTACCAAAGAACTCTGATCACCCATGAAATCAGCCTGAGATTAGAATTATACACTTCTGGATCTCTATGGGGGCAGAAGAGGCAGTGGACAGGTTAAGTGGAGTGGGAACATCAGACTGATATTGGAAGATAAAGAGGGGGAGGAAGCCAGCAGAAGCGACCCATTGGAAAGTAATACCGCAATATGAGAGTGCCCTGTGATTGGGAACCAGCATTAACTTGGAGTCTGGTTGAAAGCACTCAAAAAGAGCAAAAGATCTTAAAGGGAAATTGATTGAATCAGGTGGTTAGGGACAGGGGTTTAAGCCCATGAACCCAGGACCACTACCCCTGGTGCTGAGCCAGAGAGAGTGCAGCAGAGAACCAGGCCTTGGTCCCTGAACTGCCAACATGCATGAGAGCATCTGGATGGCGGCTCATGAGAGAATCTCATGTGGATGCCAGCTGGAGCTCTCTAGAACCACAGCCTTTTGTACTCTGCATGCACACTGTGCAAATGGGGTCTGAGTCACTCTCCACACCCTCCCCTGAATGAGATCCTAGCCAGTGCTCTCTAGGACCAGGAAAGCTGAACACTCCCAGCCTGGACCAGCAGGAAAATCTCAGTGTGCTATCTCTAGTTGGGACCTCTCTGGAGGTCTGGACCTGCACAGACGGCCATGCAGAGGCAACCACAGGAAGCCAGCTCTCTGGATTAGTATTTCCCATGGTTTTCAGTAAAAGCGGGAGTTCTTCTGACCACTGAGACTGTGACTGGGGATGTGTTCTGCCAGCAGCAGGTGGTGGAATTTACGTGCTCCGGAACACCCAGAGTGAAACGGACTGAGGCTTCTCTCTGAGACGGAGGTCTGGGTGCAGTCTGCTTTCCTCTAGGCCTCCAAAAATGCCAAAAGCCACAAAGGGAAGGGGGAAAAAAAACAGAGAACAAAAGCCTGAAAAAACAGTTTCCTCGAAGCCCAGCGCCTTGAGAGGGACAGGAGGACTCAAGATAGCAAGACTGCCTGAAAATACACGCAGCAGGCCCCTCCCAAAGAAAGCCAGCCCAAAAAAAAACCTACAAGAGAACAAACACCACTACATCCTAGATACAACTTTAATTTTTAATTCATTCCCACTATTCTCGTTATTTTCAATTTTTTAAATAATTTATTAACCTATTTACCATCACAATGAGATGTACAGTACAACAAATTCCATAACCTTTTAACTTGAACTTTTTTGATACATATACCTGTGTTTTTCTTTTGCTTTTCTATTTTTTAATTTTGTTTAAATATTCATATAGAGATAAGCTTCAAGGTAATCCCTTTACCCAATCAATGCTACTCTTATATATAAACCAGTTTTAATCCCCCATTATCTCAGGAAAGTTGGGTCCTTTAACAAAGATATCAAGATACATCCAGGAAGGATGAGGAGGAGTCAAGTTGGCAGAGAAGTAGCAGGCTCAGGAGACATCAGGTAGCAGGGGATCATCTAGATAGCTTATCAAACCCTTGCGAACACCTACAAATCCTACAAGAGATCGAAGAGAAGAAGAGAAAAAGAAAATCAACCACTTTCTGAAAGGTAGGACCATTAGAGAAGTGACTCCAAAGCGACATGAAGATAGACCTAGAGCGAGGGTCCAGCTCGGAGAAAGCAGCAGAGCAATGGAGCACAAAACCAGAACATTTAAAAGGCTGCTCCCCTGAGGGACATCACTCCAGAAGCTAAGCCAGGGTGAAGCCCACGTAGGACAGCATGGTCCTCAGGTCCCACAGAGTCACGGAAGGATCAGGGGTGTCTGAGTGTCACAGAATTCACAGGTATTAGAGCAGGAAAGCTGGATAAAGAGATGGAGCTGAGGAGTAAGCTCTCAACTCAGGGTTACCTTAAACTGTGATCCGAGGAACAATCAGACTACTGCTCTGTGAGCTTCGACCCCACAAGATTCGGGGAGAGCCCCCTGAAAGAGCTCAGGGATCTGTGGGGTTCAGAGACTCCAGGCAGGGCTGTGTGTCAGAGACAGAGACACCCAGCCACAGGCTGGGTGATCTCAGAGCGCAGCCAGAAACCAGGGAGACAGGAGTGATTGAACGCTTTTCTCCGAGCACACAGTGAGTGGGGCCCCGAGCTCTAGGCTCCTTCAGCCAGAGACTGGGAGGCCGCCATTTTCATTCCCGCCCTCTGGAGCTCTATGGAAAGCGTTCATGGAACAAAAGCTCCCAAAAAGCGAACCTTAGCGGATTACATAGCCTGGCCCCTGGAAAGGATGGTGCAATTCAACCTTGGGCAAAGACACTTGAGAATCACTACAACAGGCCCCTCCCCCAGAAGATCAGCAAGAAATCCAGCCAAGATAAAGTTCATTTACAAGGAGAACAGTGGAATTACAGAGGAGGAGAAAGCAAAGCACGGAATGCATGGCTTTCTCCCCATGACTCCTTAGTCTTGCAAAGTTAATATTTTTTAACATTAATTTATTCTTATGCTAAAATTATTTTTAACTTTTACTATTTCCTCTCTTAACTACTTTTTAAATTTCTTTCCAGTGTAACAGAATTCATTGTTTAGGCACCACACCCAGGGCTCCATACAATCCATGCCCTCCATAATACCCACCACCTGGCTCCCCCAACCTCCCACCCCCCGCCCCATCAAAACCCTCAGATTCTTTTTCAGAGTCAATAGTCTCTCATGGTTTATCTCCCCTTCCAATTTCCCTCAACTCCTTTCTCCACTCCATCTCCCCATGTCCTCCATGTTATTTATTATGCTCCACAAATAAGTGAAACCATATGATAATTGACTCTCTCTGCTTGACTTATTTCACTCAGCATCATCTCTTCCAGTCCCGGACATGTTGCTACAAAAGTTGGGTATTCATCCTTTCTGATGGAGGCATAATACTCCATAGTGTATATGGACCACATCTTCCTTATCCATTCGTCCGTTGAAGGGCATCTCGGTTCTTTCCACAGTTTGGCAACTGTGGCCATTACTGCTATGAACATTGGGGTACAGATGGCCCTTCTTTTCACGACATCTGTATCTTTGGAGTAAATACCCAGAAGTGCAATGGCAGGATCATAGGGAAGCTCTATTTTTAATTTCTTAAGGAATCTCCAAACTGTTCTCCAAAGTGGCTGTACCAACTTGCATTCCCACCAACAGTGTAAGAGGGTTCCCCTTTCTCCACATCCTCTCCAACACATGTTTCCTGTATTGTTAATTTTGGCCATTCTAACTGGTGTAAGGTGATATCTCAATTTGGTTTTAATTTGAATTTCCCTGAGGGCTAGTGATGATGAACATTTTTCCATGTGTCTGATAGCCATTTGTTTTTTGTTTTTTTTTTTATAATTTTTTATTTTTTATAAACATATATTTTTATCCCCAGGGGTACAGGTCTGTGAATCACCAGGTTTACACACTTCACAGCACTCACCAAAACACATACCCTCCCCAATGTCCATAATACCACCCCCTTCTACCAAGCCCCCTCCCCCCAGCAACCCTCAGTTTGTTTTGTGAGATTAAGAGTCACTAATGGTTTGTCTCCCTCCCAAACCCATCTTGTTTCATTTATTCTTCTCGTACCCACTTAAGCCCCCATGTTGCATCACCACTTCCTCATATCAGGGAGATCATATGATAGTTGTCTTTCTCTGCTTGACTTATTTCGCTAAGCATGATACGCTCTAGTTCCATCCATGTTGTTGCAAATGGCAAGATTTCATTTCTTTTAATGGCTGCATAGTATTCCATTGTGTATATATACCACATCTTCTTGATACATTCATCTGTAGATGGACATCTAGGTTCTTTCCATAGTTTGGCTATTGTGGACATTGCTGCTATAAACATTCGAGTACACGTGCCCCTTTGGATCACTACGTTTGTATCTTTAGGGTAAATACCCAATAGTGCAATTGCTGGGTCATAGGGCAGTTCTATTTTCAACATTTTGAGGAACCTCCATGCTGTTTTCCAGAGTGGCTGCACCAGCTTGCATTCCCACCAACAGTGTAGGAGGGTTCCCCTTTCTCCGCATCCTCGCCAGCATCTGTCATTTCCTGACTTGTTGATTTTAGCCATTCTGACTGGTGTGAGGTGATATCTCATTGTGGTTTTGATTTGTATTTCCCTGATGCCGAGTGATATGGAGCACTTTTTCATGTGTCTGTTGGCCATCTGGATGTCTTCTTTGCAGAAATGTCTGTTCATGTCCTCTGCCCATTTCTTGATTGGATTATTTGTTCTTTGGGTGTTGAGTTTGCTAAGTTCTTTATAGATTCTGGACACTAGTCCTTTATCTGATATGTCGTTTGCAAATATCTTCTCCCATTCTGTCAGTTGTCTTTTGATTTTGTTAACTGTTTCCTTTGCTGTGCAAAAGCTTTTGATCTTGATGAAATCCCAATAGTTCATTTTTTCCCTTGCTTCCCTTGCCTTTTGCGTTGTTCCTAGGAAGATGTTGCTGCGGCTGAGGTCGAAGAGGTTGCTGCCTGTGTTCTCCTCAAGGATTTTGATGGATTCCTTTCGCACATTGAGGTCCTTCATCCATTTTGAGTCTATTTTTGTGTGTGGTGTAAGGAAATGGTCCAATTTCATTTTTCTGCATGTGGCTGTCCAATTTTCCCAGCACCATTTATTGAAGAGGCTATCTTTTTTCTATTGGACATTCTTTCCTGCTTTGTCGAAGATGAGTTGACCATAGATTTGAGGGTCTATTTCTGGGCTCTCTATTCTGTTCCATTGATCTATGTGTCTGTTTTTGTGCCAGTACCATGCTGTCTTGATGATGACAGCTTTGTAATAGAGCTTGAAGTCCGGGATTGTGATGCCACCAACGTTGGCTTTCTTTTTCAATATCCCTTTAGCTATTCGAGGTCTTTTCTTGTTCCATATAAATTTTAGAATTATTTGTTCCATTTCTTTGAAAAAGATGGATGGTACTTTGATAGGAATTGCATTAAATGTGTAGATTGCTTTAGGTAACATAGACATTTTCACAATATTTATTCTTCCAATCCAGGAGCATGGAACATTTTTCCATTTCTTTGTGTCTTCCTCAATTTCTTTCATGAGTACTTTATAGTTTTCTGAGTATAGATTCTGTGTCTCTTTGGTTAGGTTTATTCCTAGGTATCTTATGGTTTTGGGTGCAATTGTAAATGGGATTGACTCCTTAATTTCCCTTTCTTCTGTCTTGCTGTTGGTGTAGAGAAATGCAACTGATTTCTGTGCATTGATTTTATATCCTGACACTTTACTGAATTCCTGTATAATTTCTAGCAGTTTTGGAGTGGAGTCTTTTGGGTTTTCCACATATAGTATCATATCATCTGCGAAGAGTGATAATTTGACTTCTTCTTTGCCGATTTGGATGCCTTTAATTTCCTTTTGTTGTCTGATTGCTGAGGCTAGGACCTCTAGTACTATGTTGAATAGCAGTGGTGATAATGGACATCCCTGCCGTGTTCCTGACCTTAGCGGAAAAGCTTTCAGTTTTTCTCCATTGAGAATGATATTTGCGGTGGGTTTATCATAGATGGCTTTGATGATATTGAGGTATGTGCCCTCTATCCCTACACTTTGAAGAGTTTTGATCAGGAAGGGATGCTGTACTTTGTCAAATGCTTTTTCAGCATCTATTGAGAGTATCATATGGTTCTTGTTCTTTCTTTCATTGATGTGTTGTATCACATTGACTGATTTGCGGATGTTGAACCAACCTTGCAGCCCTGGAATAAATCCCACTTGGTCGTGGTGAATAATCTTTTTAATGTACTGTTGAATCCTATTGGCTAGTATTTTGTTGAGTATTTTCGCATCTGTGTTCATCAAGGATATCGGTCTATAGCTCTCTTTTTTGGTGGGATCCTTGCCTGGTTTTGGGATCAAGGTGATGCTGGCCTCATAAAATGAGTTTGGAAGTTTTCCTTCCATTTCTATTTTTTGGAACAGTTTCAGGAGAATAGGAATTAGTTCTTCTTTAAATGTTTGGTAGAATTCCCCCGGGAAGCCGTCTGGCCCTGGGCTTTTGTTTGTTTGGAGATTTTTAATGATTGTTTCAATCTCCTTACTGGTTATGGGTCTGTTCAGGCTTTCTATTTATTCCTGGTTCAGTTGTGGTAGTTTATATGTTTCTAGGAATGCATCCATTTCTTCCAGATTGTTAAATTTATTGCCGTAGAGTTGCTCATAGTATGTTCTTATAATAGTTTGTATTTCTTTGGTGTTAGTTGTGATCTCTCCTCTTTCATTCATAATTTTATTTATTTGGATCCTTTCTCTTTTCTTTTTGATAAGTCTGGCCAGGGGTTTATCAATTTTATTAATTCTTTCAAAGAACCAGCTCCTACTTTCGTTGATTTGTTCTATTGTTTTTTTGGTTTCTATTTCATTGATTTCTGCTCTGATCTTTATGATTTCTCTTCTCCTGCTAGGCTTAGGGTTTCTTTCTTGTTCTTTTTCCAGCTCCTTTAGGTGTAGGGTTAGATTGTGTACCTGAGACCTTTCTTGTTTCTTGAGAAAGGCTTGTACCGCTCTATATTTTCCTCTCAGGACTGCCTTTGTTGTGTCCCACAGATTTTGAACCGTTGTATTTTCATTATCATTTGTTTCCATGATTTTTTTCAATTCTTCTTTAATTTCCCGGTTGACCCATTCATTCTTTAGAAGGATGCTGTTTAGTCTCCATGTATTTTGGTTCTTTTCAAACTTCCTTTTGTGGTTGAGTTCTAGCTTTAGAGCATTGTGGTCTGAAAATATGCAGGGAATGATCCCAATCTTTTGATACCGGTTGAGTCCTGATTTAGGACCGAGGATGTGATCTATTCTGGAGAATGTTCCATGTGCACTAGAGAAGAATGTGTATTCTGTTGCTTTGGGATGAAATGTTCTGAATATATCTGTGATGTCCATCTGGTCCAGTGTGTCGTTTAAGGCCTTTATTTCCTTGCTGATCTTTTGCTTGGATGATCTGTCCATTTCAGTGAGGGGAGTGTTAAAGTCCCCTACTATTATTGTATTATTGTTGATGTGTTTCTTTGATTTTGTTATTAATTGGTTTATATAGTTGGCTGCTCCCACGTTGGGGGCATAGATATTTAAAATTGTTAAATCTTCTTGTTGGACAGACCCTTTGAGTATGATATAGTGTCCTTCCTCATCTCTTATTATAGTTTTTGGCTTAAAATCTAATTGATCTGATATAAGGATTGCCACTCCTGCTTTCTTCTGATGTCCATTAGCATGGTAAATTCTTTTCCACCCCCTCACTTTAAATCTGGAGGTGTCTTCGGGCTTAAAATGTGTTTCTTGGAGGCAACATATAGATGGGTTTTGTTTTTTTATCCATTCTGATACCCTGTGTCTTTTGACAGGGGCATTTAGCCCACTAACATTCAGGGTAACTATTGAGAGATATGAATTTAGGGCCATTGTATTGCCTGTAAGGTGGCTGTTACTGTATATGGTCTCTGTTCCTTTCTGATCTACCACTTGTAGGATCTCTCTTTGTTTAGAGGACCCCTTTCAAGATTTCCTGTAGAGCTGGTTTGGTGTTTGCAAATTCTTTCAGTTGTTGTTTGTCCTGGAAGCTATTAATCTCTCCTTCTATTTTCAATGATAGCCTAGCTGGATATAGTATTCTGGGCTGCATGTTTTTCTCATTTAGTGCTCTGAAAATTTCATGCCAGCTCTTTCTGGCCTGCCAGGTCTCTGTGGATAAGTCAGCTGCCAATCTAATATTTTTACCATCGTATGTTACAGACTTCTTTTCCCGGGCTGCTTTCAGGATTTTCTCTTTGTCACTGAGACTTGTAAATTTTACTATTAGGTGACGGGGTGTGGGCCTATTCTTATTGATTTTGAGGGGTGTTCTCTGAACCTCCTGAATTTTGATGCTTGTTCCCTTTGCCATATTGGGGAAATTCTCCCCAATAATTCTCTCTAGTATACCTTCTGCTCCCCTCTCTCTTTCTTCTTCTTCTGGAATCCCAATTATTCTAATGTTGTTTCGTCTTATGGTGTCACTTATCTCTCGAATTCTCCCCTCGTGGTCCAGTAGCTGTTTGTCCCTCTTTTTCTCAGCTTCTTTATTCTCTGTCATTTGGTCTTCTATATCACTAATTCTTTCTTCTGCCTCATTTATCCTAGCAGTGAGAGCCTCCATTTTTGATTGCACCTCATTAATAGCTTTTTTGATTTCAACTTGGTTAGATTTTAGTTCTTTTATTTCTCCAGAAAGGGATTTTATATCTCTCGAGAGGGTTTCTCTAATATCTTCCATGCCTTTTTCGAGCCCGGCTAGAACCTTGAGAATTGTCATTCTGAACTCTAGGTCTGACATATTACCAATGTCTGTATTGATTAGGTCCCTAGCCTTCGGTACTGCCTCTTGTTCTTTTTTTTGTGTTGAATTTTTCCGTCTTGTCATTTTGGCCAGATAAGAGTAAATGAAGGGGCAAGTAAAATACTAAAAGGGTGGCAACAACCCCAGGAAAATATGCTTTAACCAAATTAGAAGAGATCCCAAATCGTGAGGGGGGAGAAAGGGGATAAAAAGTGGTTCAAAAAGGAAACAATAAAAAAAAAGAAAAAAGAGAAAAAAAAAGAATTTTTTAAAAAAAGAAAACACCTAAGAAAAATATAAAAAAGAAAAAAAATATATGTATTAGATAAACTAGTAAAAAATCGTTAAAAAAGAAAAAGGTAACAGTTAAAAAAAAAAATTTTACCCGAAGGCAATAAAAAAAAAAAAAGAAAAAGAAAAAAATTAAATTAAATTAACCGCAAGACTAAAAAAAAGCACAGGGAAAAAGCCATGAGTCCGTGCTTTGCTTTCTCCTCCTCTAGAATTCTGCTGCTCTCCTTGGTATTGAAACCGCACTCTTTGGTAGGTGAACTTGGTCTCGGCTGGATTTCTTGTTGATCTTCTGGGGGAGGGGCCTGTTGTAGTGATTCTCAAGTGTCTTTGCCCCAGGCGGAATTGCACCGCTTTTACCCGGGGCCGGGGTGAGTAATCCGCTTGGGTTTGCTTTCAGGAGCTTTTGTTCCCTGAGCGCTTTCCGTAGAGTTCCGGAGGACAGGAATACAAATGGCGGCCTCCTGGTCTCCGGCCCGGAGGAGCCAAGAGCCCAGGGCCGCACTCCTCAGTGCGCGCCCAGAGAACCGCGCTCAGTTACTCCCGTCTGCCTGACCTCCGGCCGCGCTCCAGGCTCACCGAGCCTGCGACCGGTTCAAGGTCACCCCGAGCTGCGAGCTTACTGTCGGCTCTGTCTCTGTAGCCGGCTTTCCTGTTCCAATACCCGCAAGCTCTGCGACACTCAGACACCCCCGATCCTTCTGTGACCCTGCGGGACCTGAGGCCACGCTGACCCCATGTGGGCTTTGCCCCGGGTAGCCTCTGGAGCGATGTCCCTCAGCGGAACAGACTTTTAAAAGTCCTGATTTTGTGCGCGGTTGCTCCGCCGCTTGCCGGCAGCCGGCCCCTCCCCCCAGGGTCTATCTTCCCGTCGCTTTGGATTCACTTCTCCGCCAGTCCTACCTTTCAGAAAGTGGTTGTTTTTCTGTTTCCAGAATTGCTGTTCTTCTTCTCTTTGATCTGCTGATGGATTTGCAGGTGTTTGCAATCTTTAGATAAGCTATCTAGCTGATCTCCGGCTAGCTGAAGTAGTCTCGGCCTGCTACTTCTCCGCCATCTTGACTCCTCCTCATGTGTCTGATAGCCATTTGTATGTCTTTATTGGAGAACTGTCTGTCCATATCTTCTGCCCATTTTCTGACATGATTGTCTGTTTTGTGTGTGTTGAGTTTGACAAGTTCTTTATAGATCCTGGATATCAATCTTTTTTCTGTACTGTCACTTGTGAATATCTTCTCCCATTCCGTGGGTTGCCTCTTTGTTTTCTTGACTGTTTCATTTGCGGTGCAGAAGCTTTTGATTTTGATGAAGTCCCAAAAGTGTATTTTCACTTTTGTTTCCTTTGCCTTTGGAGACATATCTTGAAAGAAATTGTTGTGGCCAATGTCGAAGAGATTACTGCCTATATTCTCATGTAGGACTTTGATGGATTCATGAATCACATTGAGGTTTTTTCATCCATTTTGAGTTAATCTTTGTGTATGCTGTAAGAGAATGGTCGAGTTTCATTACTTCTATACATAGCTGTCCAATTTTCCTAGCACTATTTATTGAAGAGACTGTATTTTTTCCACTCAATATTTTTTCCTGTTTAGTCGAAGACTGTATGACCATAGACTTGCCAGTAAAATCTGAGCTCTCTACTCTGTTCCAATGGCCTATGTCCCTGTTTTTGTGCCAGTACCATGCTGTCTTGGTGATCAAAGCTTTGTAATAAAGCTGGAAATCAGGCGACATGATGCCCCTAGCTTTGTTTTTTTCGTTTTTTTTTTTCAACATTTCCTTAGAAATTCAGGGTCTTTTCTGGTTCCATACAAATTTTAGGATTGTTTATTCCAGCACTTTAAAAATACTGGTGGAATTTTTATCAGAATCGCATTGAAAGTATAGATAGCTGTGGGCAGAATAGACATTTTAACAACGTTTATTCTTCCAATCCAAGAGCATGGAATGGTCTTCCATCTTTTTGTGTCTTCTTCAATTTCTTTCATGAGTGTTCTGTAGTTCCTAGTACAGATCCTTTACCTCTTTGGTTAGGTTTATTCCCAGGTATCTTGCAGTTCTTGGTGCTCTAGTAAATAGAATAGATTCTCTAATTTCCCTTTCTATATGTTCATTGTTAGTGTATAAGAAAGCACCTGATTTCTGCCCATTGATTTTTTGCCACATTGCTGATTTGCTGTAGGAGTTCTAGTAGTTTGGGGGTAAAGTCTTTTGGGTTTTATAAAGTGTCCTGTAATCTGTGAAGCGAAAGGGTTTGACTTCTAATTTCCCAATTTGGATACCTTTTATTTCTCTTTGTTGTCTGTTTGCTGCTGCTAGGACATCTCTGTTGAACAAAGGTGGTGAAAGTGGGCATCCTTGTCATGTCCCTGATCTCAATGGGAATGATTTCAGCTTTTCCCCATTAAGTATGATAATCGCTGTGTGTTTTTCATAGACAGATTTGATGAAGTAGAGGAATGTTCCCTGTATCCTTATACTTTGTTTTTATTTCTTTTTTTAATTTTTATTTATTCTTTTTAATTTTATTTATTTTTTTAAATTTCTTCTCAGTGTTCCAGAGTTCATTGTTTATGCACCACACACAGTGCTCCATGCAATACGTTCCCTAATACTCACCACTAGGCTCACCCCACCTCCCGCTCCCATCCCTCCAAAACCCTCAGTTAGTTCCTCTGAGTCCACCTACTCTCATGCTTCATCTCCCCCTCCAATTTCCCACAACTCCCTTCTCCACTCCATCTCTCCATGTTCTCTGTGTTATTCCTTACATCCCACAAATAAGAAAAACCACGATATTTAAGTCCATCTGCTTGACTTATTTCACTCAGCATAATCTCTTCCAGTCCCGTCCATGTTACTACAAAATTTGGTTATTCGTCCTTTCTGATGGAGGCATAATACTCCATAGTGTATATGGACCACACCTTCCTTATCCATTCATCCATTGAAGGGCATCTTGCTTCTTTCCACAGTTGGTGACTGTGGCCATTGCTGCTAAGAACATTGGGGTACAGATGGCCCTTCTTTTCACTACATCTGTATCTTTGAGGTAAATACACAGTACTGCAATTGCATGGTCATAGTGAAGTGTTGTTTTTAATTTCTTAAGGAATCTCCACACTGTTTTCCAAAGTGGCTGTAGCAACTTGCATTCCCACCAACAGTGTAAGAGGGTTCCCCTTTCTCCACACCCTCTCCAACACATGTTGACTGACTTGTTTTCATTCTCACTGGTTTCCATGAATTGTTTAAGTTCTTCTTTGATTTCCTGGTTAATCCAAGCATTCTTAAGCAAGGTGGTCCTTAGCTTCCTGGTCTTTTAATTTCTTCCAAACTTCTTATTGTTGAGTTCCAGTTCCAAAGCATTGTGGTCTGAGAATATACATGGAATAATCTCAATCTTTTGGTATCGGTTGAGCCCTTTTTTATGACCCAGTACATGGTCTATTCTGGAGAAGGTTCCATATGTGCTCGAGAAGAATGAGTATTTGTTGTTTTGGGGTGAAATGTTCTTTATATATCGATGAGGTCCATCTGGTCCAATGTGTCATTAAATGTTCCTTTTTCTTTATTGATTTTCTGCTTGGATGATCTAGACAAATCTAGATCTAGACACTACTGAGAGTGGTATGTTAAGAGCCCCTATTATTGATGTATTCATATCAATATGACTCTTTATCTTGATTTACAGTTGTCTTATGTAGTTGGCTGCTCCCATATTGGGAGCAGAAACATTTATAATTATTAGATCTTCTTGGTGGATAGACCCTTTAAGAATGATGTTGTGTCCTTCTGTATCTCTGACTATAGTCCTTAATTTGAAATCTAATTTATCTGATATGAGAATCTCTACCCCAGCTTTCTTTTGAGGCCCATTGGCATGAAAGATGCTTCTCCATCCCTGCACTTTCAGTCTGGATGTATCCTTAGGTTCAAAATGGGTCTCTTGTAAACAACATAAGGACAGGTCCTGTCGTTTTATTCAATCTGAAACCCTGTGCCATTTTATGGGACAGGGGTTCCATATGGGTCATTCATGATGAGAGTGATCATTGAAAAATATGTTTTTATTGACATCACGTTGCCTATGAAGCCCTTGTTTCTACAGATAGTCTCTGTACATTTCTGGTTGATGTCACTCTTGGGTTATTTCTTCTTTTATAGAACCCCCCCTTAATGTTTCTTGTGGTGCTGGCTTGATGGTCACATACTCTTTTAAGCCTTACCAGTCTTGGAAGCTCCTTATCTTTCCAACCATTCTGAATGTCAGCCTTGTTGGATAAAGTATTCTTGGCTGCATTTTCTTCTCATTTAATGACCTGAGTATGTCTTGCCATCCCTTTCTGGCTTGCCAAGTTTCTTTGGACAGGTTTGATATTATTCGGACGGACCTTCCTCAATGACTGAGGAATCTTTTCCACCTAGATGCCCTCAGAAGCTCTCACCTAAAATTATGATTCTGCAGTTCCACAATCAAGTGCACTGAGGTTTTTCTAGCTTAGTTGCTCATGGGGGTAGGGGTGTTCGGGGATGTTCGTTTGCCTTGAGACATGAACTCTTGTTCCGTTCTCCATACTGGGAAAATTTTCATCCAGAATTTGTTTAACTATATCTTCTAGTCTTCTCTCTTTCTCCACCCCCTCAGGAATCCCAATAATTCTGATGTTGGAACATTTCATGGCATCATTTATTTCCTGATTCTGTTTTCATGGCTTCTAAGCTGTTTGTTTCAGCCCTCCTCCTGACCTTTTCCTCTATCAGTTTGTCCTCTAGATCACTAATTCTATCTTCTGCCCCAGTTACCCTAGCTGTTAGAGTATTTAGATTAGATTAGATCTCATTGATTAAACTTTTAACTTCTTCCCTGGTGGCTCTCACTTCTGCCCTTAGAGATACTATGTTGTCACTAATAGTTTTATCCAACCTAGCCATTGCCTGGATAATTGTTATGCTGAACTCTCTTTGTTTCTTTTTTGAAGATTTCATTTATTTGACAGAGAGAGAGAAATCACAAGTAGGCAGAGAGGCAGGCAGAGAGAGAGAGGAGGAAGCAGGCGCCCCTCTGAGCACAGAGCCCAATGCAGGGCTTGATAACCATCATGACCTGAGTGGTAGGCAGAGGCTTAACCCACTGAGCCACCCAGGCACCCCCTGAATTCTCTTTCTGACATACTGTTTATGTCCATATCCAAGAGTTCTGATGGAGAGGGCACAGTCTCTGAATTTTTCCACTGTTGCGTGTTCTTCCTCCTAGTCATTTTGGCGAGAGGATTTTGAGGGCATGTATAGAAGAATGTATCAACCATGATCCAGCCAAGGTGCATCCTGGAATGCTTCAGAGAAATCAGAAGTCACCACCAAAGAGAAAGAAAAAAGAAAGAGAGAAGGAGAGAAAAAAAGACAAACCCAACCAGAATGAGCCCCACAAGTAAGATTTATAAGGTATATAAACAAAAACAGACAAACAAAAAGAGAAACTAAAGTAAATGACAAGTAAAAAGAAAAAAAAGAACCCAGCCAAAATGAACCCCAAGAATGAGATCTATATAATACCAGAACAAAAACAAATGCACAGAAACAGTGATAGAAGAAGAAAATGGGAAGGTAGTTGTAAATCCTTGATGTGGACGAGGATGGTTATTTTGATTCTTGCTGGGTATACCTTGATATCTTTGTTAAAAGATTCAACTTTCCTGAGATAAAGGGGGATTAAAACTGGTTTAGACAACTATCATATGATCTCCCTGATATGAGGAAGTGGTATTGCAACATGGGAGCTTAATTGGGTACGAGAAGAATAAATGAAAGAAGATGGGATTGGGAGGGAGACAAACCATAAGTGACTCTTAATCTCACAAAACAAACTGAGGGTTGCTGGGGGGAGGGGGTTTGGGAGAAGGGGGTGGTATTATGGATATTGGGGAGGGTATGTGTTTTGGTGAGTGATGTGAAGTGTGTAAACCTGGTGATTCACAGACCTGTACCCCTGGGGATAAAAATATATGTTTATAAAAAATAAAAAATTATATTAAAAAAAAACACTAAAAAAAAAAACTGGTTTAGACATAAAGATAGCATTTAATAAGGAAAAAGGATTACCTTGAAGCTTATATCTATATGATTTTTAAAACGAAAAAGAAAAGAAAAACACAGGTATGTGTATGAAAAAAGTTCAAGTTAAAATTTTATTATGGAATATGCTGTATTAAACCTCTAGTTGTAATGGTAAGTATGTGAGAGAAATTAAAAGAACGATAATCATGAGAATGAATTTTTTTAAAGAGATGTATCTATGAAATATACAGATTTTAGGGTTATACTGGAAGTTTAATATATTGTTTTCCCCTGATGTTGGGGTATTACAGTAATATGGGGATATTGTGGTGGCTGTCCTCCTGTTCTTTTGGCTTTCCTTATGGGGGAGGGGCCCACTGCACTGTTTTTCAGTCAGTCTTGCTTGGGTTGAGTCGTCCTGCTCCTATCTAGGGGCTGGGCTCTGTGGAAACTGGTTCTTTGGGCTTTTGTATTTTGGAAAGTTGTTTTTTTTTTTTTTTTTTGCAGCTTTTTGGAGGTTTAGTGGAAAGCAAAATGCACCCAGACCTCCACCTCAGAGAGAGGCCTCAGTCTGCTCCCCTCTGGGTGATCCAGAACACACACTCCCCCTTGGCAAACTCCACTGAACAACGCAAATTCATGGTGTGGGCAGTGTGGGCCCCAGCCACTGTCTCAGGGGTCGCCCGAAGTGCCTGCTTGTCTCTGCACCCCGTGCCCACTAAAACTGCAAGTGATATTGGTCTGGGGAACACATTTCCAGTCGCTGCCATTGCCAAGACTGCTGTATAGGGATAATGCAAACACCACTCAGTCATCCAGGTCACAGAAGGCTGCTGTCATGGAGGCATCCTGACCAGAGATCTCACCAAGTTCCTTCAGGCATGGGCTGGAGTATTCAGTCCTAGAGACCACTGGATAACTCTCACACCAAGCTCTCTCAGGCCTGGGCATGGAGTGCAATCAGACCCCGGTTGTGCAGTGTGGGCAGAGCACAAAAGGGTGTGGCTCTAGAGAGTTCAGGCTGGTGCCCACACCGGACTCCCTAATGCACAGGTGGGATGGGGTGAGCACTTTCCTGAGCAGTAATGCAAGCAGTGCACATCCACGTGCTCAGGAGCCAGGAACTGGAGGCTCAGTTGCACTCTCCCTGGCATGGGTGGTCACCAGAAGTGGCCATCCTGGTCCGTGGTCTTAGGCCCAAACCCATGACTGCCTGATTCCACCAGTTGTCCCTTGAGATCTTTTGCTCTTTTTGAGTGCTTTTAACCAGACTCCAAGTTAATGATCTTCTCCAACTACAGGGATTGCTTCTGGTGGCTCCCTCCCCCTTCTGTTTATCCTCCAATATCAATCAGAGCATTCCCACTCTGCTTTTCTCCTCTGGTGTCTTTTGCCCCAAGACATCCAGAAGTATACAATCCAACACCTCAGGCTGATTTCATGGGTGCTCACAGTGCTTTGGTGGATACTTAGCTCACTTTAGGGAACCCATTGAAACAGGGTCTCCTACTTCTCTGCCATCTTTCCCTTTCTCTTCTTTTCAATTTTTTTATTTTATTCTTGCATTTTGGTTTGCCTTTGTTTTTTCAATGGTGGCATCCAAACACTCTGGATATTGCTAGGCTGCATCCTGCTTGGGTCTTATTTGATATTTTTGACTTGATCCAGTCACTCAACCACCCATGTACATAATGACTAGGAGGAGAAAATCCCAACAACAACAACAGAAAAAGAACAACAGGCAACATCCTCTGCCACAGAACTAATGGATTCAGATATAACCAATATGTCAGACATAGACTTCAGGATAGCAATCATGACCTCAATAGCGAGGCTTGAAAAAAGGCATTTATGACAATATAGTATCCCCAAGAACAGAAATGAGATCTAATCAGGCTGAGTTTTAAAATGTTATGAATCAAATACAGTCTAAGCTGGATTCTCTAACAGCCATGGTAAATGAGGCAGAAGAACAATTAGTGACCTATAAGATAAGCTGAGACAGAAGAAGGAAACTGAACGAGACAGGGGTAGGCAGTTAGTGGCACATGAAATTAGACTTAGGGAGAACAATGCCAGGAAAGGCTCAAAGTCAGAATGACTGGGATCCCCAAGGGGATAGAGAGACAGAAAAGACTGGAAGGTATATTTGACCAAGTCACATCAGAGAACCGCCCTAATCTAGAGAAGGAAACAAGCATTTGAGACCAAGTAACACAGAAGACCCCTCCAAAAATCAATAAAAATAGATCAAAACCCTGACATGAAATAGTGAAGCATGCAAATCAAAGAGCCAGGGAAGATATCCTTAGAGCAGAAAGGGGGAATAGTTTTCTTACATACAGAAAGAGAATCATCAGAATAACATCAGAACTGCCCACAGAAACCAAACAAGCCAAAAGGGATGGTAGTATGGATTCAGGGTATAAATGGAAAGAGCATGCAGCCAAGAATACTTTATTCAGCCAGACTGTCATTCAGAATGGATGCAGAGATAAAGACCTTTCAGGGCATACAGAAACTGAAAGATGAAGTGACCACCAAGACAGACCTGCAAGAAATATTAAAGGGGATTCTGTAAAACACAAAAAGATGGAAGACCATTCTATGCTCATGGATCAGAAGAATAAACATTGTTAAAATGTCAATATTTTTACATTTTAGAGCATAGATTGACTAGAGCAATCTATACTTTCAATGCCATTCTGATCAAAATTCCACCGGCATTTTTCAAAGGGCTGGAGCAAACAATCCTAAAATTTGGAATCAGAAGAGACACTAAATAGTTAAGGAAATGTTGAAAAAGAAAAACAAAACTGGGGGCATCACATTGCCTGATTTCAAGCTTTAGTACAAACAGGTGATCGCCAAGACAGCATCGTACCAGCACAAAAACACATAGACCAGTGGAACAGAGTAGAGATCCCAGATATGGACCCTCCACTTTGTGCTCAACTAATCTTTGACAAAGCAGGAAAAAAGTCTCTTCAATAAATGGTGCTGGAACAATTGGACAGCTATATGTAGAAGAATGAAACTCGACCATTCTCTTACACAATACACAAAGATAAACTCAAAATGGATAAAAGACCTCAACGAGATGCAGGAATCCATGAGAACATAGAAGAGAACATAGGCAGTAACCGCTCTGATATCAGCCACAGCAACTTCATTCAAGATATGTCTCTAAAGACAAAGGGAAAAAAAGCCAAAATGAACTTTTGGGACTTCATCAGGATCAAAGCCTTCTGCACAGAAAAGTAAACAGTCAACAAAACAAAGAAGCAACCCACAGAAGGCAAGAAAATAATCGCAAGTGACACAACAGACAAAGGGCTGGTATCCAAGATCTATAAAGAACTCCTCAAACTCAACACACAGAAAACAGAAAATCATGTCATAAAATGGGAAGAACACATGAACAAACATTTCTCCAAAGAAAGCATAAAATGGCTAATAGACACATGAAAAAACATTCATCATCACTAGCCATCAGGGAGATTCAAATCAAAACCACATTGAGATACCACCTTACACCAGTTAGAATGGCCAAAATTAGCAAGATAGGAAACAAAATGTGTTGAAGAGGATGTGGAGAAAAGGGAACCCTTTTACACTATTGGTGGGAATGCAAGTTGGTGGAGCCACTTTGGAGAACAGTGTGGAGATTCCTTAAAAAATTAAAAATAGAGCTTCCCAACGTCTTGCAACTTTCCTGTATATCTGAATCTATTCTAAAATAAACATTTAAAAAAAAATGGAGCTTCCCTACGACCCTGCAATTGCACTACTGGGCATTTACCACAAAGATACAGATGTATTGAAAAGAAGGGCCATCTGTACCCCAATGTTCATAGCAGCAATGGCCACAGTAGCCTAACTCTGGAAAGAACCAAGATGCCCTTCAATGGGCAACTGGATAAGGAAGATGTTGTCCATATACACTATGGAGTATTATGCTTCCATCAGAAAGGATAAATATCCAACTTTTTTATCAACATGAATGGGACTGGAGGAGATTATGCTGAGTGAAATAAGTGAAGTAGAGAAAGTCAGTTATCATATGGTTTCACTTACTTGTGGAGCATAAGAAATAACACGGATTACAGAGATGGAGAGGAGAAGGGAATTGAGGGAAATTGGAAGTGGAGATGAACCACAAGAGACTATCGACTGAAAAACCATCTGAGGGTTTTGAAGGGGCGGGGGTTGGGAGGTTGGGTGACCCTGGTCCTAAGTATTGTGGAGGGCATGGATTGTTGCTCTTTTAAAAGTTAATACATGGAAGCCTGCTGGGGGAGGAGTCAAGATGGTGGAGAAGGAGCAGTCTGAGACATCACGTACCAGGAGATCAGCTAGAGAGTTTATCTAACCATTGCAAACACCAACAAATCCAATGGGAAATCAAAGAGAAGAAGAGTAGCAATTCTAGAAACAGGAAAAAAAACCACTTTCTGAAAGGTAGGACAGGCGGAGAAGTGAATCCAAAGTGATGGGAAGATAGACCACAGGGGGAGGGGCCAGCTTCCGGCAAGTGGTGGAGCAATGGAGCACAAAACCAGGACTTTTAAAAGTCTGCTCCACTGTGGGACGTCACTCCAGAGGCTAAACCGGGGGGAAGCCCATGCGGGGTCAGTGTATCCCCAGATCCCGCGGGGTCACAGAAGGACTGGGGATGTCTGAGAGTCACCGAGCTTGCAGATTTTACAGCAGGGAAACCAGCTACAGAGACAGAGGCGAGGAGTGAGTGCTCAGCTCTGGGTTACCTTGAACCAGTTGCAGCCTGGGTGAGCTCAGAGTGGGGCTGGAGGCCAGGAAGACAGAGTGACTGAGAACTTTTCTTCACATGCGACTGGAGGCCAGGGAGATGGAAGCGACCAAGCGCTTTTCTCCAAGCACAACCAGAGGCCAGGGAGGCGGGGGCGGTTGGGTGCTTTTCTCTAAGGGCCCACTGAGGAGCAGGACGCCAAGATATCACCTCCTCCAGGCCGGATATTGGGAGGCCACCATTTTCATTCCTGTCCTCTGGAACGGTACAGAGAGCATTCAGGGAAGAAAAGCTCCTGAGAGGGAACCCAAGCAGAACACTTAGCCCAGCCCTGGTAAGGGCAGTGCAATTCCGCCTGGGGCAAAGACACTTGAGAATCACTACAACAGCTCCCTCCCCCAGAAGATGACAAGAAACCCAGCCAAGACCAACTTCACTTACCAAGGAGAACAGTGGAATTCCAGAGGAGGAGAAAGTAAATCTTACCTGGACAAAATGACAAGGCGGATAAACTCACCACAAAAAAAAGAACAAGAGGTAGTACCAAAGGCTGGGGATTTAATCAATGCAGACATTGGTAATATGACAGTCCTAGAGTTCAGAATGATTCTCAAGATACTAGCCGAGCTTGAAAAAGGCATAGAAGATATTAGAGAAACCATCCCTGGAGAGATAAAAGCCCTTTCTGGAGAAATAAAAGAACTAAAATCTAACCAACTTGAAATCAAACAAGCTATTAATGAGGTGCAATCAAAAATGGAAACTCTTACTGCTAGAATAAATGAGGCAGAAGAAGGAATTAATGATATAGAAGACCAAATGACAGAGAATAAAGAAGCTGAGCAAAAGAGAGACAAACTACAGGACCACGAGGAAAAAATTCGAGGATAAGTGACACCATAAGACGACACAACATTAGAATAATTGGGATTCCAGAAGAAGAAGAAAGAGAGAGGGGAGCAGAAGGTATATTGGAGAGAATGTCCCTAATATGGCAAAGGGAACAAGCATCAAAATCCAGGAGAGTGAAGAATGCCCCTCAATATCAATAAAAATAGGTCCACACTCCCATCACTTAATAGTAAAATTTACAAGTCTAGCGACAAAGAGAAAATCCTGAAAGCAGTCCAGGAAAAGAAATCTGTAACACACAAGGGTAAAGATTGGCAGTGGACTTATCCACAGAGACCTGGCAAGCCAGAAAGAACTGGCATGGTTTTTCAGAGCACTAAACGAGAAAAGCATGCAGCCAAGAATACTATATCCAACTACGCTATCATTGAAAATAGAAGGAGAGATAAAATCTTCCAGCACAAACAAAAACTGAAAGAATTTGCAAACACCAAACCAGCTCTACAGGAAATATTGAAAGGGGTCCTCTAAGCAAAGAGAGACCCTGAAAGTAGTTGATCAGAAAGAAACAGAGACAATATACAGGAGCAGTCACCTTACAGGTAATACGATGGCACTAAATTCATATCTCTCAATAGCTACCCTGAATGTTAATGGGCCAAATGCCCCAATCAAAAGACACAGGTATCAGAATGGATAAAAAAACAAAACCCATCTATATGTTGCCTACAAGAAATTCATTTTAAGCCCGAAGACACCTCCAGATTTAAAGTGAGGGGGTGGAAAAGAATTTACCGTGCTAATGGACATCAGAAGAAAGCAGGAGTGGCAATCCTTATATCAAATCAATTAGATTTTAAGCCAAAGACTATAATAAGAGATGAGGAAGGACACTATATCATGGTCAAAGGGTCTGTCCAACAAGAAGAAATAACAATTTTAAATATCTATGCCCCTAACATGGGAATAGCTAACTATATAAACCAATTAATAACAAAATCAAAGAAATATATCAATAATAATACAATAACATTAGGAGACTTTAACACTCCCCTCACTGAAATGGACAGATCATCTAAGCAAAAGGTCAACAGGACAATAAAGGCCTTAAATGACACACTGGACCAGATGGACATCACAGACATATTCAGAACATTTCATCCCAAAATAACAGAATACACATTCTTCTCTTGTGCACATGGAACGTTCTCCAGAATAGACCACATCCTGGGTCATAAATCAGGTCTCAACCAGTATCAAAAGATTGGGATCATTCCCTGCATATTTTCAGACCACAATATTCTGAAGCTAGAACTCAAATGCAAAAGAAAATTTGGAAAAAACCCAAATACATGGAGACTACACAGCATCCTTCTAAAAAATGAATGGATGCAACATGGGGGCTTAAGTGGGTAGGAGAAGAATAAATGAAACAAGATGGGATTGGGAGGGAGACAAACCATAAGTGACTCTTAATCTCACAAAACAAACTGAGGGTTGCTGGGGGGAGGGGTTTTGGGCGAAGGAGGTGGGATTATGGACATTGGGGAGGGTATGTACTTTGGTGAGTGCTGTGAAGTGTGTAAACCTGGTGATTCACAGACCTGTACCCCTGGGGATAAAAATATATGTTTATAAAAAATAAAAAAAAATTAAAAAAAATGAATGGGTCAACCAGGAAATTAAAGAATTGAAAAAAATTCATGGAAACAAATGATAATGAAAACACAATGGTTCAAAATCTGTGGGACACAACAAAGGCAGTCTTGAGAGGAAAATATATAATGATACAAGCCTTTCTCAAGAAACAAGAAAAGTCTCAAGTACACAAACTAGCCCTACACATAAAGGGGCTGGAGAAAGAACAAACAAGAAACCCTAAACCCAGCAAACCCAGCAGGAGAAGAGAAATCATAAAGATCAGAGCAGAAATCAATGAAATAGACACCAAAAAAAAAAAAAAAAAAACAACAACAACAATATAACAAATCAACGAAACAAGGAGCTGGTTCTTTGAAAGAATTAATCAAATTGATAAACCCCTGGCCACACTTATCAAAAAGAAAAGAGAAAGGACACAAATAAATAAAATCATGAATGAAAGAGGAGAGATCACAACTAACACCAAAGAAATGCAAACTATTATAAAAACTACTATGAGGAACTCTACACCAACAAATTTGACAATCTGGAAAAAAATGGATACATTTCTAGAGACATATAAACTACCACAACTGAACCAGGAAGAAATAGAAAACCTGAACAGACCCATAACCAGTAAGGAGATTGAAACAGTCATCAAAAATCTCCAAACAGAAGCCCAGAACCAAACGTCTTCTATGAAACATTAAAAGAAGAAGTAATTCCCATTCTCTTGAAACTGTTCCAAAAAATAGAAATGGAAGGAAAACTTCCAAACTCCCGCATCACCTTGATCCCAAAACCAGACAAGAATCCCATCACAAAAGAGAACTACAGACCAATAACCTTGATGAACACAGATGCGAAAATTCTCACCAAAATACTTGCCAATAGGTTTCAACAGTACGTTAAAAGGATTATTCACCACGACCAAGTGGGATTTATTCCAGGGCTGCAAGTTTGGTTCAACATCCACAAATCAATCAATGTGATACAATACATAAATACAAGAAAGAACAAGAAACATATGATACTCTCAATAGATGCTGAAAAAGCATTTGACAAAGTACAGCATCCCTTCCTGATCAGAACTCTTCAAAGTGTAGGGATAGAGAGCACACACCTCAATATTATCCAAGCCATCTATGAAAACCCCACTGCAAATATTATTCTCAATGGGGAAAAATTGAAAGCTTTTCTGCTAAGGTCAGGAACACGGCAGGGATGTCCATTATCACCACTGCTATTCAACATAGTACTAGAAGTCCTAGCCTCAGCAATCAGACAACAGAAAGAAATTAAAGGCATCCAAATCGGCAAAGAAGAAGTCAAATTATCACTCTTCGCAGATGATATGATACTCTATGTGGAAAACCCAAAAAACTCCACTCCAAAACTGCTAGAACTTGTACAGGAATTCAGTAAAGTGTCAGGATATAAAATCAATGCACAGAAATCAGTTGCATATCTCTACACCAACAACAAGACAGAAGAAAGAGAAATTAGGGAGTCAATCCCATTGACAATTGCACCCAAAACCATAAGATACCTAGGAATAAACCTAGCCAAAGAGGCTAAGAATTTAGTCTTAGAAAACTATAAAGTACTCATGAAAGAAATTGAGGAAGACACAAAGAAATGGAAAAATGTTCCATGCGCCTGGATTGGAAGAACAAATATTGCGAAAATGTCTATTCTATCTAAAGCAATCTACACACTTAATGCAATCCCTATCAAAATCCCATCCATTTTTTTTTCAAAGAAACGTAAAAAAATTATCCTAAAATTTATATGGAACCAGAGGTTCCAGAGGAATATTGAAAAAGAAAGCCAAAGTTGTTGGCATCACAATTCCGGACCTCAAGCTCTATTACAAAGCTGTCATCATCAAGACAGCATGGTACTGGCACAAAAACAGACACATAGATCAATGGAACAGAATAGAGAGCCCAGAAATATACCCTCAACTCTATGGTCAACTAATCTTTGATAAAGCAGGAAGGAATGTCCAATGGAAAAAGACAGCCTCTTCAACAAATGGTGTTGGGAAAATTGGACAGCTACATGCAGAAACATGAAATTGGACTATTTTTTTTTCATCACACACGAAAATAGACTCAAAAGGGATGAAGAACCTCAATGTGAGAAAGGAATCCATCAAAATCCTTGAGGAGAACACAGACAGCAACCTCTTCTACCTCAACCGCAGCAACTTCTTCCTGGAACATCACCAAAGGCAACAGAAGCAAGGGCAAAAAAATGAACTATTGGGACTTCATCAAGATCAAAAGCTTTTGCACAGCAAAGGAAACCAAAAAAAAAAAAAAAAAAAAAAAAACAAACAAACAAAAAAAAAAAAAGACAGCTGACATAATGGGAGAAGATATTTGCAAAAACTGAAAAAAAACAAAAGACAGCTGACAGAATGGCAGAAGATATTTGCAAAAACTGAAAATAGAGCTACCATATGACCCAGCAATTGCACTACTGGGTATTTACCCTAAAGATACAAACCTGGTGCTCCGAAGGGGCATATGCACCCAAATGTTTATAGCAGCAATGTCCACAATAGCCAAACTATGGAAAGAACCTACATGTCCATCAACGGATGAATGGATAAAGAAGATGTGGTATATATACAATGGAATACTATGCAGCCATCAAAAGAAATGTAATCTTGTCATTTGCGACAACATGGATGGAACTAGAGTGTATCATGCTTAGTGAATAAGTCAATCAGAGAAAGACAAATATCATATAATCTCCCTGATATGAGGAAGTGGAGATGCAATGTGTGGAGTTTGGGGTGTAGGAAAAGGATAAATGAAACAAGATGGGATCGGGAGAGAGACAAACCATAAAAGACTCATTTTCAAAAAACAGACAGAGGAATAGTTTCACTTATTTGAGGAGCATAACAAATAGCATGGAGTACAAGGGGAAATGGAGAGGAGAAGGGAGTTGAGGGAAATTGGAAGGGGAGGTGAACCATGAGAGACTATGGACTCTGAAAAACAATCTGAGGATTTTGAAGGGGCGGGGAGTGGGAGGTTGGTGGAACCAGGTGGTGGGTATTAGAGAGAGCACGGATTGCATGGAGCACTGGGTGTGGTGCAAAAACAATGAATACTGTTACGCTGAAAAGAATTTAAAAAAAAAATAAAAGGTTAAAGAGTAAAAAAAAAAAACAAAAACAAAATAAACAGAGGGTTGCTAGGGGGAGAGCGGGCAGAAGAGGGTGGTGGGGTTATGGACATTGGGGAGGGTGTGTGCTATGATGAGTGCTGTGAAGTGTGTAAACCTGGCGATTCACAGACCTGTACCCCTGGGGATTAAAAATACATTATATATGTTTATTAAAAATTTTAAAAATTAAAAAAAGGTTAAAAAAAGGTAATACATGGAGAATAAGAGACTTTGAGTGTGATAATGTATACAAGTGAGAGAAACAGTGGGTGTGTGGCAGTTTCCTTACCAGGATGTCTTGTGTCTGCAGGTTCCCAGGGTGAGATGCAGCTGGTGGAGTCTGGGGGAGACCTGGTGAAGCCTGGGGGGTCCCTGAGACTCTCCTGTGCAGCCTGTGGATTCACCTTCAGTAGCTACTGGATGAGCTGGGTCCGCCAGGCTCCATGTAAGGGGCTTCAGTGGGTCACATATATTAGCAGTGGTGGAAGCACATACAATACAGACCCTGTGAAGGGCCGTTTCACCATCCCCAGAGACAATGGCAAGAACATGCTGTATCGGCAGATGAACAGCCTGAGAACCGAGGACACAGCCATGTATTACTGTGCAACAGACACAACGAGGGGACATCACTGTGAGTCCAGACACAAACCTCACTTAGGAGGGGATCTGGACCACAAGGGGGTGCACACAACTCACCAATTCTCTCTTTAAGCCCCAGAAACAGATGCAGATGAAATATATGGGCAGGTTTCCTGTCAGAATCTAGCGATTCATCTCCAGAGAACACTTTCCCTCAGAAACCTCCTCTGCACACATAATTCTGTGCTTACCTCTTCACTCTATGACTGAAAATTTGTTTTAATGGGAAAACAATTATACTAAAATGCAGAAAATACAGAGTCACTTATGGTGTTTCTTGCTGTCCTTAAATACCAATGAATCACAAATAAACTGACCCTCACCAGGTGAGCCTTTACAGGAATCCCAGCTGCTCTCACTGTGCATCACAGGTCCACCCTGCTCAACAGCATACTTCCTAGAAGCAGCATAAAGTGCATGCTGGTCATGAGGCTACAGAGGCATCAACAATCAAAGTCAAAAGAAGAAAGTGACTTGGCTGGGGAGTCACTGTCTGAAACAGTGCTCACAGCATCAATGTTAGTGACAACATGGGAAAGCAATGGAGCCCCCACCAAGTGTGATGTGTAGTCTGGACATTACACACACAGAGACATAAACACACACACACACACACACACACACACACACACACACACACACACGAGTATGAAACCTTTTGCAGTTTGCTCTAATTTCTCTGTAGCAAAAGTGGTCCTAAGACAAACATACACATCATACATGAAGACCTCAAGAAGCAAGAAAAATCTGAAAGAAACATTCTAACGTTACACCTGAAGGAGCTAGAGAAGGTTGATGACTAAAGCCTAAATACAGGAGAAGGAAGGAAATAGTAAAGATTATAAATGTAAAAAAGTAAATGTATAAGATTATAAATGTAAAAAAGTAAAGTAATAAATGATATAAAAACAAAACAAAACATAAAACAAACACAAAACAGAACAAAACACCAAGGTCTACTTTTTTGGAAAAATATAAAAAAAATTGAGAAATCTCTGCCTAGATTTATCAAAGGAAAAGAGAAAGCCCAAAGTAAATGATATCAGAACTCAATATGATTCTCTATGGAATAAGCAAGGTTTGGAGGGGTAGGTGGGGCCGGATGGGGAAACTCGGTGAGGGGAAATAAGGACACATGATGGATGAGCACTGCGTGTTACAAACAAATAATGAATTGTTGAAAAAAATTGAAAAATCCAGAATACACCAGCTGTCTCTACACCTTAAAGAACTGAAGAATCAACAACATATCAAACCAAGTCCATACATAAGAAGAGAAATCATCAAGATTAGAGCTGAGATCAATGAGGTAGAAACCAGAGATACAATACAACGTATCAATGAAACTAGAAGCTGGTTTTTTTGAAAAAATCAATAAGATCGATAAACCATTGGCCACACTAATGCAAAAGAAAAGAGAGAAAGCCCAAATTCATAAAATTATGAATGAAAAGGGAGAGATCACAACGAACACCAAGGAAGTAGAAACAATCATCAGAAGTTATTATCAACAGTTATATGCCAAAAAGCTATGCAATCTAGATAAAATGGATGCAGTCCTGGACAACTGTAAACTCCCAAAATTAAACCAGGAAGAAATCGAAACCTGAATAGACCGGTATCTAGTAACGAGATTGAAGCAGTGATCAAAAACCTCCCAAAAACAAGAGCCCAGGACCTGACGAATTCCCTGGGGAATTCTACAAAACTTTCAAAAAAGAAATAATACCTATTCTCCTGAAGCTGTTTCAAAAAATTGAAGCAGAAGGAAAACTTCCAGACGCTTTCTATGAAGCCAGCATTACCCTGATCCCCAAACCAGACAGAGACTCTACCAAAAAGGAAAATTGTAGACCAATATCACTGATTAATATGGATGCTAAGACTCTCAACAAGATCTTAGCCAACAGGATCCAACAGCACATTAAAAAGATTATCCACCATGATCAGGTGGGATTCATCCCTGGGCTACAAGGATGGTTCAACATTCGCAAATAAATCAATGTGATACAACAAATTAATATGAGAAGAGAGAAGAACCACATGGTCCTCTCAACCAATGCAGAAAAAGCATTTGACAAAATCCAGAATCCGTTCCTGATTAAAACGCTTCAAAGTATAGGGATAGAGGGAATATTCCTGAACCTCATCAAATCTATGTGTGAAAGATCCACAGCAAATATCATCCTCAATGGGAAGAAGCTTGCAGCCTTCCCATTGAGATCAGGAACAAAACAAAGATGCCAACTTTCACCACTCTTGTTCAACATAGTATTAGAAGTCCTAGCAACAGCAATCAGACAACAAAGAGAAATAAAAGGTATCCAAATTGGTAATGAAGAAGTCAAACTCTCTCTCTCATCACAGATGACATGATTCTTTACATGGAAAACCCAAAAGACTCCACCCCCAAACTACTAGAACTCATACAGCAATTCAACAACGTGGCAGGATACAAAGTCAATGTGCAAAATCAATGGTTTTCTTATACACTAACAATGAAAATACAGAAAGGGAAATTAGAGAGTCAATTCCATTTACTATAGCACCAAGAACCATAAGATACCTGGGAATAAACCTAACCAAAGAGGTAAAGGATCTGTACTCGAGGAACTACAGAACACTCATGAAAGAAATTGAAGAAGACACAAAAAGATGGAAGACCATTCCATACTCTTGGATCGGAAGAATAAACATTGTTAAAATGTCTATACTGCCTAGAGAAATCTATACTTTTAATGCCATTCTGATCAAAATTCCACCAGTATTCCTCAAAGACCTGGAGCAAATAATGCAAAAATTTGTATGGAATCAGAAAAGACCCCGAATCACTAAAGAAATGTTGAAAAACAAAAATAAAGCTGGGGGCATCACGTTACCTGATTTCAAGATTTATTACAAAGCTGTGATCCCCAAGACAACATGGTACTGGCATAAAAACAGACACATGGACCAGTGGAACAGAGTAGAGAGCCCCGATATGGACCCTCAACTCTATGGTCAATTAATCTTCGACAAAACAGAAAAAAATATACAGTGGAAAAAAGTCTCTTCAATCAATGGAGCTCGGAAAACTGGACAGCTATATGTAGAAGAATGAAATTTGACCATTCTCTTACACCGTACACAAAGATCAACTCAAAATGGATAAAAGACCTCAGCGTGAGACAGGAATCCATCAGAATCCTAGAGGAGAACATAGGTAGTAACCTCTTCGATATCAGCCACAGCAACTTCTTTCAAGATATGTCTCCAAAGGCAAAGGAAACAAAAGCAAAAATAAACTTTTGGGACTTCATCAAAATCAAAAGCTTCTGCAGGGCAAAGGAAACAGTCAAGAAAACAAAAAGGCAACCACTGAATGGGAGAAGATATTTGCAAATGACAGTACAGACAAAAGATTGATATCCAGGATCTATAATGAACTCCTCAAACTCAACGCACATGAAACAGGCAAACATATCAAAAAATGGGTAGAAGAAATGAACAGACACTTCTCCAATGAAGACATACAAATGACTATCAGACACATGAAAAAAGTTCATCATCACTAGCCCTCAGGGAGATTCAAATTAAAACCACATTGAGATATCACCTTACACCAGTTAGAATGGACAAAATTAACAAAACAGGAAACAACATGTTTTGGAGAGGATGTGGAGAAAGGGGAACCCTCTTCCACTGTTGGTGGGAATGCAAGTTGGTGCAGCCTCTTTGGAGAACAGTGTGGAGATTCCTCAAGAAATTAAAAATAGAACTTCCCTATGACCCTGCCATTGCACTCCTGGGTATTTACCCCAAAGATACAGATGTCATGAAAATAAGGGCCTTCTGTACCCCAATGTTCATAGCAGCAATGGCCACGGTCGCCAAACTATGGAAAGAACCAAGATGCCCTTCAACGGATGAATGGATAAGGAAGATGTGGTCCATATACACTATGGAGTATTATGCCTCCATCAGAAAGGATGAATACCCAACTGTTGTAGCAACATGGACGGGACTGGAGGAGATTATGCTGAGTGAAATAAGTCAAGCAGAGAGAGTCAATTATCATATGGTTTCACTTATTTGTGGAGCATAACATGTAGCATGGAGGACATGGGGAGATAGAGAGGAGAAGGGAGTTGGGGGAAATTGGAAGGGGAGGTGAACCATGAGAGACTATGGACTCTGAAAAACAATCTGAGGGTTTTGAAGGGGCGGGGGGGTGGGAGGTCGGGTTACCAGGTGGTGGGTATTACAGAGGGCACGGATTGCATGGAGCTTGGCTGTGGTTAAAAAATAATGAATACTGTTATGATGAAAATAAATTTTTAAAAAAGAAAAAGGTTAAATTAAAAATAACATTGTTAATTCTAAAACAACTTGCAACTTTTTCACACTATTATATAATTATTAGTAATAATTTGTTGTTATAAACATTTTTTATATAAAAAAAAGAGTCTGGAAATTTTCCATCTGGTTCAGTTTTTTGAAACAGCTTCAGGAGAATAGATTTTATTTCTTCTACGTAAGTTTGGTAGAATTACCCAGGGCATCCGCAGGTCCTGGGCTCTGGTTTGGGGAAGGTTTTTGATCACTGCTCCAATCTCATTACTAGATATTGGTCTATTCAGGTTGTCAATTTCTTCCTGATTCAGTTTTGGAAGTTTATAGTTTTCCAGGAATGCGTCCATTTCATCAAGGTTGCTTAACTATGCATATAGCTGTTGATAATAATTTATGGTGATTGTTTCTATTTCCTTGATGTTAGTTCTGATCTCTCCCTTTTCCTTCATGATTTTATTAATTTGGGTCTCCTTTCTTTTCCTTTTGATCAATTTGGCTGATGGTTCATCAACCTTATTGATTCTTTCAAAAAACCAGGTTCTAGTTTCAATGATGCACTCTACTGTATGCCTAGTTTCTCTCATTGATCTCTGCTCTAATCTTGATTATTCCCCTTCTTGTGTGTGTAGTTGGATTATTTGTTGTCAATTCTCCAGTTCTTTAAGGTATAAACACAGCTGGTGTATTCTGGATTTTTCTCTTTTTTTTTCTTTTTTTTTTTTTTTGAGGGAGGACTGAATGATTATGTACGTCCCCTTAGGACCGACTTGGCTGTATCCCATAGGTTTTGGACTGGTGTCTTCATGCTCACTGGTTTCCATGAATTGCTTAAGTTCTTCTTTGACTTTCTGATTGATGCAAGCATTCTTAAGCAAGGTGGTCTTAGCTTTCAGGTATTTGAGCTCCTTCCAAACTTTTTCTTGTAGTTGAGCTTCAGTTTCAAAGCACTGCAGTCTGAGAATATACATGAAATAATATCAATGTTTTGGTATTTTTTGAGTCCAGATTTGTTCCATGTGTGCTCAAGAAGAATGAGTATTCTGTTGTTTGAGGGTGGAATGTTCTCTATAGATCAATGAGATCCATCTGGTACAATGTGTCATTCAATGCTCTTGTTTCCTTATTCATTTTCTGCTTGGATGATCAGCCTATTACTGAGAGTGGTGTGTTAAGATTCCCTATGATTAATGTATTCATATCAGTATGTCTCTTTATCTTGATTCACAGTTGTCTTATGTAGTTGGCTGCTCCCGTATGGTGGTGGGGCATAAATATTTACAATTATTAGATCTTCTTGGTGGATAGACCCTTTAAGAATGATGTAGTGTCCTTCTGTATCTGTGATTACAATCTTTAGTTTAAAATCTAATTTCTCTGATATGAGAATCGCTACCCCAGCCTTCTTTTGAGGACCATTGGCATAAAACATGTTTCTCCATTGCTTCACTTTCAGTCTGGATGCATCTTTAAGTTCAAAATGGGTCTCTCATAGACAACATATGGACAGGTCCTGTTGTTTTGTCCAGTCTACAAACCTGTGCCATTTCATTGGAACTTTTAAGGTGTTCATGTTGAGGGTGATTATTGACAGATACATTTTTATTGGCATCATGTTGCCCATGAAGTCCTTGTTTCTATAGACTGTCTCCATAAATTTCTCTTCTATGACACTCTTGGGTTCTTTCTTCTTTTATAGACACCCCCCCCCTTAATATTTCTTGTAATGCTGTTTTGGTGGTCACATACTCTTTTAAACCTTGCTGGTGTTGGAAGCACTTTTTCTCTCCATCCATTTTGAATGTCCGTCATGCTGGATAAAGTATTCTTTTTTTTTTTTTTTAATTTTTATTTTTTATAAACATATATTTTTATCCCCAGGGGTACAGGTCTGTGAATCACCAGGTTTACACACTTCACAGCACTCACCAAAGCACATACCCTCCCCAATGTCCATAATCCCACCCTCTTCTCCCAAACCCCCTCCCCCCAGCAACCCTCAGTTTGTTTTGTGAGATTAAGAGTCACTTATGATTTGTCTCCCTCCCAATCCCATCTTGTTTCATTTATTCTTCTCCTACCCACTTAAGCCTCCATGTTGCATCACCACTTCCTCATATCAGGGAGATCATATGATAGTTGTCTTTCTCTGCTTGACTTATTTCGCTAAGCATGATTCGCTCTAGTTCCATGTGGTATATATACACAATGGAATACTATGCAGCCATCAAAAGAAATGAAATCTTGCCATTTGTGACAACATGGATAAAGTATTCTTGGCTGCAAGCTCTGTTCATTTAGTGCTCTGAATATGTCTTGCCAGCCTGGCTTTCCAGGTTTCCGTGGACAGGTCTGAAGTTATTCTAATGGACCTTCCTCTATACATAAGGAATCTCTTCCCCTTATCTGCTTTCAGGAGCTTCTGTCTAAAATTTTGATTCCTCAGTTTCACAGTCAGGTATCTTGCGTCTTTCTAGTTTCTATGATCTTGGGGGCAGACCTTTCTCCTCTGGGACACAAACCCAGGTTCCCTTTGCCAGATTGGGATAATTTTCATGGAGAATTTCTTCAGCTATATCCTCTATTCTTTTTTTTTTTCTCCCCCTCAGGGATTCCAAGATTTCTGATAGTGGAAAATTCATGGCATCATTTATTTAACTAATTCTCTTTTCATGGCTTCTAAGCTGTTTGTTCCAGGCCTGCTCCTGATCTTTTTTCTCTATCAGTTTGTCCTCTAGATCACTAATTCTATCTTCAACCTCAATTACCCCACCTGTAGAGAATTTAGATTAGATTGGAACTCATGGAGAGCATTGTGAACCTCATCCCTGATGGCTTTAACTTATGCCCTAATCTATTCCATGTTGTCATTAGTGGTTTTCTCTAACCTAGCCATTGCCTGGAAAATTGTTAGCCTGAATTCCCTTTCCAACATGAGACTTATGTCCATATCCAATAGCTCTGATGGTGAGGGCACAGTCTCTGTATTTTTCCTCTGTTGGGAATTTCTCCTCTTAGTCATTTCTGTGAGAGATGGCTGAGGGGATGTGTAGCTGAATGTATCAACTGTGATCCAAGAAAGTGCACCCCAGAACATTTCTCAGCAATTGGGAGTCCTCACCAAAAAGAATGAAAAAAGAAACAGATAGGGAGAGAGAGAGACAGGGAAAAAATGTAAGAAAATAAAAAAAGAAGACCCAGCCAGAATGGGCCCCAAAGGTAAGACTTTTAATGTATACAAACAAAAACAGACAAACAAAAAGATCAACAAAAGTAATTGACAAGAAAAAAAGAACCCAGCCAAAATGAACCCTAATTGTAAGATTTATATACTACCAGAACAAAAACAAATATGCAGAAACACTAACAGAAGAAAAAGATGGGAGAGTGGTTATAAATCCTCAGTGTGAGTGAGGACAGTTATTTTGATTCTTCCTGGGTGTATCTCGATTTCTTTGTTAAAGGACTCAACTTTCTGGAGATAAAGGGGGATTAAAACTGGTTTATACATAGGGGTAGCATTGATTGTGGAAAGAGGATTACCTTGAAGCTTATTTCTATATGAGTATTTTTTAAAATAAAAATGCAAAAGAAAAACACATGTATATGTATCAAAAAATTCAAGTTGAAATGTTATTATGGAAATTGTTGTATTCTACATCACGTTGTAATGGTCAATAGGTCAAAAAGTTTTAAAAAAATTTAAAAAGCATGAGAATAGTGGGAACAATTAAAAATAAATGTTTTATCTATGAAGTATACAAGTTTTAGAGCTATAATGGGAGCTTAATATCTTCTTTTCCCCTCATATTGGGCTTTTACAGTTTTATGGGGACACTGGTAGTTGTCCTCTCCTTTTGAGGAGGGGCTGGATTTCTGGAGGAGGGGCCTTCTGTGTTGTTTTTCAGTCCATCTTGCTTGGGTTGAGTCCTCCTGCCCCCTCTCACAGGGCTGCACTCTGAGGATACCTGTTTTTCAGGCTTTTGTTTTCTGGAGGGCTTTTTCCCCCTCTGGCAGCTTTTGGCAGTTCTTCAGATGTTTAGGGGAAAGTAAAATACACCCAGACCTCTGTTTCAGAGAGAAGCCTCAGTCTGTTCCCATCTGGGTGGTCCAGAAAACATGGATACCCCTCTGCCACCTCCCACCAGCAGAGATCATTCTCAGCCACCTTCTCAGGGGTCACAGGAGCTCCGATTGTCTCTACACCCTGGTGCTAGTAAAACCATGATATTGATCCAGGGAGCTCATTTCCAGTGGCTGCCATTGCCAGGCTTCTGTTTGGGCAGGTCCAGACTGTCCTACGGATCCCAACTAGAGAAAGCCCACTGAGACTTTCATGTCAGCCCAGGTTGGGAGTGTTCAGACCCTTTGACTGTCCTAGGGCCCACCAGCTAGTACCCACACGGACCTTTCTCTGGGGACAGTGTGGTACACAGCTCAGGCCCCACCTGTGCAGTGCCTGTGTAGTGTGCAAAAGCTTGTGGTTCTAAAGAATGGAGGATGGTATCCACCCAGACTCTCACACATGGGTGCCAGAGGCTCAGGGACCATGGCCTAGATTTTTCACTGCACTCTCTCTGGCATGGTGCCAGCAGTGTCTGTCTTGGGTCCCTGAGCTTAAGCCTGTGCCCCAGACGGCCCAACTCTACCAGTTTCTCCTTGATATATTTTGCTCTTTTTAGTGCTTTTAACCAGTCTCGAAGTTAATGCTGTTCCCCAATCACAGGGCACTCTCATATTGGGGTATTACTTTCCAATGGATGGCCTCTGGTGGCCCCCTCCCTCTTTCTTTTATCTTCCAATATCAGTCCGATCCCCCGCCCCCCCTGCTTTACCTGTCCACTGGCATCTTCTGCCCCTGTAGAGATCCAGAAGTGTATCATTCTATTCTCAGGCTGATTTCATGGGTGATCCTATCTCCTGAGCAAAGGTGTTTATCAGGTGTAGCAGTAATTACACAAACATTCCAGAGAAGAGGAAGTATCCTGAAAGTGGACTGAGAGGTAGCTGGCATGCTGGGAGAGAGTGCAGAGGAAGTGGACTTGCCTTCCTTATGGAGCAAACTCCTCCCCAGCTGACTGGTATCTGTTATCTTCTGATATCAGTCCAACATTCCCACTCAGCTTTACCTGTCCACTGGTGTCTTCTGCCCCCGTAGAGATCTAGAAGTGTATAATCCTACATCTCAGGCTGATTTCATGGGTATTCAGAGTGTCCTGGTAGATAATCAGGTCACTTTAGGGGACCAGTTGAAACAGTGTCTCTTACTTCTCCACCATCTTCTCCGCCTCCTTTAATTGAATTTAAATTAAAGAAATAAAATAAAATAAAGCCTTCAGTCTCAAAAAAATAAAAGAATAACAAAGAACAAAAAAATTTCCAACATTGGATGGTTTTCTCTATGGAAGATAAATATTTAAAGAAAAATTAAGGCTAATGCATCACAATCTCTTCCAAAAAACTGATGAGAAATAAATATGCCCCAATTCATTGTATGACACCAGCATAACTCCAACACCAAAACCAGACAAGGACTGCACAAGAAGGGAGCGTTCAGGTTAATATCTCGCATGAACATACCTGCAAAAATCCTGGCCGACTAAACACAAGTGAACACTGAAATGATCATACATGATGACCTAGTATGAATCATCCCTCAGATGCAAGGTTCCTTCAACATACACAGATCAATAAATGGGACAAACAGCTTCAACAAAGTGAAGAATTGAATCTACATCATCCTCTCCATAAATGCCTAAAACCGTTTGAAAAAATCAATACATTTATCACTTATCAACACATGTTTATTACTTAAAACTCTCAATTTCAAGGAAAATACTTCCACATAATCATGGTCATATATGAAAAGCCTAATACACCTGACACCATATTCAACAGTGAAAACATGATGCCTTTCCTGTCACATGAGAAGCCAGACAAGGTTGCACATTCCACCATAAGTTTCAACATGGTATCATGAAGTAGAATAAAATGTGCAATCCCAGTATGTCATCTGGTCCCTGGGTTATTGTGAATGAAAGTCACTTAAGAACCTGCCAGTGGACAGACAGACTGAGCCTCCTTTGCCCACTAACAGCAAGAAAAAAATCTGTGGGAAAGTTCTCTTCCCTGTACCAGGAGGGGAGAACCATTCTCAGCCACACAATAGAAAACTTGGGTCCCATGATATTTGTTATGCTCCACAAATAAGTGAAACCATATGATAATTGACTCTCTCTGCTTGACTTATTTCACTAAGAATCATCTCTTCCAGTCCCGTCCATGTTGCTACAAAAGTTGGGTATTCATCCTTTCTGATGGAGGCATAATACTCCATAGTGTATATGGACCACATCTTCCTTATCCATTCGTCCGTTGAAGGGCATCTTGGGTCTTTCCACAGTTTGGCCACCGTGGCCATTGCTGCTATAAACATTGGGGTACAGATGGCCCTTCTTTTCACGACATCTGTATCTTTGGGGTAAATACCCAGGAGTGCAATGGCAGGGTCATAGGGATTTCTATTTTTAATTTCTTGAGGAATCTCCACACTGTTCTCCAAAGAGGCTGCACCAACTTGCATTCCCACCAACAGTGGAAGATGGTTCCCCTTTCTCCACATCCCCTCCAACACATGTTGTTTCCTGTTTTGTTAATTTGAGCCATTCTAACTGGTGTAAGGTGATATCTCAATGTAGTTTTAATTCGAATCCCCCTGAGGGCTAATGATGGTGAACATTTTTTCATGTGTCTGATAACCATTTATATGTCTTGATTGGAGAAGTGTCTGTTCATATTTTCTGCCCATTTTTTGATATGTTTGCCTGTTTCATGTGCGTTGAGTTTGAGAAGATCATTATAGATCCTGGATATCAACCTTTTGTCTGTACTGTCATTTGCAAATATCTTTTCCCATTCAGTGGGTTGCCTCTTTGTTTTCTTGACTATTTTCTTTGTTGTGCAGAAGCTTTTGATCTTGATGAAGTCCGAAAAGTTCATCTTTGCTTTTGTTTCCTTTGCCTTTGGAGACATATCTTGAAAGAAGTTGCTGTGACTAATATCGAAGAGGTTACTTCCTATGTTCTCCTCTAGGATTCTGATGGATTCCAGTCTCACATTGAGGTCGTTTATCCATTTTGAGTTTATCTCTGTGTACGCTGTAAGAGAATGGTCGAGTTTGATTCTTCTACATATAGCTGTCCAGTTTTCTGAGCACCATTGATTGAAGAGACTCTTTTTTCCACTGTATATTTTTCCTGTTTTGTCGAAGATTAATTGACCATAGAGTTGAGGGTTCATATCTGGGCTCTCTACTCTGTTCCGCTGGTCTATGTGTCTGTTTTTATGCCAGTACCATGTTGTCTTGGTGATCACAGCTTTGTAATAAAGCTTGAAATCAGATTGGGGTAAACTGGAAGGGGAGGTGAAACATGAGAGACTATGGACTCTGAAAAACAATCTGAGGGGTTTGAAGTGGCGGAGGGGTGGGAGGTTGGGTACCAAGTGGTGGGTATTATAGAGGGCAAGGATTGCGTGGATCACTGGGTGTGATGAAAAAATAATGAATACTGTTTTTCTGAAAATAAATAAATTAATTTAATTTTTTAAAAAAAGAAAAAAAAACTTGGGACCCAGAACACTGTGCAAACAAAACTTGTTAGTTCTTCACTAATTTACTAACCCAAAACCAAACCGTTGCATCAAATCGTCAGAAATCCAATGTTTGGTTATCTAAGAGGTACAAATGCTGCCTACTTTGGTCATTCACTAGGTGGCATATTTCCCATATTTTGGGAGCTCATGCACATGCAAACTGAAATTCATTTTCCCCTTAGACCTGACCGATCTCCATTGAGTTATTAGGCCAAAAACCCAGAAGAAAAGAAGGGAAAACTTTATGGCCCTCACCTGGAAAACCTTTGCAAAGAGGTTGGCAGTAAAAAAATAAAAGATATTAAAATCAATAAACAAGAAGGAAAAAATATTTGTCTCCATATGACATCGTCTTATACATAGTCAAAGTCCAAAAACTTGGTAAAAGAAAAATCTTAGATTTTTTTAATGATTTCAAGGAAACTTCAGGTTACAAAATCAACATGCAAAATAAAGCAATGCGTCCATACACTAACAAGAAATTATCTAAAAAAAGAAATTAACAAAACAATTTCATTTATGCTGGTACCATAAATAAAATAATTGGGACTAAACATCATTAAAGGGGTAAAATAATGTATAACCGGCCTACATTAAAGCAAGACTTTTAAAAATGCACACAGAAATGATAAGACAACTCCGTGGCAAAAATAGACAAGGCAAGAAGCAGTAAATGTTGGAAAAGTTACAGGGGAAAGGGCGCCTTCTTACACTGTAGGTGGGAATGTACGTTGGTAAAGCTAGTTTGGAAAACAGTGTGGAGTTTCCTCAAATAATTAAAAATAGAGCTACACTTCATGGTGAATAAAATAAAATGTAAAACGATAAAAAATTTTAAAAATATAAATATATAAATACATAAATATAAAAAATAAAGCAACCCTATGACCCAGAAATTGCACTACTGGGTATTTATCCCATGATACAGATGTAGTGGGGAAAAAAGGACCACATGCATTAAAATGTATGTCAATTATCATATGGTTTCAGTTATTTGTGGAGCATAACAAATAGCATGGAGGACATGGGGAGTTAGAGAGGAGAAGGGAGTTGAGGGAAATTGGAAGGGGAGGTGAACCATGAAAGACTATGGACTCTGAAAAACAATCTGAGGGTTTTGAAGGGGCAGGGAGTGGGAGGTTGGGGTACCAGGTGGTGGATATTATAGAGGGCATGGATTGCATGGAGCATTGGCTGTGGTGCAAAAATAATGAACACTGTTATGCTGAAAATAAAAAAAAAAAAATTTAAATATTCATAGCAGGAATGTTTACAATAACCAAACTGTGGAAAGGGCCAAGATGCCCTTCGATAGATGAATGGATAAAGAAGATGTGGTCCATGTGTCTGATAGCCATTTGTATGTCTTCATTGGAAATGTGTCTGTTTATATCTTCTGACCATTTTTTTATATGATTGTCTGTTTTGTGTGTGTGTTGAGTTTCAGGAGTTTATTATAGATCCTGGATATCAACCTTTTGTCTGTACTGCCATTTGCAAATATCTTCTCCCATTCCGTGGGTTGCCTCTTTGTTTTCTTGACTGTTTCCTTTGCTGTGCAGAAGCTTTTGATCTTGATGAAGTCCCAAAAGTTCATCTTCGCTTTTGTTTCCTTTGCCTTAGGAGACATATCTTGAAAGAAGTTGCTGGGGCTCATATCAAAGAGATTACTTCCTATGTTCTCCTATAGGATTCTGATGGATTCCTGTCTCATGTTGAGGTCTTTTATCCATTTTGAGTTTATCTTTGTGTACGGTGTAAGAGAATGGTCGAGTTTCATTCTTCTACATATAGCTTTCCGAGCTCCATTGATTGAAGAAACTGTCTTTTTTCCACTGTATATTTTTTCCTGTTTGGTCGAAGATTATTTGCCCATAGAGTCAAGGGTTCATATCTGGGTTCTCTACTCTGTTCCACTGGTCTATGTGTCTGTTTTTATGCCAGTACCCTGCTGTCTTCATGATCACAGCTTTGTAGTAAAGCTTGAAATCAGGTAACGTGATGTCCCCGGTTTTATTTTTGTTTTTCAACATTTCCTTAGCGATTCGGGGTCTCTTCTGATTCCATACAAATTTTAGGATTATTTGCTCCAGCTCTTTGAAAAATACCAGTGGAATTTTGATTGGAATGGCAGTATAGACATTTTAACAATGTTTATTCTTCTGATCCAAGAGCCTGGAATGGACTTCCATCTTTTTGTGTCTTCTTCAATTTCTTTCATGAGTGTTCTGTAGTTCCTCAGAAACTACAGAAAAAATGCTCATCATCACTAGCCATCAGGGAGATTCCAATTAAAACCACATTGAGATATCACCTTACACCATTTAGAATGGCCAAAATTAGCAAGACAGGAAACAATATGTGTTGGAGGGGATGTGGAGAAAGGGGAACCCTCTTACACTCTTGGCAGGAATGCAAGTTGATGCAGCCACTTTGAAGAACGGTGTGGAGATTCCTCAGAAATTAAAAATAAAGCTTCCATATGACCCTGCAATTGCACTCCTGGGTATTTGCCCCAAAGATACAGATAGAGTGAAAAGAAGGGCCATCTGTACCCCAATGTTTATAGCAGCAATGGCCACAGTTGCAAAACTATGGAAAGAACCAAGGTGCCCTTCAACAGATGAATGGATAAGAAAGATGTGGTCCATATACACTGTGCAGTATTATGCCTTCATCAGAAAGGATGAATACCCAACTTTTGTATCAATATGGATGGGACTGGAAGAGATTATGCTGAGAAAATAAGTCAAGCAGAGAGAGTCAAGTATCATATGGTTTCACTTATTTGTGGAGCATAACAAATAGCATGGAAGACAAGGGGAGATGGAGAGGAGAAGGGAGTTGAGGGAAATTGGAGGGGAAGGTAAACCATGAGAGACTATGGACTCTGAAAGACAATCTGAGGGTTTTGAAGGGGCGGGGGGTGGGAGGTTGGGGGAACCAGGTGGTGGGTATTGGAGAGAGCACGGAGTGCATGGAGCCCTGGGTGTGGTGCAAAAACAATGAATACTATTATGCTGAAAATAATAATAAAAATAAAAAACAATGAATAGTGTTATGCTGAAAATAAATTAAAAATTTAAAAAAGGAGAAATGGATTAAAAATGCAAAAAAAAAAAGAGGAAGAAGTTGTCCATATATACAATGCAATATTACTCAGCCATCAGAAAGGATGAATACTGAGTTTTTGATTCAACATGGATAGAACTGGAGGAGATTATGCTGAGTGAAATAAGTCAAACATAGAAAGCCAATTGTCATATGATTTCACCTATTTGTGCAACATAAGGAATAGTGTGGAGGACATTAGCAGAAGGAAAGGGTGAAGGGGATAAATCAAAGTGTCCGATAAACCATAAGAGACTATGGTCTCCAGGAATGAACTGAGGGTTTTAGAATGGAGGAGGGTAGGGGGATGTATGAGCCTGGTGATGGGTATTAAGGAAGGCACAGGTTGCAAAGTGCACTGGGCATTATACACAAACAATGAATCATGGAACTACATCAAAAACTAATGATGTGCTGTATGGTGAGTAACATAACACAACAATTTTTAAAATGCTGTAATAGAAAAAAGAAGAAAAGACAATTCTGTTCATACATTAAAATGCTACATACTGACACAGTGCCGTCTAAACAAAGTGATCTGCAAACAATGGTATCTTTGTTTTTAACTTATAAAGAATTGAACCTAAGTCTGGAGCTAAATATATACTCAGAGGACATGCAAATAGGGTCTGCCCACCACTGAATTAAACAGCCCAGCCCGGACCATGCAGCTGGGAGAGGAGCCCCAGGCCTGGGATTTCCAAGTGTCCACATTCACTGATCAGAGCAGAACACAGAGAACTCACCATGGACTTTGTGCTTGGCTGGGTTTTCCTTGTTGTTCTTTTAAAAGGTAATTTATGGAGAACAAAAGAAATTGAGGATGTGAGTGGATATGAGTGAGCGAAACCATGGGTGTGTGGCAGATTCCTGACGGGGATGTCTTGTATCTACAGGTGTCAAGTGCGAGGTGCAGCTGGTGGAGTCTGGGGGAGACCTAGTTAAGCCTGGGGGTTCCCTGAGACTCTCCTGTGAAGCCTCTGGATTCACCTTCAGTAGCTATGGCATGCACTGGGTCCGCCAGGCTCCAGGGAATGGGCTACAGTGGGTTGCAGTTATTTGGTATGATGGAAGTAAAACATACTATGCAGACTCTGTGAAGGGCCGATTCACCATCTCCAGAGACAACGGCAAGAACATGCTGTATCTTCAGATGAACAGCCTGAGAGCCGAGGACACGGCCGTGTATTACTGTGTGAAGGACACAGTGAGGGGCCCTCAGTGTGAGCCCTGACACAAACCTCAAACTACAAGAGTATCAGACCAGCAGAGGGTGCACACTATTCATCAATGCTGTTTTTAATCCCAGGAGCAGGTCAGAGGAAGCTATGGTAGGTTTCCTGTGTGGGTCTGGGGTTTCCCCTCCATAGAGCAGTTTCCTCAAGAAAGCCTCCTTGACATTATTCTGTGCTTACCTATTCACTCTCCTACTTGGAAACTTAGTTGTAGCAGGAAGACAAATATACTAACATGCACAAAACACAGAGTTAAGTACATTAGTTTCCTCTTGTACCAATAAATTACAAATATCCTGATGCAGGTAACAAAACCTTTAAAGTAATAACAGTGGCACTCTCTGTGGATCACAAAATCCTCCAGCAGAGCCAGAAGATATCACACACACACACACACACACACACACACACACACACGTATAAAACCTCTATCACAATCATGTAATTTCTCTGAAGCAAAAGTGGTCCTAAGACAGAAATACACAGCATACAGGAAGACCTCAAGAAGCAAGAAAAATATCAAATAAATCACAAACATTACACCTTTAGGGGCTTGAAAAAAATCAGTTGAAACCTGTATATAGCAGAAGGAAGGAAATAGCAAGATTAGAGCAGAAGTAAATTATATAGAGACTAGGAAACAACAGAAGAGATTAAAGAAACCAGGCTCTGATTCATTTTTTATAAATCTATTAGCCAAGGTGGGGAGACAGGATAGCGGGAAAGTAGGAGGAGGTGCCCTTTCAATCTGTAACCTAAAGTGAGCTGATTACCTACCAAACAACTCTGATCACCCATGAAATCAGTCTGAGATCAGAATTATACACGTCTGGATCTCTACAGGGGCCAAAGACACCAGTGGGCAGGTAAAGCAGAGTGGGAACGTCGTACTGATATCGGAAGATAAACAAAAGGGGGAGTGAGCCAACAGAGGAGACTGATTGGAAACTAATACCCCAATACAAGAGTGCCCTGCGTCTGGGGACCAGTATTATCTTGCAATCTGGTTGAAAGCAATCAAAAAGAGCAAAGGATCGCAAGGGGAAACTGTGGGAAATGGGGCAGTAAGGACAGGGGTTTAAGTCCTCGGACCAAGGACATCCACCTATGGTGCTGAACTAGAGAGTGTGGTGGAGAAACCAGGTCTTGGTGCCTGAGCCTCTGTTGCACCTGAGGACACGTGGGGTCTGGCTCCCCTGAGGGGCTAGGAGCCTGGCCAGACAGCAGAATGTTTCACCGTGCTATCAGAGCCTGAGCCCCACATCCTTCCCTGAGAGAGGAGCGTGCAGGCTCCAGCCTGGTGTTCTCAACCTGGAAAGACCAGGCACTCCCAGCTCAGGTCAGCGAGAAAATCTTAGTGTGCGATCACTGCTTGGAACCTCTCCGGTGGTCTGCAGCAGCCCAGACAGCCACCACTGCCATGGTTTTGGGTACAAGCAGAAGATCCTGTGTCCCCAGAGACCGCCACTCAGAACCTGCTCTGCCAGCAGCTGAGGGGAATCTTATGTGATTTGCAGCACCCACAGGGGAGCACACTGAGGCTTCTCTCTGAGACAGAGGTCGAGGTGCACTTGGCTTTCCTCTAAACCCCCCAAAACCATCAAAAGCTGTCAAGGCGAAAGAAAACAAATGAACAAACATAAAAACCTCCAGAGTAACTTTTGTAGCAACATGGACGGGACTGGAAGAGATTATGCTGAGTGAAATAAGTCAAGCAGAGAGAGTCAACTATCATATGGCTTCACTTATTTGTGGAGCATAACAAAGAGCATGGAGGACAAGGGGAGTTAGAGAGGATAAGGAAGTTGGGGGAAATTGGAAGGGGAGGTGAATCATGAGAGACTATGGACTCTGAAAAAACAATATGAGGGGTTTGAAGTGGAGAGGAGCGGACGGTTGGGGTACCAGGTGGTGGGTATTGGGGAGGGCACGGATTGCATGGAGCACTGGGTGTGGTGCAAAAACAATGAATACTGTTATGCTGAAAATAGATTTAAAAAAAAAAAAAAACCTCCCAAGAAGAAAAGCCTGAAAGACCAGTTTTCTCAGAGCCCACCACGTAGGGGGGGAGGGGACTTAACTCAGGGAACATCATAGACTGAAAACCACATGGCAAGGCCCTCCCCCAGAAAACCAATGGGGGGGAGGGGGCAAGAGAAAAAGACAAGAGAAAAAACACCACTACTTCATAGGACAACTTTTATTTTTAACTCGTTCCCACTATTCTGGTTCATTTTTTTAATATAGATAATTTTATAACCTATTTACCATAACAGTGAGATATCCAGTACATCAAATTCCATAATAAGGGGGGACAAGATGGCAGGGGAGTAGGAGGAGGCGCCTTTTCAGCCAGTACCCCAAAGGGAGCTGATTATCTACCAAAGAACTCCATTCGCCCATGAAATCAGCCTGAGATCAGAATTATACATGTCTGGATCTCTACAGGGTCAGAAGACGCCAGTGGGCAGGTAAAGTGGAGTGGTAAGGCGGACTGATAAACAAAAGGGGGAGGGAGCCACCAGAGGCGACATGTTGGAAAGTAATACCCTAACACGAGCGAGAGTGCCCTGCGTCTGGGGACCAGCATTAACCTGGAGACTGGTGGAAAGCACTCCAAAAGCGCAAAGGATCGCGGGGGGGGGGGGGGGGGGTGGTGGTGGTAATGGGGCAGCTAGGGACAGGGAATTGCAGGGGGAAGTTCTGGGAATCAGGGTGGTTAGGGACAGAGGCTTAAGTCCCCGGCCTAAGCCACACGCCCCAAACTCTCCCCTGACAGAGGTTCACAAAAGCCCAGCCTGGTGCTCTCAGACCTGCACCCCATTCTCAGTGCCTGAGACACGTGCGTGACCCATAGCCGCTCCTGAAAGAAGTGCAAGCAAGCTGGGCACTCTTAGACCCAGCAAGACCAGGCACTCGCAGCCCGGGCCAGCGGCAAAATCTCAGTGTGCAATTGCTGCTTGGAAATTCTCTGGCAGTCGGGAGCTCCCAGATAGCCACCACTTCCTTGGCATTGGGTACAAGCAAAAGATCCTGCACCCCCAGGGTCTACAACTTGGAATCTGCTCTGCCAGCAGCCAAGGGGGAACTTATTTAGGCTCTGCACCCAGACTGAGGCTTCTCTCTGAGAGGGAGATCAGGGTTCAGTTTGTTTTCCTCTAAAACTACAAAAACCATCAAAGGCGGTAAGGTGAGAGAAAAAAAAGTGAACAAACATAAAAAGCGCCAGAGAACAAAAGCCTGAAAAGAAAGTTTCCTCAGAGCCCACCCCCTTGAGGGGGGTGGGAGGACTTAACTCAGGAAACATCATTGACTGACAACCCACGTGGCATGCCCCTCCCCCAGAAAACAAACCAAGAAAGAAAAAGAAAAAAAGGTACTACAAGAGAACAACCACTACTTCATAGGAAAATTGTATTGCTGCCTCATTCCCACTATTCCGGAACATTTTTTTTTTCTTTTACACATAGGTAATTTTTTTAACCTATTTACCATCACAGAGAGCTGTACAGTATATCAAATTCCATAATACCCTTCTAGCCTGAACATTTTGATGCACACACCTCTGTTTTTCTTTTGCATTTTTATTTTTTGAATTCCTTTTTTTTTATTTTAGTTTAGTAGAGTCTAGTTTATTCCTTTTTATTTTTATCCTCTAATATTCATATAGAGTTAAACTTCAAAGTAATCCCCTTTCCCCAATCAATACTACCCCTATAGGTAAACCAATTTTTAATCCCCTTTATCTTAGGAAAGTTGAGTCCTTTAACAAACATATCAAGATACATCCAGGAAGAATAAAAACACCTTCCTCGCACGCACTGAGAATTTATAAGAACTCTCCTATCTTCTTCTTCCACCAGTGTTTCTGTGTTTTTGTGTTTGTCATGATAGCATATAAATCTTACACTTGGGGTTCTTTTTGATGAGGTTCTTCCTTTATTTGCATATATTTTTTTCTCTTTTCATATACTTGTATCAGTCTTTTTGTCTCTTTTAGTTTCTCTACTTCATAAATCTTACCTTGGGGACCATCTGGGCTGAACCTTGTCTTTCATCTTCCCTTTCTTTCCTGTCTCTCTCTCTCTCTCTTTCTTTTACTTTTTCTTTTTCTTTTCTTTTGTATCTCATTTGTGTGGGGAATCCTGATTGCTCAGAAGTGTTCCAGGGTGCACCTTGACTGCTCCACAGTTGAGACATCCAGCTACATCTGTTCAGTCATCTCCATCCAAAATGAGTAGGAGGAGAAATGCCCAACAGAAGAAAAATACAGAGGATGGACCTTCTGCAACAGAGCTAACAGCGATCAACATAGACAATATGTCGAAAAGAGAATTCAGGCTAACAATTATCCAGGCGATAGCTAGGTTGGAGAAAGCCATGGATGACCAAAAGGAATTGATTAGGGCCAAACTGAAAGTGACCAGACAGGATGTTCACAATATTAGGGCAGAGCTTAAAGCCACCAGGGAGGAGGTTCACAATGCTCTCAATGAGTTCCAATCGAATCTAAACTCTCTCAAAGCTAGGGTAACTGAGACAGAAGATAGAATTAGTGATCTGGAGGACAAACAGAGAGAAAGGATCAGGAGGAAGCTTGGAACAAACAGCTTAGAAACCACGAAAACAGAATCAGGGAAATAAATGATGCCATGAAGCATTCCAACATCAGAATTATTGGAATCCCTGAAGGGGTGGAGAAAGAAAGAAGTCTAGAAGATATAGTGGAACAAGTCCTTCATGAAAATTTTCCTGGCCCCTATCGACTGAGCCCGAGGCCATGGCGAGCCAGGTTATCAAGTGCAAGGCTGCTGTTGCCTGGGAGGCAGGAAAGCCTCTCTCCATAGAGGATGTAGAGGTGGCACCCCCAAAGGCTCATGAAGTTCGAATTAAGATTATTGCCACTGCAGTTTGCCACACCGATGCCTATACCCTGAGTGGGGCTGATCCTGAAGGGAGTTTTCCAGTGATCCTAGGACATGAAGGTGCCAGAATTGTGGAAAGTGTTGGTGAAGGAGTTACTAAGGTGAAGGCAGGTGATACTGTCATCCCACTTTACATCCCACAGTGTGGAGAATGCAAATTTTGTCTAAACCCTAAAACAAACCTTTGCCAGAAGATAAGAGTTACTCAGGGGAAAGGATTAATGCCAGATGGTACTAGCAGATTTACTTGCAAAGGAAAGACAATTTTACATTACATGGGAACCAGCACGTTTTCTGAATATACAGTTGTGGCTGATATCTCTGTTGCTAAAATTGATCCTTTAGCACCTTTGGATAAAGTCTGCCTTCTGGGTTGTGGCATTTCAACTGGTTATGGTGCTGCTGTGAACACTGCCAAGGTGGAGCCTGGCTCTACTTGTGCCGTCTTTGGCCTAGGAGGAGTTGGATTGGCGGCCATCATGGGCTGTAAGGTGGCTGGTGCATCCCGAATCATTGGTGTGGACATCAATAAAGATAAATTTGCAAGGGCCAAGGAATTTGGGGCTTCTGAATGCATTAACCCCCAGGACTTCAGTAAACCCATCCAGGAAGTGCTCATTGAAATGACTGACGGGGGTGTGGATTATTCCTTTGAGTGCATTGGTAATGTAAAAGTCATGAGAGCAGCACTGGAGGCCTGCCACAAAGGCTGGGGTGTCAGCGTCGTAGTTGGAGTAGCTGCATCTGATGAAGAAATCTCCACTCGCCCATTTCAGCTGGTAACAGGCCGCACGTGGAAAGGCACTGCTTTTGGAGGATGGAAGAGTGTGGAAAGTGTCCCAAAGTTGGTGTCTGAATATATGTCCAAAAAGATAAAAGTTGATGAATTTGTGACTCATAATCTGTCTTTTAACCAAATTAATGAAGCCTTTGAACTGATGCATGCAGGAAAGAGCATTTGAACTGTTGTAAAGCTTTAAATTCAACAAAGAAAGCTTTAAATTCAGCAGTTCATCCTTATACCTAAGTCTTGCGGTCCATCTGGAACAGCCAGACAAACAGGGAGAAGATCTTCCAAGTTCACAGCCTCTTAGACATTCTAGACCTTCTAGGCCTTCTCTACTGTTAATTCTAGAGCAATCTACTTTAGGCAGTATTTTTTGTATAATTCACAAATCTCTAATCAAGGACAAGACTAATAGAGTCATAAATCTGATTTCTCAACTCTCCTTCACATGAATAATTGCCAGCTCATTAAGGAATATCCCAAAATAATAAAAATAATTTCTGCAAAAAAAAAAAAAAATTTTCCTAATCTCACAAATGGAAATAGCGTTCATGTACTAGAGGCTGAAAGATCTCTACCCAAGATTATAATTCCAAAAAAAATCACGACAACTGATAGTCAAGAGGAATTATAATGGTAGGTATAATCTCTTGAAAGCTGCAACGGCAAAGAGGCTCCTTACTTACAGAGGGAAGCCCATCAGAATAACGTCAGACCTGTCCACAGAGACCTGGCAAGCCAGAAAAGGCTGGCAAGATATATTCAGGGCACTAAATGAGAAGAACATGCAGCCAAGAATACTTTATCCAGCAAGACTGGCATTCAAAATGGATGGAGAGATAAAGAGTTTCCAAAACCGACAAGGCTTAAAAGACTATGCAACCACCAAGCCGACACTGCAGGAAATATTAAGGGGGGTTATATAAAAGAGGAAAAATCCTGAGTATAGCATTGAACAGAAATATAGAGACAGTCTACACAAAGAAAGACTTCAAAGGTAACTCGATGTCAATAAAAACGTATCTATCAATAATCACTCTCAATGTGAATGGCCTAAAAGTGCCCATAAAATGGCACAGGGTTGCAGACTGGATAAAATGACATGACCCATCCAGAGTTTGTCTACAAGAGACCCATTTTGAACTTAAATATACAACCAGACTGAAAGTGAAGGGATGGAGAAGCATCTTTCATGCCAATGGGACTCAAAAGAAGGCTGGGGTAGCGATTCTCATATCAGATAAATTAGACTTTAAAGACTGTAGTCAGAGATACAGAAGGACACTACATAATCCTTAAAGGGACTATCCAAGATGATCTAACAATTGTAAATATCTATGCTCCCAATATGGGAGCAGCCAATTACTTAAGAAAACTGTTAATCAAATTAAAGAGTCATCTTGATATGAGTACTCTAATCTTAGGAGATCTTAACATGTCTCTCTCAGAAATAGACAGATCATCGAAGCAGAAAATCATTAAAGAAACAAGACCATTGAATGGCATATTGGACCAGATGGACCTCATAGATATATACAAAACATTCCACCCTACAACAACAGAATACTCATTCTCCTCAAGCACACACGGAACCTTCTCCAGAAGAGACCACATACTGGGTCACAAATCAGGACTCAATCGATACAAAAAGACTGAGATTATTCCATGCTTATTCTCAGATCACAATGCTTTGAAACTGGAGCTCAATCACAAGGAAAAGTTCAGAAGGAATTCAAACACCTGGAAGCTAAAGACCACCTTGCTTAAGAATGCTTGGATCAACCAGGAGATCAAAGAAGAACTGAAACAATTCATGGAAACCAATGAGAATGAAGACACTTCAGTCGAAAAGCTATGGAGCACAGCAAAGGCGGTCCTAAGGGGGAAATAGATAGCCAGCCAAGCCTCCATCAAAAAATTGAAAAATCCAGAATACACCAGCTGTCTCTACACCTTAAAGAACTGGAGAATCAACAACAAATCAAACCCATGGAATGGGAGAAGATATTGGCAAATGACAGTACAGACAAAAGGTTCATATCCAGGATCTATAATGAACTCCTCAAACTCAACACACATGGAACAGGCAAAAATATCAAAAAATGGGAAGAAGATATGAACAGACACTTCTCCAATAAAGACATACAAATGGCTATCAGACACATGAAAAAATGTTCATCATCACTAGCCATCAGGGGGATTCAAATTAAAACCACATTGAGATATTACCTTACACCAGTTAGAATGGCAAAAATTAACAAAACGGGAAACAATATGTGTTGGAGAGGATGTGGTGAAAGGGGGACCCTCTTCAACTGTTGGTGGGAATGCAAGTTGGTGCAGCCTCTTTGGAGAACAGTGTGGAGATTCCTCAAGAAATTAAAAATTGACCTTCCCTATGACCCTTATATTGCACTCCTGGTGTTTTCCCCAAAGATACAGATGTCGTGAAAAGAAGGGCCATCTGTACCCCAATGTTTCTAGCAGCAATGGCCACGGTCGCCAAACTATGGTAAGAACCCAAATGGCCTTCAACAGATGAATGGATAAGGAAGATGTGGTCCATATACACTATGGAGTATTATGCCTCCATCAGAAAGGACGAATACCCAACTTTTGTAGCAACATGGACGGGACTGGAAGAGATGATGCTGAGTGAAATAAGTCAAGCAGAGAGAGTCAATTATCATATGGTTTCACTTATTTGTGGAGCATAACAAATAGCATGGAGGACATGGGGGGTTAGAGAGGAGAAGGGAGTTGGGGGAAATTGGAATGGGAGGTGAACCATGAGAGACTATGGAGTCTGAAAAACAATATGAGGGGTTTGAAGTGGCAGGGGGTGGATGGTTGGGGGAGCCAGGTTGTGGGTATTGGAGAGAGCATGGATTGCATGGAGCACTGGGTGTGGTGCAAAAAAAATGAATACTGTTATGCTGAAAATAGATTTAAAAAAAAAAAAACTCCAAAGAAGAAAAGCCTGAAAGACCAGTTTTCTCAGAACCCACCACTTTGCGGGGGAGGGGACTTAACTCAAGGAACATCATTGACTGAAAACCACATGGCAGGGCCCTCCCCCACAAAAACAACCGGGGTGGGGGGGGGAAGATGACAAGAGAAAAAACACCACTACTTCATAGGACAACTTTTATTTTTAACTCGTTCCCACTATTCTGGTTCATTTTTTCATATAGATAATTTTATAACCTATTTACCATAACAGTGAGATATTCAGTACATCAAATTCCATAATAGCCTTTTAACCTGAACTTCTTGATAAATATACCCGTGTTTTTCTTTTGATTTTCTTTTTTTTAATTTTTTAAAATTTTAGTTTAGTTTAGTCTAGTTTATTCCTGTCCTATTAATATTTTCTAATATTCATATAGAGTTAACCTTCAACGTAATCCCCTTTTTCCAATCAATGCTATCTCTATAGGTAAACCAATTTTTGTTCCCCCTTTATTTTAGGAAAGTTGAGTCCTTTAACATAGATAGCAAGATACATCCAGGAAGAATCAAAACAACCTTCCTCACCCACACTGAGAATTTATAACCACTCTCCCATGTTTTTCTTCCACCAGTGTTTCTCTGTATTTCTGTTTGTCCTGATAGTATATAAATTTTATACTTGGGGTTCTTTTTGACGAAGTTCTTCATTTTTGTTATTTGAGTTTTTTTTTTTTTTGCTTTTATATATATATTTTTTTCTCTTGTCATATACTTTTCTCAGTCTTTTTGTTTGTCTGTTTTTGTTTGTATACTTCATAAATCTTACCTTGGGGCCCATTTCAGCTGAAGCTTCTCCTTTATCTTCCCTTTTATCCTGTCTCTTTCTCTCTCTCTCTCTCTCTCTTTTTCTTCTTTTTTTTTTCTTTTTTCTCTTGTTTGGGTGGGGAATCCTGATTGCTCAAAAGTGTTCCAGGGTGCACCTTGACTGCACCACACTTGATATATCCAGCTACATCCGTTCAGTCAAATCTCACCAAAATGCCTAGGAGAAGGAGTGCCCAACAGAAGAAAAATACAGAGGATAGGCCTTCTCCAACAGAGCTAATGGCTATCGACATAGACAATATGTCGGAGGGAATTCAGGCTAACAATTATCCAGGCAATAGCTAGGTTGGGAAAAGCCCTGGTTGACCAAATGGAATTGATTAGGGCAGAACTTAGAGCCACCAGGGATGATGTTCACAATGTTAGGGCAGAACTTAAAGGCACAGGGATAAAGTTCAAAATGCTCTCAATGAGTTCCAATCTAAACTAAATTCTCTAAAAGCTAGGGTAACTGAGACAGAAGATAGTACTAGTGATCTGGTGAACAAACAGATAGAGAATAAGGATCAGGAGGAAGCCTGGAACAAACAGCTTAGAAGCCACGAAAACAGAATCCTGGAAATAAATGATGCCATGAAATGTTCTAAAGTCAGAATTATTAGAATCCTGAGGGGAGTAGAAAAAAAGAATTCTAGAAGATAGAGTGGAACAAGTTGTCCATGAAAATTTTCTCAATCTCACGACTGGAACCAGCGTTCATGTACTAGAGACAGAACGGTTTCCTCCCAAGATTATAGATTCTTGAAAGTCTTTGAGACACCTAATAGTAAGAATAAAGAATTATAATTGTAGACAGCTTGAAAGCAGCTAAGACAAAGAAGCTCCTTACATACTGAGAAAAGCCCATAAGAATAACGTCAGATCTGTCGACAAGCCATGGCAAGCCAGAAAGTTCTAGCAAGATATATTCAGGGAAATAAATGAGAACATGCAGCCAAGAATACTTTATCCAGCAAGACTGACATTCAAAACGGATGGAGAGATAAAGAGTTTCCAAGACTGGCAAGGCTTAAAAGACTATGCAACCACCAAGCCAACACTGCAGGAAATATTAAAAGGGGGCTCTATAAAAGGGGAAAAATCCCAAGAATAGCATTGAACAGAAATATAGAGACAGTCTACAGAAAGACTTCAAGGTAACTCGATGTCAATAAAAACATATCTATCAATAATCACTCTCAAAGTGCATGGCCTAACTGCACCCATAAAATGGCACAGAGTTGCAGACTAGAAAAAAAAGGACCCATCCATATGTTATCTACAAGATACTGATTTTGAATCTAAAGATACACCCAGACTGAAAGTGAAGGGATGGAGAAACATCTTTCATGACAATGGACATCAAAAGAAAGCTTGGGTAGCGATTCTCATATCAGTCAAATTAGATTTTAAACTAAGACTGCACTCAGAGATACAGAAGGACACTACATCATTTTTTAATTTATTTATTATTTTCAGCATAACAGTATTCATTATTTTTGCACCACACCCAGTGCTCCATGCAATCCGTGCCCTCTATAACACCCACCACCTGGTACCCTGACCTCCCAAACCCTACCCCTTCAAAACCCTCAGATTGTTTTTCAGAGTCCATAGTCTCTCATGGCTCACCTCCCCTACCAATTTACCCCAACTCCCTTCTCCTCCCTATCTCCCCATGTCTTCCATGTTATTTGTTATGCTCCACAAATAAGTGAAACCGTATGATAATTGACTCTCTCTGCTTGACTTATTTCACTCAATATCATCTCTTCCAGTCCCAGCCATGTTGCTACAAAAGTTGGGTATTCATCCTTTCTGATGGAGGCATAATACTCCATAGTGTATATGGACCACATCTTCCTTATCCATTCGTCCGTTGAAGGGCATCTCGGTTCTTTCCACAGTTTGGCGACTGTGGCCATTGCTGCTATAAACATTGGGGTACAGATGGCCCTTCTTTTCACTCCATCTGTACTTTTGGGGTAAATACCCAGGAGTGCAATATAAGGGTCATAGGGAAGTTCAATTTTTAATTTCTTGAGGAATCTCCACACTGTTCTCCAAAGAGGCTGCACCAACTTGCATTCCCTCCAACAGTGGAAGAGGGTTCCCCTTTCTCCACATCCCCTCCAACACATGTTGTTTCCCCCCTGGCCATCCTAACTGGTGTAAGGTGCTATCTCAATGTGGTTTTAATTTTAATCTCCCTGATGGCTAGTGATGATGAACATTTTTTCATGTGTCTGATAGCCATTTGCCTATCTTCGTTGGAGAAGTGTCTGTTCATATCTTCTGCCCATTTTTTGATATGCTTGCCTGTTTAGTGTCTGTTGAGTTTGAGGAGTTCATTATAGATGCTGGATATGAACCTTTTGTCTGTACTGTCATTTGCAAATATCTTCTCCCATTCCGTGGGTTGCCTCTTTGTTTTCCTGACTGTTTCCTTTGCTGTGCAGAAGCTTTTGATTTTGATGAAGTCCCAAAAGTTTATTTTCGCTTTTGTTTCCTTTGCCTTTGGAGACATATCTTGAAAGAAGTTTCTGTGGCTGGTATCGAAGAGATTACTGCCTATGTTCTCCTCTAGGATTCTGATGGATTCCTGTCTCATGTTGAGGTCTTTATCCATTTTGAGTTTATCTTTGTGTACGCTGTAAGAGAATGGTCGAGTTTCATTCTTCTACATATAGCTGTCTAGTTTTCCCAGCACCATTGATTGAAGAGACTGTCTTTTTTCCACTGTTTATTTATTTATTTATTTATTTTTGCTTTGTCTAAGATTACTTGACCATTGAGTTGAGGGTCCATATCTGGGCTCTCTACTCTGTTCCACTGGTCCATGTGTCTGTTTTTATACCAGTACCATGCTGTCTTGGTGATCACAGCTTTGTAATAAAGCTTGAAATCAGGTAACATGATGCCCCCAGCTTTATTTTTGTTTTTCAACATTTCCTTAGCGATTCGGGGTCTCTTCTGGTTCCATACAAATTTTTGGATTATTTGCTCAAGCTCTTTGATGAATACCTGTGGAATTTTGATCGGAATAGCATTAAAAGTATAGATTGCTCTAGGCAGTATAGACATTTTAACAATGTTTATTCTTCTGATCCAAGAGCATGGAATGGTATTCCATCTTTTGTGTCTTCTTCAATTTCTTTCATAAGTCTTCTGTAGTTCCACGACTACAGATCCTCTACCTCTTTGGTTAGGTTTATTCCCAGGTATCTTATGGTTCTTGGTGTTATAGCAAATGGAATCAACTCTCTAATTTCCCTTTCTGTATTTTCATTATTAGTGTATAAGAAAGCCACTGATTTCTGTACATTGACTTTGTATCCTGCCACATTGCTGAATTGCTGTATGAGTTCTAATAGTTTGGGGGTGGAGTCTTTTGGTTTTTCCATATAAAGAATCATGTCATCTGCAAAGAGTGAAAATTTGACTTCTTCATTACCAATTCGGATAACTTTTACTTCTCTTTGTTGTCTGATTGCTGTTGTTAGGACTTCTAATACTATGTTGAACAAGAGTGGTGAGACTGGGCATTCTTGTCGTGTTCCTGATCTCAATGGAAAGGATGCAAGCTTTTTTTGAGGATAATATTTGCTGTGGGTCGACACTACATCATTCTTAAAGGGACTATCCACCAAGATGATCTAACAATTGTAAATATCTATGCCCCCTATATGGGAGCAGCCAATTACCTAAGAAAACTGGTAATCAAGATAAAGATTCATATTGAAATGAATACACTAATCGTTGGAGATATTAACACGCCTCTCTCAGAAAGAGACAGAACATCGAAGCAGAAAATCAATAAAGAAACAAGAGCATTAAGTGACATATTGGACCAGATGGACCTCATAGATATATACAGAACATTCCACCCTAAAACAGCAGAATACTCATTCTTCTCAAGTGCACATGGAACCTTCTCAAGAATAGACCACATACTTGGTCACAAATCAGGATTCAACTGATAGCTAAAGACTGAGATTATTCCCTGCACATTCTCAGATCACAATGCTTTGAAACTAGAGATCAATCACAAGGAAAGGTTCAGAAGGAGCACAAACACCTGGAAGCTAAAGACCACCTTGCTTAAGGATGCTTGGATCAACCAGGAGATCAAAGAAGAACTGAAACAATTCATGGAAACCAATGAGAATGAAGACACTTCAGTCCAAAACCTATGGGATACAGCAAAGGCATTCCTAAGGTGGAAATAAATAGCCATCCAAGCCTCCCTCAAAAAAATTGAAAAATCCAGAACTCAGCAGCTGTCTCTACACCTTAAAGAACTGGATAATCAACAACAAATCAAACCAACTCCACACATAAAAAGGGAAAACATCAAGATTAGAGCTGAGATCAATGAGGTATAAACCAGAGATACAGTGGTTTTTTTAATTAAATTTATTTCTTTTCAGCATAACAGAAGCTGGTTTTTTGAAAGAATCAATAAGATCAATAAACCATTGGCCAAACTAATCCAAAAGAAAAGAGAGAAAGCTCAAATTCATAAAATTATGAATGAAAAGGGAGAGATCACAACGAACACCAAGAAAGTAGAAACAATCATAAGTTATTACCAACAGTTATATGCCAATAAGCTAAGCAACTTAGATGAAATGGATGCATTCCTAGAAAACTATAAACTCCCAAAATTGAACCAGGAAGAAAATGACAACCTGAATAGACCAATTTCTAGTAACGAGATTGAAGCAGTGATCAAAAACCGCCCAAAAAACAAGAGTCCAGGACCTGACAGATTCCCTGGGGAATTCTACCAAACTTTCAAAGAAGAAATAACACCTATTCCCCTGAAGCTGTTTCAAAATATTGAAGCAGAAGACTCTTTCCAGACTCTTTCTATGAAGCCAGCATTACCATGATCCCCAAACCAGGCAAAGACCCTATCATAAAGGAGAATTTCAGTCCAATATCACTGATGAATATGGATGCTAAGATTCTCAACAAGATCCTAGCAAACAGGATCCAACAGCACATTAAAAAGATTATCCACTGTGACCAGGTGGGATTCATCCCTGGGCTACAAGGATGGTTCAACATTCTCAAATCAATCAATGTGATAGAAGAAATTAATATGAGAAGAGAGAAGAACCACATGGTCCTCTCAACCAATGCAGAAAAAGCATTTGACAAAATCCAGCATCTGCTCCTGATTAAAATACTTCAAAGTATAAGGATAGGGGGAACATTCCTGAACTTCATCAAAACTATCTATGAAAGACCCACAGCAAATATCATCCTCAATGGGAAAAAGCTTGCAGCCTTCCTGTTGAGATCAGGAACACAACAAGGATGCCCACTCTCACCACTCTTGTTCAACATAGTATTAGAAGTCCTAGCAACAGCAATCAGACAACAAAGAGAAATAAAAGGTATTGGTAATGAAGAAGTCAAATTTTCACTCTTTGCAGATGACGTGATTATTTATATGGAAAACCCAAAAGACTCCATCCCCAAACTACTAGAACTCAATTCAGCAACGTGGCAGGATACGAAGTCAATGTGCAGAAATCAGTGGCTTTCTTATACACTAATAATGAAAATACAGAAAGGGAAATTAGAGAATCGATTCCATTTACCATAGCACCAAGAACCACAAGATACCTGGGAATAAACCTACCCAAAGAGGTAAAGGAACTTACTCGAGGAACTACAGAACACTCATGAAAGAAATTGAGGAAGACACAAAAAGATGGAAGACAATTCCATACTCTTGGATCGGAAGAATAAACATTGTTAAAATCTCTATACTGCCTAAGGCAATCTATACTTTTAATGCCATTCTGATCAAAATTCCACCTGTATTTTTCAAAGACTTGGAGCAAATAATCCAAAAATTTGTATGGAATCAGAAGAGACCCCGAATCACTAGGGAAATGTTGAAAAACAAATTAAAGCTGGGGACATCACGTTATCTGATTTCAAGCTTTACTACAAAGCTGTGATCATGAAGACAGCAGGGTACTGGCATAAAACAGACACATAGACCAGTGGAACAGAGTAGAGAACCCAGATATGGACCCTCAACTCTATGGGCAAATAATCTTCAACAAAGCAGTAAAAAAATATACAGTGGAAAAAAGTCTCTTCAATCAATGGTGCTGGGAAAACTGGACAGCTATATGTAGAAGAATGAAACTCGACCATTCTCTTACACTGTACACAAAGATAAACTCAAAATGGATAAAATACCTCAACATGAGACAGGAATCCATCAGAATCCTAGAGGAGAACATAGGCAGTAATCTCTTCGATATCAGCCACAGCAACTTCTTTCAAGATATGTCTCCAAAGGCAAAGGAAACAAAAGCGAAGATGAACTTTTCGGACTTCATCAAAATCAAAAGCTTTGTACAGCAAAGAAAACAGTCAAAAAAACAAAGCGGCAACCCACTGAATGGGAGAAGATATTTGCAAATGACAGTACAGACAACAGGTTGATATCCAGGATCTAGAATGAACTCCTCAAACTCACAATACATGAAACAGGCAATCATATCAAAAAATGGGCAGAAGATATGAACAGAGACTTCTCCAATGAAGATAGACAAATGGCTATCAGACACATGAAAAAATGTTCATCACACTAGCCCTCAGGGAGATTCAAATTAAAACCACATTGATATATCACCTTACACCGGTTATATTGGCCAAAATTAGCAAGACAAGAAACAACATGTGTTGGAGGGGATGTGGAGAAAGGGGAACCCTCTTCCACTGTTGGTGGGAATGCAAGTTGGTGCAGCCTCTTTGGAGAACAGTGTGGAGATTCCTCAAGACATTAAAAATAGAATTTCCCTATGACCCTGCCATTGCACTCCTGGGTATTTACCCAAAGATACAGATGTCGTGAAAAGAAGCGCCATCTGTACCTTAGTGTTTATAATAGGAATGGCCACGGTCGCCAAACTATGAAGAGAACCAAGATGCCCTTCAACGGATGAATGGATAAGGAAGATGTGGTCCATATACACTATGGAGTATTATGCCTCCATCAGAAAGAATGAATACCCAACTTTTGTAACAACATGGACAGGACTGGAAGAGATGATGCTGAGTGAAATAAGTCAAGCAGAGAGAGTCAACTATCATATGGTTTCACTTATTTGTGGAGCATAACAAATAGCTCGAGGACATGGGGAGGTAGAGAGGAGAAGGGAGTTGAGGGAAATTGGAAGGGGAGGTGAACCATGACAGACTATGGACTCTAAAAAACAAACTGAGGGATTTTAATTAGCGGATGGGTGGGAGGTTGAGGTACCAGTTGGTGGGTATTATAGAAGGCATGGATTGCATGGAGCACTGGGTGTTGTGAAAAAATATGAATACTGTTATGCCGAAAATAAATTAAAAATAAATTTAAAATAATCAGCGATAAAAAAAAATCTAATGATGTACTATACATTAGATAATTGCACTTAATAAAAAAAAAAAAGATGAATACCTAAAAGCTACAAAGAACTTACCAAACTCAACACCCCAAAATGAATTGATCCAGTCAAGAAATGTGGAGAACACAAGAACAAACATTTCTCCAAAGAGGACATACAAATGGCCAAGAGACACATGAAAAAATACTCCACATCATTCAGCATCAGGGAAATACAAATCAAAACCACAATATGATATGACAACACAGGTGACAAAGGCTACAATGACAAGACAGAAAACAACAAATGTTGGCAAGGATGTGGCGAAAGGGGAACCCTCTTGCATTATTGGTGGGAATTCGACCTGGTGCAGCCACTCTGTAAACATGTTGGTGCACATTCCAGAGCTCAGGACACCCTGGGAAGTAAGACCATGGAAGACAGGTAGTATCTCTGGAGGAGAGGAGCGATATGGTTACTTAGGGCCCTCAGGGCCCTCTGAGCATGAGTCCCAGCCACAGATGGGGGTGCAGAAAGAAGCTGGGAAGTGACAGGTTCCTGTAGGGCTCTGCCGTGTCCAATGCTGGGAACAAACCCATCCTTAGGGCTCCTCTGTATTCCTGCCTCTAAGTCCCAATTTCCCTTATAACCTCACACTCTGGGGAAATGGTTCAGGTATCCCTGAGCCTTCATCGATTCAGTCATTGCAAGATGCTAAATAACACAAATGATCTTATTTACATCCTCTCCATTTAAAGATGTGATCCTGCTTATGTAATGACTTAGGTTTCAAAGACATATCCATGGACTATTATAGGGCAAGATCTGTTCCTTAGCTTACACAAAATTATACAACAACCAATATCTACAAGGAGGCACCACCACCCTAAGTGGAAACTGTGCTTATTCATTAAAAAAGGTAACACATATCCTTACTTGGGTGTTAACCCAAAGTTGACACCAAAATATTCTTTCCTCATGAAAATACGGCTTTAGAAACAATGAAAATTTTGGACATTCCATTTTATGTGTACATAATGATATGATTCCTCTGTAGTGTCTTTTAAAATAATATAAACTTATGTAAGTATCTATCTGTCATCTATCTGTACTACAGTCATCTGATCTCTATTTGAAGTCTATTCATCTATCTCAGCATTTATCCGCTTGCTGCAGGGTTTTCAGGAATATGAACATAACCCACTCAATCTCTTATTAGACCTCTAATGATTAGGTCCTAATAATTTCTGGGTCATCAACACCATTTCCTTCAGGGTAGTATTTGAGTGTCATTAACTCCATGCCTGAATTAATGATCATCTCTGTGCTGCATAAGAGAAAATTTACCCACTTTTCTTTAAAGCAAGATCCTCCTCCTCCAACAGATAACAGGCCCCTGTGTGAGGTGGATTTCTCAGGACCAGGGAGGTACCCTCCAAGCATAGGAACAGAATAGGTGCCTTGTGTTGGTGTCCATGCACTTGAGGACAAAGATATCACTTACCCATTTTGCAGACATCTTCACAGACAAAGCCCATCAGCAGAGACCATTGGGATCAAAGGTCCCCAGATGCACCCATGCTGTGCATGTAGTTGTTCATTTGGAAAGCTGTAGCTACAAAGTGTGGATCCCATTAAGTATCTTTTTGAAAAATTGTTTAGATTAAAATGAATTTTGAATCACTCATTTATTCAACATTTATTCTTGTGCTCAGAAAGTGAGGCCATCTATTGACCTGCTTCCAACACAGCTCATAGACCAAGGGCTCACTCATCCCAGAACAACATACCTTGTGAGTTCAACAAGGAGATACTCATGGGTGGTCCTCGAAGGTCCAGAGGAGCCTAACTCTGTCCAGTCGACTTCCAAGGACAGGCTCCCTCCCACACATGCAAACTTCTCCTCAACCTCTAGGGTAAAATTCACTCTCAAGTGTGGTAGCTCACAGCTCTCTCTTCAGACAGGGTGAGGTCTCTGGGGAAGGCAGAGCTTTGGTCTGGAGGAAAATGAGTTTCTAGGCCCTTCTCTGTGTCTGGTGACAGCTCCCCAAAGAGATGGTCCAGATGTCAGTCATGGGACCATTGGGATGGTTGTGAGTGTCGTGAATGATGGGGCCTTGTGCCAAGGTGTCCTGTCCCAGGTGCTGCTTCAGAAGTCAGGCTCATGACTGGTGAGGGACTGACAGACCCTGCACCTCACAATCACCATCTCTGGATTCTCCGTGTCATGCAGTAATTTCTGGTGGCAATGAATCCACCAACTCCAAGTGACTGGGGGCAGTGAATTGGTTTATAAATCATAGGTAAAGCACACATGACACTCCATCCAACAAGAGCTACATGTACATCTCCAGAGTTACATCCAAGAACGAGTTCTTGCAGCTGACTGATCTCAGTGCCACCAAGGTCCTGGTCATGTATTACTGGTAGAGACATAATGAGGGAATGTCAGTGTGAGCCCAGACCCCAACCTCCCTGCAGGAACACAGGAGAGGCTGGGCTGCAGGAACAGTCAGAACACCAGTGGGCACTAGGGTCACCAGGGGGCGCTTGGGTCACTAAGGGCACTCAGGACACCAGGGGGCTCTAAGACCCACCAAATACAGGGTAGATCCAGCTGCTGGTGAAGAAGGTGAATTATTTTCCTTCTCAACTAGAAAAATATGTACTGGGCTTGAGGGGGTGTGGTTTTGTACAGGCTCTGATATTTTAGTATTTATTTATTTAGTATTTTAGTATTGTATGTTATAATCATTGAGTTTCAAGGTGAAATAATTTTTACACTAAAATATATTTTATGTGTTCTCTGGAAATAAAAGATGAAAAATATATATTCCAAAGATACAATAATGTGAAACTATTTCCTCTTATCCTTTCAGATTTTATGAATATGTATTGATATTTCTAACTACAAAGCAATTGGATTTTAATATATAACTATTAATAAATGCATAGTTTAAAAATATCTAGAGTAATTTATTTATTAAGTATTTTAATGAATATTATTATTAAATATTTTAATACTATTTAATACTCTTAAACACCATTATTAAATTTCTCAATTAAATACTTCTATAAATAGTTCCTAAATAATAAAATTGAATGATGGACAAAGTATCCATATTTGGGATTATCCTTAAGTGACTTCAATATATCCACATACTATATATGAATTAATTTTTCATTTTTCACTTCAAATGTAGTCATTCATTAGACTGTTCTTGACAAAATCAGTATTGCTCTGTGTTTTGGAAAGATGACGTCGTCTTGAGACTCTAATCTGCACTCTTGTTTCTGCAAGGCTTTAAGAATCGCCGCCAGGTTGAGCAGAATCTGTCTTCCCCCATCGGTGTCCAAGGACCAGGGGTCTCTCCCTTCTTAGATCTCATGATATTTTCATCATCTCTTTACTCCTCATTATCCTCACCCAGCTCTTGACCCAAACACACATGACACTTCATTCATAGAATTTTTTTTTAATTTTATTTATTTATTTGACAGAGAGAAATCACAAGTAGATGGAGAGGCAGGCAGAGAGAGAGAGAGGGAAGCAGGCTCCCTGCTGAGCAGAGAGCCCAATGTGGGGCTCGATCCCAGGACCCTGAGATCATGACCTGAGCCAAAGGCAGCGGCTTAACCCACTGAGCCACCCAGGCGCCCCATTCATAGAATTTTGATTGTTAGCCCTTCACATGTCTGACACATTTTGGCACTTACAAGCCACAAGAACATACCAGAAGCTCCATGTATTAGTCATAGTTCTCCTGAGGAAAGGAACACATAGCCCACTGCATATATCACTGAAGAGTCTGAGAAGTCCCATGATCTGCTGTCACAAGGTGGAGACCCAGGACGGCCAGGGATGAAAGTCTCATCAGATTCCCAGTGTGGTCTAGTCAGAGGTCCTGGGGACCTGAAGGTGTAACTGCAGCCAAGGACAGGAGGTGACCAGTGTCCCTGTTCAAGCATGCACACAGGAAGTAAATGCGAGGGAATTCCTCCTCCATCAGCCTTTTATTCTACTCAGAACCTTCATGGATTGGATGATGCCCACGTTCAGAGAGACCATGGATGCAAATGCCAATCCATTCCAGAAACAACATCACAGACACCCAGAGAAACAATGTTCAATCCGCTCAACCATGTCCCTGTCACACTGACGCACTGAGTTAACCATCAACCATCAACGTCCCATAAACTGGGCCTCCATACTCATTGCCTTAATCACACTCATTCTACAAGCACAGAAAATAACACAGTCACAATTTCACCATATATGATACAAGTATCCTGCATACAACCAAAACCATCTTAAACCTTCCCCAGAAAAGGAAGTGAAGCTCCTCAGTGGTGTTCTCTCTTCTCATTGATATCCTTCAACTGAAATATTATGATGCATAATTAAGAATTCTTAAATGCAATGATATAAAGTCAATACATCTTATGTACATGACATAGAAAAAGAAACAAAACAAATACATATACATATTTTAAAAAAAAATAAGGAGGATGTAAGCATGATAGCTAAGGTCCTCATTTCTGTAACTGGAAAAGACTGAAAACTGGGATAAAGAGCTGCTTTCATACTCTACCGATGATATATTCTCCCTGTTGTCAGCCAAGTCTTCAATCTGTGCCAAGCCATTACCTGGCACGATGACCAATATCTTCTTTCCAGAAGGATCTTGAATTTGCCTCAAATTTGCAAGATGTTGCCACTGAATTAATGCTGTAATCCTGCCTTCATGAAGGAAATTCTGTCTTATAAAACAGGTGCTCTAGGGAGGTGGACAATGTCATAAGACAAGTGAATTCCCTCGGAGGAACTAACTGAAGATTTTGGAGGGAACTGGGGTAGGAGGTTGGTTGAGCCTGGTGGTGGATATTGTGGAGGGCACGTATTGCATGGAGCACTGGGCATGGTGCATAAACAATGAATTCTGGAACACTGAAAAGAAATTTAAAAATTAAATACATTTTTTAAAATAAATAATTTTTAAAAAGACTAGTGAGTTCCAACTTTAACTGGTGTCTGAATATCATACAGAAACAAATGTGAACCAGGTTCAACTTTTTCTTCCCCTCGGAAGTAATTGTAGAGCTCTCCCCATGAGGCCATATATGTAGGTTAGGAGAGAGAAAGCAGTACAGCAGGATGGGAAATCATGGACATGTAGAAAATTCTTCATGTGACTTACTTGTGTCTTCAGGATCTCTTCAGACACCATCATTTCTTCCATCGGCTGATGGAGTATCACTGTATATGCTCCACTTTATGGCTTGGACATTCAAATAACACCCACTTCAAGATGGACAGCTCAATTTCCATGGCAACCTAGTGACTCGGGCTTGAACCTATAGTTCCTAAGATCCAGGAACAGGCTTCCAGCTATTTCTCAAAAGAAGAATCATGATCTGCAAAGAATGGTGGGGTTTTACTCCAAAATTTTAAAGTCCAAGACTGTGATTTACCTGCCACAGCTCTTAACAACTTGTGCAGCACAAATTGGACATGGGAATGGGCATGGGGTGAACTTCACCATCCCTACATCCTCTATATTCATGACGTAGCACTAATCTTAGCAGTTCTTCAAGGAGCATGTATCAGCAAAATGTCCTATTCTAGAAAGATGTAATTATATACATCAGTATGTTCATCCTCACAAGATACCATTACACCTGCACTAAGAATGGCTACAATACAGAAAGGCAGACAATACCATATGCCAACAAGCATGTATAGAATTTAGAACTATTATTCATTTCCAGCTGAAATTTCACCTGTAGAAAGAACATATGTAATTAGATCCCATGGTAAGAGAGCCTGAGAAGGCCCAGGCTCCGTCCTCTACAAGCTCGAAGGGATGGTGGAATAAATTATTCTCAGGCTGTTGGATGGAGAACCAGGGAACCCCTGGATGTATTGCTCAGTCCAAGAGTAGGGTAGGAAAAGAGGGGATGAGCAGTTCAGGCAATGAGATTGAAATAAAAGGGTACCTTCCTCCTTCTTATGCCTTTGTTCTCCAGGTTCTCAGTGGGTTGGAGGATACTCACCTCCACTCGGAAAGGAAAACTGTTACACAGCCAGAGATCCAATGCTAATATCACCTAGAAGCACACCGATTCCTATGAAAATCCAAGGTTTCTGTGCAAGACTTGTAGACTCAGCCAGGTCTGTGCCTCTCTGTAGTGTGGGGGATGGACTCCTCTGTGACCTCAACTTTCTAAGGGGACCAAGAAATGTATCTTCATTTTTTAATATCTTTGATATTTTCTTGCTTCAAAGATGGTGTGCTAAGTACCCAGTGCTTTATATATTGAGGCTCAAAATGGCACTCTGCTGTTTTATTTCAGAATATCTTAACCTTATTTTCCTTCCTCCTCTGATCCAGTGGTCCTATGAGCACTACTGCTGTTTTAATGTGGAAAGCCCAGTGAATATTATTCAATAAGTATATCATTTTGCAGTAAGTGACTGTTGCCACCTGAGGTCCAGACATATACTCGCACCCAACAAGTCACAAGGAGAAGAAAACACTTATCAGCAATGAGACAGCCACTTTGAGCAGGAAGTCAGAGGTGTTTCAGAAGTATGAGAATGGCAGGGATATTGTCAGCATCACTCAGTTTCCCACTGCAGTGGACATTGCTGCATCATGAATGGTTTGACTGGATGGAAGTGTTCTTGATGCACAGGATCCTTTCAGGAATGGAAACTACTGGATATGGAGACAGAACACAAGTCTTATGTTTACCCTGTGGGATCAAAGGGACTGATCTATGAAAACCTAAACTGAAGTTGATCAGAATTGCACCTGAAACTGAATTCCTCCATCTTGTCATTTTCCCTAAGATTCTACCTTCTTTGGTGTGCTACAAAACGCAGTTCTGTTGAGGGTTTGTTGATTCAGAGAAGTCTCTGGTGTGTACTGGTGTGTACTGGTGTGTACTGTGTACTGTTTGCTTTCTGCTGTTCTGTTTTAGCAGGAATTGCCTTCAGGCCAATTGTTACAGAGCCCCTTCTAACCCGCAATGGTCTGTGTTTAGTCCTTGGACAGAAACTGGGGACTTAAGTAGGTGTGCTCTGCTGGGCTTCTTAAATGAGAACTGATACCACCTCCTTAGAACTGAGGCCCCGCAGAATTCCCTGGTTGGATGTGGAGTGTGCAGGGTGCAGCCACTCTGGAAAACAAGGTGCAGATTCTGCAAATACTTAAAAGTAGAACTACACTATGACTCAGCAAACACACGACTGGATATTTACCCAAAGAGCAAAATAAGACTAGATCACAGAGAACCTCACACCCCTATATTAACAGCGGCATTATTTACAATAGCCGAACTATGCAAACAGCCCACGTGTCCACTCACTGAAGAATGATAAAGAAGATGTGGTATGATGTAGTGAAAAGAAAGGCCATCTGTACCCCAATGGTTATAGCAGCAATGGCCATGGTCACCAAACTGTGGAAGGAACCAAGATGGCCTTCAGTGGATGAATGGATAAGGAAGATGTGGTCCATATACATTATGGAGTATTATGCATCCTTCAGAAAGGACGAACATCCAACTTTTGTAGCAACATGGACGGGACTGGAAGAGATTATGGTGAGTGAAATAAGTCAAGCAAAGAGAGTCAATTATCCTATGGTTTCACTTATTTGTGGAGCATAAGAAATAACATGGAGGACAAAGGGAGATAGAGAGGAGAAGGCAGTTCGGGGAAATTGGAAGGGGAGGTGAACCATGAGAGACTATGGACTCTGAAAAACAATCTGAGGGGTTTGAAGCATCAGGGGGTGGGAGGTTGGGGGAGGCAGGTGGTGGGTATTATAGAGGGCCCAGATTTCATGGAGCACTGGGTGTGGTGCAAAAATAAGAAATACTGTTATGCTGAATATAAAAAAAATAAAATATTAAAAAGAAGATGTGGTATATGTGGAGAGAGTGGAACGTTATTCAATCATACAAAAGAATGAAATCTTGAAAATTCCAATGACTTGGATGGAGCTGGAGAGGTTTTTTTAATTTATTTTTTATTTATTGTCAGCATAACAGTATTCATTATTTTTTCACCAAAAAAAGTGCTCCATGCAATCAGTGCCCTCTATAATACCCACCACCTGGTACACTGACCTCCGACCCCCCGCCCCTTCAAAACCCTCAGATTGTTTTTCAGAGTCCATAGTCTTTCATGATTCACCTCCTCTTCCAATTTCCTAGAACTGCCTTCTCCTCTCTAACTCCCCTTGTCCTCCATGCTATTCGTTATGCTCCACAAATAAGTGAAACCATAGGATAATTGACTCTCTCTGCTTGACGTATTTCACTCAGCATAATCTCTTCCATTCCCGTCCATGTTGCTACAAAAGTTGGGTATTCGTCCTTTTCTGAAGGAGGCATAATACCCCATATTGTACATGGACCACATCTTCCTTAAACATTCATCCATTGAAGGGCATCTTGGTTCTTTCCACAGTTTGGCCACCGAGGCCGTTGCTGCTATAAACATTGGGGTACAGATGGCCCTTCTTTTCACTACATCTGTATCTTTGGGGTAAATACCCAGTAGTGCAATGGCAGGGTCATAGGGAAGTTCTATTTTTAATTTCTTGAGGAATCTCCACACAGTTCTCCAAAGTGGCTGCACCAACTTTCTGAGCTTCTAACTCAACCTTCTCTGGTCCACTCTTGCTGCCTTTAGTTCTCTTCTCCACAGACAGCAGAAACCATTCCTGAACAACAAGGGAGTTATTCTCTTTTTTGGAACGAAGAACTCCTGGGTCAAGAGGGTGTGTGGATGAGGCTGAAGCAAGTGGCTTCTGTCTGCTCTTTCAGATCTTCCTCCAGCTGGTGCTTCCAACTGCTGCCTTCAGAGCTGTCAGTCCTTAAAACCAGTGATTACTGATACAGACAGAAAAATGACTGTATCCACAAGGATTGATTCTGGGGCAAAGAAGCCTTACAGACAAAGTAATAGACTGAAATGACCCATTTATGAATTCTACAGAATTAAAGCCAGTATAAAGTGGCATGCGAAAGAACAATATTTACGTGGGGACAGGGTAAACAAGGGAAAGAGAAGGAATTCCAGATCAGAAATGCTGGAAATTTAGGGAGAATTGATGCACTCACTCTCAATAAAGCTGATTGTGACACCTATGTTTGTCATATCACACACTCCATATGTGGGCCATTCATCTTGTTTCGAATATACATATCAAACTTATTATAGGTAATAACAAAGGTGATTCTAGAGGAACACAGAGAAAGTGAAATGTTAAAGATATGAAAATACACCTACACGATGCTGATTTTCTCTGTATTTATGGTAAAGTATAATATAAGCAAAATAAATCCATCCTCATTAGAGGAAGGTTCCACATTCCTCATAGCCTGACATTCTGTCCTGTAGATGATTCAGGGTGGGGGCAGCAGATCCTGTTGGGGGAGCACTGACCTAGATCCTGGGGTCAATCTCACCCTGTATATGTTCATAGACACCTTACAAACACAAGTATACACCCTGGAAAGTTACATAATAAAAAATATTTTTTTTTCTAAATTGGTCATTAGCACTAAATTAAAGGTATTCACAACTGTGTGGGTCACTGCCTCTCTGTCAGAATAGATCCGCAAACTGAGTATATAGTCAGAGGACATGCAAATAGGGCCTTCCCTCTGCTGATTTAACCAGCACAGACAAGATCCTGCAGCTGGAAGAGGAGCCCCAGGTCCAGGATACCCAGGTGTTCACTCAGTGATCAGGACAGAATACAGACAACTCACCATGGAATTTGTGCTGGGCTGGGTTTTCCTTCTCGCTCTTTTAAAAGGTAATTTATGGAGAAAAAAAGAAATTGAGTATATGAGTGGATATGAGTGAGAGAAACACTGGATATGTGATAGTTTCCTGACCAAGATATCTTCCATCTGCAGGTGTCCAGTGTGAGGTGCAGCTGGGGGAGTCTGGGGGGAGACCTGGTGAAGCCTGAGAGTTCCCTGAGACTCTCCTGTGCAGCCTCTGGATTCACCTTCAGCAACTACCACATGGACTGGGTCCGGCAGGCTCCAGGGAAGGGGCTGCAGCGGGTTGCACGTATTAGCAATACTGGTAGTAGCACATACTATGCAGATTCTGTGAAGGGCCGATTCACCATCTCCAGAGACAACGGCAAGAACACACTTTATCTGCAGATGAACAGCCTGAGAGTCGAGGACACAGCCGTGTATTACTGTGCAGCAGACACAGTGAGGGGCCTTCAGTGTGAGCCAGGACAGAAACTTCCCTGTTGTCACAGGATGTGCTGAGCTGCAGGGGCACTCAGGGCAGCAGAGAGCGCTCAGCATCCACAGGGCAGAAATCAAACCCAGGAGCAGGTGCAGTGGGGTAGGACTTCCTTTTGAGATCAGGGATTTCCTCTCCAGACTCTCAGCTGTCCACAAGGATATATTTTTTTTCTTCCATAGCTAATACCTCATGTTCTCCGTACAGCCAGCCACAAGAATATAACTTTGCCTCCACATAACTGAGATCTCACCAGTCTCAGGGAACTTCCCTTCATCAACCTCTTCTATGTCCCATTTTCGTTCTCCACAGAAGCACATGCTGCAGATTCCCATCGTCCTTGAGAAACACCTGCACATCCCAGGCTTTCTGCATGCTGTGTGCCTGTTCTCTGCCCTCAGGGGGTACATACTGTCCCCACATGTTTATTAGCTTCCCCCAGGATGATTGCCCAAATCAGTTCTTGACCTTCTGGCTCCATTGTATCCTCTGGCTCATTATACATGTGGGTAGACACAGGTGATCAGGAACTGCCCCTCTGTAGGCACCACTCCATTTTCAGGATGGAAAAACAACCCACCTGTTATGAGGGGCTCTCAGATTTCCCCAAGAAAGCGGTGGGATAACAACCCAGAGAGGGAAACCCATCCCTGTCCTTCTGGGTCCTGTTCTGGTGGGGAGAGTCCATGAGAGCGTCCTTGGTGACTGTGTTTGAGACGTGTTTCCTGCTTCCACACAGGGAATCCATGTGAATCCTGAGATCCAGCTGGCAGGTCCCAGATCCTTGCCCACCCTGTGCTGTCCCTTGAATATCCATCAGAAACCAACCCCCAACCTCACTCTCTCCTTCTTCTGACTTCTTCCTCAATCTGTCCTGGACCATGAGCCCCATGGAGCTGGAGCCCTGTAACTCTTCCCAGATTTTCACCATGTGCAAGATGGAGAGAGGCTCAATAGTGAATGTCTACCATGATGGCAGAGCCCTAAATTGTGGCTGCAATTGAGATCTACGCTCAAACCATGATCCAGAATTTAAATATTATATCAACTACCAAAGGAGACAATACTGTCACTTCCTCTCATATCCTTGCTTTTGTCCCATCAACTGGCCAGGATTTCCCCTAGAGAATTCATAAATAACTTCTGGGCGGTTTACTCTCTTGATTTCCCATGAAACCAGTACTGAAAACTGCACATCAGAGAAGTCACAGGAATGGGGCCATCTGAGGGGGGTCGGCATGGAATCCATCTTCTTTGTCTGAGGTGAATCTGTGCCCTTGTAGCTGGAGCAGTGTCAGGCCCAGTCCTCACCTCAGCATGAAGCTCCTGGAGACGGCCGGTCCTAAGAAGAGGGAAACTCATTAGGGGGTCTTCTGTCCATTGGAAGCTGTCCTATGCGTATATCTCAGACATTTCAGGAATGTCTAAAAACAGCTACTAATCTAATGTACCTGTCCCCTGTGACTCTCCTTGTGTTGCGTGCATGGGTACAGATGAATCCAGACAAGGAGACCCAGGTGCGCAGCACCGCACAAACTCTCTCACTTACCTGTGTCACCACAGAGTTCTCTTGAACATCCTGCTCAAGAATGTTTGGATCAACCAGGAAAGCAAAGAAGAAATTAAACAATTTTGGGAAACAAATGAGGATGAGGACACTTTGATCCAAAAACTATGGGATACAGCAAAGGCGGTCCTAAGGGGGAAATACATAGCCATCCAAGCCTCCCTCAAAAAAATAGAAAAATCCAGAATATACCAGCTGTCTTTACACCTTAAAGAACTGGAGAATCAACAACAAATCAAACCAACTCCACACATAAGAAGGGAAATCATCAAGATTAGAGCTGAGATCAATGAAGTAGAAACCAGAGATACAGTAGAACGTACAAATGAAACTAGAAGCTGGTTTTTTGAAAGAATCAATAATATCGATAAACCATTGGCCACACTAATCCACAAGAAAAGAGAGAAAGCCCAAATTCATAAAATTATGAATGAAAAGGGAGAGATCACAATGAACACTAAGAAAGTAGAAACAACCATCAGAAGTTATTATCAACAGTTATATGCCAATAAGTTTAGCAACCTAGATGAAATGGATGCATTCCTGGAAAACTATAAACAACCAAAATTGAACCAGGAAGAAATTGACAACCTGAATACACCGATATCTAATAACGAGATTAAAGCAGTGATCAAAAACCTCCCAAAAAACAAGAGCCCAGGACCTGACAGATTCCCTGGGGAATTCTACCAAACTTTTAAAGAAGAAATAACACGTATTCTCCTGAAGCTGTTTCAAAAAATTATAGCAGAAGGAAAATTTCCAGACTCTTTCTATGAAGCCAGCATTACCCTGATCCCCAAACCAGGGAAAGACCCTACCAAAAACGAGAATTTCAGACCAATATCACTGATGAATATGGATGCTAAGACTCTCAACAAGATCCTAGCCAACAGGATCCAACAGCACATTAAAAAGATTATCCACCATGATCAGGTGGGATTCATCCCTGGGCTACAAGGATGGTTCAACATTCGCAAATAAATCAATGTGATACAACAAATTAATAGGAGAAGAGAGAAGAACCACATGGTCCTCTCAATTGATGCAGAAAAAGCATTTGACAAAATCCAGCATCCGTTCCTGATTAAAATGCTTCAAAGTATAGGGATAGACGGAACATTCCTGAACCTCATCAAAACTATCTATGAAAGACCCACAGCAAATATCAACCTCAATGGGGAAAAGCTTGCAGCCTTCCCATTGAGATCAGAAACACGACAAGGATGCCCACTCTCGCCACTCTTGTTCAACATAGTATTAGAAGTCCTAGCAACAGCAATCAGACAACGAAGAGAAATAAAAGGTATCCAAATTGGCAATGAAGAAGTCAAACTCTCTCTCTTCACAGATGACATGATTCATTATATGGAAAACACAAAAGACTCCACCCCAAACTGCTAGAACTCATACAGCAATTCAGCAACGTGGCAGGATACAGAGTCAATGTACAGAAATCAGTGGCTTTCTTATACACTAACAATGAAAGTACAAAAAGGGAAATTAGAGAATCGATTCCATTCACTACAGCACCAAGAACTATAAGATACCTGGAAATAAACCTAACAAAAGAGGTAAAGGATCTGTACTCAAGGAACTACAAAACACTCATGAAAGAAATTGAAGAAGACACAAAAAGATGGAAGACCATTCCATGCTCTTGGATAGGAAGAATAAACATTGTTAAAATGTCTATTCTGCCTAGAGCAATCTATACTTTTAAAGCCATTCCAATCAAAATTACACCAGTATTCTTCAAAGAGCTGGAGCAAATAATTCAAAAATTTGTATAGAATCAGAAGAGACCCCAAATCGCTAAGGAAATGTTGAAAAACAAAAATTAACCTGGGGGCATCACGTTACCTGATTTCAAGCTGTATTACAAAGCTGTGATCACCAAGACAGCATGGTACTGGCATAAAAACAGACACATAGACCAGTGGAACAGAGTAGAGAGCCCAGATATGGCCCCTCAACTCTATGGTCAATTAATCTTCAACAAAACAGGAAAAAATAGACAGTGGAAAAAAGTCTCTTCAATAAATGGTGCTGGGAAAACGGGACAGATATAAGTAGAAGATTGAAACTCGACCATTCTCTTACACCGTCCACAAAGATAAACTCAAAATGGATACAAGACCTCAACGTGTGACAGGAATCCATCAGAATCCTAGAGGAGAACATAGGCAGTATTCTCTTCGATATCAACCACAGAAACTTCTTTCAAGATATGTCTCCAAAGGCAAAGGAAACAAGCGCAAATAAACTTTTGGGACTTCATCAAAATCAAAAGCTTCTGCACAGCAAAGGAAACAGTCAAAAAAACAAAGAGGTAACCCACGGAATGGGAGAAGATATTTGCAAAGGAAAGTACAGACAAAAGGTTGATATCCAGGATCTATAATGAATTCCTCAAACTCAACACACACAAAACAGGCAAACATATCAAAAAATGGGAAGAAGATATGAACAGACACTTCTCCCATCAAGACATACAAAGGGCTATCAGACACATGAAAAAATGTACATCATCATTAGCCCTCAGGGACATTGAAATTAAAACCACATTGAGATACCACCTTACATCAGTTAGAATGGCCAAAATTAACAAAACAGGAAACAACATGTGTTGGAGCGGATGTGGAGAAAGAGGAACCCTCTTCCACTCTTGGTGGGAATGCAAGTTGGTGCAGCCTCTTTGGAGAACAGTGTGGAGATTCCTCAAGAAATTAAAAATTGACCTTCCCTATGACCCTGCCATTGCACTCCTGGGTATTTACCCCAAAGATACAGATGTCGTGAAAAGAAGGGCCTTCTGTACCCCAATTTTATAGCAGCAATGGCCACAGTCGCCAAACTGTGGAAAGAACCAAGATGCCCTTCAATGGACGAATGGATACGGAAGATGTGGTCCATATACACTATGGAGTATTATGCCTCCATCAGAAAGGATGAATACCCAACTTTTGTAGCAACATGGACAGGACTGGAAGAGATTATGCTGAGTGAAATAAGTCAAGCAGAGAGAGACAATTATCATATGGTTTCACTTATTTGTGGAGCATAACAAATATCATGGAGGACAAGTGATGTTAGAGAGAAGGGACTTGGGTAAATTGGAAGGGGGAGGGTGAATCATGGGACTATGGACTCTGAAAAGCAATCTGAGGGTTTTGAAGGGGTGGGGAGTGGGAGGTCAGGGTACCAGGTGGTGGGTATTATAGAGGGCATGGATTGCATGGAGCACTGGGTGTGGTGCAAAAATAATGAATACTGTTATGCTGAAAATAAATGCTGGCGCTCTGCAGCATTCCTGAAAACCAGGCGGAGACTGAGAGCCCCAATCCAAGGGAGTATGGGGTTTTTATGCATTTTTAGACAAAGTCTTGTCACAAAGCCATAATCACAGTGACCTCTTTACATAGTTACAGTTCCTGGTTAGCTCTGCACAGTTTACATTTTTTAGCCATATCTTGTGCTCGCTTCGGCAGCACATAGACATTTTTTAGCCATATCTTATCATCCGGGTGTAGCTGGGCGGCTGTGAAACTAGGACAAAACAGTTCTCTTCTTTGTTAACCATGAGCACAATTCAAAGACATCTCCTAAGCAGGGAACATGCTCAGGATGCGGGGCAAGGGCAGGGAAGGTCATGTTCTTATGTTTCAAAGTTCTAGCCACAAGGCTAGCGAAGCAGTTACAAAAAGCAAGTTAAGCAAGTTAGCAGAAGCTTTACACAGTTAGCTCTTTCAGCCCTGGATCCCTTCAAAAACAGTATGGTGCTGGCACAAAAGCAGACACACAGGACAATGGAACACAACAGAAAGGTTGGAAACTGATAGTCCTAGTACTTTTGCAAAGTTTATCCATTCATATATTGAAGGTATATTTAAATTTGGCTCTAATAGAACTCTTAACTCTGAATGGGAATTTATATTTTGATGTCCTGTTCTAACATTTTTAAACAATAAATGCATTTTTAAACATTTTATTTATTTATTTGACAGGCAGGGATAACAAGTTGTCAGAGAGGCAGGCAGAGAGAGGGGGGTCGTGAAGCAGACTCCCTGGCCCACCAGAAAGCCCGATGGGGGTGCTCGATGCTGGGAATCCGGGATCATGAACTGAGCCAAAGGCAGAGGCTTTAACCCACTGAGATGCCCAGGGGCCCGATAAATGCATTTTTTAAACAAACAAACAAAAAAAGAATACTGCATATTTTCAAAGTGCCATCTAAACAAAGTGATCCACGAACAATGCAATCTTTGTTTTTAACTTGTAAAGAACTGAACCTACGTCTGGAGCTAACTATATACTCAGAGGACATGCAAATAGGGTCTTCCCTCCACTGAATAAAACAGCCCAGCCCGGACCATGCAGCTGGGAGAGGAGCCCCAGTCCTAGGATTTCCAGGTGTTTACATTCACTGAGCAGGCAGAACACAGAGAACTCACCATGGAGTTTGTGCTGGGCTGGGTTTTCCTTGTTGCTCTTTTACAAGGTAATTTCTAGAGAACCAAAGAAATTGAGGATGTGAATGGATATGAGTGAAAGAAACCATGGGTGTGTGACAGATTCCTGACTGGGATGTCTTGTGTCTGCAGATGTCCAGTGCGAGGTGCAGCTGGTGGAGTCTGGGGGAGACCTGGTGAAGCCTGGGGGGTCCCTGAGACTCTCCTGTGCAGCCTCTGGATTCACCTTCAGCAGCTACAGCATGAGCTGGGTCCACCAGGCTCCAGGAATGGGGCTGCAGTGGGTCGCATACGTTAGCAGTGGTGGAAGTAGCACATACTATGCAGACTCTGTGAAGGGCCGATTCACCATCTCCAGAGACAACGGCAAGAACACGCTGTATCTGCAGATGAATAGCCTGAGAGCCGAGGACACGGCCCTGTATTACTGTGCAACAGACACAGTGAGGGGGCATCAGTGTGAACCCAGACACAAACCTCAAACTACAACAGTATCAGACCAGCAGAGGGTGCACACTACTCACCAGTTCTGTCTTTAGTCCCAGGAGCAGGTACAGATGGAGTCTATGACATATTTCCTGTTAGGGTCTGGGGTTTCCTCTCCATAGAGCCGTTTCCCCAAGGGAGCCTCCTTGGCATTATTCTGTGCTTACCTATTTACTCTCTGACTTAGAATCTTAGTTGTAGCAGGAAGACAAATATACGAACATGCAAAAAAAAAAAAAAAAAGAGTCAGTTACATTAGTTTCCTCTACCAATAAATTTATTCCTCTACCAATAAATTACAAATATCCTGATGCAGGTCAACAGAACCTTTAAAAGAATCTCAGTGGCACTCACTGTGGATCACAAAAACCTCCAGTGGAGCCAGAAGACCACATAAATACACACACACACACACACACACACGCACGCACACACACATATAAAACCTCCACTGAAAAAATAAAATTAAATTTAAGAAAATAGTATAAAACCGTTACCACCATACTGTAATTTTTCTGCAGTAAAGGTGGTCCTAAGACAGAAATACACAGCATAGGCCTCAAGAAGGAAGAAAAATCTCAACCTAACATTTCACCTAAAGATGTTAGAGAAATAGCAGTAGCTGAATCCTAAATACAGCAGAAGGAAGGAAATAGCAAGATTAGAGCAGAAAGAGATTATATAGAAACTAAGAAACACAGAACAGATCAAAGAAACCAGGGTCTGCATATGTTTTCTAATTCAATTAGCTGAGAAATAGTACATCATTGACTTTTGATATAATATTCAATGCTCCATCTGTTCAGTATAAAACTCTATATTCATCACGTCGTGTGATACTTGGGGAAAAAAACCACAATACACCTGAGAATCCTCAACCTAAGTTTACCAAAATGAAACAGAAAGAGCCCAAGTAAATAACAAATCTATCTGGGCCAGTATGTCATTCAAAGCCCTTATTTCCTTGGTGCATGAACAATGAATTCTGGAGCACTGAAAAGAAATTAAAAAAAAAAAAAAACATGAAAAAAGTCTATATTCTTTTTTAATGTTCACTTAGCCAGCATATAGGACATCATCAGTTTTGATGTAGTGTTCAAAGATTCATTAGTTGTGTGTAACACCCAGTGCTCATCGCATCACCTGCCCTCCTTAATCCCCATCACCTGCCTACCTCATCCCCCACCACCCTCACTTCTGCAATCCTTGTTTGTTTCCCAGATCCACAGTCTCTCATGGCTTGTCTCTCTCCCTGATTTTTACTTTTCAGAGTTCCAGCATACACTGTTTATGCACCACACCCAGTGCTGCATGCAGTACGCGTCCTCCTCAATACCCACCACCAGGCTCACCCATCCCTCCACCCCCTCCACTCCCAAACCCTCAGTTTGTTTCTCAGAGTCCACAGTCTCTCATGCTTCATCTCCCCCTCCGATTTGCCACAATTCAGTTTTCCCTTAATCTCCTAATATCTTCTGTGTTATTCCTTATGCTCCACAAGTAAGTAAACCCGTATGATAATTGACTTCCTCTCTGGTCCTCCTCATTACCCCTTATGTTCCACATAGAGGTGAAACCATAGGATAATTATCTTTCTCTGCTTGACTTATTCTACTTGACATAACACCCTCCAGTTTCATCCAAATCGATGAAATGGTAGGTATTCATCCTGTCGGATGGCTGAGTAATATTCCATTGTACATATGGACCACATCTTCTTTATCCATTCATATGTGGAAGGACATCTCACCTCCTTCCACAGATTCACTATAGTGGACATTATTCCTATAAACATTGGGGTGCATGTGCACCTTTTTTCACTACATCTGTATTTTGGGGGTAAATACCCAGTAGAACAATTGCTGACTCATAGGGTAGTTCTATTTTTAACTTTTGAGGAATCTAGACACTGCTGTCCAAGGTGGCTGTATCAACGTGCATTCCCAACTACAGCGTAAGAGTGTTCTCCTTTCTCCACATCCTCTCCAACATTTGTCATTCTCTGTCTTGTTAATTTTAGTCTTTCTAACTCATGAAAGGTGATATCTCATTGTGGTTTTCATTTATATTTCCATAGTGACAAGAGATGTGGAACATTTTTTCATGTGTCTGTTGGACACTTGTATGTCTCTCTGTCTTCTGTCCATTCTTTGACTGGATTATTTGCTTTTTGGATGTTCATTCTGGTAAGTTTTTTATAGATCCTAGATATCAACCCTTTTTCTGTAGTGGCATTTGCAAATATCTTCTCCCATTCCATATGTTGCCTTTTAGTTTTGTTGACTGTTTCCTTTGCATCACAGAAGATTTTTATTTTGGTGAAGTCCAAAAATTCCTTTCTGCTTTATTTATTTATTTTTTATTTATTTTCAGCATAACAGTATTCATTATTTTTGCACCACATCCAGTGCTCCATGCAATCCGTGCCCTCTATATACCCAACACCTGATACCCCAACTTCCCACCCCCCACCCCGCTCCTTCAAAACCCTCAGATTGTTTTTCAGAGTCCATAGTCTCTCATGGTTGACCACCCTTCCAATTGCTGAGTGAAATAAGTCAAGCAGAGAGAGTCAATTATCATATGGTCTCACTTATTTGTGGAGCATAACAAATAGCATGGAGGACATGGGGAGTTAGAGAGGAGAAGGGAGTTGGGGGAAATTGGAAGGGGAGGTTCTCAATGTGGTTTAAATTTGAATCTCCCTGATGGCTAGTGATGATGAACATTTTTTCATGTGTCTGATAACCATTTGTATGTCTTCATTGGAGAAGTGTCTGTTCATATCTTCCATCCATTTTTTGATATGATTGTCTGTTTTGTGTGCTTTGTGTTTCTTTCTTTTAGAGACCCTTCTTGCAAGAAGTTACTGCAGTTGAGGATATAAAAGGTTACTTCCTGTGTTCTCCTCTCAGATGTTGATGTGATCCTTTTCCTTTTTTTAATATTTTATTTATTTATTTGACCAACAGAGATCACAAGCAGGAAAAGAAGCAGGCAGAGAGAAGAGAGCAGAGAGCCCAATGTGGGGCTCAATCCCAGGACCCTGGGATCATGACCTGAGCCGAAGGCAGAGACTTTAACCCACTGAGTCACCCAGGCACACCTAAGCAGTCCTTTTCTTAATGGGTCTCTTAACTACTTAGGTAACACACCCTAGTATCCAGCCAAAGTTTTAATTGACAATGTCCACATCACAGACACCTGTTACCCCCCAACGTGCCAGCTGTTTTGTTCCTGGGGATGAGAAGCCCATAACAACCCACCCACACCCACATAAATGTGAACCTTCCCTCTGACCTGTGATGTCAGCAGCTCTCTATCCAGGTCCACACACACCCTGGAGCCAGGGTGGACACTCACCTCCAACAGAGGTCTCTGCTCTCTGGCAGACAGAGAACAAATTGTGAGTTTGAGACTCCCATTGACCCAGATGCTGTGGGTGTCTCTTCTTGTCTGCAGTCCCTGAGCTGGTCAGCCCACTCTTCCAGGCCCTAAGACAGGGTCCAGATGTGTCCTCATAACTGGATTTGCCACCTTCTCATGGTCTTCAATCCCTCTATCAGGCAGGGAGTGTATTTATTATTTAATTCACGTTAACAACCTACAGGGGAGCCAGGAGACAAGATCCTGCATCCACAGCTCTGTTCATGAAGACAATGAGAGAAGAGTCTTCACAGAGCACTAACCTAAATCACTGAGTGCAGTGATGAAGACACAGGTTAAAGGGGGTGACCTGCCCCTGTCACACAGGTGTGAAGTGTCATTGCAGGACTAGAGAAGGTGTTACTTGTGTAAATGTATCACTGAGAGGTGAGGGTTTACCCAGGAAGTTCCCAGGGAGGTGACACTGATTGGAGCGAAGACAAAATCTGACAGCTCTGCCATCGTATTCTGTCCTTTACACATGAACATTCCTGGTAGTGAAGGTGTTTCAGGGAAGTTAAATCCACTCATGATGAGTGGAGCAGCTCTGAATTGCCAAATACAGTGGAGTGACCCAGCTTTGACAAATGTCCACATGATTTGTACATGGAGCTGCTGTCCCCAAACTTGCATACTCAGGACTTGAACCACAAGAGAATAGAGGGGCAGGTGGAACAGAGAGGTTCCCTAACAGTACGGAGCCCCTGGAAACGGTGGGGTTTCATGAATGTCTACCATGCACAGGGCACTTGGTATTATATTGTTGTGTTTTATGCTTCCTGTGGATGATCATACCGTCTATTTGTGAGGCCTATGTTGTGGAGTGTGTGATTCTCTTCCTGGATCCACTGGTAAATGGGCTGCCTGGGTAGCAGCAGTGAAATGTGTCTCTGCTGTAGCCACACAAGAGTTCAGATTCCTCCAGAGATCTCCTGCTTTTGGTCCCAGATCAGCACTGTGATCACCTTGAGCTCCCCCATGTAGAATCTACTTCCACTCTCCAGTACACTCCTCTGCTCTACTCAGGTGACAGTCATTAGTGTGGTGAAGGCTTCAGACTACAAGGACTCTGACTCGATGAAGTAGCCTTAGCCTCAGGTGTTCCCAGGTACCTGGGTCGAGGGAGGCCTTTATGCGTCACTGCCCCTCCTCCACCAGTGGACCAAGTCCATGTATTTTTGCCTGTCTCTGGGCACACAGTCATTCTGCTCTTCCCGGTTGTCCCCTCCCACAGCTCCAGTGGTCCCTGGATGTCCTCAGCTTCCTGTTTCCCTACTTTTCCCTGAATACTAAGGCTTTCATTCCACGTGAAAAATGTGTGTGGTCCTCAACAGAACTGAGGTTGTGACGTCTGTTCCCATCCCAGATCCTATGGGGCTCCACCTGTGACCCCAGGATGGTTCTTCTGAGGGCTTCCTCTGCAGGTAAATTCTTTATTTCTGTGGGGGACTTGGGATGCGTGGATCTCCATGAATTCCTGCTCTGAATCATCTTTCTCCCATCCTGCCAGGTCCACCAGGGTGTGGGGAGGCTTTTTATGATTTGTCCCCATCCTACAGGATAGGAATGCATGAGGACAGGACTGATTTAATGATATGGTCCTGGAGAACCCCACACTATAACACCATTAGCACACGTGACATCAAGAAATCCATTAAATGTTCTATCTAAACCTGGTGATAGTTTATTTGTCATCAAGGATCTGCATTCACAATATGACAAGATGCTGGTTCTTAGCCCCTGTGAGTACTTGTTACTCCTGAGAGTTTAAGATTATTGTTTGTCTCATGACCACAATTACAAGGTATATTGACATGAATTTGTTGATCTGAAGTTTATTCTATTTATTTCTTTATCTCTTGCAACTCTAATCTGAGCAGTGAGTTTATTGAAATACAGAAACACTACATCAAAACTAATGATATCCATGGTAACTGAAATAAATAGATAGATAAATAAATAAATAAATAAATAAATAAATATACACAAACATGGGAACAATTCCAAGCCCAATCGTCAGCTTAAAAGTGGACATACTGTGCTCTATGTCATCTTTGGAAAGTTGGCCATTGTTAAAAAAACATAATAAATATGGGGGTATTGTCAGGTATTTGGTTCACCAATAGAAGCCCTAGAAATAAAGGTACATTTCACACAATTACAAAATTATAAAATCTAGAAAATCAAAGCTAGTGTGAGGTAACATGAAGATCAATAGCTGTGTAAGGACAGAGTGAAGAAGGAATGAGGAAGGAAGAATTGCAAATACAGGAAAATTTGTGGAAAATGGGTTTTCTTGCTCTGGGTACTGTTGATTCTGACACCTGTGTTTCTCATATCGCACTCTCTGCCTGTGTGCAGTCCATCCTGCGTCAAGAACACTCATCGAAATGATTACAAATAATCCCAGAGATGACTTGGGATGAACCCAGTAACAGTGAAACCTTAGAGACTTGAAAGAACACATGCATGCACCCTGATTCTGTACTTCAGATAAATTCTAGAACAAGGTCATCTTGTCTCACGACAGGCAGCATCCTACATTGTCCATGAACCTGTGCACTCTGTCCTGCAGGGGGATCAGGGTGTGTAGTAGGTCCTGTGAGAGGAGCACAGGTCCAAATCCCAGGGCTCACTCTCACCCCAGTGTTCTTGGACACCTCACAAACCCTCCACAATTCTGGGTGTAGGATCATGTCACTTTAAGGGGAAACAAATACCTACACCCCGATATATGTGACTATGTGAAATCAAACTGGTCAATGGAAACCCAGCAGGTACTCTGAAAATCATATACTTAAACTTCATCTTTTCCCAAATCCTGTCAGTATCACCAAATCAAAGGCAGTCACAGATGCTCTGGGTACTGTCCTCTCTGTCAGTACGGATACCATGCTGGCTACAGAGTCAAGGGTCATGCAAATAGGGTCCACCTTCTGCTGATAAAACCAGCCCAGCCCCAAGCCTGCAGCTGAGATGCGAACCCCAGTCTCGGGATTCACAGATTTTCCATTCAGTATTCAGGACAGAACAGAGACAGCTCATGATGGAGTTTATTCTTTGCTGGATTTTCCCTGTTACTCTTTTAAAAGGTCATTTACAGAGAACAAGAGACATTGAATAAGAAAGTGGATATCAGTAAGAAAAACAGTGAGTGAAGGACAGTTTCCTGACCAGGATGTCTTGTGTCTGCAGGTATCCAGGGGGAGGTGCAGCTGGTGGAGGCTGGGAGAGACCTGGGGAAGCCTGGGGGTCCCTGAAAATCTCCTGTGTAGCCTCTGGGTTCATTTTCTGTTACTATGGCATGAGTTGGGTCTGCCAGGCTCTAGGGAAGGGGCTGCAGTGGGTCTCAGCCATTACGAGTGGTGGTAGTTACATATACCATGAAGACACTGTGAAGGGCCAATTCACCATCTCCTGAGACAATGGCAAGAACATGCTGATTCTGCAGGTGAACAGCTGAGAGCTGAGGACACCACTGTGTGTCACTGCAATGTGTGAACCTAGTGTGTACACTTTGGGGTGAGCCAAGACAGAAACTTTCCTGCAGGGACACAGGAGTAGCTGGACTGCAGGGGTTCTCAAGGCCTCAGGAGGCTCTCTGGTCACCAGAGGGAGCTCAGGTCCCCAACAGGTGCTCAAGTCACCAGGAGTCAGTCAGAACACCAGGAGGCTCTTAGGGCACAGGGGCTCTCAGGGCACCAGGGAGTGATTAGGACAGAAGGATCACATAGTTCAGTGCTCTCGAGGTGCTCAGGACACCAGGGGGTGCTCACGTCAGCACGGTGCACTCAACCACAGACACAAATCAGACCCAGGAGCAGTGGCAGTGGGGGGGGCTTCTACTGAGACAGGGGGTTTCCCCTTGGCCTCTCTAGATTCACTCAGGGTTATATAAGGTTATTTCTTTGATCTCTAATTTCTCATATTGTCCATGTAGCCAACCAGAACGAGATAACATTGTCTACATGCAGATGAGATCTCACCAGTCCCTAGGGAACTTTGCTTCATCAACTTTATCCATATCCTGTTTCTCTTTCTCCAAAAAGGACCTGCAGGAATTCTCATCATCCCTGAGAATCACCTGCACAGCCCAAGCTTTCTGAGAGCTTTGTTCCTGTTCTCTGACCTCATCGGGCACACACTCTCTCCACATGGTTATAAAAATTTACCCCAAAGATACAGATGTCATTAAAAGAAGGGCCATCTGTACCCCAATGTTTATAGTAGCAATGGCCACAGTTGCCAAACTGTGGAAAGAACCAAGATGCCCTTCAACGGACAAATGGATAAGGAAGATGTGGTCCATATACACTATGGAGTATTATGCCGCCATCAGAAAGGATGAATACCCAACTTTTATAGCAACATGGACGGGACTGGAAGAGATGATGCTCAGTGAAATAAATCAAGCAGAGAGAGTCAATTATCATATGATTTCACTTATTTGTGGAGCATAAAAAATAGCATGGAGGACATGGGGAGATAGAGAGGAGAAGGGAGTTGGGGTAAATTGGAAGGGGAGGTGAACCATGAGAGACTATGGACTCTAAAAAACAACAGAGAGGTTTGAAGTGGCGGGGGGGTGGGAGGTTGGGGTAACAGGTGGTGGGTATTATAGAGGGCGCAGATTGCATAGAGTACTGGGTGTGGTGAAAAAATAATGAATACTGTTTTTCTGAAAATAAATAAATTAATTTAATTAAAAAAAAAAACCAGGACATCTACCCAAACTGGGTCCTTGTTCTCCTAGGTACAGTTTATCCTCTGGCTCATTATCCAAGCGGGTGGACACTGGTGATCAGGAACTGTCCTTCTGGAGGCACCGCTCTATCTCTTATGTGGAAAGGTAGCCAACCTGATGGGATATGCTCTCTGATTTCCCCCAAAGAAACAGGCAGGATGACCTGAAAGTTGACAACCAGAGACAAAAACCCGTCGCAGTACTACTGGGTGCTGTTCTGGAGTCTAGGAGAGCAGCCTTGGGGGATGCGTCTGAAATGTGTTTCCAGGCTTCCACACAGGAAATTCACATGAATCATCAGATCTGGCTGGTACAGTGTGGATCCTTGCCCATCTGTTGCTATCCTTCAATTATCCCACAGAGAGTCACCATGTCCTCTCTCTGCCCCATTGTAACTTCTCCCTCAACCTGTCCTGGCCCCTGAGCCCCATGGGGCTGGAGTCCTGTCACTCTTTCCTGACCCCCAGCAGGTGCCAGTTGTAGAATGAGGCTCAATAACGAATGTCTACCATGATGACAGAACCCTAAAGTGGGGCTAACCTGGGAACTCTGGCCCAAAATATGATTCAGAAGAACAATAATGAATCAACCACTGATGAGACAACATTGACCTTTCCTCTCATGTCCCTGCTTTTGACTCAATTTGAGCTGGATTCCATATAGAATTCAAAAATAACTTCTGATTTTCTAGGTCTCTTTGCTTTTTCTTGTTGTTATTATTATAGAAGATCCCTATCATAGGGGGATAAGGTGTCGGTATAAACAGGTGTTTGTAGTTTATGGTTGGTCTTTCTATTCCTGACCTGAGACCCTTGATGTCATCCTCACAAGAAATCTCAGGTTACACTTCACTGAGTTGACACAGGAAGGCCTAAGGGGAGGGGAGAGGAGGGCGTACTTCCCTTACCCCACGCAAAATCTAGAATGAACTGGATGTTGGCATATAACTTCCTCCAGTTCTTGAATTATCTGGCAAGTTTCATAAGAGGATCTTTCCCCACCTCGGAAGCACAGCAAATGTTCATCCTTTCATTCCTGGGGGAATGAGGTGGGGCTTCTAGACTGAAAACACAACTAGTAGGAAACCCTAAGGTTGTCACCAATTCCACAGGAGCTTCAACTCAGACATCTCCACACTGAACCTTCGTCAATTCACCATCTGCCTTTCAATTTTCCTATTTTCTTGTGGGTCCTATAGATATTTCTCTACTTTCCTGTGGGTCCTGTGGATATATCTGTACGTGGCTTTTGCCTTAGTAAGTTGTGATTCCTTGCATATGCCCATTTGTAAACTCAATTTTTGGGTCACAGTTTTCCCTGAACTATGATCTGAATATATGTGTCCCCTGCAAATTCAAGTGCTCTAATGTAATGTCCAATGAGATGGCAAAGGAGTAAGGGCTCTGGGAGAATGTTTGGTTAAGAATAGAATCAGAGCTGTTGTGATCCCACAGCATCCTCAAAACCTTCCATTTACCATATGAAGACACAGTTTAGAGACATGCCCAATGATCCCGATGGAGGCACTCACTACACAATGAATATGCCAATACCTTGATCTCGCACTTGGAAGGCTCCACAAATGTGAGAAATTTATTTCTAATCTACCTGGTTTATGCTCTCTGTTATACCATCCTGAGAAGTGTGGAGCTGCTCTAACAAGGACCTAAATCATGGAAGCCGTTTGGATCTGAATAATGGGTAAGGGCTAGCAGGCTTCTGTGATGTGTGCAGAAGCAGCCTACATTGCCAGTAAAGGGTCATAAAGGGTGATTCATGGGAGACCCCAGAAGGAAAGAAGAGACCTACAATGAAAGCCCCAATCTTCCTAGAGAGTATCTAAATCCTTAAGGACTTTATGTGGTAAGACATAAACATTATGGGCCACTCTGATGTTGTCATAGACAAGATGAGGAATGTACCTTTGGGAAACAGAGGGGAGGTGACCTATGTTGTAGACTGGTAGAGAGCATGCATGCATTGAGATTGAAAGGAAGAATTAGGGAGAGGTGCAACTTGGTAAGAGGCTGAGGGAATTTCTGAGCAAAGGCTTAAAGCATCAGAAGGCTTCTCTGGAATTCTTATGATAAAGTGTGGTATGAACAAATGATATGAAGACATAATCATTAATCAGTATGAAGCAGAACTGAAAATTTTGGAAAATCCTCAGCCTGTTCCTACTGGAAGGAAGGAGAGATCTTGTTCCAGAGAAATCAGGAAGGATGTGGAAATACTTGATGAGGGGGTGGTTATGGGTTGACCATCTCAGCATAACCCTAGAGCTCCTCATCAAGACCCTGAGAACAATATGAGCCTCTAAAGAGAAGCCTGGACCTACTCTCCACAACATTTTGGAGATCAATAGGACTGACCCCCTCCCAGCACAGGCTGAACAAGGTGGCCTGGATGTGCTGCATGACTTGACATTGAACTTCAGTCTTTCATAACTCTGATGGAATTCATTTCCACAGTTTATACACTACCCAGCAGTGGTATTAGTCACAGCCACCAGATCAGACAAGATATCCTATCACAACATCTCTGGTGGGTCTGACTAGAGCTGGTGACTTCCAGGTGTTCAGCTTATGGGCAACCTACAGACGTCCAGGCTTTGACATGTCTGACCAGAAACCAGATTCCTCATGTCACACATGAATAATAGGGATTTGGTTTGTTGTTACATATTTAGTACTTGTTACTTTGCTTCTCCAAATGAAAAGGTTTTTCATTTTAATTTAAATTCACTTAATTAACACATAGTGTATCATTAGTTTTGGAGTAAAGTTCAGTTACTCTTCGGTTACATATAAGACCCAGTGCTCATTACATCACATATCCTGCTCAATGTCCATCACCCACTTACCCCAGACACCAGCCCCTCCCCTCTAGCAACCCTTCGTTTGTTTTCTAGATTTAAGAGTTTCTCATGGTTTTTCTCATTCTCTGATTTCGTCTTATTTTATTTTTCCCTCCCTTCCCCCATAATCGTGTTTTGTTTCTTAAGTTCCACCTATGAGTGAAATTGTATGATAATTTTCCCTCCCTGGTCGACTTATTTCACCCTCGCATAACAGTTTCTAGTTCCACCAATGTCTTTGCAAATTTTTTTATGGAGAAGTAAATTCCATTGTATATCCATGTATATCTTCTTTATCCATGAAAATAATGATACAGGGTAGGATGGAACCTTGTTCATGGCTTCCAAGGAAATGGTTTAGTCATTTACCATTAAATGAGACATCTTTCATTCATTAAATTATTTTTAGTTTGATGATCATGACTTTATATCTTAAATAGGGAGATGACTTCTTGATGTTAACATTTGAACACATTACGATTAGAAGAGGCTCTGTAGGAATGTGTGATGATTACACATGTGGTTATGTTAGGTTTACCAGCATTTCATTACAATATGTGTATTTGAGTCTATCAGACACATCATCCCGGTGACCTGTCTCAGGTTCAGGTGTTTGTCTACCCAGACCCCATGTCTCCACCTGAGAAGGTAGGTGCACAGGGCATCACAGACACTGGCCACAGGGACTGACACATCAGGTTTGCCATCCCTGTTCCCCTGGTTCCAGATCAGCACTCATTTCTGCTCCTAAGGAAATTGCCTTACCCGGTAGCCTCCACAGCTCTGCACTCAGGCTCATTCTCAGTGGAAAGAGCCCTGGTAACATAGACTTGGGGATGTGGCAAGGGTGTATATCCTCAAAGAGATGCTCAGATGTGGGACCGCAGCATCCCAGGAATGTGTTTCCCCTCTGATGTGTCTTCTCTCTGAATGAGCCATTGCCTGATATTAAATATTCTGCTTTGTGAATATGCAAATGAGCCAAGGTATACTCTCTTAAATATACACATGTTTGGGCCCTGAGAACATCACCCAACAGCTGCACACAATCTTTTGTAGATACCATGAGAGCACAGCACCTCACCATGGACTGGAGCTGGAGAATCCTCTTCCTGGTGGTGTTGGCTACAGGTAAGGGATTCCCCCAGTCCTTTGGCAGAGGAGGGGAACAGGGCCAGTCAGCATGACTTCATCGCCTCCTCTTCCCTCTCCACAGGTGTCCACTCCCAGGTGCAGCTGGTGCAGTCTGAGGCTGAGGTGAGGAAGCCTGGGGAATCCGTGAAGGTCTCCAGCAAGGCATCTGCGTACACCTTCACCAGCTATGCAATGAACTGGGTGCGACAGGCACCAGGAAAGAGCCTGCAGTACATGGGATGGATCAACACAAACACTGGGAAACCAACATATGCCCAGGGCTTCTCTGGTCGATTTGTTTTCTCCATGGACACCTCTGTCAGCACAGCCTATCTACAGATCAACAGCCTGAACTCTGAGGACACGGCCATGTATTACTGTGCAAGAGACACGATGTGAGAACCCACATCCTGCCTGTGTCAGAAACCTGTAGAAGGCTCATCTGTGTTGGACTGAGGAGGTGACAGGGACAACAAAGCTAAAGACACTCTATGACCGAGGGCCAGGCACTTCTTTTTTATTTTTTATTGTTATGTTATTTTAGTCACCATACAGTACATCATTAGTTTTTGATGTAGTGTTCCAAGACTCATTGTTTGCATATAACACCCAGGGCTCCATGCAGCTTGTGCCCTCCTTAATACCCATCCCAGGCTAACCCAACCCCCACCATCCTCCTCTCTAAAACCCTCACTTTATTTCTCAGTATCCATAGTGTCTCGTGGTTCATTTCACCCTCTGATTCCCACAACTTCATTTTCCCCCTCCTTCTTCTAATGTCCTCCGTGCTATTCCTTATCTTCCACAAATAAGGGAAACCTATGATAATGGTTTTTCTCTACTTAACTTATTTCACCCAGTATAATTTCCTCCAGTCCCATCCATGATGATACAAAAGTTGGGTATTCATCCTTTGTGATGGAGGAGTAATATTCTGTTGTAGATACGAACTGCATCTTCCTTATCCATTCCTCTGTTGAAGGGCATTTCAACTGTTTCCACAGTTTGGCAATTGTGGACATTGCTGCTATGAACACTGGGGTTCCCATGTGGACCTTCTTTTCACCTATTTGTATCTTTGGGGTAAATACCCAATAGTGCAATTGCTGGGTCCTACAGTAATTCTGATTTCATCTTTTTTAGGATGTGGGTGTATCAACTTGCATTCCCCAACAGTGTAAGAGGCTTCTCCTCGCTCCACAACTCTCCAACATTTGTTGTTTCTTGGCTTCTCTTTTTTTTTTTTTTTTAATTTTATTTCATTGTTTCCAGTGCTCCAAGATTCATTGTATATGCATTGTTACTTATTCCATTCTAACTCGTGTAAGGTAGTATCTCAGTGTGGTTTTCTTGTTGTTGTTGTTACTGGTATGTATTTTTTTTTATTATTTCTTTTCAGTGTAACAGAATTCATTGTTTATGCACCACACCCAGGGCTCCATGCCATATGTACCCTCCATAATGTCCAATACCTATCTCCCCCAACCTCCCACAGCACACCCCTTCAAAACCCTCAGATTGTTTTTCAGAGTCCATAGTCTCTCATGGTTCATCTCCCCTTCCAATTTTGATTTGAATTTCCCTGAAGGCGAATGATGATGAACACTTTTTCATGTGCCTCTTGGTTATTCGTATGTCTCCTTTGGAGAAGTGTCTGTTCATGTCTTCTGCCCAGTTTTTGACGTGATTATCTGTTTTTGTTTTGTTTTGTTTTTGTTTTTTAGTGTTGAGTTTGAGTTCTTTCTACATCTTGGATATTAGCCCTTTGTCTAATATCTGCAAATATCTTCTCCCATTTGTGCATTGTCTCTTTGTTTTGTTGACTGTTTCCTTTGCTGTGCAGAAGCTTTTGATCTTGATGAAGTCACAAAACATCATTTTTGCTTTTATCCTCTTTGCCTTTGGAGACACGTCTTGAAAGAATTAGCTTGGCCAATGTCAGAGTGGTTACTGCCTATGTTCTCCTCTTGGATTTGGATGATTCCTATCTTATATTGAGGTCTTTCATCCATCTTGAGTTTATATTTATGTATGGTGTAAGTAAATGGTCGAATTCCATTCTTCTGTATATAGGTAATTTCCCCACCACCAATTATTGAAGAGACTGTCTTTTTTCCATTGGATATTTTTTCCTACTTTCTCAATTACTTGATCATAGAGTTGAGGGTTCATGTCTGGACTGTCTACTGTGTTCCATTGGTCTAAGTGTCTCCTTTTGTACAGTACCATACTTCTTTTTTTTTTTTTTTAGTTTCTTTTCAGTGTACTAGAATTCACTCTTTATGTACCACACCCAGTGTTCCATGCATTATGTGCACTCCATTATACCCACTACCATGCTCACCCAATGTCCCACCCTTGCCCCTTCAAAACCCTCAGGTTGCTGTCTTGGTGATCACTACTCTGTAATATAGTTTGAAATCAGGCAACGTGATGACCCATCTTTGTTATCCTTTTTCAACATTTCCTTATTGATTCAGGATCTTTTCTGGTTCTGTGCAAATTTTAGGATTCTTTATTCCAGCACTTGATCAGAATGGCATTGAATGAATAGGTTGCTCTTGGCAACATAGAAATATTAGCAATACTTATTCTTCCAAACCATGAACATAAAATGTTTTTTCCATCTTTTTGAGTCTTTTTCCATTTATTTCATAAGTGTTCTGTAGTTCCTGGAGTATAGATCCTTTACCTCTTTGGTTAGGTGTATTCCAAGACATCTTATTATTTTCGTGCTATTGTAAATGGAGTCAATTCTCTTTTTTCTCTTTCCACGGGTTCACTGTTAGTGTATACAAAAGCAACTGATTTCTGTGCATAGGTTTTTTGTCCTGCCATGTTACTGAATTGCTGTATGAGTTCTAGTTGTTGGAGGGTGGAGTCTTTTGGGTTTTCCACTTAAAGTGCCATGTCATCTGTGAAGAAAGAGAGTTTGACTCCTTCTTTGCCCATTTGAATACCTTTTATTTCTTTTTGTTTTCTGATTGCTGTTGCTAGAACTTCTAGCACTATGCTAAACAATAGTGGCTAAAGGGGGCAACCTTGTCATGTTCCTGATCTTAAAGGAATGATATTTGCTGTGGGTTTTTCATAGATGGAATTTATGAAATTGAGGAATGTTCCCTCTATCCCACACTCTGAAGAGTTTTAATCAGGAAAAGATGCAGTATTTTACTGAATGCTATTTCTGCATCAATTGAGAAGACCATGTTGTTCTTCTCTCTTCTCTTATTAATTTGTTCTATCACACTGACTGGTTTGCAAATGTTGAAAGGACCTGTCAGCCCAGGGAAAAATCCCACTTGGTCATGATGGATAATCATTTTAATGTACTAATATGCAATTATTTAGGATCTACATGACAATTTTGGCACCGATATTTATCAGGGATATTGGTCTGAAATTTTCCTAATTGATGGGGTCTTTGCCTAGTTTGGGGTCAAGGTAATCCTGGCCTCATAGAATAAGTACAGAAGTTTTCCATCTGTTTCGACTTTTTGAAAAAGGTTCAGGAGAATAGGTATTATTTCTTCTTTGAGTATTTGGTAGAATTCCACACAGAGTCCAGCACATCCTGGACTCCTGTTCTTGGGAGGTTTGTAATCATTGCTCCAATCTCGTTACTTGTTGTTGGTCTATTCAGGTTGTCAATATCTTCCTGTTTCAGTCTTGGAAGTGTATAGGTTTCCAGGAATGCATCCATTTCTTCTAGGTTGCTTAACATACTGACATATAGCAGTTGATAATAATTTCTGATGATTGTTTCTATTTCCTTGGTGTTAGTCATGATATCTCCACTTTCATTCGTAATTTAATAATTTACTAATTTAATTTACATAACTTAATACTTTAATAATTTAATAATTTCAGTCCTTTTTCTTTACTTTTGGATAATTCTGGCCTGTGGCTTATTTATCTTACTAATTCTTTCAAAGAACCAGCTTCTACTTTCATTGATGTGATCTACTGTATTTCTGCTTTCTATTTCACTGATCTCTGCTCTGATCTTAATTGTTACCCTTCTAATGAATAGATTAGGCTTAATTAGCTTTGTTTCTCTTCTTCCTGGGCTGCTTCCCCAGCTGCAGCAAGAGGGCGCACTCCTCCAGCTGCCAGTCAGCCTGGGAAGGAGGTTACTCCATGAGGAAGGCAAGACCATTTCCTCTGCACTCTCTCCCAGCGTGCCAGCTACCTCGCAGTCCACTTTCAGGATACTTCCTATTCTCTCAAATGTTTGAATAATTACTCTCACACCTGATAAACACCTTTTCTCAGGAGACAGGATGGCAGAGAAATAGGAGATGCTGTTCCAACCGGTCCCCTAAAGTGAGCTGATTATCTACCAAAGAACTCTGATCACCCATGTAATCAGCCTGAGATTAGAATTATACACTTCTGGATCTCTATGGGGGCAGAAGAGGCCAGCAGACAGGTAAAGTGGAGGGGGAACATCGGATTGATATTGGAAGATAAATAAGAGGAAGAGGGAGACACCAAATGTGACCCATTGGAAAGTAATACCCCAATATGAGAGTGCCCTGTGATTGGGAACCAGCATTAACTTGGAGTCTGGTTGAAAGCACTCAAAAAGAGCAAAAGATCTTAAGGGGAATTTGGTTGAATCAGGTGGTTAGGGACAGGGGTTTAGGACCATGAACCCAGGACCACTACCCCTGGTGCTGAGCCAGAGAGAGTGCAGCAGAGAACCAGGCCTTGGTCCCTGAACTGCCAACATGCATGAGAGCATCTGGATGGCGGCTCACGTGAGAGAGTCTTGTGTGGATGCCAGCTGGAGCTCTCTAGAACCACCGCTTTTTGTACTCTGCATGCACACTCTGCAAATGGGGTCTGAGTCATGCTCCACACCCTTCCCTGAGAGAGATCCTAGCCAGTGCTCTCTAGGACCAGGAGAGTCTGAACACTCCCAGCCTGGGAGAGCATGTAAATCTGTGTGCTATCTCTACTTGGGACCTCTCTGGAGGTCTGGACCTGCACAGCCATGGCAGAAGCAGCCACAGGAAGCCAGCTCTCTGGACTAGTATTTCTCATGGCTTTGGGTAAAAGCGGGTGTTCTTCTGACCACTGAGACCGTGGCTGGGGATGTGTTCTTCCATTAGGAGGGGGGTAATTTATGTGCTCTGGAACACCCAGAGAGGAACAGACTGAGGCTTCTCTCTGAGGCAGAGGTCTTTGTGCAATTTGTTTTCCTCTAGACCTCCAAAGAAATGCCAAAATCCACAAAGGGGAAAAAAAAAAACTCCAGAGAAGAAAAGCCAGTTTCCTCAGAGCCCAACCTTGAGAGGGGACAGAAGGACTCAGCTATAGCAAGACTTCCTGAAAGGACACACAGCAGGCCCCTCCCACAGAAAGCCAGCCAAGAAAAACACAAGAGAACAACCACCACTACTTCCTAGATAGAACTGTTTATGTCCTCTACCCATTTTTGACATGATTATCTGTTTTTTGTGTGTTGAATTTGAGGAGTTGTCTATAGATCTTGGATATCAGCCCTTTGTCTGTACGGTCATTTGTGAATATCTTCTCCCATTCCATGGGTTGCCTCTTTGTCTTATTGACTGCTTCCTTTTCCGGGCAGAAGTTTTGATCTTGATGATGTCCCAAAAGTTCATTTTTGCTTTTGTTTCCTTTGCCTTTGTATACAGGTCATGATAGAAGTGGCTGTGGCCATTTTTGAAGAGGTTACTGTGTATGTTCTCCTCTAGGATTCTGATGGATTCCTGTCTCATGCTGAGGTATTTTATCCATTTCGTGATTATCATTGTGTATGGTGTAAGAGAGTGGCTGAGTTTCATTCTTCTACATATAGCTGTCCAGTTTTCCCAGCACGATTTATTGAAGAGACTGTCTTTTTTCCACTGTATATTTTTTTCCTGCTTTGTCAAACATTATTTGACAATGAAGTTGAGGGTCCATATGTGGGCTCTCTGCTCTGTTCCACTGGTCTATGTGTCTGTTTTTATGCCAGTAACCTGCTGTCTTCATGATCAGCTCCTTGAAAAACGCTGCTAGAATTTTGATCAGAATGTCCTTGAAAGTATAGATTGCTCTAGGCAGGATAGACATTTTAACAATGTTTGTTCTTCTGATCTATGAGCATGGAATGGTCTTCCAACTTTTTGTGTCTTCTTCAGTTTCTTTCATGAGTGTTATGTAATTCCTCGAGTACAGATCCTTTAGCTCTTTGGTGAGGTTTATTCCCAGGTATCTTATGGTTCTTCATGCTATAGTAAATGGAGTCCATTCTCTAATTGCCCTTTCTGTATTTTTATTGTTGGTGTATAAGAAAGCAATTGATTTCTGTACATTTATTTTGTATACTGCCACATTACTCAATTGTGGTATGAGTTCTAGTAGTTTGGGGGTGGAGTCTTTAGGGTTTTCCATATAAAGTATCATGTCCTCTGCAAAGAGAGAGAGTTTGACTTCTTCATTGCCAATTTGGATACCTTTTATTTCTATTTGTTGTCTGATTGCTGTTGCTAGGACTTCTAATACTATGTTGAACAATAGTGGTGAGAGTGGGCATCCTTGTCGTGCTCCTGATCTCAAAGGGAAGGCTCTTAGCTTTTCCCCATTGATGATAATATTTTCTGTGGCTTTTTCATAGACAGATTTGATAAATTGTGGAATGTTCCATCTATCCCTATACTTTGAAGTATTTTAATCAGGAAGGAATGCATCCATTTCATCAAGGTTGCTTAACTATGCATACAGCTGTTGATAATAATTTCTGATGATTATTTCTATTTCCTTGATGTTAGTTCCGATCTCTCCCTTTTCATTCATAATCTTATTAATTTGGGTCTCCTTTCTTTTCTTTTAGATTAATTTGGCCAATGTTTCATCGATCTTATTGATTCTTTCAAAAAACCAGCCTCTAGTTTCAATGATGCGTTCTACTGTATGCCTAGTTTCTATCTCATTGGTCTCTGCTCTAATCATGATTATTTCCCTTCTTATGTGTGTAGTTGGCTTATTTTTTGTTAATTCTCCAGTTCTTTAAGGTATAAACACAGCTGGTGTATTCTGGATTTTTCTGTTCTTTTTTGAGGGAGGACTGAATGGTTATGTACTTCCCCCTTAGGACCTCCTTGGCTGTATCCCATAGGTTTTGGACTGAAGTGTCTTCATACTCACTGGTTTCCATGAATTGCTTAAGTTCTTCTTTGACTTTCTGGTTGATGCAAGCATTCTTAAGCAAGGTGGTCTTAGCTTCCAGGTATCTGAGCTCCTTCCAAACTTTTTCTTGTGGTTGAGCTCCAGTTTCAAAGCACTGCAGTCTGAGAATACACATGGAATAATATCAATGTTTTGGTATTTTTTGAGTCCAGATTTATCCCATGTGTGCTCCAGAAGAATGAGTATTCTGTTGTTTGAGGGTGGAATGTTCTCTATATATCGGTGAGGTCCATCTGGTACAATGTGTCATTCAATGCTCTTGTTTCCTTATTCATTTTCTGCTTGGATGATCAGCCTCTTACTAAGAGTGGTGTGTTAAGATCCCCTATGATTAATGTATTCATAACAGTATGTCTCTTTATCTTGATTCACAGTTGTCTTATGTAGTTGGCTGCTCCTGTAAGGGGTTGGGCATAAATATTTACAATTATTAGATCTTCTTGGTGGATAGACCCTTTAAGAATGATGTAGTGTCCTTCTGTATCTCTGATTACAGTCTTTAGTTTAAAATCTAATTTCTCTGATATGAGAATAGCTACCCCAGCCTTCTTTATAGGCCCATTGGCATAGAACATGCTTCTCCATTCCTTCACTTTCAGTCTGGATCCATCCATAAGTTCAAAATGGAGCTCTCGTAAAAAACATATGTACAGGTCCTGTCCTTTTATCCAGTCTACAAGCCAGTGCCATTTCATTGCAACTTTCAGGGTGTTCATGTTGAGGGTGATTATTGAGAGATACATTTTTATTGGCATCGTGTTGCCCATGAAGTCCTTGTTTCTATAGAGTGTCTCCCTATATTTCTGTTCTATGACACTCTTGGGTTCTTTCTTCTTTTATAGACCCTTCCCTTAACATTTCTTGTAGTGCTGTTTTGGTGGTCACATACTCTTTTAAACATTGCCAGTCTTGGAAGCTCTTTTTCTCTCCATCCATTTTGAATGTCTGTCATGCTGGATAAAGTATTCTTGGCTGCAAGTTCTGTTCATTTAGTGCTCTGAATATGTATTGTCAGCCCTTTCTGGCTTTCAAGGTTTCTGTGGACAAGTCTGAAGTTATTCTGCTGGACCTTCATCGATACATAAGGAATCACTTCCCCTTATCTGCTTTCAAGAGCTTCTGTCTAAAATTATAATTCCTCAGTTTCACAATCAGGTGTCTCGAGGTCTTTCTAGTTTCTATGATCTTGGGGGCAGACCTTCCTCCTCTGAGACACAAACCCAGGTTCCCTTCGCCAGATTGGGAAAATTTTCATGGAGAATTTCTTCAACTATATCCTCTAGTCTTCTTTCTTTCTCCTCCCCCTCAGGGATTCCAAGATTTCTGACACTGGAACATTTCATGGCATCATTTCTTTAACTAATTCTCTTTTCATGGCTTCTAAGCTGTTTGTTCCAGGCCTGCTCCTGATCTTTTTTCTCTATCAGTTTGTCCTCTAGATCCCTAATTCTATCTTCATCTTCAGTTACCCTAGCTGTAGAAAATTTAGATTAGATTGGAATTCACTGAGAGCATTGTTAACATAATCCCTGGTTGCTTTCACTTCTGCCCTAACCTATTCCATGTTGTCATTAATGGTTTTCTCTAACCTAGCCATTGCCTGGAAAATTGTTAGCCTGAATTCCCTTTCCAACATGTGGCTTATGTCCATATCCAATAGCTCTGATGGTGAGGGCACAGTCTCTGTATATTTCCTCTGTTGGGCATTCCTCCTCCTAGTCATTTTTGTGAGAGATGGTGAGGGGATGTATAGCTGAATCTATCAACTGTGATCCAAGAAATGTGCACCCCAGAACACTTCTGATCAATCAGGAGTCCCCACCAAAAAGAATGAAAAAAGAAACAGAGAAGGAAAGAGAGACAGGAAAAAAATGTAAGAAAAAAAAGAAGACCCAGCCAGTTGGGCCCCAAAGGTAAGACTTATAATGTATACAAACAAAAACAAAAACAGACAAACAAAAAGACCAACGAAAGCAAATGACAAGAAAAAAAGAAACCAGCCAAAATGAACCTTAAGTATAAGGTTTATATACTACCAGAACAAAAACAAATATGCAGAAACACTAACAGAAGAAAAAGACGGGAGGGTGGTTATAAATCCTCAGTGTGAGTGAGGACGGTTATTTTGATTCTTCCTGGGTGTATCTTGATTTTTGTTAAAGGACTCAACTTTCTGGAGATAAAGGGGGATTAAAACTGGTTTATATATAGGGGTAGCATTGATTGTGGAAAAAGGATTACCTTGAAGCTTATCTCTATATGAGTATTTTTAAAAAAATCAAAAGAAAAACACATGTATATGTATCAAAAAAATTCAAGTTGAAAGGTTATTATGGAAATTCTTGTATTCAACATCACGTTGTAATGGTCAATAGGTCAAAATTTTTTTTTAATTTAAAAAGAATGATAATAGTGGGAACAATTAAAAATAGAAGTTTTATCTATGGAATATACAAGTTTTAGAGCAATACTTGGAGCTTAATATCTTCTTTTCCCCTCGTGTTGGGCTTTTACAGTTTTATGGGGACACTGGTGGTTGTCCTCACCTTTTGAGGTGGGGATGGATTTCTGGAGGAGGGGCCTTCTGTGTTGTTTTTGCTTAGGTTGAGTCCTCCTGCCCCCTTGCTTAGGTTGAGTCCTCCTGCCCCCATCATGGGGCTGTGCTCTGAGGATACCTGTTTTTCAGGCTTCTGTTCTCTGCAGGTTTCCCCCCCACCTCTGGCAGCTTTTGGCAGTTCTTTAGAGGTTTAAGGGAAAGCAAACTGCACCCATACCTCTGTTTCAGAGAGAAGCCTCAGCCTGTTCCCATCTGAGTGGTCCAGAGGACATATACTCCCCCTCTGCCACCTCCTACCAGAAGAGCTCATTCTCAGCCACCTTCTCAGGGGTTTCACTAGTTCCAGATTGTCTACACCCTGGTGCTAGTAAAACCATGATATTGATCCAGGGAGCTCATTTCCAGGGGCTGCCATTGCTGGGCTGCTGTTTGGGCAGGTCCAGACTGCCCTACAGATCCCAACTAGAAACAGCCCACTGAGATTTTCATGTCAGCCCAGGTTGGGAGTGTTCAGATGCTTTGATGGTCCTAGGGCCCACCAGCTAGTACCCACACGGACCTTTCTCTGGGGACAATGTGGTACACAGCTCAGGCCCCAGATATGCAGTGACTGTGTAGTGTGAAAAAGCCTGTGTTTCTAAAGAATGGAGGATGGTATCCACCCAGACTCTCACACATGGGTGCCAGAGGCTCAGGGACCATGGCCTAGATTTTTCACTGCACTCTCTCTGGCACTGTGACAGCAGTGTCTGTCTTGGGTCCCTAAGCTAACCCTAACCCAGATCCTATGGGGCTCCACCTGTGACCCCAGGATGGTTCTTCTGAGGGCTTCCTCTGCAGGTAAATTCTTTATTTCTGTGGTGGACTCAGGATGTGTGGATCTCCATGAATTCCTACTCTGAATCATCTTTCTCCCATCCTGTCAGGTCCACCAGGGTGTGGGGAGGCTTTTTATGATTTGTCCCAATCCTACAGGATAGGAATGCATGAGGACAGGACTGATTTAATGATATGGTCCTGGAGAACCTCATACTATAACACCATTAGCACACATGATGTCAAGAAATCCATTAAATGTTCTATCTAAACCTGGTGATAGTTTATTTGTCATCAGGGATCTGCATTCACAATATGACAAGATGCTGGTTCTTAGCCCCTGTAAGTACTTGTTACTCCTGAGAGTTTAAGATTATTGTTTGTCTCCTGAACACAATTAAAAGGTATATTGACATGAATTTGTTGATCTGAAGTTTATTCTATTTATTTCTTTAGCTCTTGCAACTCCAATCTGAGCAGTGAGTTTATTGAAATACAGAAACCCTCCAGGACAAACAAAAACTGACAGAATTTGCAAACACAAAACCAGCTCTAAGCAAAGAGAGAGCCTACAAGTGGTAGATCAAAAAGGAACAGAAACCATATACAGTAACAGTCACCTTACAGGCAATACAATGGCACTAAATTTATATCTCTCAATAGTTACCCTGAATGTTAATGGCCTAAATGTCCCTGTCAAAAGACACAGGGTATCAGAATGTATAAAAAAACAAAACCCATCTATATGTTGCCTCCAAGAAACTCATTTTAAGACCGAAGACACCTCCAGATTTAAAGTGAGTGGGTGGAAAAGAATTTACCATGCTAATGGACATCAGAAGAAAGCAGGAGTGACAATCCTTATATCAGATCAATTAGATTTTAAGCCAAAGACTATAATAAGAGATGAGGAAGGAAACTATATCATACTCAAAGGGTCTGTCCAACAGAAGATCTAACAATTTTAAATATCTATGCCCCCAACATGGGAGCAGCCAACTATATAAATCAATTAATAACAAAATCAAAGAAACACATCAACAATAATACAATAATGGTAGGGGACTTTAACACTCCCCTCACTGAAATGGACAGATCATCCAAGCAAAAGATCTGCAAGGAAATAAAGGCTTTAAACGACACACTGGACCAGATGGACATCACAGATATATACAGAACATTTCATTCCAAAGCAACAGAATACATATTCTTCTCTAGTGCACATAGAACATTCTCCAGAATAGATCACATCCTCAGTTCTAAAGCAGGACTCAACCGGTATCAAAAGATTGGGATCATTCCCTGCATATTTTCAGACCACAATGCTCTGAAGCTACAACTCAACCACAAGAGGAAGTTTAAAAAGAACCCAAATACATGGGAGACTAAACAGCATCCTTCTAAAGAATGAATGGGTCAACCGGGAAATTAAAGAATTGAAAAAAATCATGAAAACAAATGATAATGAAAATACAACGGTTCGAAATCTGTGGGACACAACAAAGGCAGTCCTGAGAGGAAAATATATAGCGGTACAAGCCTTTCTCAAGAAACAAGAAAGGTCTCAGGTACACAAATTAACCCTACACCTAAAGTAGCTGGAGAAAGAACAAGAAAGAGACCCTAAGCCCAGCAGGGGAAGAGAAATCATAAAGATCAGAGCAGAAATAAATAAAATAGAAACCAAAAAGACAATAGAACAAATCAACGAAGCTAGGAGCTGGTTCTTTGAAAGAATTAATAAAATTGATAAACCCCTGCCCCGACTTATCAAAAAGAAAAGAGAAAGGACCCAAATAAATAAAATCATGAATGAAAGAGATCACAACTAACACCAAAGAAATACAAACTATTATAAGAACAAACTATTATAAGAACATACTATGAACAACTCTACGCCAATAAATTTGAAAATCTGGAAGAAATGGATGTATTCCTAGAAACATATAAACTACCACAACTGAACCAAGAAGAAATAGAAAGCCTGAACAGACCCATAACCAGTAAGGAGATTGAAACAGTCATTACAAATCTCCAAACAGAGGCGCCTGGGTGGCTCAGTGGGTTAAGCCACTGCCTTCTGCTCAGGTCATGATCGCAGGGTCCTGGGATTGAGCCACACATCGGCTCTCTGCTCATCAGGGAGCCTGCTTCCTTCTCTCTCTCTCTGCCTGCTTCTGATCTCTCTCTGTCAAATAAATAAATAAAATCTTTAAAAAAAAACTCCAAACAAACAGAAGCCCATGGCCATATGGCTTCCCGGGGGAATTCTACCAAGCATTTAAAGAAGAACTAATTCCTAGTCCCCTGAAACTGTTCCAAAAAATAGAAATGGAAGGAAAACTTCCAAACTCATTTTATGAGGCCAGCATCACCTTGATCCCAAAACCAGACAAGGATTCCACCAAAAAAGAGAGCTATAGACCAATATCCTTGATGAACACAGATGCCAAAATTCTCACCAAAATAATAGCCAATAGGATTCAACAGTACATTAAAAGGATTATTCACCATGACCAAGTGGGATTTATTCCCGGGCTGCAAGGTTGGTTCAACATCCGCAAATCAATCAATGTGATACAACACATCAATAAAAGAAATAACAAGAACCATATGATACTCTCAATAGATGCTGAATTAGCATTTGACAAAGTACAGCATCTCTTCCTGATGAAAACTCTTCAAAGTGTAGGGATAGAGGGCACATACCTCAATATCATCAAAGCCATCTATGAAAAACCCACCACAAATATCATTCTCAATGGAGAAAAAATAAAAGCTTTTCCGCTAAGGTCAGGAACATGGCAGGGATGTCCATTATCACCACTGCTATTCAACATAATACTAGAGGTCCTAGCCTCAGCAATCAGACAACAATTTCTGATTTGGATGCCTTTAATCAGAAATTAAAGGCATCCAAATTGGCAAAGAAGAAGTCAAATTATCACTCTTCGCAGATGATATGATACTATATGTGGAAAACCCAAAAGACTCCACTCCAAAACTGCTAGAACTTGAACAGGAATTCAGTAAAGTGTCAGGATATAAAATCAATAAACAGAAATCAGTTGCATTTCTCTACACCAACAGCAAGACAGAAGAAAGAGAAATTAAGGAGTCAGTCCCATTTAAAATTGCACACGAAACCATAAGATACCTAGGAATAAACCTAACCAAAGAGGCTAAGAATCTATACTCAGAAAACTATAAAGTACTCATGAAAGAAATTGAGGAAGACACAAAGAAATGGAAAAATGTTCCATGCTCCTGGATAGGAAGAATAAATATTGTGAAAATGTCTATGCTACCTAAAGCAATCTACACATTTAATAAAATTCCTATCAAAGTACCATCCATCATTTTCAAAGAAATGGAACAAATAATTCTAAAATTTATATGGAACCAGAAAAGACCTCGAATAGCCCAAGGGATATTGAAAAAGAAAGCCAAAGTTGGTGGCATCACAATTCCGGACTTCAAGCTCTATTACAAAGCTGTCATCATCAAGACAGCATGGTACTGGCACAAAAACAAACACATAGATCAATGGAACAGAATAGAGAGCCCAGAAATAGACCCTCAACTCTATGGTCAACTCATCTTCGACAAAGCAGGAAAGAATGTCCAATGGAAAAAAGACAGCCTCTTCAATAAATGGTGCTGGGAAAATTGGACAGCCACATACAGAAAAATGAAATTGGACCATTTCCTTACACCACACACAAAAATAGACTCAAAATGGATGAAGGACCTCAATGTGAGAAAGGAATCCATCAAAATCCTTGAGGAGACCACAGGCAGCAACCTCTTCGACCTCAGCCGCAGCAACATCTTCCTAGGAACAACGCCAAAGGCAAGGGAAGCAAGCGAAAAAATGAACTATTGGGATTTCATCAAGATCAAAAGCTTTTGCACAGCAAAGGAAACAGTTAACAAAATCAAAAGACAACTGACAGAATGGGAGAAGATATTTGCAAACAACATATCAGATAAAGGACTAGTGTCCAGAATTTATAAAGAACTTAGCAAACTCAACACCCAAAGAACAAATAATCCAATCAAGAAATGGGCAGAGGACATGAACAGACATTTCTGCAAAGAAGACATCCAGATGGCCAACAGACACATGAAAAAGTGCTCCATATCACTCGGCATCAGGGAAATACAAATCAAAACCACAATGAGATATCACCTCACACCAGTCAGAATGGCTAAAATCAGCAAGTCAGGAAATGACAGATGCTGGCGAGGATGTGGAGAAAGGGGAACCCTTCTACACTGTTGGTGGGAATGCAAGCTGGTGCAGCCACTCTGGAAAACAGCACGGAGGTTCCTCAAAATGTTGAAAATAGAACTGCCCTATGACCCAGCAATTGCACTATTGGGTATTTACCTAAAGATACAAACGTAGTGATCCAAAAAGGCACGTGCACCCGAATGTTTATAGCAGCAATGTCCACATTAGCCAAACTATGGAAAGAACCTAGATGTCCATCAACAGATGAATGGATCAAGAAGATGTGGTATATATACACAATGGAATACTATGCAGCCATCAAAAGAAATGATATCTAGCCATTTGGGACAACATGGATGCAACTAGAGCGTATCATGCTTAGCGAAATAAGTCAAGCAGAGAAAGACAACTATCATATGATCTCCCTGATATGAGGAAGTGGTGATGCAACATGGGGGCTTAAGTGGGTACGAGAAGAATAAATGAAACAAGATGGGATTGGGAGGGAGACAAACCATAAGTGACTCTTAATCTCACAAAACAAACTGAGGGTTGCTGGGGGGAGGGGGTTTGGGAGAAGGGGGTGGGATTATGGACATTGGGGAGGGTATGTGCTTTGGTGAGTGCTGTGAAGTATGTAAACCTGGTGATTCACAGACCTGTACCCCTGGGGATAAAAATATATGTTTATAAAAAATTAAAAAAAAAAAAGAAATGGGCAGAGGACATGAACAGACATTTCTGCAAAGAAGACATACAGATGGCCAACAGACACATAAAAAAGTGCTCCATAGCACTCGGCATCAGGGAAATACAAATCAAAACCACAATGAGGTATCACCTCACACCAGTCAGAATGGCTAAAATCAACAAGTCAGGAAATGACAGATGCTGGCAAGGATGCGGAGAAAGGGGAACCCTCCTACACTGTTGGTGGGAATGCAAGCTGGTGCAGCCACTCTGGAAAACAGCACGGAGGTTCCTCAAAATGTTGAAAATAGAACTACCCTATGACCCAGCAATAGCACTACTAGGTATTTACCTAAAGATACAAACGTAGTGATCCAAAGGGGCACGTGCACCCGAATGTTTATCGCGGCAATGTCCACAATAGCCAAACTATGGAAAGAACCTAGATGTCCATCAACAGATGAATGGATCAAGAAGAGGTGGTATATATACACAATGGAATACTATGCAGCCATCAAAAGAAATGATATCTAGCCATTTGGGACAACATGGATGCAACTAGAGCGTATCATGCTTAGCGAAATAAGTCAAGCAGAGAAAGACAACTATCATATGATCTCCCTGATATGAGGAAGTGGTGATGCAACATGGGTGCTTAAGTGGGTAGAAGAAGAATCAATTAAACAAGATGGAATTGGGAGGGAGACAAAACATAAGTGACTCTTAATCTCACAAAACAAACTGAGGGTTGCTGAGGGGAGGGAGGTTGGGAGAAGGGGGTGGTATTATGGACATTGGGGAGGGTATGTGCTTTGGTGAGTGCTGTGAAGTGTGTAAACCTGGTGATTCACAGACCTGTACCCCTGGGGATAAAAATATATGTTTATAAAAAGTAAAAAATTTAAAAAAAAGAAATACAGAAACACTACATCAAAACTAATGATGTCCATATGGTAACTAAAATAAATAGATAGATAGATAAATAGATAAATAAATAAATAAATAAATAAATAAATAAATAAAATACAGAGACATGGGAATAATTCCAAGCCCAATCATCGGCTTAAAAGTGGACATATTGTGCTCTATGTCATCTTTGGAAAGTTGACCATCATTAAAAAAACATAATAAATATGGGGGTATTGTCAGGTATTTGGTTCACCAATAGAAGCCCTAGAAATAAAGGTACATTTCACACAATTACAAAATTATAAAATCTAGAAAATTAAAGCTAGTGTGAGGTAACATGAAGATCAATAGCTATGTAAGAACAGAGCGAAGATGGAATGAGGTAGGAAGAATTGCAAATACGGAAAACTTGTGGAAAATGGATTTTCCTGCTCTGGGTACTGTTGATTCTGACACCTGTGTTTCTCATATCGCACTCTCTGCCTGTGTGCAGTCCATCCTGCGTCAAGAACACTCATCAAAACGATTACAAATAATCCCAGAGATGACTTGGGATGAACCCAGTGACAGTGAAAACTTAGAGACTTGTAAGAACACCGGCATGCACCCTGATTGTGTATTTCAGATAAATTCTAGAACAAAGTCATCTTGTCCTCACTACAGGCAGCATCCTACGTTCTCCATGAACCTGTGCATTCTGTCCTGCAGGGGGATCAGGGTGTGTAGTAGGTCCTGTGAGAGGAGCACAGGTCCAAATCCCAGGGCTCACTCTCACCCCAGTGTTCTTGGACACCTCTCAAACCCTCCACAATTCTGGGTATAGGATCATGTCACTTTAAGGGGAAACAAGATACCTACACCCTGATATGTGTGACTATGTGAAATCAAACTGGTCAATGGAAACCCAGCAGGTACTCTGAAAATCATATCCTTAAACTGCATCTTTTCCCAAATCCTGTCAGTATCACCAAATCAAAGGCAGTCACAGATGCTCTGGTTACTGTCCTCTCTGTCAGTACGGATACCATGCTGGCTACAGAGTCAAGGGTCATGCAAATAGGGTCCACCTTCTGCTGATAAAACCAGCCCAGCCCCAAGCCTGCAACTGAAATGGGAACCCCAGTCTCGGGATTCCCAGGTTTTCCATTCAGTGTTCAGGACAGAACAGAGACAGCTCATGATGGAGTTTATTCTTTGGTGGATTTTCCTTGTTACTCTTTTAAAAGGTCATTTACAGAGAACAAGAGACATTGAATAAGAAAGTGGATATCAGTAAGAAAAACAGTGAGTGAAGGACAGTTTCCTGACCAGGATGTCTTGTGTCTGCAGGTGTCCAGGGGGAGGTGCAGCTGGTGGAGGCTGGGGGAGACCTGGAGAAGCCTGGGGGTCCCTGAAAATCTCCTGTGTAGCCTCTGGGTTCACTTTCAGTTACTATGGCATGAGTTGGGTCTGCCAGGCTCTAGGGAAGGGGCTGCAGTGGGTCTCAGCCATTACGAGTGGTGGTAGTTGCATATACCATGACGACACTGTGAAGGGCCAATTCACTATCTCCTGAGACAATGGCAAGAACATGCTGATTCTGCAGGTGAACAGCTGAGAGCTGAGGACACCACTGTGTGTCACTGCAATGTGTGAACCCAGTGTGTACACTTTGAGGTGAGCCAAGACAGAAACTTTCTTGCAGGGACACAGGAGTAGCTGGACTGCAGGGGTTCTCAAGGCCTCAGGAGGCTCTCTGGTCACCAGAGGGAGCTCAGGTCCCCAACAGGTGCTCAAGTCACCAGGAGTCAGTCAGAACACCAGGGGGCTCTCAGGGCACAGGAGCTCTCAGGGCACCAGGGAGTGATTAGGACAGAAGGATCACATAGTTCAGTGCTCTCGAGGAGCTCAGGACACCAGGGGGTGCTCACTTCAGCATGGTGCACTCAAGAACCACAGACACAAATCAGACCCAGGAGCAGTGGCAGGGGGGGGGGGGGGCTTCTACTGAGACAGGGGGTTTCCCCTCTAGCCTCTGTAGATTCACTCAGGGATATATAAGGTTATTTCTTTGATCTCTAATTTCTCATATTGTCCATGTAGCCAACCAGAACGAGATAACATTGTCTACATGCAGAGGAGATCTCACCAGTCCCTAGGGAACTTTGCTTCATCAACTTTATCCATATCCTGTTTCTCTTTCTCCAAAAAGGACCTGCAGGAATTCTCATCATCCCTGAGAATCACCTGCACAGCCCAGGCTTTCTGAGAGCTTTGTTCCTGTTCTCTGACCTCATCGGGCACACACTGTCTCCACATGGTTATAAAAATTTACCCCAAAGATACAGATGTCATTAAAAGAAGGGCCATCTGTACCCCAATGTTTATAGCAGCAATGGCCACAGTTGCCAAACTGTGGAAAGAACCAAGATGCCCTTCAATGGACGAATGGATAAGGAAGATGTGGTCCATATACACTTGGAGTATTATGCCTCCATCAGAAAGGATGAATACCCAACTTTTGTAGCAACATGGACGGGACTGGAGGAGATTATGCTGAGTGAAATAAGTCAAGCAGAGAGAGTCAATGATCATATGGTTTCACTTATTTGTGGAGCATAAAAAATAACATGGAGGACATGGGGAGATAGAGAGGAGAAGGGAGTGGGGTAAATAGGACGTGGAGGTGAATCATGATAGACTATGGACTCTGAAAAACAACTGAGGGGTTTGAAGTGGTGGGGGGGTGGGAGGTTGGGGTAACAGGTGGTGGGTATTATAGAGGGTGCAGATTGCATAGAGCACTGGGTGTGGTGAAAAAATAATGAATACTGTTTTTCTGAAAATAAATAAATTAAATTAATTTTTTTTAAAAACCCCAGGATATCTACCCAAACTGGGTCCTTGTCCTCCTAGGTACAGTTTATCCTCTGGCTCATTATCCAAGTGGGTGGACACTGGTGATCAGGACCTGTCCTTCTGGAGGCACCGCTCCATCTCTTCGGTGGAAAGGCAGCCCACCTGATGGGATACGCTCTCTGATTTCCCCCAGAGAAACAGGAAGGATGACCTGGAGGATGACAACCAGAGACAAAAACCCATCGCAGTACTGCTGGGTCCTGTTCTGGAGTCTCTGAGAGCAGCCTTCGGGGGATGCATCTGAAACATGTTTCTGGCCTTCCACACAGGAAATCCACATGAATCATCAGATCTGGCTGGTACAGTGTGGATCCTTGCCCATCTGTTGCTATCCTTCAATTATCCCACAGAGAGTCACCATGTCCTCTCTCTGCCCCATTGTAACTTCTCCCTCAACCTGTCCTGGCCCCTGAGCCCCATGGGGCTGGAGTCCTGTCACTCTTTCCTGACCCCCAGCAGGTGCCAGTTGTAGAGTGAGGCTCAATAACGAATGTCTACCATGATGACAGAACCCTAAAGTGGGGCTAACCTGGGAACTCTGGCCCAAAATATGATTCAGAAGAACAATAATGAATTAACCACTGATGAGACAACATTGACCTTTCCTCTCATGTCCCTGCTTTTGACTCATTTTGAGCTGGATTCCATATAGAATTCAAAAATAACTTCTGATTTTCTAGGTCTCTTTGCTTTTTCTTGTTGTTATTATTATAGAAGATCCCTATCATAGGGGGATAAGGTGTGGGTATAAACAGGTGTTTGTAGTTTATGGTTGGTCTTTCTATTCCTGACCTGAGACCCTTGATGTCATTCTCACAAGAAATCTCAGGTTACACCTCACTGAGTTGACAAAGGAAGGCCTAAGGGGAGGGGAGAGGAGGGCGTACTTCTCTTATGTACTTCTCTTACCCCACACAAAATCTAAAATGAACTGGATGTTGGCATATAACTTCCTCCAGTTCTTGAATTATCTGGCAAGTTTCTTAAGAGGATCTTTCCCCACCTCGGAAGCACAGCAAATGTTCATCCTTTCATTCCTGGGGGAATGAGGTGGGGCTTCTAGACTGAAAACACAAACTAGTAGGAAACCCTAAGGTTGTCACCAATTCCACAGGAGCTTCAACTCAGACATCTCCACACTGAACCTTCGTCAATTCACCATCTGCCTTTCAATTTTCCTATTTTCTTGTGGGTCCTATAGATATTTCTCTACTTTCCTGTGGGTCCTGTGGATATATCTGCAGGTGGCTTTTGCCTTAGTAAGTTGTGATTCCTTGTATATGCCCATTTGTAAACTCAATTTTTGGGTCACAGTTTTCCCTGAACTATGATCTGAATATATGTGTCCCCTGCAAATTCGAGTGTTCTAATGTAATGTCCAATGAGATGGCAAAGAAGTAAGGGCTCTGGGAGAATGTTTGGTTAAGAATGGAATCAGAGCTGTTATGATCCCACAGATTCCTCAAAACCTTTCATTTACCATATGAAGACACAGTTTAAAGACATGTCCAATGATCCCGATGGAGGCACTCACTACACAATGAATATGCCAATACCTTGATCTCGCACTTGGAAGGCTCCACAAATGTGAGAAATTTATTTCTAAGCTGCCTGGTTTATGCTCTCTGTTATACCATCCTGAGAAGTGTGGAGCTGCTCTAACAAGGACCTAAATCATGGAAGCCGTTTGGATCTGAATAATGGGTAAGGGCTAGCAGGCTTCTGTGATGTGTGCAGAAGCAGCCTACATTGCCAGGAAGGGGTCATAAAGGGTGATTCATGGGAGATGCCAGAAGGAAAGAAGAGACCTACAATGAAAGCCCCAATCTTCCTAGAGAGTATCTAAATGCTTAAGGACTGTATGTGGTAAGACATAAATATTATGGGCCACTCTGATGTTGTCATAGACAAGATGAGGAATGTGCCTTTGGGAAACAGAGGGGAGGTGACCTATGTTGTAGACTGGTAGAGAGCATGCATGCATTGAGATTGAAAGGAAGAATTAGGGAGAGGTGCAACTTGGTAAGAGGCTGAGGGAATTTCTGAGCAAAGGCTTAAAGCATCAGAAGGCTTCTCTGGAATTCTTATGATAAAGTGTGGTATGAACAAATGATATGAAGACATAATCATTAATCAGTATGAAGCAGAACTGAAAATTTTGGAAAATCCTCAGCCTGTTCCTACTGGAAGGAAGGAGAGATCTTGTTCCAGAGAAATCAGGAAGGATGTGGAAATACTTGATGGGGGGTGGTTATGGGTTGACCATCTCAGCATAACCCTAGAGCTCCTCATCAAGACCTTGAGAACAATATGAGCCTCTAAAGAGAAGCCTGGACCTACTCTCCACAACATTTTGGAGATCAATAGGACTGACCCCCTCCCAGCACAGGCTGAACAAGGTGGCCTGGATGTGCTGCATGACTTGACATTGAACTTGCATCTTTCATAACTCTGATGGAGTTTCCACTTCATTTCCACAGTTTATACACTACCCAGCAGTGGTATTAGTCACAGCCACCAGATCAGACAAGATATCCTATCACAACATCTCTGGTGGGTCTGAGTAGAGCTGGTGACTTCCAGGTGTTCAGCTTATGGGCAAACTACAGACGTCCAGGCTTTGACAGGTCTGACCAGAAACCAGATTCCTCATGTCACACATGAATAATAGGGATTTGGGTTGTTGTTACATATTTAGTACTTGTTACTTTGCTTCTCCAAATGAAAAGGTTTTTCATTTTAATTTAAATTCACTTAATTAACACATAGTGTATCATTAGTTTTGGAGTAAAGTTCAGTTACTCTTCGGTTGCATATAACACCCAGTGCTCATTACATCACATATCCTGCTCAATGTCCATCACCCACTTACCCCAGACACCAGCCCCTCCCCTCTAGCAACCCTTCGTTTGTTTCCTAGATTTAAGAGTTTCTCATGGTTTGTCTCATTCTCTGATTTCGTCTTATTTTATTTTTCCCTCCCTTCCCCCATGATCGTGTTTTGTTTCTTAAGTTCCGCATATGAGTGAAATTGTATGGTAATTTTTCCTGCCTGGTCGACTTATTTCACCCTCGCATAACAGTTTCTAGTTCCACCAATGTCTTTGCAAATTTTTTTATGGAGAATTACATTCCATTGTAGATCCATGTATATCTTCTTTATCCATGAAAATAATGATACAGGGTAGGATGGAACCTTGTTCATGGCTTCCAAGGAAATGGTTTAGTCATTTACCATTAAATGAGACATCTTTCATTCATTAAATCATTTTTAGTTTGATGATCATGACTTTGTATCTTAAATAGGGAGATGACTTCTGATGTTAACATTTGAACACATTAAGATTAGAAGAGACTCTGTAGGAATATGTAATTTTTACACACGTGGTTATGTTAGGTTTACCAGCATTTCATTACAATATGTGTATTTGAGTCTATCAGACACATCATCCCGGTGACCTGTCTCAGGTTCAGGTGTTTGTCTACCCAGACCCCACGTCTCCACCTGAGAAGGTAGGTGCACAGGGCATCACAGACACTGGCCACAGGGACTGACACATCAGGTTTGCCATCCCTGGTCCCCTGGTTCCAGATCAGCACTCATTTCTGCTCCTAAGGAAATTGCCTTACCCGGTAGCCTCCACAGCTCTGTACTCGGGCTCATTCTCAGTGGAAAGAGCCCTGGTAACATAGACTTGGGGATGTGGCAAGGGTGTATATCCTCAAAGAGATGCTCAGATGTGGGACCTTAGCATCCCAGGAATGTGTTTCCCCTCTGATGTGTCTTCTCTCTGAATGAGGCATTTCCTGATATGAAATATTCTGCTTTGTGAATATGCAAATGAGCCAAGGTATACTCTCTTAAATATACACATGTTTGGGTCCTGAGAACATCACCCAACAGCTGCACACAATCCTTTGTAGATACCATGAGAGCACAGCACCTCACCATGGACTGGAGCTGGAGAATCCTCTTCCTGGTGGTGTTGGCTACAGGCAAGGGATTCCCCCACTCCTTTGGCAGAGGAGGGGAACAGGGCCAGTCAGCATGACTTCATCGCCTCCTCTTCCCTCTCCACAGGTGTCCACTCCCAGGTGCAGCTGGTGCAGTCTGAGGCTGAGGTGAGGAAGCCTGGGGAATCCGTGAAGGTCTCCTGCAAGGCATCTGGGTACACCTTCACCAGCTATGCAATGAACTGGGTGCGACAGGCACCAGGAAAGAGCCTGCAGTACATGGGATGGATCAACACAAACACTGGGAAACCAACATATGCCCAGGGCTTCTCTGGTCGATTTGTTTTCTCCATGGACACCTCTGTCAGCACAGCCTATCTACAGATCAACAGCCTGAACTCTGAGGACACGGCCGTGTATTACTGTGCAAGAGACACGATGTGAGAACCCACATCCTGCCTGTGTCAGAAACCTGTAGAAGGCTCATCTGTGCTGGACTGAGGAGGTGACAGGGACAACAAAGCTAAAGACACTCTATGACCGAGGGCCAGGCACTTCTTTTTTATTTTTTATTGTTATGTTATTTTAGTCACCATACAGTACATCATTAGTTTTTGATGTAGTGTTCCAAGACTCATTGTTTGCATATAACACCCAGGGCTCCGTGCAGCATGTGCCCTCCTTAATACCCATCCCAGGCTAACCCAACCCCCACCATCCTCCTCTCTAAAACCATCACTTTATTTCTCAGTATCCATAGTGTCTCGTGGTTCATTTCACCCTCTGATTCCCACAACTTCATTTTCCCCCTCCTTCTTCTAATGTCCTCCGTGCTATTCCTTATCTTCCACAAATAAGGGAAACCTATGATAATGGTTTTTCTCTACTTAACTTATTTCACCCAGTATAATTTCCTCCAGTCCCATCCATGATGATACAAAAGTTGGGTATTCATCCTTTGTGATGGAGGAGTAATATTCTGTTGTAGATATGAACTGCATCTTCCTTATCCATTCCTCTGTTGAAAGGAATTTCAACTGTTTCCACAGTTTGGCAATTGTGGACATTGCTGCTATGAACACTGGGGTTCCCATGTGGACCTTCTTTTCACCTATTTGTATCTTTGGGGTAAATACCCAATAGTGCAATTGCTGGGTCCTACAGTAATTCTGATTTCATCTTTTTTAGGATGTGGGTGTATCAACTTGCATTCCCCAACAGTGTAAGAGGCTTCTCCTCGCTCCACAACTCTCCAACATTTGTTGTTTCTTGGCTTCTCTTTTTTTTTTTTTTTTTAATTTTATTTCATTGTTTCCAGTGCTCCAAGATTCATTGTATATGCATTGTTACTTATGCCATTCTAACTCGTGTAAGGTAGTATCTCAGTGTGGTTTTCTTGTTGTTGTTGTTACTGGTATGTATTTTATTTTTTTTTTAATTTCTTTTTAGTGTAACAGAATTCATTGTTTATGCACCACACCCAGGGCTCCATGCCATATGTACCCTCCATAATGTCCAATACCTGTCTCCCCCAACCTCCCACAGCACACCCCTTCAAAACCCTCAGATTGTTTTTCAGAGTCCATAGTCTCTCATGGTTCATCTCCCCTTCCAATTTTGATTTGAATTTCCCTGAAGGCGAATGATGATGAACACTTTTTCATGTGCCTCTTGGTTATTCGTATGTCTCCTTTGGAGAAGTGTCTGTTCATGTCTTCTGCCCAGTTTTTGACGTGATTATCTGTTTTTGTTTTGTTTTGTTTTTGTTTTTTAGTGTTGAGTTTGAGTTCTTTCTACATCTTGGATATTAGCCCTTTGTCTAATATCTGCAAATATCTTCTCCCATTTGTGCATTGTCTCTTTGTTTTGTTGACTGTTTCCTTTGCTGTGCAGAAGCTTTTGATCTTGATGAAGTCACAAAACATCATTTTTGCTTTTATCCTCTTTGCCTTTGGAGACACGTCTTGAAAGAATTAGCTTGGCCAATGTCAGAGTGGTTACTGCCTATGTTCTCCTCTTGGATTTGGATGATTCCTATCTTATATTGAGGTCTTTCATCCATCTTGAGTTTATATTTGTGTATGGTGTAAGTAAATGGTCGAATTCCATTCTTCTGTATATAGGTAATTTCCCCACCACCAATTATTGAAGAGACTGTCTTTTTTCCATTGGATATTTTTTCCTACTTTCTCAATTACTTGATCATAGAGTTGAGGGTTCATGTCTGGACTGTCTACTGTGTTCCATTGGTCTAAGTGTCTCCTTTTGTACAGTACCATACTTCTTTTTTTTTTTTTTTTAGTTTCTTTTCAGTGTACTAGAATTCACTCTTTATGTACCACACCCAGTGTTCCATGCATTATGTGCACTCCATAATACCCACTACCATGCTCACCCAATGTCCCACCCTTGCCCCTTCAAAACCCTCAGGATGCTGTCTTGGTGATCACTACTCTGTAATATAGTTTGAAATCAGGCAACGTGATGACCCCATCTTTGTTATCCTTTTTCAACATTTCCTTATTGATTCAGGATCTTTTCTGGTTCTGTGCAAATTTTAGGATTCTTTATTCCAGCACTTGATCAGGATGGCATTGAATGAATAGGTTGCTCTTGGCAACATAGAAATATTAGCAATACTTATTCTTCCAAACCATGAACATAAAATGTTTTTTCCATCTTTTTGAGTCTTTTTCCATTTATTTCATAAGTGTTCTGTAGTTCCTGGAGTATAGATCCTTTACCTCTTTGGATAGGTGTATTCCAAGATATCTTATTATTTTCGTGCTATTGTAAATGGAGTCAATTCTCTATTTTCTCTTTCCACAGGTTCACTGTTAGTGTATACAAAAGCAACTGATTTCTGTGCATAGGCTTTGGGTCCTGCCATGTTACTGAATTCCTGTATGAGTTCTAGTTGTTGGAGGGTGGAGTTTTTTGGGTTTTCCACTTAAAGTGCCATGTCATCTGTGAAGAAAGAGAGTTTGACTCCTTCTTTGCCCATTTGAATACCTTTTATTTCTTTTTGTTTTCTGATTGCTGTTGCTAGAACTTCTAGCACTATGCTAAACAATAGTGGCTAAAGGAGGCAACCTTGTCATGTTCCTGATCTTAAAGGAATGATATTTGCTGTGGGTTTTTCATAGATGGAATTTATGAAATTGAGGAATGTTCCCTCTATCCCACACTCTGAAGAGTTTTAATCAGGAAAATATGCAGTATTTTACTGAATGCTATTTCTGCATCAATTGAGAAGACCATGCTGTTCTTCTCTCTTCTCTTATTAATTTGTTCTATCACACTGACTGGTTTGCAAATGTTGAAAGGACCTGTCATCCCAGGGAAAATCCCACTTGGTCATGATGGATAATCATTTTAATGTACTAATATGCAATTATTTAGGATCTACATGACAATTTGGGCACCCATATTTATCAGGGATATTGGTCTGAAATTTTCCTAATTGATGGGGTCTTTGCCTAGTTTGGGGTCAAGGTAATCCTGGCCTCATAGAGTAAGTATGGAAGTTGTCCATCTGTTTCTACTTTTTGAAAAAGGTTCAGGAGAATAGGTATTATTTCTTCTTTGAGTATTTGGTAGAATTCCACACAGAGTCCAGCACGTGCTGGACTCCTGTTCTTGGGAGGTTTGTGATCATTGCTCCAATCTCGTTACTGGTTATTGGTCTATTCAGGTTGTCAATACCTTCCTGTTTCAGTCTTGGAAGTGTATAGGTTTCCAGGAATGCATCCATTTCTTCTAGGTTGCTTAACATATTGACATATAGCAGTTGATAATAATTTCTGATGATTGTTTCTATTTCCTTGGTGTTAGTCATGATATCTCCACTTTCATTCGTAATTTAATAATTTACTAATTTAACTTACATAACTTAATACTTTAATAATTTAATAATTTCAATCCTTTCTTTTTACTTTTGGACAATTCTAGCCTGTGGCTTATTTATCTTACTAATTCTTTCAAAGAACCAGCTTCTAGTTTCGTTGATGTGATCTACTGTATTTCTGCTTTCTATTTCACTGATCTCTGCTCTGATCTTAATTGTTACCCTTCTAATGAATAGGTTAGGCTTAATTAGCTTTGTTTCTCTTCTTCCTGGGCTGCTTCCCCAGCTGCAGCAAGAGGGCGCACTCCTCCAGCTGCCAGTCAGCCTGGGAAGGAGGTTGCTCCATGAGGAAGGCAAGACCATTTCCTCTGCACTCTCTCCCAGCTTGCCAGCTACCTCGCAGTCCACTTTCAGGATACTTCCTATTCTCTCAAATGTTTGAATAATTACTCTCACACCTGATAAACACCTTTTTTCAGGAGACAGGATGGCGGGGAAATAGGAGATGCTGTTCCAACCGGTCCCCTAAAGTGAGCTGATTATCTACCAAAGAACTCTGATCACCCATGTAATCAGCCTGAGATTAGAATTATACACTTCTGGATCTCTATGGGGGCAGAAGAGGCCAGTGGACAGGTAAAGTGGAGGGGGAACATCGGATTGATATTGGAAGATAAATAAGAGGGAGAGGGAGACACCAGAAGTGACCCATTGGAAAGTAATGCCCCAATATGAGAGTGCCCTGTGATTGGGAACCAGCATTAACTTGGAGTCTGGTTGAAAGCACTCAAAAAGAGCAAAAGATCTTAAGGGGAATTTGGTTGAATCAGGTGGTTATGGACAGGGGTTTAGGACAATGAACCCAGGACCACTACCCCTGGTGCTGAGCCAGAGAGAGTGCAGCAGAGAACCAGGCCTTGGTCCCTGAACTGCCAACATGCATGAGAGCATCTGGATCGTGGCTCACGTGAGAGAGTCTTGTGTGGATGCCAGCTGGAGCTCTCTAGAACCACCACTTTCTGTACTCTGCATGCACACTCTGCGAATGGGGTCTGAGTCATGCTCCACACCCTTCCCTGAGAGAGATCCTAGCCAGTGCTCTCTAGGACCAGGAGAGTCTGAACACTCCCAGCCTGGGAGAGCATGTAAATCTCAGTGTGCTATCTCTACTTGGGACCTCTCTGGAGGTCTGGACCTGCACAGCCATGGCAGAGGCAGCCACAGGAAGCCAGCTCTCTGGACTAGTATTTCTCATGGCTTTGGGTAAAAGCGGGTGTTCTTCTGACCACTGAGACCCTGGCTGGGGATGTGTTCTTCCATTAGGAGGGGGGTAATTTATGTGCTCTGGAACACCCAGAGAGGAACAGACTGAGGCTTCTCTCTGAGGCAGAGGTCCTGGTGCAGTTTGTTTTCCTCTAGACCTCCAAAGAAATGCCAAAATCCACAAAGGGAGAAAAAAAAATAAACTCCAGAGACCTAAAGCCAGAAAAGCCAGTTTCCTCAGAGCCCAACCTTGAGAGGGGACAGAAGGACTCAGCTATAGCAAGACTTCCTGAAAGGACACACAGCAGGCCCCTCCCACAGAAAGCCAGCCAAGAAAAACACAAGAGAACAACCACCACTACTTCCTAGATACAACTTTAATTTTTTTTAATTTCTTTTGAGCGTAACAGTATTCATCATTTTTGCACCACACCCAGTGCTCCATGCAATCCATGCCCTCTCTAATACACACCACCTGGTTCCCCCAACTTCCCGCCCCCCACCCCTTCAAAACCCTCAGATTGATTTTCAGAGTCCATAGTCTCTCATGGTTCACCTCCCCTTCCAATTTCCCCCAACTCCCTTCTCCTCTCTATCTCCCCATGTCCTCCATGCTATTTGTTATGCTCCACAAATAAGTGAAACCATATGATAATTGACTCTCTCTGCTTGACTTATTTCACTCAGCCAGTCCCGTCCATGTTGCTACAAAAGTTGGGTATTCATCCTTTCTGATGGAGGCATAATACTCTGTAGTGTATATGGACCACATCTTCCTTATCCATTCCTCTGTTAAGAACTCCTCAGGGGAGACAAGGGGCAGGGAAGTAGGAGGAGTTACCCTTTCAGCCTGTACCCTAAAGTGAGCTGATTACCTTTCAAAGTACTCCGATCACTCACAAAATTAGCCTGAGATTAGAATTATACACGTCTGGATCTCTACTGGAGCAGAAGATGCCAGTGGGCAGGTAAAGCGGAGTGGAAAAGTTGGACTGATATCAGAAGATAAACAAAAGGGGGAGAGGCCACCAGAAATGACCCTTTGGAAAGTAATATCCCAATGAGAGTGCCCTGCACCTGGGGACCAGCAATAACTCGGGAGTCTGGTAGAAAGCACTCAAATAGAGCAAAGGACCACGGGGTGGTGGGGAGATTGCGGGAATAGGGGTGTTAGGGTCAGGGCTTAAGTCCCCAGACCCAGGACAGCCACCCACGGCTCAGAGCCAGAGAGAGTGCAGCAGAGAAACCAGGTCATGGTCCCTGAACCACCAGCGTGCCTGAGAGTGTGTGGTGCCTGGCTCCCATGAGGGGCTGGGAGCCTAGCCAGCCAACAGAACCACAGCCTTTTTGCAGTCCCCAGGCAAGTGCCCTGCTGTTCCATCAGAGTCCGAGTCATGCCCCGCGCCCTCCCTGAGAGAGGTGCACAAAAATGCCAGCCAGGTGCTCTCAGACCAGAAAGACCAGGCACTCCCAGCCCGGGCCAGTGGAAAAATCTCAGTGTGTGATCGCTGCTCAGAACTTCTCTGGCACTCTGGGCTGCCCAGACAGCCACTGCTGCCCTGGTTTGGGGTATAAGCAAAAAATCCTGAGTCCCCAGGGACCGCGACTGGGAACCTGCTCTGCCAGCAGCCAAGGGGGGATTTATTTTGGCCCTGCAGCCAGACAGAGTCTTCTCTCTGAGAGGGAAGTCAGAGTGATGTTTGTTTTCCTCTAAACCTACAAAATCCATCAAAAGCGGTCAAGTGGAGAGAAAAACAAAAGTGAACAATTACAAAAACCTCCAGAGAACAAAAGCCTGAAAAAAAAACAGTTTCCTCAGAGCCCACCCCCTTGAGGGGGGCAGGAAGACTTAACTCCAAAAACATCATTGACTGAAGACCCACATGGCAGGACCCTCCCCAAGAAAACCAATCAGGAAAGGAAAAAAGAAAAAAGACGACAAGAGAACAACCACCACTACTTCATAGGACACTCTTTATTATTAATTCGATCCCACTATTCTGGCTCATTTTTTTATATAGTTAATTTTTATTATTATATAGATAAAGTTTTAACCTATTTACCTTCACAGTGAGATGTCCAGCACATCAAATTCCATAATAACCTTCTAACCTGAACTTTTTGAAGCATACACCTGTGTTTTCCTTTTGCATTTCTATTTTTTACATGTCTTTTTTTTTTTTCATTTTAGTTTAGGTTAGTCCAGTTTATTCCTTTTTTAAATTTTTTAATTAAATTAATTTTCAGAAAAACAGTATTCATTATTTTTTCACCAAACCCAGTGCTCCATGCAATCCATGCCCTCTATATTACCCACCACCTGGTTCCCCCAAGCTCCCACCCCCGCACTTCAAACCACTCAGATTGTTTTTCAGAGTCCATAGTCTCTCATGATTCACCTCCCCTTCCAATTTCCCCCAACTCCCTTCTCCTCTCTAACACCCCTTTTCCTCCATGATATTTGTTATGCTCCACCAATAAGTGAAATCATATGATACTTGACTCTCTCTGCTTGACTTATTGCACTCAGCATAATCTCTTCCAGTCCTGTCCATGTTGCTACAAAAGTTGGGTATTCATCCTTTCTGATGGAGGCATAATACTCCAAAGTGTATATGGACCACATCTTCCTTATCCATTCGTCCGTTGAAGGTGATCTTGGTTCTTTCCAGTTTGGCAATCGTGGCCATTGCTGCTATAAACAATGGGGTACAGATGGCCCTTCTATTCACGACATCTGTATCTTTGGGGTAAATACCAAAAATTTGTATGGAATCAGAAGAGACCCTGAATCGCTAAGGAAATGTTGAAAAACAAAAATAAAATGGGGGGGCATCGCGTTACCTGATTTCAAGCTTTATTACAAAGCTGTGATCACCAAGATAGCATGTTACTGGCATAAAAACAGACACATAGACCAGTGGAACAGAGTAGAGAGCCCAGATATGGACCCTCAACTCTATGGTCAATTAATCTTCGACAAAACAGGAAAAAATATACAGTGGAAAAAAGACAGTCTCTTCAATCAATGGTGCTGGGAAAACTGGGCAGCTATAACTAGAAGAATGAAACTCGACCATTCTCTTACACCATCCACAAAGATAAACTCAAAGTGGATAAAAGGCCTCAACGTGAGACAGGAATCCATCAGACTCCTAGAGGAAAACAAAGGCAGTAATCTCTTCGAGATCAGCCACAGCAACTTCTCTCAAGATATGTCTCCAAAGGCAAAGGAAACAAAAGTGAAAATAAACTTTTGGGACTTCATCAAAATCAAAAGCTTCTGCACAGCAAGGGAAACAGTCAAAAAAAAAAAAAAAAAACAAAACAAAGAGGCAACCCACGGAATGGGAAAAGATATTTGCAAATGACAGTACAGACAAAAGGTTGATATCCAGGATCTATAATGAACTCCTCAAACTCACCACACACGAAACAGGCAAACATATCAAAAAATGTGCAGAAGATATGAACAGACACTTCTCCAATCAAGACATACAAATTGCTATCAGACATATGAAAAAATGTTCATCATCACTAGCCCTCAGGGAGATTCAAATTAAAACCACATTGATATATCACCACACACCAGTTAGAATGGCCAAAATTAACAAAACACGAAACAACATGTGTTGGAGGGGATGTGGAGAAAGGGGAACCCTCTTCCACTGTTGGTGGGAATGCAAGTTGGTGCAGCCTCTTTGGAGAACAGTGTGCAGATTCTTTAAGAAATTAAAATAGAACTTCCCTATGACCCTGAAATTGCACTCCTTTTTTTAATTTTTATTTTCTAATATTCATATAGAGTTAAACTTCAAGGTAATCCCCTTTCTCCGATCAATGCCACCCCTATAGGTAAACCAATTCCTAATCCCCACTTATCTTAGGAAAGTTGAGTCCTTTAACAAAGATATCAAGATACATCCAGGAAGAATCAAAACAACATTGCTCACCCACACTAAGAATTTACAACCACTCTCCCCTCTTTTTCTTCCACCAGTATTTCTGTGGTTTTGTGTTTGTCCTGATAGTATATAAATCTTACTCTCGGGGTTCTTTATCATGAGGTTCTACCTTTATTTGCATATATATATATGCAAATTATATATATATTATTTTTTTCTCTTGTCATATACATTTATCAGTCTTTTTGTTTGTCTGTGTATGTTTGTATACTTCATAAATCTTACCTAGGGCCCATTTTGGCTGAACCTTCTCTTTTATCTCACCTTTCATTCCTGTCTCTCACCCTCTCACTTTTTTTCTTTTCCTTTTCTTTTTCCTCTCATTTGGCTGGGGAACCCTGATTGCTCAGAAGCATTCCAGGGTGCACCTTGACTGTACCACAGTCGATACATCCAGCTACACCCGTTCAGCCATCTCTCACCAAAATGACTAGGAGGAGGAATGCCCAACAGAAGAAAAATACAGAGGATGGACGTCCTGCAACAGAGCTAATGGCTATCAACATAGACAATATGTTGGAAAGAGAATTCAGGCTAACAATTATCCAAGCAATAGCTAGGTTGGAGAAAGCTATGGGTGACCCTCCAGAATTGATTAGGGCTGAACTAAAGACGACCAGAGATCATGTTTTCAATATTAGGGAAGAGATGAAAGCTACCAGGTATGAGCTTCACAATTCTCTCAATGAGTTCCAATCTAATCTAAATTCTCTCAATGCTAGAATAACCGAGACAGAAGATAGAATTAGTGATCTGGAAGACAAACAGAGAGAGAGAAAGGATCAGGAGGAAGCATGGAAAAAATCGCTTAGAAGCCATGAAAACAGAATCAGGGAAATAAATGATGCCATGAAATATTCCAACATCAGAATTATTGGAATCCCAGAAGGGGTGGAGAAAGAAAGAAGTCTAGAAAATAGAGTGGAACAAGTTCTTCATGAAAATTTTTCCAAATCTTGTGAATGGAACCAGCGTTCATGTACTAGAGACCAAAAGGTTTCCCCCCAAGATTACAGATTCTTGAAAGTCCTCGAGACACCTAATAGTAAGAATTAAGAATTATAATTGTAGGCAGAACCTCTTGAAAGCAGCTAGGACAAAGAAGCTCCTTACGTAGAGAGGAAAGCCCATCAGAATAATGTCAGACCTGTCCACAGAGACCTGGCAAGCCAGAAAGGGCTGGCAAGATATATTCAGGGCACTGAATGAGAAGAACATGCAGCCAAGAATACTTTATCCAGCAAGACGGACATTCAAAATGGATGGAGAGATAAAGAGTTTCCAAGACCGGCAAGGCTTAAAAGACTAGGCAACCACCAAGCCGACACTGCAGGAAATATTAAGGGGGCTTCTTTAAAGGAGGAAAAACCCAAGAATAGCATTGAACAGAAATATAGAGACAATCTACAGAAAGAAAGACATCAAAGGTAACTCAATGTCAATAAAAACATAACTATCAATAATCAATCTCAATGTGAATGGCCTAAATGCGCCCATAAAATGGCATAGGGTTGCAGACTGGATAAAACGACAGGACCCATCCATATGTTGTCTACAAGAGACGCATTTTGAACCTAAAGATACACCCAGACTGAAAGTGAAGGGATGGAGAAGCATCTTTCATGCCAATGAGCCTCAAAAGAAGGCCAGGTAGCTATTCTCATATCAGATAAATTAGATTTTAAACTAAAGACTGCAGTCAGAGATACAGAATGACACTACATCATTCTTAAAGGGACTATCCACCAAGATGATCTAACAATTGTAAATATCTATGCCCCCAATATGGGAGCATTCAATTACATAAGAAAACTGTTAATCACGATAAAGAGTCATATGTATATGAATACACTAATTGTTGGAGATCTTAAGACGTCTCTCTCAGAAATAGACAGATCATCAAAGCAGAAAATCAATAAAGAAACAAGAGCATTGAATGACACATTGGACCAGATGGACCTCATAGATATATACAGAACATTCCACCCTACAACAACAGAATACTCATTCTTCTCAAGTGCACATGGAACTTTCTCCAGAATAGACCACATACTGGGTCACAAATCAGGACTCAACCGATACCAAAAGACTGAGATTATTCCCTGCACATTCTCAGATCACAATGCTTTGAAACTGGAGCTCAATCACAAGGAAAAGTTCCAAAGGAACTCAAACACCTGGAAGCTAAAGACCACCTTGCTTAAGAATGCTTGGATCAGAGCGGGGCGGTGGGGGGAGGGGGCAAGATGGCGGGGAAGGAGGAGGAGGAGCCTTTTCAACTTGTACCCCAAAGTGAGCTGATTACCTACCAAAGTACTCCAATCACCCATGAAATCAGCCTGAGATCAGAATTATACACGTCTGATCTCTACAGGGGGAGAAGACTCCAGTGGGCAGGTAAAGTGGAGTGGGAATGGAGGACTGATATCGGAAGATAAACAAAAGGGGGAGGGAGCCACCAGAGGCGACCGGTTGGAAAGAAATACCCCAATACGAGAGTGCCCTGCATCTGAGGACCAGCATTAACTTGCAAAAGATCTCAGGGTTGGGGGGAATTTGGGGAATCCTGATGGCTGGGGACAGGGGCTTAAGTACCCGGTCCCAGGACAGCCTCCCCTGGCACTGAGGCAGAGAGAGTGCAGCAGAGAAACCAGCTCTTGGTCCCTAAGCCCCTAAGCCGACAGGGCGCCCAAGAACGCCTGGGGTCCGTTTCCTGGAACTCCGGAGCCCTGCTATAGAGCCTGAGATACTCCCCTGAGAGAGGTATGAAGGCCCAGCTGGTGCCCTTTGATATGAGCTATTGTTTCAGAGCCTCTCCCCCCAGAGAGGTACGCCAAGGCCCAGCCCAGTGCTCTCGGTCCTGCACCCCATTCTCAGAGCCTGAGACCCGTGCATGAGCCTCAGCCTCACCTGAAATTGGTGCATGCAAGCCGGGAGCTCTTAGACCCAGAAAGACCAGGCACTCCCAGCCCAGGCCAGCAGGAAAATCTCAGTGTGCAATCGCTGCCTGGAACCTCTCTGACAGTCTGGAGCTGCCCAGACAGCCGCCTCTGCCTTGGCTTTGGTACAAGCAAAAGATCCTGCATCCCCAGGGACCACGACTTGGAACATGCTCTGCCAGCAGCCAAGGAGGAATTTATTTAGGCTTTGCACCCAGAATGAGGCTTCTCTCTGAGAGGGAGATCAGGGTGCAGTTTGTTTTCCTCTAAAACTACAAAAACCATCAAAAGCGGTCAAAGTGAGAAAAAAAAGTGAACAAACATAAAAACCGCCAGAGAACAAAAGCCTGAAAAAAAACTAGTTTCCTCAGAGCCCACCCCCTTGAGGGGGGCTGGAGGACTTAAGTCAGGGAACATCATTGACTGAAAACCCAAGTGGCAGGCCCCATCCCCATAAAACAACCAAGAAAGAAAAAAAGAGGGGAAAAAAGGACTACAAGAGAACAACCACTACTTCATAGGAAAACATTTATTTTTCATTCATTTCCACTACTCTGGTTCATATTTTTTATAGGTAATTTTTTTAACCTAATAACCATCACAGCAAGCTGTCCAGTACATCAAATTTCATAATAACCTTCTAACCTGAACTTTTTGATACATACACCTATGTTTTTCTTTTGCATTTCTATTTCTTGAATTCCTTCTATTTTTTATAATTTTAGTTTAGTTTAGTCTAGTTTATTCCTTTTTAATTTTATCTTCTAATATTCATATAGAGTTAAACTTCAAAGTAATGCCTTTCCCCAATCAATACTACCCCTATAGGTGAACTAATTTTTTTTAATTTTTTATTTTTTATAAACATATATTTTTATCCCCAGGGGTACAGATCTGTGAATCGCCAGGTTTACACACTTCACAGCACTCACCAAAGCACATACCCTCCCCTATGTCCATAACGCCACCCGCCTTCTCCCAAACCCCCTCCCCCCAGCAACCCTTAGTTTGTTTTGTGAGATTAAGAGTCACATATGGTTTGTCTCCCTCCCAATCCCATCTTGTTTCATTTATTCTTCTCCTACCCACTTAAGCCCCCATGTTGCATCACCACTTCCTCATATCTGGGAGATCATATGATAGTAGTCTTTCTCTGCTTGACTTATTTCGCTAAGCATGATACGCTCTAGTTGCATCCATGTTGTCACAAATGGCAAGATTTCATTTCTTTGGATGGCTGCATAGTATTCCATTGTGTATATATACCCCATCTTCTTGATCCATTCATCTGTTGATGGACATTTAGGTTCTTTCCATAGTTTGGCTATTGTGGACATTGCTGCTATAAACATTCGGGTGCACGTGCCCCTTTGGATCACTACGTTTGTATCTTTAGGGTAAATACTAAGTAGTGCAATTGCTGGGTCATAGGGCAGTTCTATTTTCAACATTTTGAGAGACCTCCATGCTGTTTTCCAGAGTGGCTGCACCAGCTTGAATTCCCACCAACAGTGTAGGAGGGTTCCCCTTTCTCCACATCCTCACCAGCATCTGTCATTTCCTGACTTGTTGATTTTAGCCATTCTGACTGGTGTGAGGTGATATCTCATTGTGGTTTTGATTTGTATTTCCCTGATGCCGAGTGATATGGAGCACTTTTTCATGTGTCTGTTCGCCATCTGGATGTCTTCTTTGCAGAAATGTCTGTTCATGTCCTCTGCCCATTTCTTGATTGGATTATTTGTTCTTTGGGTGTTGAGTTTGCTAAGTTCTTTATAGATTTTAGACACTAGTCCTTTATTTGATATGTTGTTTGCAAATATCTTCTCCCATTCTGTCAGTTGTCTTTTGATTTTATTAACTGTTTCCTTTGCTGTGCAAAAGCTTTTGATCTTGATGAAATCCCAATAGTTCATTTTTGCCCTTGCTTCCCTTGCCTTTGGCGATGTTCCTAGGAATATGTTGCTGTGGCTGAGGTCGAAGAGGTTGCTGCCTGTGTTCTCCTCAAGGATTTTGATGGATTCCTTTCGCACATTGAGGTCCTTCATCCATTTTGAGTCTATTTTCATGTGTGGTGTAAGGAAATGGTCCAATTTCACTTTTCTGCATGTGGCTGTCCAATTATCCCAACACCATTTGTTGAAGAGGCTGTCTTTTTTCCATTGGACAATCTTTCCTGCTTTGTCGAAGGTTAGTTGACTGTAGAGTTGAGGGTCTATTTCTGGGCTCTCTATTCTGTTCCATTGATCTATGTGTCTGTTTTTGTGCCAGTACCATGCTGTCTTGATGATGACAGCTTTGTATTAGAGCTTGAAGTCCGGAATTGTGATGCCACCAATGTTGGCTTTCTTTTTCAATATCCCTTTGGCTATTCGAGGTCTTTTCTGGTTCCATATAAATTTTAGAATTATTTGTTCCATTTCTTTGAAAAAGATGGATGGTACTTTGACAGGAATTGCATTAAATGTGTAGATTGCTTTAGGCAGCATAGACATTTTCACAATATTTATTCTTCCAATCCAGGAGCATGGAACATTTTTCCATTTCTTTGTGTCCTCCTCAATTTCTTTCATGAGTACTTTATAGTGTTCTGAGTATAGATTCTTGGCCTCTTTGGTTAGGTTTATTCCTAGGTATCTTATTGTTTTGGGTGCAATTGTCAATGGGATTGACTCCTTAATTTCTCTTTCTTTTGTCTTGCTCTTGGTGTAGAGAAATGCAACTGATTTCTGTGCATTGATTTTATATCCTGACACTTTACTGAATTCATGTATAAGTTCTAGCAGTTTTGGAGTGGAGTCTTTTGGGTTTTTCACATATAGTATCATATCATCTGCAAAGAGTGATAGTTTGAATTCTTCTTTGCTGATTTGGATGCCTTTAATTTCCTTTTGTTGTCTGATTGCTGAGGCTAGGACTTCTAGTACTATGTTGAATAGCAGTGGTAATAATGGACATCCCTGCCATGTTCCTGACCTTAGTGGAAAAGCTTTCAGTTTTTCTCCATTGAGAATAATATTTGCAGTGGGATTTTCATAGATGGCTTTGAGGATATTGAGGTATGTGCCCTCTATCCCTAAACTTTGAAGAGTTTTGATTAGGAAGGGATGCTGTACTTTGTCAAATGCTTTTTAAGCATCTATTGAGAGTATTATATGGTTCTTGTTCTTTCTTTTATTGATGTGTTGTATCACATTGACTGATTTGCGGATGTTGAACCAACCTTGCAGCCCTGGAATAAATCCCACTTGGTCGTGGTGAATAATCCTTTTAATATACTGTTGAATCCTACTGGCTAGTATTTTGGTGAGAATTTTCGCATCTGTGTTCATCAAGGATATTGGTCTATAGCTCTCTTTTTTGATGGGACCCTTGTCTGGTTTTGGGATCATGTGATGCTGGCCTCATAAAATGAGTTTGGAAGTTTTCCTTCCATTTCTATTTTTTGGTACAGTTTCAGGAGAATAGGAATTAGTTCTTCTTTAAGTGTTTGGTAGAATTCCCCCAGGAAGCTGTCTGGCCCTGGGCTTTTGTTTGTTTTGGGGATTTGTAATGACTGTTTCCTTACTGGTTATGGGTCTGTTCAGGCTTTCTATTTCTTCCTGGTTCAGTTGTGGTAGCTTATATGTTTCTAGGAATGCATCCATTTTTTCCAGATTGTCAAATTTGTTGGCGTAGAGTTGCTCATAGTATGTTCTTATAATAGTTTGTATTTCTTTGGTGTTAGTTGTGATCTCTCTTCCTTCATTCATGATTTTATTTTGGGGTCCTTTCTCTTTTCTTTTTGATAAGTCAGGCCAGGGGTTTATCAATTTTATTAATTCTTCAAAGAACCAGCTCCTCGTTTTGTTGATTTTCTCTGTTGTTTTTTTGGTTTCTATTTCATTGATTTCTGCTCTGATCTTTATGATTTCTCTTCTCCTGCTCGGCTTAGGGGTACTTTCTTGTTCTTTCTCCAGCTCCTTTAGGTGTAGGGTTAGGTGGTGTACCTGATACCTTTCTTGTTTCTTGAGAAAGGCTTGTACCGCTATATATTTTCCTCTCAGGACTGCCTTTGTTTTGTCCCACAGATTTTGAACCATTGTATTTTCATTATCATTTGTTTCCATGATTTTTTTTCAATTCTTCTTTAATTTCCTAGTTGACCTATTCATTCTTTAGAAGGATGCTGTTTAGTCTCCATGTATTTGGGTTCTTTCCAAACTTCCTTTTGTGGTTGAGTTCTAGCTTCAGAGCATTGTGGTCTGAAAATATGCAGGGAATGATCCCAATCTTTAGATACCGGTTGAGTCCTGATTTAGGACCAAGGATGTGATCTATTCTGGAGAATGTTCCATGTGCACTAGAGAAGAATGTGTATTCTGTTGCTTTGAGATGAAATGTTCTGACTATATCTGTGATGTCATTCTGGTCAAGTGTGTCGTTTAAGGCCTTTATTTCCTTGTTGATCTTTGGCTTGGATGATCTGTCCATTTCCGTGAGGGGAGTGTTAAAGTCCCCTACTATTATTGTATTATTGTTGATGTGTTTCTTTGATTTTGTTATTAACTGGTTTATATAGTTGGCTGTGCCCACGTTAGGGGCATAGATATTTAAACTTGTTAGATCTTCTTGTTGGACAGACCCTTTGACCATGATATAGTGTTCTTCCTCATCTCTTATTATAGTCTTTGGCTTAAAATCTAATTGATCTGATATAAGGATTGCCACGGCTGCTTTCTTCTGATGTCCATTAGCATGGTAAATTCTTTTCCACCCCCTCACTTTAAATCTGGAGGTGTCTTCGGTCTTAAAATGGGTTTCTTGAAGGCAAAATATAAATCGTTTTTTTTTTTATCCATTCTGATACCCTGTGTCTTTTGATTGGGACATTCAGCCCATTAACTTTCAGGGTAACTATTGAGAGATATGAATTTAGTGCCATTGTATTGCCTGTAAGGTGACTGTTACTGTATTGTCTCTGTTCCTTACTGATCTACCACTTGTAGGCTCTCTCTTTGCTTAGAGGACCCCTTTCAATATTTCCTGTAGAGCTGGCTTGGTGATTGCAAATTCTTTCAGTTTTTATTTGTCCTGGAAGCTTTTAATCTCTCCTTCTATTTTCAATGTTAGCCTCGCTGGATATAGTATTCTTGGCTGCATGTTTTTCTCGTTTAGTGCTCTGAAAATATCATGCCAGCTCTTTCTGGCCTGCCAGGTCTCTGTGTATAAGTCTGCTGCCAATCTAATATTTTTACCATTTTATGTTACAAACTTCTTGTCTCGGGATGCCTTCAGGATTTTCTCTTTGTCACTAAGGCTTGTAAATTTTACTATTAGGTGACGGGGTGTGGGCCTATTCTTATTGATTTTGAGGGGCATTCTCTGAACCTCCTGAATTTTGATGCTCGTTCCCTTTGCCATATTGGGGAAATTCTCCCCAATAATTCTCTCCAGTATACCTTCTGCTCCCCTCTCTCTTTCTTCTTCTTCTGGAATCCTAATTATTCTAATGTTGTTTTGTCTTATGGTGTCACTTGTCTCTCGAATTCTCCCCTCATGGTCCAGTAGCTGTTTGTCCCTCTTTTGCTCAGCTTCTTTATTCTCTGTCATTTGGTCTTCTATATCACTAATTCTTTCTTCTGCCTCATTTATCCTAGTACTGAGAGCCTCCATTTTTGATTGCACATCATTAATAGCTTTTTTTATTTCAACTTTGTTAGATTTTAGTTCTTTTATGTCTCCAAAAAGGGCTTTTATATCTCCTGAGAGGGTTTCTCTAATATCTTCCATGCCTTTTTCGAGTCTGGCTAGAACCTTGAGAATTGTCATTCTGAACTCTAGATCTGACATATTACCAATGTCTGTATTGATTAGATCCCTAGCCTTCTGTACTGCCTCTTGTTCTTTTTTTTTTTTTTTTTTTTTTTGTGGTGAATTTTTCAGCCTTGCATTTTGTCCAGATAAGAGTATATGAAGGAGCAAGTAAAATACGAAAAGGGTGGCAACAACCCAGGAAAATATTCTTTAACCAAATCAGAAGCGATCCCAAATCGTGAGGGGGGAGAAAGGGGATAAAAAGAGGTTCAAAAAGAAAGCAAGAAAAAAAAATACAAGAAAAGAATTTAAAAAAAAGAAAATGAATAAAGAAAAATATAAAAAAGAAAATATATATATATTAGATAAACTAGTTAAAAACGTTAAAAAAGAAAAGGGTAAAAGTTAAATAAAAATTTTAGCATAAGAAGAGAAAAAAATGAAAAAGAAAAAAATTAAATTAACTGCAAGACTAAAAAAAATGACAGGGAGAAAGCCATGAGTTCCATGCTTTGCTTTCTCCTCCTCTGGAATTCTGCTGCTCTCCTTGGTATTGAAACCGCACTCCTAGGTAGGTGAATTTGGTCTTGGCTGGATTTCTTGTTGATCTTCTGGGGGAAGGGCCTGGTGTAGTGATTCTCAAGTGTCTTTGTCCCAGGCGGAATTGCACCACCCTTACCAGGGGCTGGGCTAAGTAATCCGCTCGGGTTTGCTTTCAGGAGCTTTTGTTCCCTGAGCGCTTTCCGCTTTCTGTAAAGTTCCAGAGGATGGGAATACAAATGGCGGCCTCCTGGTCTCTGGCCCGGAGAAGCCGAGAGCCTGGGGCCCCACTACTCAGTGCACCCTCAGAGACAGCGCCCAGTTACTCCCGTCTGCCTGACATCTGGCCCCGCTCTGAGCTCACCGAGCCTGCGACCGGTTAAAGGTAACCCCGAGCTGTGATCTTACTGTCAGCTCTGTCTCTGTAGCTGGTAATCCCATTCCAATACCCGCAAGCTCTGCAACACTCAGACACCCCCGATTCTTCTGTGACCCTGCGGGACCTGAGGCCACGCTGACCACAGGTGGGCTTCGCCCAGGTTTAGCCTCTGGAGCAATGTCCCTCAGCAGAATAGACTTTTAAAAGTCCTGATTTTGCGCTCCGTTGCTCCGCCGCTTGCCGGGAGCCGGCCTCCCCCCCCAGGGTCTATTGTCCCGTCGCTTTGGATTCACTTCTCTGCCGGTCCTACCTTTCAGAAAGTGGTTGTTTTTCTGTTTCCAGAATCACTGTTCTTCCTCTCTTCGAACTGCTGATGGATTTGCAGGTGTTTGCAATCTTTAGATAAGTTATCTAGCTGATCTCCTGCTAGCTGATGTAGTCTCAGCCTGTTCCTTCTCCACCATCTTGACTCCTGCCTCAGTAAACTAATTTCTAATCCCCCTTGATCTTAGGAAAGTTGAGTCCTTTGACAAAGATATGAAGATACAATTGGCAATGAAGAAGTCAAACTCTCTCTCTTCGCAGATGGCATGATTCTTTATATGGAAAACCCAAAAGAACCCACCCACAAACTACTAGAACTCATACAGCAATTCAGCAACGTGGCAGGATACAAAGTCAATGTGCAGAAATCAGTGGCTTTCTTATACACTAACAATGAAAATACAGAAAGGGAAACTAAAGAATTGATTCCATTTACTATAGCACCAAGAACCATAAGATACTTGGGAATAAACCTAACCAAAGAGGTAAAGGGTCTGTACTTGAGGAATTAAAGAACACTCATGAAAGAAATTTAAGAAGACACAAAATGATGGAAGACCATTCCATGCTCTTAGGTCAGAAGAATAAACATTGTTAAAATGTCTATACTGCCTAGAGCAATCTATACTTTTAATGCCATTCCAATCAAAATTCCATCGGTATTCTTCAAAGAGCTGGAGCAAATAATCCAAAAATTGTATGGAATCAGAAGAGACCCCGAATCACTAAGGAAATGTTGAAAAACAAAAATAAAACAGGGGGCATTGCGTTACCTGATTTCAAGCTTGATTAAAAAGCTGTGATCACCAAGACAGCATGTTACTGATATAAAAACAGACACATAGACCAGTAGAACAGAGAAGAGAGCCCAGACATGGACCCTCAACTCTATGGTCAATTAATCTTTGACAAAACAGGAAAAAAATAGACAGTGGAAAAAAGACAGTCTCTTCAATAAATGGTGCTGGGAAAACTGGACAGCTATAACTAGAAGAATGAAACTCAACCATTCTCTTACACCATCCACAAAGATAAACTCAAAATGAATAAAAGACCTCCATGTGAGACAGGAATCCATCAGAATCCTAGAGGAAAACATAGGCAGTAATCTCTTCGGTATCAGCCACAGCAACTTCTTTCAAGATATGTCTCCAAGGGCAGAGGAAACTAAAGCGAAAATAAACTTTTGGGACTTTATCAAAATCAGAAGCTTCTGCACAGCAAAGGGAACAGTCAAAAAAACAAAGAGGCAACCTATGGAATGGGAGAAGTTATTTGCAAATGACAGTACAGACAAAAGATTGATATCCAGGATCTATAATGAACTCCTCAAACTCAACACACACGAAACAGGCAAACATATCAAAAAATGGGCAGAAGATATGAACAAACACTTCTCCAATGAAGACATACAAATTGCTATAAGACACATGAAAAAATGTTCATCATCACTAGACCTCAGGGAGATTCAAATTAAAACCACATTGGGATATCACCTCACACCAGTTAGAATGGCCAAAATTAACAAAACAGGAAACAACATGTGTTGGAGAGGATGTGGAGAAAGGGGAGCCCTCTTCCACTGTTGGTGGGAATGCAAGTTGGTGCAGCCTCTTTGGAGAACAGTGTGGAGATTCCTCAAGAAACTAAAAATAGAGCTTCCCTATGACCCTGCCATTGCACTCCTGGGTATTTACCCCAAAGATACAGATGTCGTGAAAAGAAGGGCCATCTGTACCCCAATGTTTCTAGCAGCAATGGCCACGGTCACCAAACTATGGAAAGTACCAAGATGCCCTCAACGGACGACTGGATAAGGAAGATGTGGTCCATATACACTATGGAGTATTATGCCTCCATCAGAAAGGATGAATACCCAACTTTTATAGCAACATGGAAGGGACTGGAAGAGATTATGCTGAGTGAATTAAGTCAAGCAGAGAGAGTCAAGGATCATATGGTTTCACTTATTTCTGTAACATAACAAATATCCTGGAGGACAATGGGTGTTAGGAAGGAGAAGGGAGTTGGCATAAATTGGAATGGGAGGTGAATCACGAGAGACTATGGACTCTGAAAAACAATCTGAGGGTTTTGAAGTGGCAGGGGGGTGGGAGGTCAGGGTACCAGGTGGTGGGTATTATAGAGGGTACGGATTGCATGGAGCACTGGGTGTGGTGAAAAAATAATGAATACTGTTTTTCTGAAAATTTTATAAAAAGAATATATAACAATTAAAAACAAAAAAAATGTCATTTTCAAAAAAAAAACCATATGCACATGCCATGGAGGGTGGACATGGGATTAAGTCCATCTACCTGTGTTCCTTGGGCCCCTGAAGACTGATTTCTCGCAATGTCCCACCTCCCTGGTTCCCCAGGACTTTGTTGCTGATGATGACACATAGGAAGAAAATACTCTGACTTTCTTTCTGAGTTTCATTCCAAGTACTGAATCAAAGTTGTAACTAATTTGTCTCTATCTTGCAGCATGCTACAACAGAACATTTAACTAAAGGCTTTGATATCACCTGGGGACACCAAAGAGGTGAGAGACTGCAGAAGATCTGTGGGAAGTTAAAGCCAGACTGCCTCCAGTACCTTGATGTAAAATCAATTTTACTGCATTTCCAGATGCCAGGTAACCCCCATCATGGGTGGACATAGTGGCAGCATTCCTGAAGGTGACAGGCAGAACCAAAGGGACTGGGAGAAGGGAGAGATTCTTTTGAAAGTAACTTTGGGAGAAGAAGGTATGTCCCAACAGACCTTTTCCTTTCTCCCTGACCAGAATCTCTCATTGCCACAAAGACAGAGATCCCACATCAGACATAAGATTGTGTCCACAGGCTGATACCATTGCCACATAAAATTAGACTCACCAATTGCCCTAATGGACAGGGATTTGAATTATATGATGATTCTTTAATCAACTGTTACAAATGATACCCTGGGTTCTATTCCATGGTTGGCCCCTAGTATAATTATGGAAATCAAGCTTTTCCAAAAATGCCTTAAACTTATGACATAAACATATTACACATGTCCTTTTAGCATCTTTGCAGTACTTCCAAATTTTAGTTATGTTTTATCTATATTTCCATAATTGACAATGAGCTTTCAAAAACACCTATGTAAAGTAGAAGCTGAACAGAGTAGAGAAACTTGCATATGATGCAAAATTATTCCTCTGCATCTTCTTCAGGTTCATGGTTGTTGTGGAAAGCATATAAATAATACATTTTCGGAGCTCCTCAGCTACATATCTAGGGAGAGAAGCAAATTTATTGTAATATCAGAGACTGGAAACAATTTGACCCCCAAACAACTTCTTAAAAAAATAATATCCTGCTATGTCCATTCTTTGGACAGGTGCTAATCATTAAAACCAGTGATTCTTTTTTAAGATTTATATTATATTAATTGTTTCACACATTGTATCTTGGTAGTCTTTACTTTAAAAAGAAAGAAACATCTTTAAGAACTGAAATCTCGAGAGGAGTCAAGATGGCGGAGAAGTAGCAAGCTGAGACTGCTTCAGCTAGCCGGAGATCAGCTAGATAGCTTATCTAAAGATTGCAAACACCTGAAAATCCATCGGCAGACCGAAGAGAAGAAGAACAGCAATTCTGGAAACAGAAAAACAACCACTTTCTGAAAGGTAGGACCGGCGGAGAAGTGAATCCAAAGCGACGGGAAGATAGACCCCGGGGGGAGGGGCCGGCTCCCGGCAAGCGGCGGAGCAACCGCGCACAAAATCAGGACTTTTAAAAGTCTGTTCCGCTGAGGGACATCAGTCCAGAGGCTAAACCGGGGCGAAGCCCACGCGGAGTCAGCGTGGCCTCAGGTCCCGCAGGGTCACAGAAGGATCGGGGGTGTCTGAGTGTCGCAGAGCTTGCGGGTATTGGAACGGGAAAGCCGGCTACAGAAACAGAGCCGACAGTAAGCTCACAACTCGGTGTTACCTTGAACCGATCGCAGGCTCGGTGAGCTCGGAGCGCGGCCGGAGGTCAGGCAGACGGGAGTAACTGGGCGCTGTTCTCTGAGGGCGCACTGAGGAGTGGGGCCCTGGGCTCTCGGCTCCTCCGGGCCGGAGACCAGGAGGCCGCCATTTGTGTTCCCGTCCTCCGGAACTCTACGGAAAGCGCTCAGGGAACAAAAGCTCCTGAAAGCAAACCCGAGCGGATTACTCACCCCGGCCCCGGGTAAGGGCGGTGTAATTCCGCCTGGGGCAAAGACACTTGAGAATCACTACAACAGGCCCCTCCCCCAGAAGATCAACAAGAAATCCAGCCGAGACCAAGTTCACCTACCAAGGAGTGCGGTTTCAATACCAAGGAGAGCAGCAGAATTCCAGAGGAGGAGAAAGCCAAGCACGGAACTCATGGCTTTTTTCCTGTGATTTTTTTTTTGTCTTGCAGTTAATTTAATTTTTTCTTTTTCTTTTTTTTTTTCTTTTTTTCTTTTTCTTCTCGCCTTCGGGTAAAATTTTTTTTTTTTAACTGTTACCTTTTTCTTTTTTAACGATTTTTTACTAGTTTATCTAATATATATATTTTTTCTTTTTTACATTTCTCTCGGGTGTTTTCTTTTTTTAAAAAATTTTTTTTTTCTTTCTTCCTTTTTGAACGTCTTTTTACCCCCTTTCTCCCCACTCACGATTTTGGATCTCTTCTAATTTAGTTAAAGCATATTTTCCTGGGGTTGTTGCCACCCTTTTAGTATTTTACTTGCCCCTTCATTTACTCTTATCTGGCCAAAATGACAAGACGTAAAAATTCAACGCAAAAAAAAGAACAAGAGGCAGTACCAAAGGCTAGGGACCTAATCAATACAGACATCGGTAATATGTCAGATCTAGAGTTCAGAATGACAATTCTCAAGGTTCTAGCCGGGCTCGAAAAAGGCATGGAAGATATTAGAGAAACCCTCTCGAGAGATATAAAAGCCCTTTCTGGAGAAATAAAAGAACTAAAATCTAACCAAGTTGAAATCAAAAAAGCTATTAATGAGGTGCAATCAAAAATGGAGGCTCTCACTGCTAGGATAAATGAGGCAGAAGAAAGAATTAGTGATATAGAAGACCAAATGACAGAGAATAAAGAAGCTGAGCAAAAGAGGGACAAACAGCTACTGGACCACGAGGGGAGAATTCGAGAATTAAGTGACACCATAAGACAAAACAACATTAGAATAATTGGGATTCCAGAAGAAGAAGAAAGAGAGAGGGGAGCAGAAGGTATACTGGAGAGAATTATTGGGGAGAATTTCCCCAATATGGCAAAGGGAACGAGCATCAAAATTCAGGAGGTTCAGAGAACGCCCCTCAAAATCAATAAGAATAGGCCCACACCCCGTCACCTAATAGTAAAATTTACAAGTCTCAGTGACAAAGAGAAAATCCTGAAAGCAGCCCGGGAAAAGAAGTCTGTAACATACAATGGTAAAAATATTAGATTGGCAGCTGACTTATCCACAGAGACCTGGCAGGCCAGAAAGAGCTGGCATGATATTTTTAGAGCACTAAATGAGAAAAACATGCAGCCCAGAATACTATATCCAGCTAGGCTATCATTGAAAATAGAAGGAGAGATTAAAAGCTTCCAGGACAAACAACAACTGAAAGAATTTGCAAATACCAAACCAGCTCTACAGGAAATCTTGAAAGGGGTCCTCTAAGCAAAGAGAGAGCCTACAAGTGGTAGATCAGAAAGGAACAGAGACCATATACAATAACAGTCACCTTACAGGCAATACAATGGCACTAAATTCATATCTCTCAATAGTTACCCTGAATGTGAATGGGCTAAATGCCCCTGTCAAAAGACACAGGGTATCAGAATGGATAAAAAAACAAAACCCATCTATATGTTGCCTCCAAGAAACTCATTTTAAGCCCGAAGACACCTCCAGATTTAAAGTGAGGGGGTGGAAAAGAATTTACCATGCTAATGGACATCAGAAGAAAGCAGGAGTGGCAATCCTTATATCAGATCAATTAGATTTTAAGCCAAAGACTATAATAAGAGATGAGGAAGGACACTATATCATACTCAAAGGGTCTGTCCAACAAGAAGATTTAACAATTTTAAATATCTATGCCCCCAACGTGGGAGCAGCCAACTATATAAACCAATTAATAACAAAATCAAAGAAACACATCAACAACAATACAATAATAGTAGGGGACTTTAACACTCCCCTCACTGAAATGGACAGGTCATCCAAGCAAAAGATGAGCAAGGAAATAAAGGCCTTAAACGACACACTGGACCAGATGGACATCACAGATATATTCAGAACATTTCATCCCAAAGCAACAGAATACACATTCTTCTCTAGTGCACATGGAACATTCTCCAGAATAGATCACATCCTTGGTCCTAAATCAGGACTCAACCGGTATCAAAAGATTGGGATCATTCCCTGCATATTTTCAGACCACAATGCTCTAAAGCTAGAACTCAACCACAAAAGGAAGTTTGGAAAGAACCCAAATACATGGAGACTAAACAGTATCCTTCTAAAGAATGAATGGGTCAACCGGGAAATTAAAGAAGAATTGAAAAAAATCATGGAAACAAATGATAATGAAAATACAACGGTTCAAAATCTGTGGGACACAATAAAGGCAGTCCTGAGAGGAAAATATATAGCGGTACAAGCCTTTCTCAAGAAACAAGAAAGGTCTCAGGTACACAACCTAACCCTACACCTAAAGGAGCTGGAGAAAGAACAAGAAAGAAACCCTAAGCCCAGCAGGAGAAGAGAAATCATAAAGATCAGAGCAGAAATCAATGAAATAGAAACCAAAAAAACAATAGAAAAAATCAACGAAAGTAGGAGCTGGTTCTTTGAAAGAATTAATAAAATTGATAAACCCCTGGCCCGACTTATCAAAAAGAAAAGAGAAAGGACCCAAATAAATAAAATCATGAATGAAAGAGGAGAGATCACAACTAACACCAAAGAAATACAAACTATTATAAGAACATACTATGAGCAACTCTACGGCAATAAATTTGACAATCTGGAAGAAATGGATGCATTCCTAGAAACATATAAACTACCACAACTGAACCAGGAAGAAATAGAAAGCCTGAACAGACCCATAACCAGTAAGGAGATTGAAACAGTCATTAAAAATCTCCAAACAAACAAAAGCCCAGGGCCAGATGGCTTCCCGGGGGAATTCTACCAAACATTTAAAGAAGAACTAATTCCTATTCTCCTGAAACTTCCAAAAAATAGAAATGGAAGGAAAACTTCCAAACTCATTTTATGAGGCCAGCATCACCTTGATCCCAAAACCAGACAAGGATCCCACCAAAAAAGAGAGCTATAGACCGATATCCTTGATGAACACAGATGCAAAAATACTCAACAAAATACTAGCCAATAGGATTCAACAGTACATTAAAAAGATTATTCACCACGACCAAGTGGGATTTATTCCAGGGCTGCAAGGTTGGTTCAACATCCGCAAATCAGTCAATGTGATACAACACATCAATAAAAGAAAGAACAAGAACCATATGATACTTTCAATAGATGCTGAAAAAGCATTTGACAAAGTACAGCATCCCTTCCTGATCAAAACTCTTCAAAGTGTAGGGATAGAGGGCACATACCTCAATATCATCAAAGCCATCTATGAAAAACCCACCGCAAATATCATTCTCAATGGAGAAAAACTGAAAGCTTTTCCACTAAGGTCAGGAACACGGCAGGGATGTCCATTATCACCACTGCTATTCAACATAGTACTAGAGGTCCTAGCCTCAGCAATCAGACAACAAAAGGAAATTAAAGGCATCCAAATTGGCAAAGAAGAAGTCAAATTATCACTCTTCGCAGATGATATGATACTATATGTGGAAAACCCAAAAGACTCCACTCCAAAACTGCTAGAACTTATACAGGAATTCAGTAAAGTGTCAGGATATAAAATCAATGCACAGAAATCAGTTGCATTTCTCTACACCAACAGCAAGACAGAAGAAAGAGATATTAAGGAGTCAATCCCATTTACAATTGCATCCAAAACCATAAGATACCTAGGAATAAACCTAACCAAAGAGACACAGAATCTATACTCAGAAAACTATAAAGTACTCATGAAAGAAACTGAGGAAGACACAAAGAAATGGAAAAATGTTCCATGCTCCTGGATTGGAAGAATAAATATTGTGAAAATGTCTATGCTACCTAAAGCAATCTACACATTTAATGCAATTCCTATCAAAGTACCATCCATCTTTTTCAAAGAAATGGAACAAATAATGCTAAAATTTATATGGAACCAGAAAAGACCTCGAATAGCCAAAGGGATATTGAAAAAGAAAGCCAACGTTGGTGGCATCACAATTCCGGACTTCAAGCTCTATTACAAAGCTGTCATCATCAAGACAGCATGGTACTGGCACAAAAACAGACCCATAGATCAATGGAACAGAATAGAGAGCCCAGAAATAGACCCTCAAATCTATGGTCAACTCATCTTCGACAAAGCAGGAAAGAATGTCCAATGGAAAAAAGACAGCCTCTTCAATAAATGGTGCTGGGAAAATTGGACAGCCACATGCAGAAAAATGAAATTGGACCATTTCCTTACACCACACACAAAAATAGACTCAAAATGGATGAAGGACCTCAATGTGCGAAAGGAATCCATCAAAATCCTTGAGGAGAACACAGGCAGCAACCTCTTCGACCTCTGCCGCAGCAACATCTTCCTAGGAACAACGCAAAAGGCAAGGGAAGCAAGGGAAAAAATGAACTATTGGGATTTCATCAAGATCAAAAGCTTTTGCACAGCAAAGGAAACAGTTAACAAAATCAAAAGACAACTGACAGAATGGGAGAAGATATTTGCAAACGACATATCAGATAAAGGACTAGTGTCCAGAATCTATAAAGAACTTAGCAAACTCAACACCCAAAGAACAAATAATCCAATCAAGAAATGGGCAGAGGACATGAACAGACATTTCTGCAAAGAAGACATCCAGATGGCCAACAGACACATGAAAAAGTGCTCCATATCACTCGGCATCAGGGAAATACAAATCAAAACCACAATGAGATATCACCTCACACCAGTCAGAATGGCTAAAATCAACAAGTCAGGAAATGACAGATGCTGGCGAGGATGTGGAGAAAGGGGAACCCTCCTACACTGTTGGTGGGAATGCAAGCTGGTGCAGCCACTCTGGAAAACAGCATGGAGGTTCCTCAGAATGTTGAAAATAGAACTGCCCTATGACCCAGCAATTGCACTATTGGGTATTTACCCTAAAGATACAAATGTAGTGATCCAAAGGGGCACATGCACCCGAATGTTTATAGCAGCAATGTCCACAATAGCCAAACTATGGAAAGAACCTAGATGTCCATCAACAGATGAATGGATCAAGAAGATGTGGTATATATACACAATGGAATACTATGCAGCCATCAAAAGAAATGAAATCTTGCCATTTGCGACAACATGGATGGAACTAGAGCGTATCATGCTTAGCGAAATAAGTCAAGCAGAGAAAGATAACTATCATATGATCTCCCTGATATGAGGAAGTGGTGATGCAACATGGAGGCTTAAGTGGGTAGGAGAAGAATCAATGAAACAAGATGGGATTGGGAGGGAGACAAACCATAAGTGACTCTTAATCTCACAAAACAAACTGAGGGTTGCTGGGGGGAGGGGGTTTGGGAGAAGGGGGTGGGATTATGGACATTGGGGAGGGTATGTGCTTTGGTGAGTGCTGTGAAGTGTGTAAACCTGGTGATTCACAGACCTTTACCCCTGGGGATAAAAATATATGTTTATAAAAAAAAAAAAAAAAAAAAAAGAAAGGACAAATACCCAACTTTTGTAGCAACATGGATGGGACTGGAAGAGATTATTATGCTGAGTGAAATAAGTCAAGCAGAGAGAGTCAATTATCATATGGTTTCACTTATTTGTGGAGCATAACAAATAGCATGGAGGACATGGGGAGTTAGAGAGGAGAAGGGAGTTGGGGGAAATTGGAAGGGGAGGTGAACCATGAGAGACTATGGACTCTGAAAAACAATCTGAGGGTTTTGAAGGGGTGGGGGGTGGGAGGTTGGGGTACTAGGTGGTGGGTATTATAAAGGGCACGAATTGCATGGAGCACTGGGTGTGGTGAAAAATAATGAATACTGTTATGCTGAAAATAAAAAATAAATTAAAAAAAAAAAAAAAGAACTGAAATCTCACCTCCAATAGGAATCTCTACACTTCCACAGTACTTTTACTGTCTCACGTTAATGAGTCACACTTTATCTTTTGTTCCAGTGAGGTGTTCAGGTCTCGTCTCCATTAAACACTGGAGCAGCTCCAGTGGAGACCTGTTTATCTAGCAAAACACCAGTTTACAGGGACACACTGTGGAGAACCTCTGGATAGAACAAAACAGCAGTCAAGTTTGCAACAACAGAGGGTCCTTCCCAGAAATTGTGGGAATTCTGACAATCTATATATGTGCATGAACTAGGAGCTTTGCAAAATGGATAAGCTAGAGTAACAGATGTATTTCTTAGGAAAAGTCAGTAAATTTCTATCAGAGGATGTGTTCATTGTTCAGGAAATTTTTAGAATACCTCTGAGTGTGCCAGGACAAGCTTCCTCTAGAATATGGCCTAAAAGAATAAGACTCTGGAATTCTCTGGTAGATAAAAGTACAGATTTTGAGCTTCAGAACGAAGGGGAGGCTGCACCGTAAATGAAGGCAATCAACATGGTCCTGAGAGAGAGAACCCAATTCTAGGCAGACTATGATGAGGACACATAGGTGGTCACTAAGAAGCAGAGGGTCTCTGGGAAGCAAGAGGCATTGAATACCCATGTCCCAATTCTAAGCTATTTGCACTGAAGTAATGTAAACCCTCTGCACTGTCTCACATGACCATTTCATCATGGTTGTGTCTGGAGGGGGTAGTTTGGAATGGAGAAAATGGGGTAGAAATATCCTTCCCATCTGTACTCCTCAAGGACACTATTTCCAGAAACCTCAACATAAGGGCTGCATTTATTCTCCTACCTGAATGAAGCAAAATAAAAAGTGGGCAAATTATGTTGCAAAAATTAAGCCAGATGGAAATACATGAATGATCGTGACGCATCAGAGAACTGTTAATACAAGGTGCAGGGTGGGAACGAGAATGCTAGAGAGGATAGACAGACAGAAAGGATCATAACATGGACAAAAGGAGAAACAGAAAATCCAGAGATAATCAGACACAGTGAACAAACCCTCCAGGAATCCACAAGAGATACGAGGACTGAGGTGGAACTGCCCTTCTCACAGGATGAAGGATGGAGACCTCAAACTCTGGGGCTGATAGCTGGGTGCTCCCCTTAACTGTCTCTTTCTCTCACTCATGGCCAATTAGTCAGCAAGTCTTGCCAGTGACAAGTTCAGGACACACTCAGAATCCAACCATTTCTCACTCCTTCACTGCTGCCACCCTGGACAGAGCTTCTATCAGTTTTCACTTGGACACCAGAAAGAATCTCCTCACCTTGCAGATTCCAATCTCCCATGTCCCTGTCTCACTCCTAACTATTCCCCACACCAGAGTCAGTCAGAGAACCCTTTACCATGTGGAGAAAGAGAGGATTGTTGCTGGTTTGTGGTTTGTCTTCCCTCCTCAAAGGTAAGCCCCATGAAGGCAAGTTCTTCTATTTCTGCTCATTGCTGTATTCACAGAGACCAGGGAGGGCTACAGTTTGTGCAGTTAGAACCAAATAAATATTAGTTAAGGAACTACACAAACAGTTATAGAACTGTACACTAGACTTCTGAGTAAATAATAAAGGATCTGCATTTTGTATTCATTTGTGGGTCTTCAGAATGGTCGGGGGCTGCAAATCATGTCTTTTTTTTTTTTTTTTGGTCATCATCACTGAGACTACAGTGGCCTCTTCATAACGTTCACTGCATGAACTAGTGGAAAGAATGTCTGATAGGTTGACTACATTACATGGTGCCCAGAACTTGCCTGGACAGAATATGGATGCGGTTCTGTCCCCCCACACAAGCACAGGTACATGTAGAGTAGAGTCCATAAGCAATGGCCAGTCTGCAGGAAAACCACTATTCAGCATGTGCTGAATGAATTCTGCACCAATGACACACAGTGCAGAGGTGATGAAGATACCTCTTGTCTTCGAGGACTAAGAAAATTGTAGGCATCTCTGCTTCTACCTGCTTGTGAACAAGTACCATGGTGGTATACGTGTTCTGAGGGAGATGCACACGGGGAACATTGGGAGCCACGAAGAAGTCAGTGATCATCTTACCTGAGGAGGCCACGTGGTCAGGGAAGGACTTCTGAGGAAGTTTTTAGCTGAGCTGAACCATGTATCGGGACGATGTCTAGCAGATGAGAAAAGGCACAATGAGGGAAGAAGGCACAGACTGTGTGAAGCCCAGCGGACATGGTCGCCTTCCTGAGTGGATCCTGGGAGGAAGTTAACAAAACGGGGAAGGACAGGAAACCCTTATGGCACACATTCCTCTAAGGACCGAACCTGTGCTTTCCAACGCTCATGGACACTCCTCTTCTCAAACTACTAATTTCCCCCTAGAAAGGTGACCAATAAAGGGGCTTAACAGAGTTGAAAACATTAGGAGACAAAATCAGAGAAGGGAATCAACTATCTGGCGCCCACTCCAGTTTATGGGAAGATTGATGCATGTCTGTAGAGTACGGTGTTCCCTGTTATTGTCAGCACCTACAAGGAACAATGTGGCTTCTCACCAGTTCTGTCCCAAAGCATGACATGGCTGTCAGGAGGCTCCATGTGGGGTAACACAGTCTTCTTCCTGGTTGTGCAGTTCTGGAGGCATTCCCATTGGAGTTCCACTCCTTTGTTCTAAATACACTTTGTACGAAGAAAAGGACAGAGTCTCAAACAGAGACCATGTTTTCAGGAAAGCATAATGGTTCTTATTTTCCAATTAAAATAGAAAACCAGGAGGGTGGCAGAGTAGCAATACATTTGCACTGTTTTGACAGAGACTACATTCTAGTCACAATTAATACCCACAGCCAAGGTCCACAATGGCTCAATATAAGTAAGTTCTTGGAGTCAGTAGGAGACCCACATGTGCTGAGCTTCCTAATGAGCTTCAGTAATGCAGGGAAACTATTCTCAACAAAAGGAGATTCCACACATGTCCACTCTGTCCACACTCTGTGGGAGTATGGGCAGGTGTAGAGGCAGAAATGGGTCCTCTCTGTGCACTAGTGACAAGGAAAGAAGTCTCCTGTTTTGAGGCAAAGAGCAACTGCTGTTCCCAGGTGGTGCCTGCAGCTCACAGCTGAGGTTAGCAGTGGAACTGAGTGTAGAATGTGGGAGTTATGGGCATAGTCAGAGGCTGGCCACTTGACATGACATCCACAGACTGGTGCTTGAGTGTCGGATTTGTTCGGGCACCGGTTTCTTCTGCAGCAGACAGATCTTCCCATGCTGTGCTTCCTCCTGGTGCCTCACATCTTCCATGGACAGGTCTTTCTGAACTTCTAACTCAACCTTCTCTGGTCCACCTCTTGCTGTCTTTAGTTCCCTTCTCCACAGCCAGCAGAAATCAGTTCCTGAACAACAAGGGAGTTCTTCTCTTTTTTGGGAAAAAGAACTCATGGGTCTTGAGGGTGTGTGGATGAGGCTGAAGCAAGTGGCTTCTTTCTGCTCTTTCAGATCTTCCTCCAGCAGGTGCTTCCAACTGCTGCCTTCAGAGCTGTCAGTCATTAAAGCCAGTGATTCCTGATACAGACAGCAACACGACCGTGTCCACAATGATTAATTCTGGGGCAAAGAAGCCCTACAGAGAAAGTGCATAGAGTACAATACCCCATTTATGAATTCTACAGAATTAAAGCCAGTATAAAGTGACATGAGGAAGAACAATAGTTATGTGGAAACAGGGAGGACAAGGGAAAGGGAAGGAGGAATTCCAGGGGGAACTCTGGACATTTTAGGGAGAATTGAGGCACTCACTGTCCATAATGTTGATTGTGACACTTGTGTTTATATATCACACACTCCGTATATGGGCCGTTCATCTTGTGTCACATATACACATTGAATTTATTATAGGTAATAACAAAGTTGATTTTAAAGGGACGTAGAGAGAGTGAATGTTACAGACATGAAAGTACACCCACACGATGCTGATTTTATGGTAAAGTATAAAATAAGTAAAATCAATCCATCCCCATTACAGGATGGGTTCCATATGCCTCATATCCTGTCACTCTGTCCTGCAGATGATTCGGGGTTGGGGGAAGCAATTCCTGTTGGGGGAGCACTGACCTAGATCCTGGGGTCAGTCTCACCCCATATATTTTCATGGACACCCTACAAACACAAGTATACACCCTGGAAAGTTATATAATAAAAAACATTTTCTTCAACATTTATATTAGCACTAAAAGGTATTCACAACTGCGTGGGTCACTGCCTCTCTGTCAGACTAGATCCCAAGCTGAATATATATCCAGAGGACATGCAAATAGGGTCCTCCATATGCTGATTAAAACAGCCCAAACCTGACTCTGCAGCTGGGAGAGGAGCCCCAGCACCAGGATTCCCAGGTGTTCCAGTCAATGCTCAGGACCGGACACAGAGAACTCACCATGGAATTTGTACTTGGCTGGGTTTTCCTTGTTGCTCTTTTAAAAGGTAATTCATGGTGAACAACAGACATTGAGGATGTGAGTGGATATGAGTGAAGGAATCCATGGGTGTGTGAGAGATTCCTGACCATGTTGTCTTGTGTCTGCAGGTGTCCAGTGTGAGGTGCAGCTGGTGGAGTCTGGGGGAGACCTGGTGAAGCCTGGGGGGTCCCTGAGACTCTCCTGTGCAGCCTCTGGATTCACCTTCAGTAGCTATGGCATGAGCTGGGTCCACCAGGCCCCAGGGAAGGGGCTGCAGTGGGTCGCAGATATTAGCAAGGGTGGTAGTTACACATACTACACAGACTCTGTGAAGGGCCGATTCACCATATCCAGAGACAACGGCAAGAACATCCTGTATCTGCAGATGAACAGCCTGAGAGCTGAGGACACGGCCATGTATTACTGTGCAACAGACACAATGAGGGGCCCTCAGTGTGAGCCCAGACACAAACCTCACTGTAGGACGGGATCTGAACCACCAGGGGGTGCACACCACTCACCAGTTCTGTTTTTAAGCCCCAGGAGCAGGCACAGCTGATGATATGGGCAGGTTTCCTGTCAGGATCTAGCAATTCCTCTCCAGAGAACACTTTTCCTCAGGGACCTTCTCTGCACACATGATTCTGTGCTTACCTCTTCACTCTCTGGCTTTGAAAATGTATTCTAATGGGAAAACAATTATACCAAAATGCACAAAAAACTGAATCACTCACGTTGTTTATTCTTGTCCATAAATACCAATGAAGCACAAATATCCGGATGCTCTTCAAGTGAGCCTTTACAGGACTCCCAGCTGCTCTCACTGTGCAGCACATGTCCACCCTTCTCAATGTGCAAACTCCCTAGAAGTAGCATAAAGTGCATGCTGGACATGAGGCCACCAGAGGTATAAACAATTAAAAGAAAAAGAAGAAAGGGTCTTGGTTGGGGAGTCACTGTCTGAAACAATTCTCAGAGCATCAATGTTAGAGCCTACATGGGAAAGCAGTGGAGCCCCCACCACGTGTGATGTGTAGTCTGGACATGACACACACATAGGCATAAATACACAAACACATACACACACACACACACACACACACAAGCATGAAACCTTTTTCACTTTTCCCTAATTTTTCTGCAGCAATGGTGGTCCTAAGACAAAAATACACAGCATACAGGAAGACCTCAAGAAGCAAGAAAAATCTGAAAGAAACAATCCAACATTACACCTGAAAGAGCTAGAGAAGGTTGATGACTAAAGCCTAAATACAGGAGAAGGAAGGAAATAGTAAAGATTAGAGCAGTAATACGTGATATAAAAATAAAAGAAAAAAAACAAACACAGAACAGAACAAAAAAGCAAGGCATAGTTTTTTGGAAAACAAAAACAATAAAACTGAGAAACCTCTGCCTAGATTTATCAAAAGGAAAAGAAGAAACCCAAAATAAATGATATCAGAAATCAATATGATTTTCTGTGGAACAAATAGGGTTTTGGAGCGGTAGGAGGGGCCGGATGGGGAAACTCGGTGATGGACAATGAGGACACATGATGAGTGAGCACTGCGTGCTTCATGCAAATAATGAATTGTTGAACGACATCAAAAACTAACGATGTACTATATGGTGGCTAAATGAACATAATTTTAAAATGAAATTTAAGGAGATAATGTGAGAAAATAAATACTTAATACTAGAATTCTAGGAGGAACATTTCCCAATCTAAATCCTGAAATAATACTCAAAATTTTGTGTTCAAACTAGAGGTGGCTGGGGTGGGGGATGGGATAACTGCCTCATGGGCATTCAGGAGGGCACGTGATGGAATGAGCACTCGGTGTTATATGCACCTGATGAATCACCGAATTCTACCTCTGAAACCAGGAATGCACTATCTGTTAACTAAATTGAATTCCTGCTCCCTTTACTTGCGTTTTCTGTTAAATAAATAAATACAATCATTTAAAATAAGTTAACTTAAGAATACATAAAAATAAATAAAATAAAATAAAATAAAAATTTAAAACAAAATCAAAGGAAAGAAATCAATCTGATCTAGTCTGTCATTCAGAGTCTGTGTTTCAGGAGATGAGGAGCAAGATGGCAGCAGAGAAGGGACCTCCTTTCTGCTGGTCCCTTGAATTTAGTTGGATGTCCATCAAACCATTCTGAACACACACGAATTAAACCTCAGATGTAAGAACAATTATCTGGATTTTTACAAGCAGCAAAATGACTGGCTGGTTTTTGTGAGGTAGGAAGTGGAGAAACGTAAATCTTTTGGGGAAATATCGGAAGATAAATGGAGATTGCAGGGAGTCTCCATAAGCCAGCCACCGGGAGCAAAAAATCAGGACCTCTGAAATCTGCTCCAGCGAGAGACCTCCCTTACTGAAAAGAGCACAGGAATGAATAGGACAAAATTCTGGGTGGATCACTGTGATCTCAGATCAGAGGAAACCAGAAGTAATGGGGAAGCCTATCCAATAGACTGCCCAAGCAGTGGCACAGGGAGACAGGTTACAGTCAGCAAGCTCAGAGGGGCTCTCAGCTCGAGTCACCATAAACCACAAGTCAGGCCAGTTGGGAGACTGCTCTGTGCCTGACCACCCTGAAAAGGACTAGGTGGTTTAGGCTGCTTAACATCCCAGAAGAGATATAAAATGATTTGTGACCAAAACAGGGCAACAGCTCTCAGGGCAGTGTGGCCCATGAAAGGACACTGGAGAGGCACCTGGTCGTGAACGGGGAGCTACGCAAGAGGGTGCATGAGTGAGCCCATGGCTTGGTGCACTAAGTGGCTACATCCACACCTGGGCAACAGTTCTTGGAATGATGTGACACCAGACAGGACACTGGGTCAGCACCCAGCATGACCTGGGAGGTGCGGAAGAGGGTGCATTCACGAAACCAAACCCGCTAACAATTGCAAAGTCAGAAAGCATGGAGACACTCATGGGTCCTGGAACTTTCCCCAGAGAGTTGCAGTGGGCATCAATAATGCGCGTCTGGGGATTTAGGTACACATAGAAGTAGAGATGGATTGACCTGAGATGGTGCTGGGGGTTCAGGCCACCACATTGTGGCTCTGGGCTGGAGATTCCCACAGGGCCATGTTTGCTCTGACCCTCTGAGGAAAAGCCGAAAGCCACCAGGGAAAAAGAACCAGACACAGGGTCGGATCCCATTCAGCCAATGACCCTGACAAGGGTGGACAACTCCACCTGGGCAAAGATGCATGAGAAGCCAAGCAGCAGGCCCCTCCCCCAGAAGACAGACTGGAAGAACAGGTGAAGGATCAGGTTACTTCCCACAGGAACTGGAAACTCCAGCACCAGGGGAAATTACATAGGAAGCTCCAAGTCTTCCCTCAGGACTTGCTTATACTCAGGATAAAAGTTTACATTTCTTTTTTCTTTCTTTTCTTTTCCTAGCTTTTTCTTGTTATACCGTGTTCCCATTTCAAAGGGAGTCTTATTTCCTAACTTCAGTTTCTAAATTTCAAATCTTCATTTTATAGATTTATGCCCCACATAACCCAATTTTTCTCTCTAATCAATTTATGTATAAAATAAGTTGTGATTTCCTTAAAGTTTTCACATATAGTGTCTCCTAACATGTAGACCAAAACTCAGGAACAGGGAGATCAAGGCAAGATGGGTAGGTGTAGAGGACCCAGTTAAAGCAAGTCCCTTGAATTTAGCTGCAAATCTATAAACTACTTTGAACACCCATGAAATCAACCTGAGACATAAGAATACAGATGTGTATTTCTACAAGCAGAAAAGTGGCTGTGTTCAGCAAGATGTCTATTATACCAGATCTTTTTTCCATAGGCCACTATGACTTGTATTTTTACAAACCTATATTTTTTAACAGGTACGTGCTTTATCTTAGAAAGTTGTTCACTCTATTCAGTTTTACCTTCTTATATATCCATCCTTTAATTTTCTAGTGATTTTGGAGATTTAGTGTCCTCTAACATATGGGTCAAAATACACCCAGTAACAATGAAGCACTCTATTTTGTCCAAAATGAAAGTTACAGCCACTCTTTTACTTGCACCCTTTTTATTTCCTACTGTCTATATATTTCATATATTTTTGAAGTTTTTCAATGTTTTTAATTTTAATTTTTTTGAGTGTTCCAAGATACATTGTTTATGCACCACACCCAGTGCTCCATGAAATACCTGCCCTCCATAATACCCACCAGCAGACTCACCTAACCTCACACCCCCCTCCCTTCCAAAACCCTCAGTTTGTTTCTCAGAGTCCACAGTCTTTCATGGTTTGTCTCTCCCTCCAATTTCCCCCAACACTCTTCTCCCCTCCATCTCCCCATGGCCTCCATGTCATTCCCTATGCTCCACAAATAAGCAAAACCATAAGATAATTGACTCTCTGCACTGACTTATTTCACTCAGCATAATCTCCTCCAATCCCGTACATGTTGATGCAAAAGTTGGGTTTTCATCCTTTCTGATGGAGGCATAATACTCCATAGTGTATATGGACCACATCTTCCTTATCTATTCATCCGTTGAAGGACATCTTGGTTTTTTTTTCAGTATTTTTTTTTATTTTGGGGGGATTTTATTTATTTTCAGCATAACAGTATTCATTATTTTTTATCTATTTTTTACTTAATTTTTATAATTTTTTATTTTTTATAAACATATATATTTTATCCCCAGGGGTACAGGTCTGTGAATCACCAGGTTTACACACTTCACAGCACTCACCAAAGCACATACCCTCCCCAATGTCCATAATCCCACCCCCTTCTCCCAAACCCCCTCCCCCCAGCAACCCTCAGTTTGTTTTGTGAGATTAAGAGTCACTTATGGTTTGTCTCCCTCCCAATCCCATCTTGTTTTGTTTATTCGTCTCCTACCCACTTAAGCCCCCATGTTGCATCACCACTTCCTCATATCAGGGAGATCATATGATATGCAGCAATCAAAAGAAATGAAATCTTGCCATTTGCGACAACAGTATTCATTATTTTTGCACACACCCAGTGATCCATGCAATCCTTATCCTCTCTAATATTCACCACCTGATTCCCCCAACCTCCCACCCCTCACCGCTTCAAGCCCCTCAGATTCTTTGAGTCCATAGTCTCTCATGGTTCACCTCCCCTTCCAATTTCCCCCAACTCCCTTCTCCTCTCTAATTCCCCTTGTCTTAATGCTACTTGTCATGCTCCACAAATAAGTGAAACCATATGATAATTGACTCTCTCTGCTTGACTTATTTCACTCAACATAATCTCTTCCAGTCCTTTCCATGTTGCTACAAAAGTTGGGACATCTTGGTCCTTTCCACAGTTTTGAGACCATGGCCATTGCTGCTATAAACATTGGGGTACAGATGGCCCTTCTTCTCACTACATCTGTATCTTTGGGGTAAATACCCAGGAGTGCAATTGCAGGGCCATAGGGAAGCTCTATTTTTAAATTCTTGAGGAATCTCCACACTGTTCTACAAAGTGGTTGAACTAACTTGCATTCCCACCAACAGTATAAGAGGGTTCCCCTTTCTCCACATCCTCTCCAACACACGTTGTTTCCTGTCTTGCTAATTTTGGCCATTCTAACTGGTGTAAGGTGGTATCTCAATGTGGTTTTGATTTGAATCTCCCTGATGGATAATGATGATGAACATTTTTTCATGTGTCCGATCGCCATTTGTACGTCTTCATTGGGAGAACTGTCTGTTCGTGTCCTCTACCCATTTTTGACATGATTATCTGTTTTGTGTGTATTGAGTTTGAGGAGTTGTCTATAGATCTTGGATATCAGCCCTTTGTCTGTACTGTCATTTGTGAATATCTTCTCCCATTCCATGGGTTGCCTCTTTGTCTTATTGACTGTTTCCTTTTCTGGGCAGAAGTTTTGATCTTGATGAAGTCCCAAAAGTTCATTTTTGCTTTTGTTTCCTTTGCCTTTGTATACATGTCATGATAGAAGTGGTTGTGGCCATTGTCGAAGAGGTTACTGCGTATGTTCTCCTCTAGGATTCTGATGGATTCCTGTCTCATGTTGAGGTATTTTATCCATTTCGTGATTATCGTTGTGTATGGTGTAAGAGAGTGGCTGAGTTTCATTCCTCTACATATAGCTGTCCAGTATTCCCAGCACGATTTATTGAAGAGACTGTCTTTTTTCCACTGTATAATTTTTTCCTGCTTTGTCAAAGATTATTTGACAATGAAGTTGAGGGTCCATATCTGGGCTCTCTACTCTGTTCCACTGGTCTATGTGTCTGTTTTTATGCCAGTAACCTGCTGTCTTCATGATCACAGCTTTGTAGTAGAACTTGAAATCAGGTAATGTGAGGCCCCCAGTTTTGTTTTTCTTTTTCAACATTTCCTTAAGGATCCAGGGTCTCTTCTGATTCCATACATATTTTACAATTGTTTGCTTCAGCTCCTTGAAAAACACTGCTAGAATTTTGATCAAAATGTCATTGAAAGTATAGATTGCTCTAGGCAGGATAGACATTTTAACAATGTTTGTTCTTCCGATCCATGAGCATGGAATCGTCTTCCAACTTTTTGTGTCTTCTTCAGTTTCTTTCATGAGTGTTCTGTAATTCCTCGAGTACAGATCCTTTACCTCTTTGGTGAGGTTTATTCCCAGGTATCTTATGGTTCTTCATGCTATAGTAAATGGAGTCCATTCTCTAATTGCCCTTTCTGTATTTTTATTGTTGTTGTATAAGAAAGCAATTGATTTCTGTACATTTATTTTGTATCCTGCCACATTACTCAATTGTGGTATGAGTTCTAGTAGTTTGGGGGTGGAGTCTTTAGGGTTTTCCATATAAAGTATCATGTCCTCAGCAAAGAGAGAGTTTGACTTCTTCATTGCCAATTTGGATACCTTTTATTTCTCTTTGTTGTCTGATTGCTGTTGCTAGGACTTCTAATACTGTGTTGAACAAGAGTGGTGAGAGTGGGCATCCTTGTCTTGTTCCTGATCTCAAAGGGAAGGCTCTTAGCTTTTCCCCATTGATGATAATATTTTCTGTGGCTTTTTCATAGACAGATTTGATAAGTTGTGGAATGTTCCCTCTATCCCTATACTTTGAAGTGTTTTAATCAGGAACAGATTCTGTATCTTCTCAAATGCTTTTTTTGCTTCAATTGAGAGGACCATATGGTTCTTCTCTCTTCTCTTATTGATTTGTCCTTCACATTAATTGAATTGCAAATGTTGAACCACCCCTGCATCCCATGGACAAATCACACCTGGTCATGGTGGATAATTTTTTTTAATGTACAGTTGGATCCGATTATGTAGGATCTTGTTGAGAATCTTAGCATCCATATTCATCAGAGATATTGGCCTGAAATTCTCCTTTTTGGTGCAGTCTCTGTCTGTTTGGGGAATCAAGGTAATGCTGGCTTCATAAAAAGATTCTGGAAGTTTTCCATATGCTTCAGTTTTTTGAAACAGCTTCAGGAGAATAGGTTTTATTTCTTCTACAAAAGTTTGGTAGAATTACCCAGGGCATCTGCAGGTCCTGGGCTCTGGTTTTGGGGAGGTTTTTAATCACTGCTCCAATCTCATTACTAGATATTGGCCTTTTCAGGTTGTCAGTTTCTTCCTGATTCAGTTTTGGAAGTTTATAGTATTCCAGGAATGCGTCCATTACATCAAGGTTGCTTAACTATGCATATAGCTGTTGATAATAATTTCTGATGATTATTTCTATTTCCTTGATGTTAGTTCTGATCTCTCCCTTTTCATTCATAATTTTATTAATTTGGGTCTCTTTTCTTTTCTTTTAGATTAATTTGGCCGATGTTTCATCGATCTTATTGATTCTTTCAAAAAAACAGCTTCTAGTTTCAATGATGCATTCTACTGTATGCCTAGTTTCTATCTCATTGATCTCTGCTCTAATCATGATTATTTCCCTTCTTATGTACGTAGTTGGCTTATTTTTTGTTAACTCTCCAGTTCTTTAAGGTATAAACACAGCTGGTGTATTCTGGATTTTTCTGTTCTTTTTTGAGGGAGGACTGAATGGTTATGTACTTCCCCCTTAGGACCTCCTTGGCTGTATCCCATAGGTTTTGGACTGAAGTGTCTTCATACTCACTGGTTTCCATGAATTGCTTAAGTTCTTCTTTGACTTTCTGGTTGATGCAAGCATTCTTAAGCAAGGTGGTCTTAGCTTCCAGGTATTTGAGCTCCTTCCAAACTTTTTCTTGTGGTTCAGCTCCAGTTTCAAAGCACTGCAGTCTGAGAATACACATGGAATAATATCAATGTTTTGGTATTTTTTGAGTCCAGATTTATTCCATGTGTGCTCCAGAAGAATGAGTATTCTGTTGTTTGAGGGTGGAATGTTCTCTATATATCGGTGAGGTCCATCTGGTACAATGTGTCATTCAATGCTCTTGTTTCCTTATTCATTTTCTGCTTGGATGATCAGCCTATTACTGAGAGTGGTGTGTTAGGATCCCCTATGATTAATGTATTCATATCAGTATGTCTCTTTATCTTGATTCACAGTTGTCTTATGTAGTTGGCTGCTCCTGTAAGGGGTTGGGCATAAATATTTATAATTATTAGATCTTCTTGGTGGATAGACCCTTTAAGAATGATGTAGTATCCTTCTGTATCTCTGATTACAGTCTTTAGTTTAAAATCTAATTTCTCTGATATGAGAATCGCTACCCGAGCCTTCTTTAGAGGCCCATTGGCATAAAACATGCTTCTCCATTCCTTCACTTTCAGTCTGGATGCATCCATAAGTTCAAAATAGGGCTCTTGTAGACAACATATGGACAGGTCCTGTCCTTTTATCCAGTCTACAAGCCTGTGCCATTTCATTGCAACTTTCAGGGTGTTGATGTTGAGCGTGATTATTGAGAGATACATTTTTATCGGCATTGTGTTGCCCATGAAGTCCTTGTTTCTATAGACTGTCTCCCTATATTTCTGTTCTATGACATTCTTGGATACTTTCTTCTTTTATAGACCCTTCCCTTAATATTTCTTGTAGTGCTGTTTTGGTGGTCACATACCTTTTAAACATTGCCAGTCTTGGAAGCTCTTTTTCTCTCCATCCATTTTGAATGTCCGTCATGCTGGATAAAGTATTCTTGGCTGCAAGTTCTGTTCATTTAGTACCCTGAATATGTATTGCCAGCCCTTTCTGGCTTTCCAGGTTTCTGTGGACAAGTCTGAAGCTATTCTGCTGGACCTTCCTATATACATAAGGAATCACTTCCCCTTATCTGCTTTCAAGAGCTTCTGTCTAAAATTATGATTCCTCAGTTTCACAATCAGGTGTCTCAAGGTCTTTCTAGTTTCTATGATCTTGGGGGCAGACCTTTCTCCTCTGAGACACAAACCCAGGTTCCCTTTGCCAGATTGGGAAAATTTTCATGGAGAATTTCTTCAACTATATCCTCTAGTCTTCTTTCTTTCTCCTCCCCCTCAGGGATTCCAAGATTTCTGACACTGGAACATTTCATGGCATCATTTCTTTAACTAATTCTCTTTTCATGGCTTCTAAGCTGTTTGTTCCAGGCCTGCTCCTGATCTTTTTTCTCTATCAGTTTGTCCTCTAGATCCCTAATTCTATCTTCAGCTTCAGTTACCCTAGCTGTAGAAAATTTAGATTAGATTGGAATTCACTGAGAACATTGTTAACACCATCTCTGGTTGCTTTCACTTCTGCCCTAACTTATTCCAAATATGTTGTCATTAATGGTTTCCTCTAACCTAGCCATTGCCTGGAAAATTGTTAGCCTGAATTCCCTTTCCGACATGTGGCTTATGTCCATATCCAATAGCTCTGATGGTGAGGGCACAGTCTCTGTATATTTCCTCTGTTGGGCATTCCTCCTCCTAGTCATTTTTGTGAGAGATGGTGAGGGGATGTATAGCTGAATGTATCAACTGTGATCCAAGAAACGTGCACCCCAGAACACTTCTGAGCAATCAGGAGTCCCCACCAAAAAGAATGAAAAAAGAAACAGAGAGGGAAAGAGAGACAGGAAAAAAATGTAAGAAAAAAAAAGAAGACCCAGCCAGAATGGGCCCCAAAGGTAAGACTTATAATGTATACAAACAAAAACGGACAAACAAAAAGACCAACAAAAGCAAACGACAAGAAAAAAAGAACCCAGCCAAAATGAACCTTAAGTATAAGATTTATATACTACCAGAACAAAAAAAAAAAATATGCAGAAACACTAACAGAAGAAAAATATGGGAGGGTGGTTATAAATCCTCAGTGTGAGTGAGGACAGTTATTTTTATTCTTCCTGGGTGTATCTTGATTCTTTGTTAAAGGACTCAACTTTCTGGAGATAAAGGGGGATTAAAACTGATTTATATATAGGGGTAGCATTGATTGTGGAAAGAGGATTACCTTGAAGCTTATCTCTATATGAGTATTTTTTTAAACAAAAAATCAAAAGAAAAACACATATATATGTATCAAAAAAAATTCAAGTTAAAAGTTATTATGGAAATTCTTGTATTCAACATCACGTTGTAATGGTCAATAGGTCAAAAAAATTTTTTTAATTTAAAAAGAATGAGAATAGTGGGAACAATTAAAAAAGGAAGTTTTATCTATTAAATATACAAGTTTAAGAGCAATACTGGGAGCTTAATATCTTCTTTTCCACTCGTATTGGGCTTTTACAGTTTTATGGGGACACTGGTGGTTGTCCTCTCCTTTTGAGGGGGTCTGGATTTCTGGATGAGAGGCCTTCTGTGTTGTTTTTGCTTAGGTTGAGTCCTCCTGCCCCCTTGCTTAGGTTGAGTCCTCCTGCCCCCTATCATGGGGCTGTGCTCTAAGGATACCTGTTTTTCAGGCTTCTGTTCTCTGTAGGTTTTTTCCCCCTTCTGGCAGCTTTGGGCAGTTCTTCAGAGGTTTAGGAGAAAGCAAACTGCACCCATACCTCTGTTTCAGAGAGAAGCCTCAGCCTGTTCCCATCTGGGTGGTCCAGAGAACATAGACTCCCCCTCTGCCACCTCCTACCAGCAGAGCTCGTTCTCAGCCACCTTCTCAGGGGTTTCACGAGCTCTGGATTGTCTACACCCTGGTGCTAGTAAAACCATGATATTGATCCAGGGAGCTCATTTCCAGTGGCTGCCATTGCTGGGCTGTCTTTGGGCTGGTCCAGACTGCCCTACAGATCCCAACTAGAGACAGTCCACTGAGATTTTTGTGTCGGCCCAGGTTGGGAGTGTTCAGACGTTTTGACGGTCCTAGGGCCCACCAGCTAGTACCCACATGGACCTTTCTCTGGGGACAGCGTGGTATACAGCTCAGGCCCCAGATATGCAGTGCCTGTGTAGTGTGAAAAAGCCTTTGTTTCTAAAGAATGGAGGATGGCATCCACCCAGACTCTCACACATGGGTGCCAGAGGCTCAGGGATCATGGCCTAGATTCTTCACTGAACTCTTTCTGGCACTGTGCCAGCAGTGTCTGTCTTGGGTCCTTAAGCTTAAGCCTGTGCAACAGAGTGCCCAACTCTACCAGTTTCCTCTTGATATCTTGTGCTCTTTTTAGTGCTTTTAACCAGCCTCCAAGTTAATGCTGCTCCCCCAATAACAGGGCACTCTCGTATTAGGGTATTACTTTCCAATGGGTCACTTCTGGTGGCTCCCTCCCCCTCTTATTTATCTTCCGGTATCAGTCAGATGTGCCCACTCTGATTTACCAGTCCACTGACATCTTCTGCCCCTGTAGAGATCCAGAAGTGTATCATTCTAATCTCAGGCTGATTTCATGGGTGGTCAGAGTTTTTTGGGTAGATAATCAACTCAATTTAGGAGACTGGTTGGAACAGTATCTCCTACTTCTATGCCATCTGTTTCCTGAGAAAAGGTATTTATCAGGTATAGCAGTAATTATTCAAACATTCCAGAGAAGAGGAAGTATCCTGAAAGTGGACTGCGAGGTAGCTGGCACACTGAGAGAGTGCAGAGGAAGTGGTCTTGCCTTCCTCATGGAGCAAACTCCTCCCCACCTGACTGGCATCTGTTATCTTCTGATATCAGTCCAACTTTCGCACTCTGCTTTACCTGTCCACTAGTGTCTTCTGCCCCCGTAGAGATCTAGAAGTGTATAATCCTACATCTCAGGCTGATGTTATCGATGTTCAGAATGTTCTGGTAGATAATCAGGTCACTTTAGGGGACCAGTTGAAACAGTGTCTCATACTTCTCCTCCATCTTTCCCCCTCCTTTAATTGAATTTAAATTAAAGAAATAAAATAAAATAAAACCTTCAGTCTCAAAGAAAAAAAAAAAAGAAAGAAAAGAAAAGCAAGAAACAAAAAAAAAAATTTCTAGCATCAGATGGTTTTCTCTGTGGAACACAGATATTTAAGATATTTAAATAAATATTTAAATATTAAATATTTAAGTTATTTAAAGAAAAATTAAGGCTAATGCATCGCAATATCTTCCAAAAATCTGATGAAATAAATATGCCCCAACTCATTGTATGATACCAGCATTACTCCAACACCGTAGCCAGGCAGGACTGCACAAGAAGGGAAAGTTCAGGTTATTATCTCGCATGAACATACCTGCAAAAATCCTGGCAGACTGAACGCAAATGCACACTGAAATGATCGTATATGATGACCTAGTGTGAATCATCCCTCAGATGCAAGGTTCCTTCAACATACAAAGATCAGTAAATGGGACAAACTGCATCAACAGAGTGAAGGATTGAATCTACATCACCCTCTCCATTGATGCCAAAAACCGTTTGTACAGAAATCAGTGGCTTTCTTCTACACTAAAAATGAAAATACAGAAAGGGAAAAAAAAGAAAATACAGAAAGGGAAATTAAAGAATCCATTCCATTTACTATAGCACCAAGAACCATAAAATACCTGGGAATAACCCTAACCAAAGACGTAAAGGATCTGTACTTGAGCAACTACAGAACACTCACGAAAGAAATTGAAGAAGACACAAAAAGATGGAAGACCATCCCATGCTCTTGGATCGGAAGAATAAACATTGTGAAAATGTCTATACTGCCTAGAGCAATCTATAGTTTTAATGCCATTCTGATCAAAATTCCACCGGTATTCTTCAAAGAGCTGGAGCAAATAATCCAAAAATTTGTATGTAATCAGAAGAGATTCCTAAGGAAATATTGAAAAGCAAAAAATAAAACAGGGGGCATCATGCTACCTGATTTCAAGCTTTACTACAAAGCTGTGATCACCAAGACACCATGGTACTGGCATTAAAAACAGACACAAAGACCAGTGGAACAGAGTAGAGAGCTTATCTATGGACCCTCAACTCTATGGTCATATAATCTTTGACAAAACAGGAAAAAATATAATCACTCTCAATGTGAATGGCCTAAGCCCCCATAAAATGGCACAGGGCTGCAGATTGGATAAAACGACAGGACCCATCCATATGTTGTCTACAAGAGACCCATTTTGAACCTAAAGATACACCCAGACTGAAAGTGAAGGGATGGAGAAGCATCTTTTTTTTTTTTTAATTTTAATTTTTTTATTTTTTATAAACATATATTTTTATCCCCCAGGGGTACAGGTCTGAGAATCACCAGATTTACACACTTCACAGCACTCACCAAAGCACATACCCTCCCCAATGTCCATAATCCCACCCCCTTCTCCCAAACCCCCTCCCCCCAGCAACCCTCAGTTTGTTTTGTGAAATTAAGAGTCACTTATGGATTGTCTCCCTCCCAATCCCATTTTGTTTCATTTATTCTTCTTCTACCCACTTAAACCTCCATGTTGCATCACCACTTCCTCATATCAGGGAGATCATATGATAGTTGTCTTTCTCTGCTTGACTTATTTCGCTAAGCATGAAACGCTCTAGTTCCATCCATGTTGTTGCAAATGGCAAGATTTGAATTCTTTTGATGGCTGCATAGTATTCCATTGTGTATATATACCACATCTTCTTGATCCATTCATCTGTTGATGGACATCTAGGTTCTTTCCATAGTTTGGCTATTGTGGACATTGCTGCTATAAACATTCGGGTGCATGTGCCCCTTTGGATCACTACATTTGTATCTTTAGGGTAAATACCCAATAGTGCAATTGCTGGGTCATAGGGAAGTTCTATTTTCAACATTTTGAGGAACCTCCATGCTGTTTTCCAGAGTGGCTGCACCAGCTTGCATTCCCACCAACAGTGTAGGAGGGTTCCCCTTTCTGCGCATCCTCGCCAGCATCTGTCATTTCCTGACTTGTTGATTTTAGCCATTCTGACTGGTTTGAGGTGATATCGCATTGTGGTTTTGATTTGTATTTCCCTGATGCCGAGTGATATGGAGCACTTTTTCATGTGTCTGTTGGCCATCTGGATGTCTTCTTTGCAGAAATGTCTGTTCATGTCCTCTGCCCATTTCTTGATTGGATTATTTGTTCTTTGGGTGTTGAGTTTGCTAAGTTCTTTATAGATTCTGGACACTAGTCCTTTATCTGATATGTCGTTTGCAAATATCTTCTCCCATTCTGTCAGTTGTCTTTTGATTTTGTTAACTGTTTCCTTTGCTGTGCAAAAGCTTTTGATCTTGATAAAATCCCAATAGTTCATTTTTTCCTTGCTTCCCTTGCCTTTTGCGTTGTTCCTAGGAAGATGTTGCTGCGGCAGAGGTCGAAGAGGTTGCTGCCCGTGTTCTCCTCAAGGATTTTGATGGATTCCTTTTGTACATTGAGGTCCTTCATCCATTTTGAGTCTATTCTTGTGTGTGGTGTAAGGAAATGGTCCAATTTCATCTTTCTGCATGTGGCTGTCCAATTTTCCCAGCACCATTTATTGAAGAGGCTGTCTTTTTTCCATTGGACATTCTTTCCTGCTTTGTCGAAGATGAGTTGACCATAGATTTGAGGGTCTATTTCTGGGCTCTCTATTCTGTTCCATTGATCTATGTGTCTGTTTTTGTGCCAGTACCATGCTGTCTTGATGATGACAGCTTTGTAATAGAGCTTGAAGTCCGGAATTGTGATGCCACCAACGTTGGCTTTCTTTTTCAATATCCCTTTGGCTATTCGAGGTCTTTTCTGGTTCCATATAAATTTTAGCATTATTTGTTCCATTTCTTTGAAAAAGATGGATGGTACTTTGATAGGAATTGCATTAAATGTGTAGATTGCTTTAGGTAGCATAGACATTTTCACAATATTTATTCTTCCAATCCAGGAGCATGGAACATTTTTCCATTTCTTTGTGTCTTCCTCAATTTCTTTCATGAGTACTTTATAGTTTTCTGAGTATAGATTCTGTGTCTCTTTGGTTAGGTTTATTCCTAGGTATCTTATGGTTTTGGATGCAATTGTAAATGGGATTGACTCCTTAATATCTCTTTCTTCAGTCTTGCTGTTGGTGTAGAGAAATGCAACTGATTTCTGTGCATTGATTTTATATCCTGACATTTTACTGAATTCCTGTATAAGTTCTAGCAGTTTTGGAGTGGAGTCTTTTGGGTTTTCCACATATAGTATCATATCATCTGCGAAGAGTTATAATTTGACTTCTTCTTTGCCGATTTGGATGCCTTTAATTTCCTTTTGTTGTCTGATTGCTGAGGCTAGGACCTCTAGTACTATGTTGAATAGCAGTGGTGATAATGGACATCCCTGCCGTGTTCCTGACCTTAGCGGAAAAGCTTTCAGTTTTTCTCCATTGAGAATGATATTTGCGGTGGGTTTTTCATAGATGGCTTTGATGATATTGAGGTATGTGCCCTCTATCCCTACACTTTGAAGAGTTTTGATCAGGAAGGGATGCTGTACTTTGTCAAATGCTTTTTCAGCATCTATTGAGAGTATCATATGGTTCTTGTTCTTTCTTTTATTGATGTGTTGTATCACATTGACTGATTTGCGGATGTTGAACCAACCTTGCAGCCCTGGAATAAATCCCACTTGGTCGTGGTGAATAATCTTTTTAATGTACTGTTGAATCCTATTGGCTAGTATTTTGTTGAGTATTTTCGCATCTGTGTTCATCAAGGATATCGGTCTATAACTCTCTTTTTTGGTGGGATCCTTGTCTGGTTTTGGGATCATGTAATGCTGGCCTCATAAAATGAGTTTGGAAGTTTTCCTTCCATTTCTATTTTTTGGAACAGTTTCAGGAGAATAGGAATTAGTTCTTCTTTAAATGTTTGGTAGAATTCCCCCGGAAGCCGTCTGGCCCTGGGCTTTTGTTTGTTTGGAGATTTTTAATGACTGTTTCAATCTCCTTACTGGTTATGGGTCTGTTCAGGCTTTCTATTTCTTCCTGGTTCAGTTGTGGTAGTTTATATGTTTCTAGGAATGCATCCATTTCTTCCAGATTGTCAAATTTATTGCCGTAGAGTTGCTCATAGTATGTTCTTATAATAGTTTGTATTTCTTTGGTGTTAGTTGTGATCTCTCCTCTTTCATTCATGATTTTATTTATTTGGGTCCTTTCTCTTTTCTTTTTGATAAGTCGGGCCAGGGGTTTATCAATTTTATTAATTCTTTCAAAGAACCAGCTCCTACTTTCGTTGATTTGTTCTATTGTTTTTTTGGTTTCTATTTCATTGATTTCTGCTCTGATCTTTATGATTTCTCTTCTCCTGCTGGGCTTAGGGTTTCTTTCTTGTTCTTTCTCCAGCTCCTTTAGGTGTAGGGTTAGGTTGTGTACCTGAGACCTTTCTTGTTTTTTGAGAAAGGCTTGTACCGCTATATATTTTCCTCTCAGGACTGCCTTTGTTGTGTCCCACAGATTTTGAACCGTTGTATTTTCATTATCATTTGTTTCCATGATTTTTTTCAATTCTTCTTTAATTTCCCGGTTGACCCATTCATTCTTTAGAAGGATGCTGTTTAGTCTCCATGTATTTTGGTTCTTTTCAAACTTCCTTTTGTGGTTGAGTTCTAGCTTTAGAGCATTGTGGTCTGAAAATATGCAGGGAATGATCCCAATCTTTTGATACCGGTTGAGTCCTGATTTAGGACCGAGGATGTGATCTATTCTGGAGAATGTTCCATGTGCACTAGAGAAGAATGTGTATTCTGTTGCTTTGGGATGAAATATTCTGAATATATCTGTGATGTCCATCTGGTCCAGTGTGTCGTTTAAGGTCTTTATGTCCTTGCTGATCTTTTGCTTGGATGACCTGTCCATTTCAGTGAGGGGAGTGTTAAAGTCCCCTACTATTATTGTATTGTTGTTGATGTGTTTCTTTGATTTTGTTATTAATTGGTTTATATAGTTGGCTGCTCCCACGTTGGGGGCATAGATATTTAAAATTGTTAAATCTTCTTGTTGGACAGACCCTTTGAGTATGATATAGTGTCCTTCCTCATCTCTTATTATAGTTTTTGGCTTAAAATCTAATTGATCTGATATAAGGATTGCCACTCCTGCTTTCTTCTGATGTCCATTAGCATGGTAAATTCTTTTCCACCCCCTCACTTTAAATCTGGAGGTGTCTTCGGGCTTAAAATGTGTTTCTTGGAGGCAACATATAGATGGGTTTTGTTTTTTTATCCATTCTGATACCCTGTGTCTTTTGACAGGGGCATTTAGCCCATTCACATTCAGGGTAACTATTGAGAGATATGAATTTAGTGCCATTGTATTGCCTGTAAGGTGACTGTTACTGTATCTGTTCTCTGTTCCTTTCTGATCTACCACTTGTAGGCTCTCTCTTTGCTTAGAGGACCCCTTTCAATATTTCCTGTAGAGCTGGTTTGGTGTTTGCAAATTCTTTCAGTTGCTGTTTGTCCTGGAAGCTTTTAATCTCTCCTTCTATTTTCAATGATAGCCTAGCTGGATATAGTATTCTTGGCTGCATGTTTTTCTCATTTAGTGCTCTGAAAATATCATGCCAGCTCTTTCTGGCCTGCCAGGTCTCTGTGGATAAGTCAGCTGCCAATCTAATATTTTTACCATTGTATGTTACAGACTTCTTTTCCCGGGCTGCTTTCAGGATTTTCTCTTTGTCACTGAGACTTGTAAATTTTACTATTAGGTGACGGGGTGTGGGCCTATTCTTATTGATTTTGAGGGGCGTTCTCTGAACCTCCTGAATTTTGATGCTCGTTCCCTTTGCCATATTGGGGAAATTCTCCCCAATAATTCTCTCCAGTATACCTTCTGCTCCCCTCTCTCTTTCTTCTTCTTCTGGAATCCCAATTATTCTAATGTTGTTTCGTCTTATGGTGTCACTTATCTCTCGAATTCTCCCCTCGTGGTCCAGTAGCTGTTTGTCCCTCTTTTGCTCAGCTTCTTTATTCTCTGTCATTTGGTCTTCTATATCACTAATTCTTTCTTCTGCCTCATTTATCCTAGCAGTGAGAGCCTCCATTTTTGATTGCACCTCATTAATAGCTTTTTTGATTTCAACTTGGTTAGATTTTAGTTCTTTTATTTCTCCAGAAAGGGCTTTTATATCTCTCAAGAGGGTTTCTCTAATATCTTCCATGCCTTTTTCGAGCCCGGCTAGAACCTTGAGAATTGTCATTCTGAACTCTAGATCTGACATATTACCGATGTCTGTATTGATTAGGTCCCTAGCCTTCGGTACTGCCTCTTGTTCTTTTTTTTGTGTTGAATTTTTACGTCGTGTCATTTTGTCCAGATAAGAGTAAATGAAGGGGCAAGTAAAATACTAAAAGGGTGGCAACAACCCCAGAAAAATATGCTTTAACTAAATTAGAAGAGATCCAAAATCGTGAGTGGGGAGAAAGGGGATAAAAAGAGGTTCAAAAAGGAAGAAAGAAAAAAAAAGCAAAAAGAAAAGAGAAAAAAAAAAGAAAAGAAAAGAATTTTTAAAAAAAGAAAACACCTAAGAAAAATGTAAAAAAGAAAAAATATATATATTAGATAAACTAGTAAAAAATCGTTAAAAAAGAAAAAGGTAACAGTTAAAAAAAAAAAAATTTTACCCGAAGGCGAGAAAAAAAAAAAAGAAAAAATTAAATTAACTGCAAGACTAAAAAAAAATCACAGGAAAAAAGCCATGAGTTCCGTGCTTGGCTTTCTCCTCCTCTGGAATTCTGCTGCTCTCCTTGGTATTGAAACCGCACTCCTTGGTAGGTGAACTTGGTCTCGGCTGGATTTCTTGGTGATCTTCTGAAGGAGGAGCCTGTTGTAGTGATTCTCAAGTGTCTTTGCCCCAGGCGGAATTACACCGCCCTTACCCGGGGCCGGGGTGAGTAATCCGCTCGGGTTTGCTTTCAGGAGCTTTTGTTCCCTGAGCTCTTTCCGTAGAGTTCCGGAGGACTGGAATACAAATGGCGGCCTCCTGGTATCGGCCCGGAGGAGCCGAGAACCCAGGGCCCCACTCCTCAGTGCGCCCTCAGAGAACAGCGCCCAGTTACTCCCGTCTGCCTGACCTCCGGCCGCGCTCCGAGCTCACCGAGCCTGCGACCGGTTCAAGGTAACACTGAGCTGTGAGCTTCCTGTCGGCTCTCTCTCTGTAGCCAGCTATCCCGTTCCAACACCCGCAAGCTCTGCGACACTCAGACACCCCCGATCCTTCTGTGACCCTGCGGGACCTGAGGACACGCTGACCCCGCGTGGGCTTCGCCCCGGTTTAGCCTCTGGAGCGATGTCCCTCAGCGGAACAGACTTTTAAAAGTCCTGATTTTGTGCGCCGTTGCTCCGCCGCTTGCCGGGAGCCGGCCCCTCCCCCCGGGGTCTATCTTCCCGTCGCTTTGGATTCACTTCTCCGCCGGTCCTACCTTTCAGAAAGTGGTTGTTTTTCTGTTTCCAGAATTGCTGTTCTTCTTCTCTTTGATCTGCCGATGGATTTTCAGGTGTTTGCAATCTTTAGATAAGCTATCTAGCTGATCTCCGGCTAGCTGAAGCAGTCTCAGCTTGCTACTTCTCCGCCATCTTGACTCCTCCTCCCGGGATGGAGAAGCATCTTGCATGACAATGGGCCTCATAAGAAGGCCGGGATACCGATTCCTATATCAGATAAATTAGATTTTAAACTAAAGACTGTAGTCAGAGATACAGAAGGACACTACATCATTCTTAAAGGGACTATCCACCAAGAAGACCTAACAATTGTAAATATCTATGCCCCCAATATGGGAGCAGCCAATTACATAAGAAAACTATTAATCAAGATAAAGAGTCATATTGATATGAATACATTAATAGTAAGAGATCTTAACACACCTCTCTCAGAAATAGATCATCAAAGCAGAAAATCAATAAAGAAACAAGAGCATTGAATGACACATTGGACCAGATGGACCTCATAGATATATACAGAACATTGCACCTTAAAACAACAGAATACTCATCCTTCTCAAGTGCACATGGAAACTTCTCAAGAATAGACCAGAAACTGGGTCACAAATCAGGACTCAAATGATACCAAAAGACTGAGATAATTCCCTGCACATTCTCAGATCACAATGCTTTGAAACTGGAGCTCAACCACAAGGAAAAGTTCAGAAGGAACGCCAACACCTGGAAGCTAAAGACCACCTTGCTTAAGAATGCTTGGATCAACCAGGAGATCAAAGAAGAACTAAAACTGTTCATGGAAACCAAAGAGAATGAAGACAATTTGGTCCAAAAGCTATGGGACACAGCAAAGGCAGTTTTAAGGGGGAAATACATAGCCATCCAAGTATCCCTCAAAAAAATTGAAAAATCCAGAATATACCAGCTGTCTCTACACCTTAAAGAACTGGAGAATCAACAACAAATCAAACCAACTTCACACATAAGAAGGGAAAACATCAAGATTAAAGCTGAGATCAGTGAGGTAGAAATCAGAGATACAGTAGAACTATCAATGAAACTAGAAGCTGGGTTTTTGAAAGAATCAATAAGATCAATAAACCATTCACCACACTAATCCAAAAGAAAAGAGAGAAAGTTCAAATAAATAAAATTATGAATGAAAAGGGAGAGATCACAATGAACACCAAGGAAGTAGAAACAATCTTCAGAAGTTCTTATCAACAGTTATATGCCAATAAGCTAAGCAACCTAGATAAAATTGATGCATTCCTGGAAAACTATAAACTCCCAAAATTGAATCAAGAAGAAATTGACAACCTAAATAGACCAATATCTAGGTCACGAGATTGAAGCAGTGATCAAAAACCTCCCAAAAAACAAGAGCCCAGGAACTGACGGATTCCCTGGGGAATTCTACCAAACCTTCAAAGAAGAAATAACACCTATTCTCCTGAAGATGTTTCTAAAAAGTTGAAGTAGAAAAAAAAACTTCCAGACTCTTTCTATGAAGCCAGCATTACCCTGATCCCCAAACCAGGCAAGGAAAAGAGGAGAATTTCAGACCAATATCACTGATAAATATGGATGCTAAGATTCTCAACTAGATCCTAGCCAACGGGATCCAACAGCACATTAAAAAGATTATTCACCATGACCAGGTGGGATCCAACAGCACATTAAAAAGATTATTCACGAAGATGGCGGAGAAGTAGCAAGCTGAGACTGCTTCAGCTAGCCGGAGATCAGCTAGATAGCTTATCTAAAGATTGCAAACACCTGAAAATCCATCGGCAGACCGAAGAGAAGAAGAACAGCAATTCTGGAAACAGAAAAACAACTGCTTTCTGAAAGGTAGGACCGGCGGAGAAGTGAATCCAAAGCGACGGGAAGATAGACCCCGGGGGGAGGGGCCGGCTCCCGGCAAGCGGCGGAGCAACGGCGCACAAAATCAGGACTTTTAAAAGTCTGTTCCGCTGAGGGACATCGCTCCAGAGGCTAAACCGGGGCGAAGCCCACGCGGGGTCAGCGTGGCCTCAGGTCCCGCAGGGTCACAGAAGGATCGGGGGTGTCTGAGTGTCGCAGAGCTTGCGGGTATTGGAACGGGAAAGCCGGCTACAGAAACAGAGCCGACAGTAAGCTCACAGCTCGGTGTTACCTTGAAACGATCGCAGGCTCGGTGAGCTCGGAGCGCGGCCGGAGGTCAGGCAGACGGGAATAACTGGGCGCTGTTCTCTGAGGGCGCACTGAGAGGTGGGGCCCTGGGCTCTCGGCTCCTCCGGGCCGGAGACCAGGAGGCCGCCATTTGTGTTCCCATCCTCCGGAACTCTACGGAAAGCGCTCAGGGAACAAAAGCTCCTGAAAGCAAACCCGAGCGGATTACTCACCCCGGCCCCGGGTAAGGGAGGTGTAATTCCGCCTGGGGCAAAGACACTTGAGAATCACTACAACAGGCCCCTCCCCCAGAAGATCAACAAGAAATCCAACCGAGACCAAGTTCACCTACCAAGGAGTGCGGTTTCAATACCAAGGAGAGCAGCAGAATTCCAGAGGAGGAGAAAGCCAAGCACGGAACTCATGGCTTTTTTCCTGTGATTTTTTTTTTAGTCTTGCAGTTAATTTAATTTTTTCTTTTTCATTTTTTTTTTTTCTTTTTCTTCTCGCCTTCGGGTAAAATTTTTTTTTTTTTTAACTGTTACCTTTTTCTTTTTTAACGATTTTTTACTAGTTTATCTAATATATATATTTTTTCTTTTTTACATTTTTCTCAGGTGTTTTCTTTTTTAAAAAAAATTTTTTTTCTTTTCTTTTCTTTTTTTTTTTCTTTCTTTCTTTTTGAACCTCTTTTTATCCCCTTTCTCCCCACTCACGATTTTGGATCTCTTCTAATTTAGTTAAAGCATATTTTTCTGGGGTTGTTGCCACCCTTTTAGTATTTTACTTGCCCCTTCATTTACTCTTATCTGGCCAAAATGACAAGACGTAAAAATTCAACACAAAAAAAAGAACAAGAGGCAGTACCGAAGGCTAGGGACCTAATCAATACAGACATCGGTAATATGTCAGATCTAGAGTTCAGAATGACAATTCTCAAGGTTCTAGCCGGGCTCGAAAAAGGCATGGAAGATATTAGAGAAACCCTCTTGAGAGATATAAAAGCCCTTTCTGGAGAAATAAAAGAACTAAAATCTAACCAAGTTGAAATCAAAAAAGCTATTAATGAGGTGCAATCAAAAATGGAGGCTCTAACTGCTAGGATAAATGAGGCAGAAGAAAGAATTAGTGATATAGAAGACCAAATGACAGAGAATAAAGAAGCTGAGCAAAAGAGGGACAAACAGCTACTGGACCACGAGGGGAGAATTCGAGAGATAAGTGACACCATAAGACGAAACAACATTAGAATAATTGGGATTCCAGAAGAAGAAGAAAGAGAGAGGGGAGCAGAAGGTATACTGGAGAGAATTATTGGGGAGAATTTCCCCAATATGGCAAAGGGAACGAGCATCAAAATTCAGGAGGTTCAGAGAACGCCCCTCAAAATCAATAAGAATAGGCCCACACCCCGTCACCTAATAGTAAAATTTACAAGTCTCAGTGACAAAGAGAAAATCCTGAAAGCAGCCCGGGAAAAGAAGTCTGTAACATACAATGGTAAAAATATTAGATTGGCAGCTGACTTATCCACAGAGACCTGGCAGGCCAGAAAGAGCTGGCATGATATTTTTAGAGCACTAAACGAGAAAAACATGCAGCCCAGAATACTATATTCAGCTAGGCTATCATTGAAAATAGAAGGAGAGATTAAAAGCTTCCAGGACAAACAGCAACTGAAAGAATTTGCAAACACCAAACCAGCTCTACAGGAAATATTGAAAGGGGTCCTCTAAGCAAAGAGAGAGCCTACAAGTGGTAGATCAGAAAGGAACAGAGACCATATACAATAACAGTCACCTTACAGGCAATACAATGGCACTAAATTCATATCTCTCAATAGTTACCCTGAATGTGAATGGGCTAAATGCCCCTGTCAAAAGACACAGGGTATCAGAATGGATAAAAAAACAAAACTCATCTATATGTTGCCTCCAAGAAACTCATTTTAAGCCCGAAGACACCTCCAGATTTAAAGTGAGGGGGTGGAAAAGAATTTACCATGCTAATGGACATCAGAAGAAAGCAGGAGTGGCAATCCTTATATCAGATCAATTAGATTTTAAGCCAAAGACTATAATAAGAGATGAGGAAGGACACTATATCATACTCAAAGGGTCTGTCCAACAAGAAGATTTAACAATTTTAAATATCTATGCCCCCAACGTGGGAGCAGCCAACTATATAAACCAATTAATAACAAAATCAAAGAAACACATCAACAACAATACAATAATAGTAGGGGACTTTAACACTCCCCTCACTGAAATGGACAGGTCATCCAAGCAAAAGATCAGCAAGGAAATAAAGGCCTTAAACGACACACTGGACCAGATGGACATCACAGATATATTCAGAACATTTCATCCCAAAGCAACAGAATACACATTCTTCTCTAGTACACATGGAACATTCTCCAGAATAGATCACATCCTCGGTCCTAAATCAGGACTCAACCGGTATCAAAAGATTGGGATCATTCCCTGCATATTTTCAGACCACAATGCTCTAAAGCTAGAACTCAACCACAAAAGGAAGTTTGGAAAGAACCCAAATACATGGAGACTAAACAGTATCCTTCTAAAGAATGAATGGGTCAACCGGGAAATTAAAGAAGAATTGAGAAAAATCATGGAAACAAATGATAATGAAAATACAACAGTTCAAAATCTGTGGGACACAATAAAGGCAGTCCTGAGAGGAAAATATATAGCGGTACAAGCCTTTCTCAAGAAACAAGAAAAGTCTCAGGTACACAATAACCCTACACCTAAAGGAGCTGGAGAAAGAACAAGAAAGAAAGCCTAAGCCCAGCAGGGGAAGAGAAATCATAAAGATCAGAGCAGAAATCAATGAAATAGAAACCAAAAAAACAATAGAAAAAATCAACGAAAGTAGGAGCTGGTTCTTTGAAAGAATTAATAAAATTGATAAACCCCTGGCCTGACTTATCAAAAAGAAAAGAGAAAGGACCCAAATAAATAAAATCATGAATGAAAGAGGAGAGATCACAACTAACACCAAAGAAATACAAACTATTATAAGAACATACTATGAGCAACTCTACGCCAATAAATTTGACAATCTGGAAGAAATGGATGCATTCCTAGAAACATATAAACTACCACAACTGAACCAGGAAGAAATAGCAAGCCTGAACAGACCCATAACCAGTAAGGAGATTGAAACAGTCATTAAAAATCTCCAAACAAACAAAAGCCCAGGGCCAGATGGCTTCCGGGAGAATTCTACCAAACATTTAAAGAAGAACTAATTCCTATTCTCCTGAAACTGTTCCAAAAAATAGAAATGGAAGGAAAACTTCCAAACTCATTTTATGAGGCCAGCATCACCTTGATCCCAAAACCAGACAAGGATCCCACCAAAAAAGAGAGCTATAGACCGATATCCTTGATGAACACAGATGCGAAAATACTCAACAAAATACTAGCCAATAGGATTCAACAGTACATTAAAAAGATTATTCACCACGACCAAGTGGGATTTATTCCAGGGCTGCAAGGTTGGTTCAACATCCGCAAATCAGTCAATGTGATACAACACATCAATAAAAGAAAGAACAAGAACCATATGATCCTCTCAATAGATGCTGAAAAAGCATTTGACAAAGTACAGCATCCCTTCCTGATCAAAACTCTTCAAAGTGTAGGGATAGAGGGCACATACCTCAATATCATCAAAGCCATCTATGAAAAACCCACCGCAAATATCATTCTCAATGGAGAAAAACTGAAAGCTTTTCCACTAAGGTCAGGAACACGGCAGGGATGTCCATTATCACCACTGCTATTCAACATAGTACTAGAGGTCCTAGCCTCAGCAATCAGACAACAAAAGGAAATTAAAGGCATCCAAATCGGCAAAGAAGAAGTCAAATTATCACTCTTCGCAGATGATATGATACTATATGTGGAAAACCCAAAAGACTCCACTCCAAAACTGCTAGAACTTATACAGGAATTCAGTAAAGTGTCAGGATATAAAATCAATGCACAGAAATCAGTTGCATTTCTCTACACCAACAGCAAGACAGAAGAAAGAGATATTAAGGAGTCAATCCCATTTACAATTGCATCCAAAACCATAAGATACCTAGGAATAAACCTAACCAAAGAGACACAGAATCTATACTCAGAAAACTATAAAGTACTCATGAAAGAAATTGAGGAAGACACAAAGAAATGGAAAAATGTTCCATGCTCCTGGATTGGAAGAATAAATATTGTGAAAATGTCTATGCTACCTAAAGCAATCTACACATTTAATGCAATTCCTATCAAAGTACCATCCATCTTTTTCAAAGAAATGGAACAAATAATGCTAAAATTTATATGGAACCAGAAAAGACCTCGAATAGCCAAAGGGATATTGAAAAAGAAAGCCAACGTTGGTGGCATCACAATTCCGGACTTCAAGCTCTATTATAAAGCTGTCATCATCAAGACAGCATGGTACTGGCACAAAAACAGACACATAGATCAATGGAACAGAATAGAGAGCCCAGAAATAGACCCTCAAATCTATGGTCAACTCATCTTCGACAAAGCAGGAAAGAATGTCCAATGGAAAAAAGACAGCCTCTTCAATAAATGGTGCTGGGAAAATTGGACAGCCACATGTAGAAAAATGAAATTGGACCATTTCCTTACACCACACACAAAATAGACTCAAAATGGATGAAGGACCTCAATGTGCGAAAGGAATCCATCAAAATCCTTGAGGAGAACACAGGCAGCAACCTCTTTGACCTCTGCCGCAGCAACATCTTCCTAGGAACAACGCAAAAGGCAAAGGAAGCAAGGGAAAAAATGAACTATTGGGATTTCATCAAGATCAAAAGCTTTTGCACAGCAAAGGAAACAGTTAACAAAATCAAAAGACAACTGACAGAATGGGAGAAGATATTTGCAAACGACATATCAGATAAAGGACTAGTGTCCAGAATCTATAAAGAACTTAGCAAACTCAACACCCAAAGAACAAATAATCCAATCAAGAAATGGGCAGAGGACATGAACAGACATTTCTGCAAAGAAGACATCCAGATGGCCAACAGACACATGAAAAAGTGCTCCATATCACTCGGCATCAGGGAAATACAAATCAAAACCACAATGAGATATCACCTCACACCAGTCAGAATGGCTAAAATCAACAAGTCAGGAAATGACAGATGCTGGCGAGGATGTGGAGAAAGGGGAACCCTCCTACACTGTTGGTGGGAATGCAAGCTGGTGCAGCCACTCTGGAAAACAGCATGGAGGTTCCTCAGAATGTTGAAAATAGAACTGCCCTATGACCCAGCAATTGCACTATTGGGTATTTACCCTAAAGATACAAATGTAGTGATCCAAAGGGGCACATGCACCCGAATGTTTATAGCAGCAATGTCCACAATAGCCAAACTATGGAAAGAACCTAGATGTCCATCCACAGATGAATGGATCAAGAAGATGTGGTATATATACACAATGGAATACTATGCAGCCATCAAAAGAAATGAAATCTTGCCATTTGCGACAACGTGGATGGAACTAGAGCGTATCATGCTTAGCGAAATAAGTCATGCAGAGAAAGACAACTATCATATGATCTCCCTGATATGAGGAAGTGGTGATGCAACATGGAGGCTTAAGTGGGTAGGAGAAGAATAAATGAAACAAGATGGGATTGGGAGGGAGACAAACCATAAGTGACTCTTAATCTCACAAAACAAACTGAGGGTTGCTGGGGGGAGGGGGTTTGGGAGAAGGGGGTGGGATTATGGACATTGGGGAGGGTATGTGCTTTGGTGAGTGCTGTGAAGTGTGTAAACCTGGTGATTCACAGACCTGTACCCCTGGGGATAAAAATATATGTTTATAAAAAATAAAAAGTTAAAAAAAAAAAAAAAAAATCATGATTAAAAATCAAAAAAAAAAAAAAAAAAAAAAAAAAAAATCCAAAGCAAGAGAATTAAGAGCCATGGTACTGTCTCTATTTTGAACAATACTCACAGTATCAATGTTAATCACAGTGTGGAAAAGAGGAGGAAACCAGAACTAGAATTTTGTGTGCATACAGAGTCTGAAGATTACACACACACACACACACACACACACACACACACACACACATATAAAACATTTTTAAATTTTATTTTATATTTTCAGTGTTCCAAGATTCATTGTTTATGCACCACACCCAGTGCTCCAAGCAATCCGTGCCCTCTATAATACCCACCACCAGGCTCCTTCAACCTCCCACCCTCCACCCCTTCAAAACCCTCAGATTGTTCTTCAGCCTTTCATGGTTTGTCTCCCCTGCGTCTCCCCCAACTCCCTTCTCCTCGCTTTCACCCACTGTCCTCCGTGTTATTCTTTATGCTTCATAAGTAAGTGAAATTATATAATAATTGACTCTCTCTGCTTGGCTTATTTCACTCAGCATAATCTCTTCCAGTCACATCCATGTTGATACAAAAGTTGGGTATTCGTCCTTTCTGATGGATGCATAATACTCCATAGTGTATATGGACCACATCTTCCTTATCCATTCGTCCGTTGAAGGGCATCTTGGTTCTTTCCAGTTTGTTGACTGTGGCCATTGCTGCTATAAACATTGGGGTACAGAGGGCCCTTCTTTTAACGACATCTCTATCTTTAGTGTAAATAATCAGTAGTGCTATTGGAGGTTCATATGGTAGCTCTATTTTTAATTTCTTAAGAAAATTCCACACTGTTTTCCAAAGAGGCTGCACCAACTTGCATTCCCACCAAAAGTGTAAGATGGTTCCCCTTTCCCTACAATCTCTCCAACATTGTTGTTTCTTGCCTTGTCACTTATTCTTTTATTTTATTTTTTCAGTGTTCTGAGAATCATTGTTTATACCTTGTCATTTCTGCCATTCTAACTGGCGAAAGGTGGTATCTCAGTATGGTTTTGATATGAATTTCCCTGATGGCTAATGAGAATGAACACTTTCTCATGTACTAGTTGACTATTTGTATGTCTCCTATGGAGAAGTGTCTGTTCACTGCTTCTTCGATTTTTTTTTAATTTTTTAAATTTATTTTCAGTGTAACAGTATTCATTGTTTTTGCACCACACCCAGTGCTCCATGCAATCCGTGCCCTCTATAATACCCACCACCTGGTACCCCGACCTCCCACCCCCTGCCCCTTCAAAACCCTCAGATTGTTTATCAGAGTCCATAGTCTCTCATGGTTCACCTCCCTTTCCAATTTCCCTCAACTCCCTTCTCCTCTCTAACTCCCCTTGTCCTCCATGCTATTTGTTATGCTCCACAAATAAGTGAAACCATATGATAATTGACTCTCTCTGCTTGACTGATTTCACTCAGCATAATCTCTTCCAGTCCCGTCCATGTTGCTACAAAAGTTGAGTATTCATCCTTTCTGATGGAGGCATAATATTCCATAGTGTATATGGACGCTTCTGCCCATTTTTTGACATGATTATCTCTTTTCGGGTGTTGAGTTTGAGATGTTCTGTATAGGTGTTGGATATCATCACTTTGTAGTATCATTTGTAAATATCTTCTCCCATCCCATGCATTCCCTCCTTGTTTTGTTGACTGTTTCCTTTGTTATACAGAAGGATTTTATCTCGATGAAGTCCCAAAAGATCATTTTGCTTTTGTTTCCTTTGCCTTTGGAGACATGTCTTGAAAGAAGTTGCTGTGGCCAATGTCAAAGAGGATACTGCCTATGTTTTACTCTAGTATTCTGATGGATTCCTGTATCACATTGAGGTTTTTCATCCATTTTGAGTTTATATTTGTATGGTGTAAGCAAATGGTCGAGTTTCATTCTTCTGTATATAACTGTCCAATTTTCCCAGCACCATTTATTGAAGAGACCCTCTTTTTTCCATTGGATATTTTTTTCTACTTTGTCAAAAACCTGACTGTAGACTTGAGGATACATATCTGGGCTCCCTACTCTGTTCCACTGGTCTAAGTGTCAGTTTTTGTGCCAGTACCATGCTGTCTTGGTGATTGAAGCTCTGTAATATAGCTAGAAATCAGGCAATGTGATGCCCCCAACTTTGTTTCCCTTTATCAACATTTCCTTCTTGATTTGGGATCTTTTCTGATTCCAGGCAAATTACAGGATTGTTTGTTCTAGCACATCAAAAAATGACTATGGTATTTAGATCATTATTGAAATTATAGGTTCTTCTTGGCAACATAGATATATTAACCATATTTATTTATTCTTCGAAACCATGAGCATGATATGTTTTTCCATCTTTTTTATGTTTACTATAATACTTTTTTCATAAATTAATTTATTTATTTTCAGAAAAACAGTATTCATTATTTTTTCCTTTTTTTAAATTTTTTCAATTTATTTATTTTCAGAAAAACAGTATTCATTATTTTTTCACCACACCCAGTGCTCCATGCAATCGTGCCCTCTATAATACCCACAATCCGGCACCCCAACCTCCCACCCCCCCCACCAATTCAAACCTCTCAGATTGCTTTCGGAGTCTATAGTCTCTCATGGTTCACCTCCCCTTCCGATTACTCCCAACTCCATTCTACTCTCTAACGCCCCCTGTCCTCCATGCTATTTGTTATGCTCCACAAATAAGTGAAACCATATGATAATTGACTCTCTCTGCTTGACTTATTTCACTCAGCATAATCTCTTCCAGTCCTGGCCATGATGCTACAAAAGTTGGGTATTTGTCCTTTCTGATGGAGGCATAATACTCCATAGTGTTTATGGACGATGTGCCCTCTTTTTTATTTAGAAAATGTTTATTTGCCAGATTTTTTTGAATTTTATTTTTTATAAACATATAATGTGTTTTTATCCCCAGGGGTACAGGTCTGTGAATTGCCAGGTTTACACACTTCACAGCACTCACCATAGCACATACCCTCCCCAATGTCCATAATCCCACACCTTTCTCCCAAACCCCCTCCCCCCAGCAACCCTCAGTTTGTTTTTGTGAGATTAAGAGTCACTTATGGTTTTTCACCCTCCCAATCCCATCTTGTTTTATTCATTCTTCTCTTACCCCCTTAAACCCCCATGTTGCATCTCCAATTCCTCATATCAGGGAGATCATATGATAGTTGTCTTTCTCTGCTTGACTTATTTCACTAAGCATGATACGCTCTAGTTACATCCACATCGTCACAAATGGCAAGATTTCATTTCTTTTGATGGCTGCATAGTATTCCGTTGTGTATATATACCATTTCTTCTTGATCCATTCATCTGTGGATGGACATCTAGGTTCTTTCCATAGTTTGGCTATTTTGGACATTGCTGCTATAAACATTCAGGTGAACATGCCCCTTCAGATCACTACGTTTGCATCTATAGGGTAAACACCCAGTAGTGCAATTGCTGGATCATAGGGTAGTTCTGTTTTCAACATTTTGAGGAACCTCTAAGCTGTATTCCAGAGTGGTTACACCAGCTTGCATTCACACAACAGTGTAGGAGGGTTTCCCTTTCTCCGCATTCTCACCAGCATCTGTCATTTCCTGACTTATTAATTTTAGGCGTTCTGACTGGTGTGAGATGGTATCTCATTGTGGTTTTGATTTGTATTTCCCTGATGCTGAGTGATATGGAGCACTTTTCCATGTTTCAGTTGGCCATCTGGATGTCTTCTTTGCAGGAATGTCTGTTCATGTCTTCTGCCCATTTCTTGATTGGATTATTTGTTCTTTGGGTGTTGAGTTTGATAAGTTCTTTATAGATTTTGGCCACTAACCCTTTATCTGATATGTCGTTTGCAAATATCTTCTACCATTCTGTCATTTGTCTTTTGGTTTTATTAACTGTTTTCTTTGCTGTGCGAAAGCTTTTGATCTTGATGAAATCCCAATAGTTCATTTGTGTCCTTCCTTCCCTTGCCTTTGGTGATGCTCCTAGGAAGATGTTGCTGTGGCTGAGGTCGAAGAGGTTGCTGCCTGTGTTCTCCTCAAGGATTTTGATGGATTCCTTTCTCACATGAGGTCCTTCATCCATTTTGTGTCTATTTTTGTGTGTGGTATAAGGAAATGGTCCAATTTCATTTTTCTGCATGTGGCTATCCAATTTTCCCAACACCATTTATTGAAGAGGCTGTCTTATTTCCATTGGACATTCTTTCCTGCTTTGTCAAAGATTAGTTGACCATAGAGTAGAGGGTATATTTCTGGGCTCTCTATTCTGTCCCATTGATCTATGTGTCTGTTTTTGTGCCAGTACCATACTGTCTTGATGATGACAGCTTTGTGATAGAGCTTGAAGTCCGGAATTGCGATGCCACCAACGTTGGCTTTCTCTTTCAATATTCCTTTGGCTATTCGAGGTCTTTTCTGGTTCCATATAAATCTTAGTGTTATTTGTTCCATTTATTTGAAACAAGTGGATGGTATATTGATAGGAATTGCATTAAATGTGTAGATTGCTTTAGGTAGCATAGACATTTTCACAATATTTGTTCTTCCAATCCAGGAGCATGAAACATTTTTCCATTTCTTTGTGTCTTCCTCAATTTCTTTCATGAGTACTTTATAGTTTTCTGAGGATAGATTCTTAGCCTCTTTGGTTAGGTTTATTCCTAGGTATCTTATAGTTTTGTGTGCAATTGTCAATGGGATTGACTCCTTGATTTCTCTTTCTTCTGTCTTGTTGTTGGTGTAGAGAAATGCAACTGATTTCTGTGCATTGATTTTTTATCCTGACACTTTACTGAATTCCTGTACAAGTTCTAGGAGCTTTGGAGAGGAGTCTTTTGGGTTTTCCACATATAGTATCATATCATGTGCGAAGAGTGATAGTTTGACTTCTTTGCCAATTTGAATGCTTTTAATTTCCTTTCATTGTCTGATTGCTGAGGCTAGGACTTCTAGTACTATGTTGAATAGCAGTGGTGATAATGGACATCCCTGCTGTGTTCCTGACCTTAGTGGAAAAGCTTTCAGTTTTTCTCCATTGAGAATGATATTTGCGGTGGGTTTTTCATAGATGTCTTGGATAATATTGAGGTATGTGCCCTCTATCCCTACACTTTGAAGAGTTTTGATCAGGAAGGGATGCTGTACTTTGTCAAATAATTTTTCAGTATCTATTGAGAGTATCATATGGTTCTTGCTTTTTCTTTTATTAATGTGTTGTATCACAGTGATTGATTTGTGTATGTTGAATGAACCTTGCAGCCCTGGAATAAATCCCACTTGGTCGTGGTGAATAATCCTTTTAATGTACTGTTGGATCTTATTGGCTAGTATTTTGGTAAGAATTTTCGCATCTGTGTTCATCAAGGATATTGGTCTGTAGTTCTCTTTTTTGATGGGATCCTTGTCTGGTTTTGGGATCAAGGTGGCCTCATAAAATGAGTTTGGAAGTTTTCTTCCATTTCTATTTTTTGGTACAGTTTCAGGAGAATAGGAATTAGTTCTTCTTTAAATGTTTGGTAGAATTCCCCCGGGAAGCGTTCTGGCCCTGGGCTTTTGTTTGTTTGGAGATTTTTGATGACTGTTTCAATCTCCTTACTGGTTATGGGTCTTTTCAGGTTTTCTATTTCTTCCTGGTTCAGTTGTGGTAGTTTATATGTCTTTAGGAATGCATCCATTTTTTTCCATATTGTCAAATTTGTTGGAGTAGAGTTGCTCATAGTATGTTCTTATAATAGTCTGTATTTCTTTGGTGTTAGTTAGTTAGTTAGTTAGTTTCATTCATGATTTCATTTATTTGGGTACTTTCTCTTTTCTTTTTGATAAGTCTGGCCAGGGGTTTATCAATCTGATTAATTCTTTCAAATAACCAGCTCCTAGTTTTGTTGATTTGTTCTATTTGTTTGTTTGTTTGTTTCTATTTCATTGATTTCTCCTCTGATCTTTATGATTTCTCTTCTCCTGCTGGGTTTAGGGTTTCTTTCTTGTTCTTTCTCCAGCTCCCTTAGGTGTAGGATTAGGTTGTGTACTTGGGACACAAGTACACAACTTGTGTACTTGAGAAAGGCTCGTACCACTATATATTTTCCTCTCAGGAGTGCCTTTGCTGTGTCTCACAGATTTTGAACCGTTGTGTTTTCATTATAATTTTTTCCATGATTTTTTTCAATTCTTCTTTAATTTCCTGGTTGACCCATTCACTCTTTAGAAGGATGCTGTTTAGTTCCCATGTATTTGGGCTCTTTCCAAATTTCCTCTTGTGAGTGAGTTCTAGCTTCAGAACTTTGTCGTCTGAAATTATGCAGGGAATGATCCCAATATTTTTTTTTCCATGTACTTTTTTTTTATAATTTTTTATTTTTTATAAACATATATTTTTATCCCCAGGGGTACAATATTTTGATACCAGTTGAGACCTGATTTGGGACGCAGGATGTGATCTATTCTGCAGATATTCCATGTGCACTGGAGAAGAATGTGTATTCTGTTGCTTTGGGATGAAATGTTCTGAATATATCTGTGATGTGCATCTTGTCCAGTGTGTCATTTAAGGCCTTTATTTCCTTGTTGATCTTTTGCTTGGATGATCTGTCCATTTCAGTGAGTGGAGTGTTAAAGTCCCCAACTATTATGGTTGATGTGTTTATTTGATTTTTTTAATAATTGGTTTATGTAGTTGGCTGCTCCCACATTAGGGGCATATATATTTAAAATTGTTAGATCTTCTTGTTGGACAGACCCTTTGAGTATGATACATTGTCCTTCCTCATCTCTTTTTAGAGTCTTTGGCTTAAAATCTAACTGATCTGGACCACACCTTCCTTATCCATTCATCCGTTGAAGGGCATCTTGGTTCTTTCAACAGTTGTCCATATACACTATGGAGTATTATGCCTCCATCAGAAAGGAGGAATACCCAGCTTTTGTAGCAACATGGACAGGACTGGAAGAGATCATGCTGAGTAAAATAAGTCAAGCAGAGAGAGTCAATTATCATATGGTTTCACTTATTTGTGGAGCATAACAAATAGCATGGAGGACATGGGGAGATAGAGAGGAGAAAGGAGTTGGGGGAAATTGGAAGGGAAGGTGAATCATGAGAGACTATGGACTCTGAAAAACAATCTGAGGGGTTTGAAGTGGCGGGGGGGGGGGTGGGAGATTGGAGTACCAGGTGGTGGGTATTATAGAGGGCACGGATTGCATGGAGCACTGGGTGTGGTGAAAAAATAATGATACTGTTATGCTGAAAATAAATAAACTAAAAAAATTTTATATAAAAAAATCTAACAGATCTGATATAAGGATTGCCACCCCTGCTTTCTTCTGATGCCCATTAGCATGGTAATTTGTTTTCCATTCCCTCACTTTAAATCTGGATGTGTCTTTGGGTCTGAAATGAGATTCTTGTAGGCAACATATAGATGGGTTTGGTTTTTGTTTTTTAAGATTTTATTTATTTATTTGACAAACAGAGATCACAAGTACGCAGAGAGGCAGGCAGAGAGAGAGAGAAGAGGAAGCAGGCTCCCTGCTGAGCAGAGAGCCTGATGCGGGGCTCGATCCCAGGACCCTGAGACCACGACCCAAGCCAAAAGCAGACACTTTAACCCACTGAGCCTCCCAGGTGTCCCTGGGTTTTGTTTTTTTTTTTTTAACTTTTTATTTTTTATAAACATATATTTTTATCCCCAGGGGTACAGGTCTGTGAATCACCAGGTTTACACACTTCACAGCACTCACCAAAGCACATACTCTCCCCAATGTCCATAATCCCACCCCCTTCTCCCAAACCCCCTCCCCCCAGCAACCCTCAGTTTGTTTTGTGAGATTAAGAGTCACTTTTGGTTTGTCTCCCTCCCAATCCCATCTTGTTTCATTTATTCTTCTCCTACCCACTTAAGCCTCCATGTTGCATCACCACTTCCTCATATCAGGGAGATCATATGATAGTTGTCTTTCTCTGCTTGACTTATTTCGCTAAGCATGATACGCTCTAGTTCCATCCATGTTGTCGCAAATGGCAAGACTTCATTTCTTTTGATGGCTGCATAGTATTCCATTGTGTATATATACCACATCTTCTTGATCCATTCATCTGTGGATGGACATCTAGGTTCTTTCCATAGTTTGGCTATTGTGGACATTGCTGCTATAAACATTCGGGTGCATGTGCCCCTTTGGATCACTACATTTGTATCTTTAGGGTAAATACCCAATAGTGCAATTGCTGGGTCATAGGGCAGTTCTATTTTCAACATTCTGAGGAACCTCCATGCTGTTTTCCAGAGTGGCTGCACCAGCTTGCATTCCCACCAACAGTGTAGGAGGGTTCCCCTTTCTCCACATCCTCGCCAGCATCTGTCATTTCCTGACTTGTTGATTTTAGCCATTCTGACTGGTGTGAGGTGATATCTCATTGTGGTTTTGATTTGTATTTCCCTGATGCCGAGTGATATGGAGCACTTTTTCATGTGTCTGTTGGCCATCTGGATGTCTTCTTTGCAGAAATGTCTGTTCATGTCCTCTGCCCATTTCTTGATTGGGTTATTTGTTCTTTGGGTGTTGAGTTTGCTAAGTTCTTTATAGATTCTGGACACTAGTCCTTTATCTGATATGTCGTTTGCAAATATCTTCTCCCATTCTGTCAGTTGTCTTTTGATTTTGTTAACTGTTTCCTTTGCTGTGCAAAAGCTTTTGATCTTGATGAAATCCCAATAGTTCATTTTTTCCCTTGCTTCCCTTGCCTTTTGCGTTGTTCCTAGGAAGATGTTGCTGCGGCAGAGGTCGAAGAGGTTGCTGCCTGTGTTCTCCTCAAGGATTTTGATGGATTCCTTTCGCACATTGAGGTCCTTCATCCATTCTGAGTCTATTTTTGTGTGTGGTGTAAGGAAATGGTCCAATTTCATTTTTCTACATGTGGCTGTCCAATTTTCCCAGCACCATTTATTGAAGAGGCTGTCTTTTTTCCATTGGACATTCTTTCCTGCTTTGTCGAAGATGAGTTGACCATAGATTTGAGGGTCTATTTCTGGGCTCTCTATTCTGTTCCATTGATCTATGTGTCTGTTTTTGTGCCAGTACCATGCTGTCTTGATGATGACAGCTTTATAATAGAGCTTGAAGTCCGGAATTGTGATGCCACCAACGTTGGCTTTCTTTTTCAATATCCCTTTGGCTATTCGAGGTCTTTTCTGGTTCCATATAAATTTTAGCATTATTTGTTCCATTTCTTTGAAAAAGATGGATGGTACTTTGATAGGAATTGCATTAAATGTGTAGATTGCTTTAGGTAGCATAGACATTTTCACAATATTTATTCTTCCAATCCAGGAGCATGGAACATTTTTCCATTTCTTTGTGTCTTCCTCAATTTCTTTCATGAGTACTTTATAGTTTTCTGAGTATAGATTCTGTGTCTCTTTGGTTAGGTTTATTCCTAGGTATCTTATGGTTTTGGATGCAATTGTAAATGGGATTGACTCCTTAATATCTCTTTCTTCAGTCTTGCTGTTGGTGTAGAGAAATGCAACTGATTTCTGTGCATTGATTTTATATCCTGACACTTTACTGAATTTCTGTATAAGTTCTAGCAGTTTTGGAGTGGAGTCTTTTGGGTTTTCCACATATGGTATCATATCATCTGCGAAGAGTGATAATTTGACTTCTTCTTTGCCGATTTGGATGCCTTTAATTTCCTTTTGTTGTCTGATTGCTGAGGCTAGGACCTCTAGTACTATGTTGAATAGCAGTGGTGATAATGGACATCCCTGCCGTGTTCCTGACCTTAGTGGAAAAGCTTTCAGTTTTTCTCCATTGAGAATGATATTTGCGGTGGGTTTTTCATAGATGGCTTTGATGATATTGAGGTATGTGCCCTCTATCCCTACACTTTGAAGAGTTTTGATCAGGAAGGGATGCTGTACTTTGTCAAATGCTTTTTCAGCATCTATTGAAAGTATCATATGGTTCTTGTTCTTTCTTTTATTGATGTGTTGTATCACATTGACTGATTTGCAGATGTTGAACCAACCTTGCAGCCCTGGAATAAATCCCACTTGGTCGTGGTGAATAATCTTTTTAATGTACTGTTGAATCCTATTGGCTAGTATTTTGTTGAGTATTTTCGCATCTGTGTTCATCAAGGATATCGGTCTATAGCTCTCTTTTTTGGTGGGATCCTTGTCTGGTTTTGGGATCAAGGTGATGCTGGCCTCATAAAATTCTCCTGAAACTGTTCCAAAAAATAGAAATGGAAGGAAAACTTCCAAACTCATTTTATGGGTTTTGTTGTTTTATCCATTCTGATACTCTGTGTCTTTTTTAAAATTTATTTTTTATTTATTTTTAGCATAACAGTATTCATTATTTTTGCACCACACCGAGGGCTCCATGCAATCCATGCCCTCTATAATACCTACCATCTGGTACCTCGACCTCCCACCCCCCGCCCCTTCAAAACCCTCAGATTGTTTTTCAGAGTCCATAGTCTCTCATGGTTCACCTACCCTTCCAAATTTCCCCCAACTCCCTTCTCCTCTCTAACTCCCCATGACCTCCATGCTCCACAAATAAGTGAAACCATATGATAATTGACTCTCTCTGCTTGACTTATTTCAATCAGCATAATCTCTTCCAGTCCCATCCATGTTGCTACAAAACTTGGGTATTAGTCCTTTCTGATGGAGGCATAATACTCCATAGTATATATGGACCACATCTTCCTTATCCATCTGTCCGTTGAAGGGCATCTTGGTTCTTTCCACAGTTTGACGACCGTGGCCATTGCTGCTATAAACATTGGGGTACAGATGGCCCTTCTTTTCACGACATCTGTATCTTTGTGGTAAATACCCAGGAGTGAAGTTGAAGGGTCATAAGGAAGTTCAATTTTTAATACCCTGTGTCTTTTGATTGGGGGCATTTAGCCAATTAACATTCAGGGTAACTATTGAGAGATATGAATGTAATGCCATTGTATTGCCTATAAGGTGACTGTTACTGTATATTGTCTCTGTTCCTTTCTGATCTACTATTTTTAGGCTCTCTCTTTGCTCAGAGGACCCCTTTCAATATTTCCTGTAGAGCTGGTTTGGTGCTTGCAAGTTCTTTCAGTTTTTGTTTGTCCCGGAAGCTTTTTATCTCTCCTTCTATTTTCAATGATCGCCTCACTGGATATAGTATTCTTGGCTGCATGTTTTTCTCATTTAGTGCTCTGAATATACCATGCCAGTTCTTTCTGGCCTGCCAGGTGTCTGTGGATAAGTCCTCTGCCAATCTAATATTTTTACCATTGTATGTTACAGACTTCTTTTCCCAGACTGCTTTCAGGATTTTCCCTTTGTTACTAAGACTTGTAAATTTTACTATTAGGTAATGGGGTGTGGACCTATTCTTGTTGATTTTGAGGGGGGTTCTCTGCACCTCCTGGATTCTGATGCTTGTTCCCTTTGCCATATTAGGGACATTCTCTCCAATAATTCCCTCCAATATACCTTCTGATCCCCTCTCTCTTTCTTCTTCTTCTTCTGGAATCCTAATTATTCTAATGTTGTTTCATTTTATGGTGTCACTTATCTCTCGAATTCTCCCCTCGTGGTCCAGTAGCTGTTTGTTCCTCTTTTGCTCAGCTTCTTTATTCTCTGTCATTTGGTCTTCTATATCATTAATTCTTTCTTCTGCCTCATTGATCCTAGCAGTGAGAGCCTCCATTTTTTATTGAACCTCATTAATAGCTTTTTTTTTTTATTTCAACTTGGTTAGATTTTAGATCTTTTATTTCTCCAGAAAGAGCTTTTATATGTCCCGAGAGGATTTCTCTAATATCTTCTATGCCTTTTTCAAGGCAGGCTAGAACCTTGAGAATTATCATTCTGAACTCTGGATCTGACATATTACCAATGTCTGTATTGATTAGGTCCCTAGCCTTCGGTACTGCCTCTTGTTCTTTTTTTTGTGGTGAATTTTTCCGCCTTGTCATTTTGTCCAGATAAGAATATAAGCCAAGCAGAGAGAGTCAATTATCATATGGTTTCACTTATTTGTGGAGCATAACAAATATCATGGAGGACAAGGGGTGTTAGAGAGCAGAAGGGAGTTGGGGGAAATTGGAAGGGGAGGTGAATCATGAGAGACTATGGACTCTGAAAAACAATCTGAGGGGTTTGAAGTGGCGGGGGGGTGGGAGATTGGAGTACCAGGTGGTGGGTATTATAGAGGGCACGGATTGCATGGAGCACTGGGTGTGGTGAAAAAATAATGAATACTGTTTTACTGAAAATAAATTAATTAATTTTAAAAAAAAGAGTATATGAAGGAGCAAGTAATATACTAAAAGGGTGCCAAAGACCCCAGGAAAATATGCTTTAACCAAATCAGAAGAGATCCCAAATCATTGGGGCGGGGAGAAAGGGGATGAAAAGAGGTTCAGAAAAAAACAAGAAACAATTAAAAAAAAACAAATAAAGAAAAAAATATTTAAAAAGAAATATATATATTTATATATAATTTATTTATATATATATTATATATATATATATATATATATATATTAGATAAACTAGTTTAAAAACGTTAAAAAAGAAAAGGGTAAAAGGTGAAAAAATTTAGCAGAAGAAGAAAAAAATTGAGAAAGAAAAAAAGAAGAACAGAAAAAGCCCACCAAATTAAATTAAGTGCAAGACTAAAGAATCATGGGGAGAAAGCCATGAGTTCCGTGCTTTGCTTTCTCCTCCTCTGGAATTCCACTCCTCTCCTTGGTATTGAACCTGCACTCCTTGGTCAGTGAACTTGGTCCTGGCTGGATTTCTTGTTGATCTTCTGGAGGAGGGGCCTGTTGTAGTGATTCTCAAGTGTCTTTGTCCCACGCGGAATTGCACCGCCCTTACCAGGGTCTGGGCTGAGTAATCCACTCAGGTTTGCTTTCTGGAGCTTTTGTTCCCTGAGCGCTTTCTGTAGAGTTCTGTAGGACTGTAATGAAAATAGTGGCCTCCCAGTCTCCAGCCCAGGAAGCTGAGAGCTCGGGGCCTCACTCCTCATTGCGCCCTCAGAGAATAGCACCCAATAACTTCCATCTCCCTGGCCTCCGGCTGTGCTCTGAGCTCATGGGGCCTGTGACCAGTTCAAAGTAAACCCAAGCTGAGAGCTCACTCCTTGGCTCTGTCTCTGTAGTTGGCTTCCCCATTCTAATACCTGAAAGCTCTGCAACACTCAGACACTCCGATCCTTCTGTGACCCTGCAGGACCTGGGGCCACGCTGACCCCACGTGGGCTTCACCCCAGTTTAGCTTCTGGAGTGAGGTCCCTCAGTGGAACAGACTTTTAAAAGTCCTGATTTTGTGCTCCATTGCTCTGCTGCTTGCTGGGAGCTGGCCCCTCCCCCCGTGGTCTATCTTCCCATCACTTTGGATTCACGTCGCCAGTCCTACCTTTGAGAAAGTGGTTGACTCTCTGCTTCTAGAATTGCTGTTCTTCTTCTCTTCGATCTCCCGTTGGATTTGTAGGTGTCTACAATGTTTGGATAAGCTATCTCACTGATGTCCTGCTACCTGATGTAGCCTCAGCCTGCTACTTCGCTGCCATCCTGACTCCTCCCCCTTAGAGACCCATCTTGCAAGAAGTTGCTGCAGTTGAGGATCTAAGAGATTACTGCCTTTGTTCTCCTCTCAGATTTTGATGCAATCCTGTTCTTAATGGGTCTCTGAACTAACTTGGTAACACACCCTAGTATCCAGCCAAAGTTGTCATTGACCATATCCACATCACAGACACCTGTTACCCCCACATGCCCGTTGTTTTGTTCCTGGGGATGATAACCCCATAACAACCGACACACACCCACATAAATATAAACACTCCTGTTTATTGCTTTCCCTCTGAGCAGTCATGTCAGCTGCTCTTTATCCAGGACCACACACACCCTGGAGCCAGAGTGGACACTCACCTCTGTCTGTGCAGATTATGGGCCCAGAGAACACCTTGTGAGTTTGAGACTCCCATGGAAGAGGATGCTGCGGGCATCTCTTCCCTCTGCATTCCCCAGGCTGGTCAGCCCAATCTACCAGGCCCTAAGACAGGTTCCAGATGTGTCTTCATAACTGGATCTGCCAACTTCTCATGATCTTCAATCCCTCTATCAGGCAGGTAGTGTATTTATTATTTAATTCATATTAACAACCTACAAGGGAGTCAGGAGACAAGATCCTGCATCCACAGCTCTGTTCATGAATACAAGAGAAGAGCCTTCACAGAGCACTGATATAAATCACTGAGTGCACTGTTGAGGACACAGGTTATAAAGGGGGTGACCCGCCCCTGTCACACAGGTGTGAAGTGTCATTGCAGGACTAGAGAAGGTGTTACTTGTGTAAATGTGTCACTGAGAGGTGAGGGTTCACCCAGGAAGTTCCCGGGGAGGTGACACTGATTGGAGCGATGACAAAATCTGACAGCTCTGCCATCCTATTATGTCCTGTACACGTGAACATACCTGGTAGTGAAGGTGATTCAGGGAAGTTAAATCCACTCATGATGAGTGGAGCAGCTCCGAATTAACCAAATACAGTGGAGTGACCCAACTTTGACAAATGTCCACATGATTTGTATATGGAGCTGCTGTCACCAAACTTGCACATCCAGTACTTGAACCACAAGAGAATAGAGGGGCTGGTGGAACAGAGAGGTTCCCTAACAGTACGGAGCCCCTGGAATTATGGTGGGGTTTTATGAAGGTCTACCATGCACAGGGCACTTGGTATTATATTGTTATGTTTTATGCTTCCTGTGGATGATCACACCCTCTCTTTGTGAGGCCTATGCTGTGGAGCATGTGACTCTCCTCCTGGCTCCACTGGAAAACAGGCTGCTTGGGTAGCAGCAATGAAACACTGTAGTCACACAAGAGTTCAGATTCCTCCGGAAATCTCCTGTTTCTGTTCCTGGATCAACACTGTGATCGCCTTGAGCTCCCCCATGTAGAAGCTACTTCCACTCTCTAGTACACTCTTCTGCTTTACTCAGGTGACAGTCTTTAGTGTGATGGAAGGCATCAGACTACAAGGACTTGACTTGATGACGTAGCCTTAGCTTCAAGTGTTCCCAAGTAACTGGGTCGGGGGAGGCCAGCATATGTCACTGTCCCTCCTCCACCAGTGGACCAAGTCCATGCATTCTTGCCAGTATCTGGGTACACAGTCACTCTGTTCTTCCCAGTTGTCTCCTCCCACAGCTCCAGTGGTCCCTGGGTGCCCTCAGCTTCCTGTTTCCCTACATTTCCCTAAAGACTAAGTCTTTCATTCCATGTGAAAATTGTGTGTGGTCCTCAACAGAACTGAGACTGTGACATCTCTTCCTCTCCCAGATCCTCTGGGGCTGCTTCTGAGGGCTTCCTCTACAGATAAATTCTTTATTTCTGTGGTGGACACAGGATGTGTGGATCTCCATGCATTCCTGATCTGAGTCATCTTCCTCCCATCCTGCCAGGACTGGGGTATGGGGAGGATTTTTATGATTTGTCACCATTCTGCAGGATAGGAATGCATGAGGACAGGATTGATTTAATGATATGGTCCTGGAGAACCTCACACTATAATATCTTTAGCTCACATGATGACAAGATATCCATTAAATATTCTATGTAAACCTTGTGATAGTTTATTTGTCATCAGGGATCTGCATTCACAATATGCCAAAATGCTGGTACTTAGCCCCTGTGACTACTTGTCACTCCTGAGAGTTTAAGTTTATTGTTTGTCTCATGACCACAATTAGAACATAAATTGACACAAACTTGTTGATTTAAAGTTTGTTCTGTTTATTTCTTTAGCTCTTGCAACTCCAATCTGAGTAGTGAGTTTATTGAAATTCAGAAACACTACATCAAAACTAATGATGTACTGTATGGTAACTAAAATAAATAGATAAATAAATAAATAAATACATACAGATGTACACACATACATACATAAAAATAAAATACAGAATCATGGGAACAATTCCAAGCCCAATCAGCGGCTTAAAAGTGGCCATATTGTGCTCTATGCCATCTTTGGAAAGCTGCCCATCATTTAAAAATTATAATAAATATGGGGGTATTGTCAAGTATTTGTCTCAGCAATAGAAGCCATAAAAATAAAGGTACATTTCATACAATTACAAAATGATATAATCTAGAAAATTAAAGCTAGTATAAGGTAACATGAGGATCAATAGTAATGTGGGGACAGAGTGAGAAAGGAATGAGGAAGGAATAATTGCAAAGAAAATACAGGAAATTTTGTGAAAAATGGATTTGCTTGCTCTGGATAGTGTTGATTCTGACACCTGTGTTTTTCATCTCACACTCCTTGCCTCTGGGCAGTTCATCCTGATCGATTACAGTCATTAAAACTATTACAAATAATTCCAGAGATGCTTTGGGATGAACCCAGTGACAGTAAAACCTTAGGGACTTGAAGGACCACCTGCATGCACCCTGATTCTGTATTTCAGATAAATTCTAGAACAAAGTCATCTTGTCCTCACTACAGGCAGGATCCCAGTTCCCCGTGAGCCTGTGCATTCTGTCCTGCAGGGGCCTCAGAGAGGGTAGTACATCCTATGGGAGGAGCACAGGTCCAAATTCTGGGGCTAATTCTCACCCCAAAGTGTTCTTGGACCTCACAGACCTTCCACAATTCTGGGTGTAGGATCATGTCAATTTAATGGGAAATATGACACCTATACCCCAATATGTGTGACTATGTGAAAACAAACTAGTAAATGGAAAACAAGTGTATACCATGAAGATCATATAATTAAACTTCATCTTTTCCCAAATTCTGTCAGTATCACCAAATCAAAGGCAGTCACACCTGCTCTGGTTACTGTCCTCTCTGTCAGTATGGATACCATGCTGGCTATATAGTCAAGGGACATGCTAATAGGGTTCACCATCTGCTTATTAAACCATCCCAGCCCCAAGACTCAGCTGGGATGGGAACCCCAGTCTTGGGATTCCCGGGTTTTCCATTCAGTATTCAGGACAGAACACAGACAGCTCATGATGGAGGTTATTCTTTACTCGATTTTCCTTGTTACTCTTCTAAAAGGTAATTTACAGAGAACAAGAGACATTGATGAAGAAAGTGGATGTGAGTAAGAAAAACAGTGAGTGAAGAACAGTTTCCTGACCAGGATGTCTTGTGTCTACAGGTGTCCAGTGTGAGATGTAGCTGGTGGAGTCTAGTGGAGACCTGGTGAAGCCTGAGGGGTCCCTGAGACTATCCTGAAAAGCCTCTGTATTAACTTTCAGGGACTATGGCACGAGTTGGGTCTGCCAGGCTCTAGGGAATGGGCTGCAGTGGGTCTCAGCCATTATGAGTGGTGGTAGTTACATATACCATGAAGACACTGTGAAGACCAATTCACCATCTCCTGAGACAATGGCAAGAACATGCTGATTCTGCAGGTGAACAGCCTGAGAGCTGATGACACCACTGTGTGTCACTGCAATGTGTGAACCCAGTGTGTACACTCTTGGGGTGAGTCCAGACACAAACTATCCTGTAGGGACACAGGAGTATCTGGGCTGCAGGGGTGCTCGAGGCACCAGGAGGCCCTCTGGACATCAGAGGGAGCTCAGGTTCCCAACAGGTGCTCAAGTCACCAGGAGTTATTCAAAACACTAGGGAGCTCTCAGGGAATTAGGGAGCTCTTGGAGCACCAGGGAGTGCTTAGGACAGAAAGATCAGATAGTTCAGTGCTCTTGAGGTGCTCAGGACACCAGATTATGCTCACATCAGCAAGATGCACTCAAGATCCACAGACACAAGTCAGACCCAGGAGCAGGTGCAGTGGGGGGGGGCGTTCTTTTGCGATAGGGGGTTTCCCTTCTAGCCTCTCTATATTCACTCAGGGATATATATATATATATATATATATATATATATATATATGTATATATATATATATATATATATATATAATTTCTCATATTCTCCTTGTAGTCAGCCAGCATGAGATAACAGTGTCTACGTGTAGACTAGATCTGCCCAGTCACTTGGGAAATTTCCTTAATTAACTTCATCCATATCCTGTTTTTCTTTCTCCACAAAAGGACCTGCAGGAATTCTCATCATCCCTGAGAAGCACCCGCACAGCCCAGGCTTTCTGAAAGCTTCGTGCCTGTTCTCTGCCCTCGGCTGGCCCACACTGCCTTCACATCCTTAGAAAATTCCCCCAGGACATCTGCCTGAACTGGGTCCTTGTCCTCCTACCTACAGTTTATCCTCTGGCTCATTATCCATGTGGGTGGGCACTGGTGATCAGGAACTGCCCCTCTTTAGGCACTGCTCCATCTCTTGGGTGGAAAAACAGCCCACCTCATGGGATACGCTCTATGATTTCCACAGTGAAACAGGCAGGATGTCAAGCCAGAGAGAAAAAGCCATCACAGTCCTGTTGAGTCCTGCTCTAGGTGGAGTCTATGAGAGCAGCCGTGGGGGCTGTGTCTGAAACGTGTTTCCTGGCTTCCACACAGGAAACCCACATGAATCCTCGGATCTGGATGACAGAGCCTGCTTCCTTGCCCATATGGTGCTATCCTTCAAGTATCCCACAGAAAGTCACGATGTCCTCATTCTACCCTGCTGTAACTTCTCCCTCAACTGGTCCTGGACCCTGAGCCCAATGGTGCTGGAGGCCTGTGACACTTTCCTGATTCCCACCAGGTGTCAGTTGTAGAGTGAGGCTCAATAATGAATGTCTACCATGATGACAGACCCCTAATGGAGCTGAAATGGGACTTATAGCATAAAATATGATTCAGAAGAAAAACAATATATCAACTACTAATGAGAAAACACTGGCATTTCCTCTTATGTTCCAGCTTTTGTCTTATTTGGACCTGGATTTTCATATAGAATTCAAAAATAACTTCTAGTTTTCTAGCTCTCTTTGCATTTTCTTCTGTTATTATTATAGAGGAGTCCAATGGTAAGGGAATAATCTGTGGGTATAGGCAGGTGTTTGTAGTCTATGGTTGGTTTTTCTATCTCTGACCTGAGACTTTTGATGTCATACTCACAATAGTATCTCACATTAGGCCTCACTGAGGTGACAAGGAAAAGCCTAAGGGAAGGGGAGGGGAGAGAAGGCTGTGCTTCCCGTACCCCACCCAGAAATCTAGAATGGACTGGATTTTGACATTTACTGCCCCCCAGGTCTTGATTTATCTGCCAAGTTTCTCAAGAGGATCTTTCCCTACCTCAGAAGCACAACAAATGTTCATTTTTTTCTTTCCTGGGGGAATGAGTTGGGGCTTCTGGACCTAAAACACTAACTTGTAGGACACCCCCAAGGTTGTCGCCAATTCCACAGGAGCCTCAACTCAGACACCTCCACACTGAGCCTTCTTCAGTTCACCATCTTCAATTCAATTTTTCTACTTTCTCGTGGGTCCTGTGGATATATCTGTGGGTGGCTTCTTCCCTTGTAAGTTGTGATTCCCTGCACATGCGCATTTGTAAAGTCAATTTTGGGGTCACAGTTTTCCCTGCACTATGATCTAAATATATGTGTCTCCTGCAAATTCAAGTGTTGTAATGTAATGTCCAATTAGATGGCAAAGGAGTAAGGGCTTCCCGTAGAGTGTTAGGTTATGGGAGAGTGTTAGGTTATGAATGGAATCAGAGCTGTTATGGCCCACATTTATCCCACATTTATAAATGGAAGATTCATAATGTGAACCTTAAGTTTCACATAATGAAAATTCCATTTACCATATGATGATGAAGTTTAAAGACATGACCTATGATCCAGATGGAGGCACTCGCTACACAATAAATATGCCAATTCCTTGATCTTGCACTTTGAAGGCTCCAGAAATGTGAGAAATTGATTTCTTTGTGTTTGTGTTAATTTTTTTATTTATTTCTTTTCAGCATAACAGAATTCATTGTTTATGCATCACACCCAGTGCTCCATGCAATACATGCCCTCCATAATACCCACCACCTGGATCCCACCCCCACCCCTTCAAAACCCTCAGATTGTTTTTCAGACTCTGATAAATTGATTTCTAAGCTACCTGGTTTATGCTGTTATACCATCCTTAGAAGTGTGGAACTGCTGTAACAAAGACATAAATCATAGAAGAGGTTTGGATCTGAGGAACGGGTAAGGCTAGTAGCCTTCTGTGATGTGTGCAGAAGAAGCCTACATAGTCAGGAAGTGGTCATAAAGGGTGATTTATGGGAGACCCCAGAAGGAAAGAAGAGACTTACAGTGAAAGCCCCCAGATTCCTAGAGAATATCTAAATATTTGTGAACTGTATCTGGTAATACCTGAACAGTACAGGCCACTCTGATGATGTCACACCCAAGCTGAGGAATGACCCTTTGCGAAATGGAGAGGAGGTGACCTATGCTGTAGTCGGGTAGTGAGCTTGCTTGCATTGAGATCTGAAAGGAAGAACTTGGGAGAGGTCCCACTTGATAAGAGGCTGAGGGAATTTCTAAGCAAAGTCTTAAAGCATCAGAAGGCTTCTCTTGAATTCTTATGGTAAAGTTTGGGAAGAACAAATGATATGAAGATGTAATCATTAATCAGTATGAAGCAGAACTGAAAATTTTGGAAAATTCCCAGCCTGCTCCTACTGGAAGGAAGGAGAGATCTTGTTCCAGAGAAATCAGGAAGGATATGGAAATACTTGATGAGGGGGTGGTTATGGGTTGACCATCTCAGCATAACCCAGGAACTGCTCGTCAAGACCCTGAGAGCATAATGAGCCTCTAAAGAGAAGCCTGGACCTACTGTCCACAACATTCTGGAGATCACTGGGACTGACCCCCTCCCAGCACAGACTGAGTGAGGGGGGCTGGGTGGGCTGCATGACTTGATCTTGGACTTCCATCTTTCATAACTCTGATGGAATTCATTATTATAATTTATACCCTACCCAGGCAGTGGTATTTGTCATAGCCACTTGATCAGACAAAGATATCCTATCACAACATCTCTGGTGGGTATGAGAGGAGCTGGTGACTTTCAGTTGTTCAGCGTATGGGCAAAGACTTCCAGACTTTGACAGATCTGACCAGAAACCAGATTCCTCATGTTACACATGCATAATGGGGATTTGGTTTGTTGTTACATATTTAGTACTTGTTACTTTGATCCTCCAAATGAAAAAGTTTTTTTTTTTTCAATTTATTTTTCAATTTATTTTTATACTTTGCACTTTTTTTAAATTAATTTTTTATTTTTTATAAACATATATTTTTAGTCCCCAGGGGTACAGGTCTGTGAATCACCGGGTTTACACACTTCACAGCACTCACCAAAGCACATACCCTCCCCAATGTCCATAATCCCACCCTCTTATCCCAAACCCCCTCCCCCCAGCAACCCTCAGTTTGTTTTGTGAGATTAAGAGTCACTTTTGGTTTGTCTCCCTCCCAATCCCATCTTGTTTCATTTATTCTTCTCCTACCCACTTAAGCCTCCATGTTGCATCACCACTTCCTCATATCAGGGAGATCATATGATAGTTGTCTTTCTCTGCTTGACTTATTTCGCTAAGCATGATACGCTCTAGTTCCATCCATGTTGTCGCAAATGGCAAGATTTCATTTCTTTTGATGGCTGCATAGTATTCCATTGTGTATATATACCACATCTTCTTGATCCATTCATCTGTGGATGGACATCTAGGTTCTTTCCATAGTTTGGCTATTGTGGACATTGCTGCTATAAACATTCGGGTGCATGTGCCCCTTTGGATCACTACGTTTGTACCTTTAGGGTAAATACCCAATAGTGCAATTGCTGGGTCATAGGGCAGTTCTATTTTCAACATTTTGAGGAACCTCCATGCTGTTTTCCAGAGTGGTTGCACCAGCTTGCATTCCCACCAGCAGTGTAGGAGGGTTCCCCTTTCTCCGCATCCTCGCCAGCATCTGTCATTTTGTGACTTGTTGATTTTAGCCATTCTGACTGGTGTGAGGTGATATCTCATTGTGGTTTTGATTTGTATTTCCCTGATGCCGAGTGATATGGAGCACTTTTTCATGTGTCTGTTGGCCATATGGATGTCTTCTTTGCAGAAATGTCTGTTCATGTCCTCTGCCCATTTCTTGATTGGATTATTTGTTCTTTGGGTGTTGAGTTTGCTAACGGCAGGGATGTCCATTATCACCACTGCTATTCAACATAGTACTAGAGGTCCTAGCCTCAGCAATCAGACAACAAAAGGAAATTAAAGGCATCCAAATCAGCAAAGAAGAAGTCAAATTATCACTCTTCGCAGATGATATGATACTATATGTGGAAAACCCAAAAGACTCCACTCCAAAACTGCTAGAACTTGTACAGGAATTCAGTAAAGTGTCAGGATATAAAATCAATGCACATAAATCAGTTGCATTTCTCTACACCAACAGCAAGACAGAAGAAAGAGAAATTAAGGAGTCAATCCCATTTACAATTGCACCCAAAACCATAAGATACCTAGGAATAAACCTAATCAAAGAGGCACAGAATCTATACTCAGAAAACTTTTTTTTTTCAATTTAATTTAAATTCACTTAATTAACACACAGTGTATCAATAGTTTTGGAGAAAAGTTCAGTTACACATTGGTTGAAAATAACACCTAAAGCTCATTACATCACAAATCATGCTTCATGTCCATCACCCTCTTACCCCACACACCAGCCCCTCCCCTCTAGCAACCCGCAGTTTGTTTCCTAGACTTAAGGGTCTCTCATGGTTTGTCTCACTTTCTGATTTCATCTTATTTCATTTTCCCTCCCTTCCTCTATGATCCTGTATTGTTTCTTAAATTCCACATATGAGTGAAATTAAATGATAATTGTCTCCCCCTGGTCGGCTTATTTCAATCTAGTATAATACCTTCTAGTTCCATCCACATCTCTGCAATTTTTTTTATGAAGTAAATTCCATTGTGTATATATACCACATCTTCTTTATCCATGAAAATTTTGATACAAGGTATCATGGAGCCTTGTCAGCCTTGTTCATGGCTTCCAAGGAAATGTTTAATCATTTAATCATTAAATGAGACATTGCTTATTAATTAAAGAATTTTTAGTTTGATGATCATGACTTTTTATCTTAAATAGGGGGATGATTTCTTGAGATTTGCATTTGAACACATTACCTGATTAGAAGAGACTCTGTAGGAATATGTAATTTTTACACACATGGTTATGTTAGGTTTACTAACATTTCATTATAATATGTGCATTTGAGTCTATTAGACACATCATCCCGGTGACCTGACTCAGGTTCAGGTGTTTCTCTACCCAGACCCCACGTCTCCACCTGAGAAAGGAAGTGAACAGGGCATCAAAGACACTGGTCCACAGGGACTGACACACCAGGCTTGCCCTTCCTGGTCCCCTGTTCCAAGATCAGTACTCGCTTATTCTCCTAAGGAAACTTCCTTACCCAGTGGCCTCCACAGCTCTGTACATGAGCTCATTCTCAGGAGAAAGAGCTCTGGTAACAGAATCAGGGATGTGACAAGGGTGTATATCCTCAGACAGAGGTTCAGATGTAGGACCGCAGCATCCCAGGAATGTGTTTCCCCTCTGATGTGTCTTTGAATGAGCCATTTCCTGATATGAAATATTCTGCTTTGTAAATATGCAAATGAGACAAGGTGTACTAGGTTAAATATACACGTCTGTGTCCTGAGAAAATCACCCAACAGCTTCACAGTATCCTTTATAGAAGCCATGAGAGCACAGCACTTCACCATGGACTGGAGCTGGAGAATCCTCTTCCTGGTGGTGTTGGCTACAGGTAAGGGATTCCCTCAGTCCTTTGGCAGAGGAGGGGAACAGGGCCAGCCAGCATGACTTCATCACCTCCTATTCCCTCTCCACACGTGTCCACTCCCAGATGCAGCTGGTGCAGTCTGAGGCTGAGGTAAGGAAGCCCGGGGAATCCGTGAAGGTCTCTTGCAAGGCATCTGGATACATCTTCACCAGCTATGCAATGAACTGGGTGTGACAGGCACCAGGAAAGAGCCTGCAGTACCTGGGATGATCCAACATGAACACTGGGAATCCAACGTATGCCCAGGGCTTCTCTGGTCGATTTGTTTTCTCCGTGGACACCTCTGTCAGCACAGCCTATCTACAGATGAACAGCCTGAACTCTGAGGACATGGCCGTGTATTACTGTGCAAGAGACACGATGTGAGAACCCACATCCTGCTCATGTCAGAAATGCTGTGGAAGGCTCATCTGTGCTGGGCTGAGGAGGTGACAGGGATAAGAAAGCTAAAGACACTCTATGACAGTTTTCCAAAGTGGCTGCACAACCTTGCATTCCCACCAACAGTGTAAGAGGGTTCCCCTTTCTCCACATCTTCTCCAACACATATTGTTTATTGTCTTGTTAATTTTGGCCATGCTACCTGGTGTAAGGTGGTATCTCAATGTGGTTTTGATTTGAATCTCCCTGATTGCCAGTAATGATGAACATTTTTTCATGTGTCTTAGCCATTTGTATATCTTCTTTAGAGAAGTGTCTGTTCATCTTTTCATTTTTCTGTCTAAAAATTAAATAAGATGAGGGGAAAATTAAGCCATATAAATTGAGGATTTGTCATAATGAATGCTTCTTAAATCAAATATAGGTCACAAATAAATAAAATATATATAAATGAAAATGTAAAAATAGAAAAAATAAGTATGTGTATTTATAAAACTTAAACCTAAAAAATATAGGGTTCTGAAAAACAATCTGAGGGGTTTGAAGTGGCGGGAGGGGTGGGAGGTCAGGGTACCAGGTGGTGGGTATTAGAGAGGGCACGGATTCAATGGAGCACTGGGTGTGATAAAAAAAATAATGAATACTGTTATTCTGAAAATAAATTGATAATAAATAAATAAACAAACAAACAAACAAATAAAATAGAAATGCTTAAAAAATAAATAAATAATATAGGGAGGAACTAATATAAAAATAAAAAAAAGATGAATCAGAAAATTATTGAAAATAAAAATAAAAAAACTTAAGAATAAAAATAAAGAAAGCTAAGCCTACTTCCCCAGGAACTGAAAGTGTGCTGCACTCTATGATCATTAAACTTGCTGAGATGGAATTGTTCTGTGGATCTTCTGGCCGAGGTGCCTGTTGTGGTTATTCTCAGGGATTTTGCCCTCATGGAAATGCACATCTTGGGATCAGAGGACAGGGCTTAGTGTAAGCAATTGTGCCCTCCACTAGGTGCCACTGTTTTGCTTCCTGATGGCACTGATGGGTAGGGTGAATATGGCATCTTCTCTCTAGGCAGAGGTTGAAATTTCACATACACCCCACTCTTCAGTGAGCCCTCACAGAAAAGCAACCAACCCCTTTCTCTCCAATGTTTCCATCTGAAACCCATGTTCACCCTACCTGTGTCTGAGCTGTTGCACCTCAGGCAAAGGATTGAGTTTTAAAACTTCAGAATTCAGAACTCCCATGATGTGGACCCATGCTATTCCTCCAGGGGAGAGTATCATACCTTATTCCATTTGCCCACAGGTCTCAGGAAAGAGACCACATGACCAGATTGTGGTTCACTGTTTATGGCAAATCAGACCAGAAAGCCTGCACTTAGACTCACTGTTCAACCAGTTTCCAGGCTCTTTGCCTAGCATCTGTGCATCACGATGTTGCCACACATCCTTCTTGTGACTCAGCAGACCTCAGACTCTGGAATTCTGCCCCACTTTGTCACATCAGCACCTTTATGCCAGCCACATCCCCACAGTAGCACACTTCTAAAAGTTCAGATTTTGTGCTCTGCTGCTACAATACATTGTGGAAGCTTCCAGAAGCAGGCTCCATCCCTTATGTCACCCCCACAGCTCAATCTGCCCCAAGATAACTCTATGTACCTCCTACATTCCAAAAGGAGGTCGATTTTCTATTTGAAGACCTGCAGGTTTTGTTCTCTCAGACCTCTGATTGACTTCTCAGCTACTCTGAATGACTTGAAGACTACCTACCTGTGTTCCAGGAATACAAACCTAGGGACCCCTTCTCCTCTGCCATCCTAACTCCTGCATCCCACGTTTTCTTGTAGCAAAGAAGGTGTGATAAATTCCTTCCTTTGTATATGCTGAAGCTCAAACTTAAAATCTGATGTTTTATTTGAGAATTTCCTAAATTATTTCTTTCTCTGCTCTGATCCAGTTGTCTTATGCTTCAGTTGCTCATTCAATGTGCAATGTCCAACAGAAGAAAAATTCAGAGGCTGGGCCTACTGCATCAGAGATATTGGATATGGACAGAGACAGTATGTCAGAAAGGGAACACAGGATAACAGTTATCCAGGCAATAGCTAGGTTGGAGAAAGCCATGGATGACAAAATGGAATTGATTAGGGAAGAAGTGAAAGCCACCAGGTTTGATGTTAACAAAGTTCTTAATGAGTTCCAATCTAATCTAAATTCTCTAAAAACTAGGGTAACTGAGGCAGAAGATAGAAGTAGTGATCTGAAGGAAAAACAGATAGAGATAAAAAATCAGGAGGAAGCCTGGAGCAAACAGCTTAGAAGCCATGAAAACAAAATTAAGAAAATAATTGATGATTGACTCTCTCTGCTTGAGTTATTTCACTCAGCATAATCTCTTCCAGTCCCGTCCATGTTGCTTCAAAGTTGGGTATTCATCCTTTCTGATGGAGGCATACTATTCCATAGTGTATATGGACCACATCTTCCTTATCCATTCATCAGTAGAAGAGACTCTTAGTTCTTTCCACAGTTTAGTGACCGTGGCCATTGCAGCTGTAAACATTGGGATACAGATGGTCCTTCTTTCACTACATCTGTATCTTTGGGGTAAATACCCAGTAGTACAATTGGAGGGTCATAGAGAGGCTCTATTTTTAATTTCTTGAGGAATCTCCACACTGTTCTCCAAAGAGGCTGCACCAATTGCATTCCCACCAACAGTGGAAGAGGGTTCCCCTTTCTCCACATCCCCTCCAACACATGATATTTCCTGTCTTGCTAATTTTAGTCATTCCAACTGGTGTAAGGTGATATCTCAATGTGTTTTTTTTCTTTTGTTTTATTTTTTTTTAAATTTATTTTTTATTTTCAGCATAACAGTATTCATTATTTTTGCACCATGCCCAGTGCTCCATGCAATCCGTGCCCTCTCTAACCCCACCACATTGTGCCCAAACTTCCCACCCCCTACCACTTCAAACCCCTCAGATTGTTTTTCAGAGTCCATAGTCTCTCATGGTTCACCTCCCCTTCTATTTTACCCCAACTCCCTTCGACTCTCTAACACCCCTTGTCCTCCATGGTATTTGTTATGCTTCACAAATAAGTGAAACCATATGATAATTGACTCTCTCTGCTTGACTTATTTCACTCAGCATAATCTCTTCCAGTCCCATCCATGTTGCTACAAAACTTGGGTATTCCTCCTTTCTGATGGAGGCATAATACTCCATAGTGTATATAGATCACATCTTCCTTACCCATCTGTCCGTTGATGGGCATCTTGGTTCTTTCCACAGTTTGGCGACCGTGGCCATTGCTGCTATAAACATTGGAGTACAGATGGCCCTTCTTTTCACTACATCTGTATCTTTGTGGCAAATACCCAGGAGTGCAATGGCAGGGTCATGGGGAAGTTCTATTTTTAATTCCTTGAGGAATCTTCACACTGTTCTCCAAAAAGGCTGCACCAACTTGCATTCCCACCAACAGTGGAAAAGGGTTCCCCTTTCTCCACATCCTCTCCAACACATGCTGTTTACTGTCTTGCTAATTTTGGCCATTCTAACTGGTATAAGGTGATATCTCATTGTGGTTTTAATATGAATCTCCCTGATGGCTAGTCATCATGAACATTTTTTTATGTGAATCCTAGAGGAGAACATAGGCAGTAATCTCTTCGATATCAGCCACAGCAACTTCTTTCAAGATATTTCTCCAAAGGCAAAGGAAACAAAAGCAGAAAGAAACTTTGGGGACTTCATCAAAATGAAAAGCTTCTTCACAGCAAAGGAAACAGTCAAAAAAACAAAGAGGCAACCCACGGAATGGGAGAAGGTATTTGCAAATGACAGTACAGGCAAAAGGTTGATATCCAGGATCTATAATGAACTCCTCAAACTCAACACACATGAAACAGGCAAACATATCAAAAAATGGGCAGAAGATATGAACAGACACTTCTCCAATCAAGACATACAAATGGGCTCTTTGTTTTTTTTTTTTTTTTGACTGTTTCCTTTGCTGTGCAGAAGCTTTTGATTTTGATGAAGCCCCAAAAGTTTATCTTTGCTTTTGTTTCCTTTGCCTTTGGAGACATATCTTGAAAGAACTTGCTGTGGCTGATATCGAAGACATTACTGCCTATGTCCTCCTCTAGGATTCTGATGGATTCCTGTCTCACCTTGAGGTATTTTATCCATTTTGAGTTTATCTTTGTGTACGGTTTAAGAGAATGGTCGAGTTTCATTCTTCTACATATAGCTATCCAGTTTTCCCAGCACCATTAATTGAAGAGACTGTCTTTTTTCCACTGTATATTTTTTCCTGTTTTGTCGAAGATTAATTGGCCATAGAGTTGAGGGTCCATATCTGGGCTCTCTACTCTGTTCCACTGGTCTATGTGTCTGTTTTGATGCCAGTACCATGCTATCTTGGTGATCACAGCTTTGTAGTAAAGCTTGAAATCAGGTAACGTGGTACTCCCAGTTTTATTTTTGTTTTCCAACATTTCCTTAATGATTAGGGGTCTCCTCTGATTCCATACAAATTTTAAGATTATTTGCTCCAGCTCTTTGAAGAATACCAGTGGAATTTTGATTGGAATGGCATTAAAAGTATAGGCACTTCTTAAAAGAGTATGTGATCACCAAGCTGACACTGCAGAAAATATTAAGGTGTATTCTATAAAAGAGGAAAAATTCAAGGAATATCATTGAACAGAAATATATGGAGACAATGTACAGAAACAAAGACTTCAAAGGTAACATGATATCAATAAAAATGTATCTATCAATTATCACTCTCAATGTGAATGGCTTAAATGTACCCATAAAACAGCACAGGGTTTAAGATTGGATAAAACGACAGGACACATCCATATGTTGTCTACAGGAGACCCATTTTGAACCTAAGGAGAGACTGAAAGTGAAGGGATAGAGAAGCATCTTTCATGCCAATTGGCCTCAAAAGAAAGCTGAGGTAGCAATTCTCATATAAGATAAATTATATTTTAAACTAAAGACTGTAGTCAGAGATACAGAAGGACACTACATGATTCTTAAAGGGTCTATTCACCAAGAAGATCTAACAATTTTAAATATTTATGTCCCAATATTGGGAATAGCCGACAACATAAGACAACTGTTAATGAAGAGAAAGACTCATATTGATATGAATACATTAATAGTAAGGCATCTTAAAACTCTCAGTAATAGATCGTCGAAGCAGAAAAGCAATAAAGAAATAAGAGCATTGAATGACACATTGGACAAGACAGACCTCATAGATATATTCAGATCATTCTTCCCTAAAACAACAGAATACTCATTCTTCTTGAGTGCACATGGAACCTTCTCCAGAATAGACCACATATTGGTTCACAAATAATGACTCAACTGATAACAAAAGATTGAGAAAAATTCCGTGTATATTCTCAGATCACAGTGCTTTGAAACTTGAGCTCAACTACAAGGGAAAGTTTGGAAGGAACTCAAACACCTGGAAGATAAAGACCACCTTGCTTAAGAGTGCTTGGATCAACCAAGAAATCAAAGAACTTAAACAATTCATGGAAACCGATGAGAATGCAGACATATCAGTACAAAACCTATGGGATACAGCAAAGGTGTTCCTAAAGAGGAAAGACATAGCCATGCAAGCCTCCCACAGACCTGTACCCCTGGGGATAAAAATATATGTTTAAAAAAATAAAAAATAAATTTTAAAAAAAAGAAAAAAAATTGAAAAATCCAGAATACACCAGCTGTCATTGTTCCTTAAATAACTGGACAATAAACCACAAATTAAACCAACTCCACACACAAGAAGGGAAATAGTCAAGTTTAGGGCAGAGATCAATGAAATAGAAACTAAAGATACAGGAGAATGTATCAATGAAACTAGAAGTTAGTTTTTTGAAAGAATCAATAAGATCGATAAACCATTGGCCAAACTAATCCAAAAGAAAAGAGAGAAGGCCCATATTAATAAAATTATGAATAAAAAGGGTTAGACCACAACTAACACCAAGGAAATAGAAACAATCATCAGAAATTTTTATCAACATGTATACACCAATGAGTTTAGCAACCTAGTTGAAATAGATGCATTCCTGGACAACTATAAACCAATATTGAACCAGGAAGAAATCAACAACCTGAATAGACTGATATCTAGTAATGAGATTGAAGTAGTGATCAAAAACCTCCCAAAAAACAAGAGCCCAGGACCTGATGGATTTCTTTGGGGATTCTACCAAATTTTCAAAGGAGAAATAATGCCTATTCTTATGAAGCTGTTTCAAAATATTGAAGCAGAAGGAAAACTACCAGTCACTTTATGAAGCCAGCATTACCCTGATCTGCAAACCAGGCAAAGACTCCACCAAAAAGGAGAATTTCAGACCAATATCACTGCTGAATATAGATGCAGATTCTCAACAAGATCCTAGCATATAGGATCTAACAGCACATTAAAAAGATTATCCACAATGACCAGGTGCGATTCATCACTGGGCTCCAAGGATGGTTCAACATTCACAAATCAATTAATGTGAGAGAACAAATCAATAAGAGAAGACAGAAGAACCACATGGTCCTCTCAAGTGATGCAGAAAAAGCATTTGACAAAATCCATCGTCCGTTCCTGATTAAAACACTTCAAAATATAGGGATAGAGGGAACATTCTTCAACTCCATAAAATCTATCCGTGAAAAACCCACAGCAAATATCTTCAATGGGAAAAAGCTCGCAGCCTTCCCGTTGAGATCAAGAACACGACAAGGAAGCCCACTCTCACCACTCTTGTTCAACACAGTATTAGAAGTCCTAGCAACAGCAATCAGACAACAAAGTGAAATTAAAGGTATCCAAATTGGCAATAAAGAAGTCAAACTCTCTCTCTTTGAAGATGACATGATTCTTTATATGGAAAACCCAAAAGACTCCACCCCCAAACTACTAGCACTCATACAGCAATTCAGGAATGTGGCAGGATACAAAAGCAATGTACATATATCAGTAGCTTTCTTATACACTAACAATGAAAATACAGAAAGGGAAATTAGAGAATCGATTCCATTTACTATAGCACCAAGAACCATAAGATACCTGGGAATAAACCTAACCAAAGAGGCAAAGGATCTGTACTTGAGAAACTACAGAACACTCATGAATGAAATTGAAGAAGACACAGAAAGATGGAAGACCATTCCATGCTCTTGGATTGGAAGAATAAACATTGTTATAATGTCTATACTGCCTAGAGCCATCTATAATTTTAATGCCATTCTGATCAAAATTCCACTGGTATTCTTCAAAGAGCTGGAGCAAATAATCTTAAAATTTGTATGGAATCAGAGGAGACCCCAAATCGCTAAGGAAATGTTGAAAAACAAAAATAAAGCTGGGGGCATCACGTTACCTGATTTCAAGCTTTAGTATGAAGCTGTGATCACCAAGACAGCATGGTACTGGCATAAAAAGAGACACATAGACCAGTGGAACAGAGTAGAGAGCCCAGATATGGACCCTCAACTCTATGCTCAAATAATCTTCGACAAAACAGGAAAAAATAGACAGTGGAAAAAAGGCAGTCTCTTCAATAAATGGTGCTGGGAAAACTGGACAGCTAGATGTAGAAGAATGAATCTCGACCATTCTCTTACACCGCACACAAAGATAAACTCAAAATTAATAAAAGACCTCAATGTGAGACAGGAATCCATCAGAATCCTAGAGGAGAACATAGGCAATAATCTCTTCGATATCAGCCACAGCAACTTCTTTCAAGATATGTCTCCAAAGGCAAAGGAAACAAAAGCGAAAATAAACTTTTGGGACTTCATCAAAATCAAAAGCTTCTGCACAGCCAAGGAAACAGTCAAGAAAACAAAGAGGCAACCCACGGAATGGGAGAAGATATTTGCAAATGACAGTACAGACAAAAGGTTGATATCCAGGATCTATAATGAACTCCTCAAACTCAACACACACGAAACAAGCAAACATATCAAAAAATGGGCAGAAGATATGGACAGACACTTCTCCAATGAAGACATACAAATGGCTATCAGACACATGAAAAAATGTTCATCATCACTAGCCATCAGGGAGACTCAAATTAAAACTACATTGAGATATCAACTTACACCAGATAGAATGGCCAAAATTAGCAAGACAGGAAACAACATGTGTTGGAGGGGATGTGGAGAAAGGGGAACCCTCTTCCACTGTTGGTGGGAATGCAAGTTGGTGCAGCCTCTTTGGAGAACAGTGTGGAGATTCCTCAAGAAATTAAAAATAGAACTTCTCAATGACCCTGCCATTGCACTCCTGGGCATTTACCACAAAGATACAGATGTCGTGAAAAGAAGGGCCATCTGTACCCCAATGTTCATAGCAGCAATGGCCACGGTCGCCAAACTATGGAAAGAGTCAAGATGTCCTTCAATGGATGAATGGATAAGGAAGATGTGGTCCATATACACTATGGAGTATTATGCCTCCATCGGAAAGGATGAATACCCAACTTTTGTAGCAACATGGACAGGACTGGAAGAGATCATGCTGAGTGAAATAAGTCAAGCAGAGAGAGTGAATTATCATATGATTTCACTTATTTGTGGAGCATAACAAATAGCATGGAGGACATGGGGATATAGTAGAAGGGAGTTGAGGTAAATTGGAAGGGGAGGTGAATCATGAGAGACTATGGACTCTGAAAAACAATCTGAGGGTTTTGAAGGGACAGGGTGGTGGGAGGTTGGGGTACCAAGTGGTGGGTATTATAGAGGGCACGGATTGCATGGAGCCTGGGTGGGGTGCAAAAATAATGAATACTGCTATGCTGAAAATAAAAAATTAATTAAAAAAATAAATAAAAGTTGGAGAACAACTGTATTAAAGAGGAAAAACATCTGTGTCACTTGTACTTGCTTGTTCCTGTCCCCCTAAATATCAGTGATTTTCAAACATCTCCATGCACATCATCTGACTATTATCAGGATTCCCAGGCACAATCACTATGCATCAAGGGAGCACCCAGCTAAACATTCAAGCTTGCTAGTAACAGCCTAAAGTGCATGGAGGACATGAGGCTACAGAGGCATCAACAATCCAAAGAAGGGAAGTAAGAGCCCTGTGTCATTGCCTAGAATCATTCTCACAGCATCAATATTATTGACACACTGTCAAAGCAGAGAGAAACCCACCAGGACATGGTGTGGATGTGGAGTCTAAAGACCACACAGAGACACACACAGATGACACAGGCACGAGAACATAAAACCTTCACCACCTTCTCCACTATGTCTTCTGAAAACACGGAAGGCCTATCAGCAAGCCATAAATTCTTCATGAGTCAGGGAAGGACACTGTTTCACTGTGTGTGATGTGGGTCAGTGGCAGGGATGGGGTCATGCTCATTGGAGGCCCTTCTGTAGAGCCAATCTCCCACCTTCATCAAAGGAGGGAGAACTCAGGGGTTTTTGTTGGATTTCCCATATGTGAGGTGGGAGGAGAAGAGTGAGGAATGAAGGTCAAGGAACTTGCAGGCAATAATCCAAGGATACTTCGTGATGACTGACTCCACTAAACGAGGATGAAAACTAGGAGAATAAACTAGAGAGATTGCTGCTCTAAGTAGACAATGGGCCAAATCCTTGGAAAATGAGAAGAATTTCATAGGGAAGCAGCTCAAGTTATACAATCAAAGTAGAAGTGGACAGAAGTCTTATCCAGTGTCCCAGGTGGAAGCTGTCCACTCCATAAGGTCACCATATGGTTTTGGAGATTATGTGTTCACTATGTGCATATAAACACCAGCTTCTGCTGGATCCATGAGAATCTTTAAGTAGACCTACAGGATGGAAGGGACCTGCAGGAAATAGCTAATTGATCCTTCAATTGCTGACATCAGCTCATTGTGTGTGACCTTACTGTCTCTAGGTAGAAACCTAGATGCCAATATGATGGGGAAACTAGGTGAGACCTTAGATCAGGAGGGTGCAGACTCATTATGAGCTTGATGTCCTTATACACCAGTACTGGGAATCCTCCCTGCACTCTGAACCCATGTGAGGTGACCGTGAAAGGACAGCTTAGGATGTGGGTGCTCTCCAGACACCAAATATGTCTGTCTCTGACCTGGGACTTGCCAGAATCCCAGAATCCAGAACTGTAGAAAATCGGTGTCTGTTGTGTCTGTTGTTTAAAACAAGCCAGTTCATGTACATTGTTATAGCAGCTGGAACAGACAAAGACATAAATGACACGTAAACCTAAGCACGGATGCTCTAGAGTTTCTCTGCTGTGTTTGTTCTGAAAAGTACATGATAAGGTCCTCCAATAGGGACAAGGGTAGACTTCTCACATATTCCCTCCTGAATGTAGAACTAACCAGTTGACTATCATAGGACTCTGTGAAAAAGACACAGTGCACACACGGAAGAAGAACCTTTACACAGGGGAATCACAGTTTTGAAGAGAGTGTGAAACTTCATTGAAAGATGTGATTTTTCCACACTTTCCAGAAGATGTGGACATGATAAGTCTATGGGGTTTGAGTCTGAGCATCTCCTTACAGAGTGGTGTTGTACTGTGATTCTCCCTCAGACTGAGAGGGTAGATTCCACTGGACATGTTCGTTACTGGAAACCATCAACTACCTGTTGAGATTTACTCGTTTTATTAGTGTGGAATCCTTTTTTTAATGGGTTCCTGCACTAACCATGGAATATGTCCTAGGCTCAAACCAGACATTGTGGCAATGTGCACAAAAATCACAGACTCCCATTGGCTACACATACGTGTTGTTTGGTTCCTGGGGATGAGCACCCCTAGAAAACCACCCACACCGACATAAACGTAAGCATGCCTGTTACATTTCCTTCTCTCTGAGACGTGATGCCAGCTTCTCTCCATGCAGGTTCACACACACCCTGGAGTCAGAGTGGATACTCACCTCTGTCTGTGCAGATTAAGGTTCCAGAGAACACCTAGTGAGTATGAGACTCCCCTGTGGACCTGGAGGTCAAGATGGTCTCCTCCCCTCTGCAGTCCGACAGCAGGTAAGCCCAGTCTTCCAAGATCTAGCACGGGGTCTAGATGTGTCATCATAATTGGAAATTCCAACATTTCACAGTCTCCAATCCACTCATCATGTGGTAGTTTATTATTAAATATACACTAACAACCTACAGGGAGCCAGGAGACAAGATGCTCTAACCATGGTTCTGTTCATGAAGACACAGTGATAAGGGCTTTCACAGAGGAGTGGTTTAAACCACTCAGTGCAGTCATGAGTACACAGGTTAAAGGGTGTGACCCACCCCAGTTACAGAGGTGTGAAATGTCATTGCAGAACCAGAGAAGGTGTTAATGTGTAAAAGTGGCACTCAGAGACAAGGGTTCACCCAGAAAACTACAGGGAGGTGACACTGATTGCAGCAATGACAAATGTAACAGCCCTGCCATCCTACTAGCTACTCTACACACGAACGCACCTGGTGGTGAAGCTGCTTCAGAGGGGTGAAGTCCATTCATGAAACATGAGTCAGTGGGGCAGTGGAGCAGCTCTGACTTACCAGATGCAGTGGAATAACCAGCATTGACAAATTTCAACACGATTTGTACACGTAGCTGCTCTCCCCAAACTTGTACATGCAGGACTTGAACCATGAAAGGATGGAGGAAGGAGTAGTACAAAGAGGCTCCCCAGCAGTGTGGAGCTCCCAGTTTGTGCTGGGGTTTCATAAATGCTGAAGTTGCATAGGGCACTTGGTATTAGATTGTTATTAGGTTTTATGGTTTTGTTTCCACCTGTAGATGATCATGTCCTCTCTTTGAAAGGCCTTTGCTGTATTGGGTGTGACTCTCTTCCTGGCTCCATTGCCAAGCTGGAGTTGTCTGGGTAGTAGCGGTGAAATGTGTCTCTGCTGTGGCCAAGCGAGAGTCCAGATCCCTCCAGAAATCCCGTTTCTGTTCCCTGACTGGCACTGTGAACCCTTTGAGCTCTCCCATATAGAATCTACTTCTGCTCTTTCCAGGTGACAATCGTTAATGTGGGGGAAGGGGTGGGACCACAAGGATGCTCTGACTTGATGACCCCACCTTAGCTTCTGGTGTTCACTAGGAATCAAGGTCTGGGAAAGGCATGAACATGCCCTGCTCCTCCGCTAGAGATCCAAGTCCATGTATTCTTGCCTGTCTCCGGGTACACAGTCATTTCTGTTCTTCCCCTTGGTTCCCTCCCACAAATCCACTTGTCCCTGGGTGTCCTCGGCTTTGTTTTCCTACCCTCCCCTGAAGACTAGGGCTTTCATTGCAGGTAAAAAACATGTTTGGTCCTCAACTGAGCACCAGTGGTGACATCAGTTTCTCTCCAGGACCCTACGAGTTACCACCTGTGACCCCAGGATGCTGCTTCTGAGGGTTTTCCTCTACAGATAAAGTCATTATTTCTGTGGTGGACACAGGGGTCATGGGTCTCCATGCATTCCTGCTCTGAGTCATTCATCTTCCTCCAATTCTGCCACAACCACTGGGAGGTGTTTCGGGATTTGTCCCCATCTCTCACAAAAAAAGCATACATGAGGACAGTATTGGTTTAGTGATGTGGTCCTTGAGAACTTCACAATATATCACACTAGAGCACACTCAATGTCAAGAAACCCATTACATAGTCTAGCTAAATCTTGTGACAGTTTATTTGCCATCAGCAGTCTGTGTCCACAATACCCTAAGATGGTGGTTCACGATCCCCCCTAAGCACTTGTCTCTCCCCAGAGCTTAAGTTCATTATTTGTCTCATGACCACAATTATTGGATAGACTTATTTAAATTTGGTGATCTACAGCTTGTCCTATTTATTTTCTTAGCTCTTGCAGCTCCAATCTGAGGCATGACTTTATCATAGTACAAAAACCTATACACTATGGAGTATTATGCCTCCATCAGAAAGGATGAATACCCAACTTTTGTAGCAACATGGGTGGGACTGGAAGAGATTATGCTGAGTGAAATAAGTCAAGCAGAGAGAGTCAATTATCATATGGTTTCACTTATTTGTGGAGCATAACAAATAGCATGGAGGACATGGGGAGTTAGAGAGAAGGAGGTTGGGGTAAATTGGAAGGGGGGTGAACCATGAGAGACTATGGACTCTGAAAAACAATCTGAGTGTTTTGAAGTGGCAGGGGGGTGGGAGGTTGGGGTACCAGGTGGTGGGTATTACAGACGGCATGGATTGCATGGAGCACTGGGTGTGGTGAAAAAGTAATGATACTGTTATGCTGAAAATAAATAAATGAAAAAAAAAAAAAACTGGGAACGATCCCAAGCCAATCACCAGCTTAAAAATGGACACATTGTGCTCTATGTTATCTTTGAAATGTTGCCCATCATTAAAAGAATAGTTTATTGCAGCTTCCTGATGGTGCATAGGAGAAGAATGAGCCACAAGCAAGTCAGCTGCAAGAGAATGGTACCACGGGCAACAGTAGAAATGACTGTCGCCCTGAACAACTCCTCAGTCTCATATTTATTAGAAAGTAGGTAACAACCAACAAAGAAGATGGAGTAGGTTACACATTGACCATAAGTCTCTTGTAGATAAGTCATAAGAAAGGAGAAATATGTCTGGTCACATAATACATGACCTTTAGAGACCAAGCCCAAAGAAAAGGATTGTTTGACTAACTGCAATCACTCTCTGGGGTAGGGGACATCACGGAAAAATGTAGCAGGCAAAGAGAAAAGAGGGATTAGGTTCATCTGTGAGACAGAAAGAAAAGAGAGGAATGAAGGTCAAGGACCTAGCAGGCACTAATTCCACTAAACATGTGCGAAACTGAAAGAAGAAAAGAGGAAACTAACCATTCTAAGTAGAAAATAGTATGAATCCTTGGAAAATTAGAACAATCCATAGAAGCACCACAGTAAAAAGATAATGATAGAAGTAGACTGTTCTCTACCCATTGTCTGCAGGGGGAGGGGTCCACTCCCCAAGGTCACCAGGTGGTTCTGAAGGTCTTGTGTTCCCTGTGTGCACACAGAGACCAGAAGCTTCTACTATATCCATGAGAATCCTCAGGTTGAGATGCTGGATTGGAGGGTCCTTCCACCTGCAGGGAATAACTAACTGATCCTTTAGTTGTTGCTGTCAGCTCAATGTGTGTGACCTCTACCATCCCAGGGAATCCTAACGACAATGTAATGGGATGAGGAGGAGGAGGAGGACGGCTCTCAGGGAAGCACTTGGGTCAGGAGACAGCAATCTCATGATGGTATTAGGGCCTTTACCCACCAGGACTGGGAAAGATCCTTGCCTCCTGGCCCCACGTGAGGTGACAGAAAAAGGACACTCTAAGATGTGTAGGCTCTCCAGTCTCCAGATCTGTCTACACCTTGACATGCGACTTCCAAGACTACAGAAGAGAATGTGGGAAGTACATGTGTGTTGTTTAAAGTCACTCAGTCTTTGTACCTTGTTACAGCAGCTGGAACAGATGAAGACATTAGTGACTCATGAACCCAAGAACTGATGCTCTGGAGTTTCTCTGCTGCTTTTGTTGTGCAAAGTACCTGATAAGTTCCTTCAGTGAGATTCAGCGTGGGCTGGTCACATGTTCCCTCCCACAGACAGGACTAACCAGTTGACTATCCCAGGGCTCTGTGAAAGGATGCAGTGGACACGCACAAGGAGGACCTTGGTACAAGGGAGTCAGGGTTTCCTAGAATTTCTGGAACTTTCACTTAAGGGTGATGATTTTTCAAACTTTCCAGAAGATGTGGATGTGATGACTCTGTGGGATTTGATTCTGATCATCACACAACAGAGTAGTGTTGTACTGAAAGCCCTAAAGGTTAAGCTCTTTTGTTCCCTAGTTCCTTTCAGGATCCTTTCCTTCTCTGTGTTGTGTTTTGTCAGTTTGACTATGATATGCCTTAGAAATCACCAACATTTGTTGAATTTATGAAGAGTTCCCTGTAATTCCTGGATTTTGATGTCTGTGTCCTTCGGCATATTACAGAACTTTTCAGCTACTATCTTATGGAATAAACCTAATCCCCCTCTTTTTCTCTGTTCATCATCAGAAACTCTTACGATACAAAAATTATTATGTTTCATTAAGACCCTGAGTTCCCTAAGTCTACCTTTGCAGTCCATTATCTTGGTTTCCATCATCCTCTCAGTCATTATTTTCTATAATTTTATCTTGAATACCACCAATTTGCTCCTCTCCATCCATCTTATTTTTTATTGTCACCACTTGGGATTGTGTCTTTGTCTTCTTTGTTTATTTTGGGGCTGATTGTATTTTAGTTCATATATCAATGCAGTAAGAAATTCTTAGTGTCTTCTGTCCTTTTTCAATCCAGCTAGTATACTTAAAATCATTGCTTTAAATTTAGGTCAGACATCATATTTATATTTGTATTGATTAAAAACCTGGGAATAAAATCTACATCTTATTCATTCTTCTAGGGTGAATTTTTCCATCCTTTCATTTCTTTTCAATATTTTCTTTTTTCAAATTTTATTTTATTTTTTCAGTGTTCCAGTTATCATTTATGCACCACACCCAGTGCTCCATGAAATACGTGCCCTCCAGAATACCCACCACCAGGCTCACCTAACCCCCTACTCCCCACCCACTCCAAAACCCTCAGTTTGTTTCTTAGAGTCCACAGTTTCTCAGGATTCATCTCCCCCTAAGATTTTCCCCAATTCTCTTCTCCTCTCCTTCTCTCAACATCCTCCATGTTATTCCTTATGCTCCACCAGTAAGTGAAACCATATGATAATTGACTCTCTCTGCTTGACTTATTTCACTCCGCATCATCTCCTCCAGTCCCATCCATGTTGATGCATAAGTTGGATATTTATCCTTTATGATGGAGGCATAATACTCCATTGTATATTATGGACTATATCTTCTTTATCCATTTGTCCGTTGAAAGGCATCTTGGCTCTTTCCACAGTTTGGTGACTGTGGCCATTGTTTCTATGAATACTGGGGTACAGATGGTTCTTCTTTTCACTACGTCTGTATCTTTGGGGTAAATACCCAGTAGTGCAATTACAGGGTCATAGGGAAGCTCTATTTTTAATTTCTTGAGGAATCTCCACACTGTTCCAAAGAGGCTGCACCAACTTGCATTCCCACAAACAGTGGAAGAGGGTTCCCCTTTCTCCACATCCTCTCCAACACATGTTGTTTCCTGTCTTGCTAATTTTGGCCATTCTAACTCGTGTAAGGTGGTATCTCAATGTGGTTTTAATTTGAATCTCTTTGATGGCTAGTGATGATGAACATTTTTTTCATGTGTCTGATAGCCATTTGTATGTCTTCATTGGAGAAGTGTCTGTTCATCCTTTCATTTTTTTCTGAAAAATAAAATAAGAAGAGGGGAAAATTAAGACATATAAATTAAGGATTTGTCATAATGAATGCTTCTTAAATAGAATATAGATCACAAATAAACAAAATATATATAAATGAAAAAAGTAAAAATAGAAAAAATAAGTATGTGTATTTATAAAAATCAAACCTAAAAAAGTATAAGGAGCAAGCATATAAAAAGCAAAGAAAGATGAATTCAGAAAATAAATCAAAAATAAAAATAAAAAACTTAAGAATCAAAAGAAAAAAAGCTAAGCCTACTTCCATGGGAACGGAAAGTGTGCCACATTTTATGATCATTACACTTGGTGAGATGGAATTGTTCTGTGAATCTCCTGGGGGAGGTGCCTGCTGTGATTATTCTCAGGGGTTTTGTCCTCATGGAAAGACACATTTTGGAAGCAGGTGACGGGGCTTGGTATAAGCAGTTGTGCCCTCCACTAGGTGCCACTGTTTTGCTTCCTGATGGCACTGATGGGTAGGGTGAATATGGCATCTGCTCTCTAGGCAGGGGTTGAAATTTCACATACATCCCACTCTTCAGTGAGCCCTCACAGAGCAGCAACCAACCCCTTTCTCTCCAATGTTTCCATCTGAAATCCATGTTCACCCTACTTGTGTCTGAGCTGTTGCACCCCAGGCACATGATTGAGTTTCTAATCTTCAAAAGTAGGGACTCCTATGGTGTAGGCCCATGCTATTCCTCCAGGGAAGAGTCTAATACCTTTTTTTTTTTTTTTAATTTTCATCACAAATGCCAGCATTCATTGTCTAATACCTTTTTCCATTTGCCCACAGGTCTGAGGAAAGAGATCCCATGACCAGATTGTGGTTCACTGTTTATGGCAAATCAGACCAGAAAGCCTGCACTTAGACTCACTGTTCAACCGGGTTCCAGGCTCTTCGCCTAGCATCTGTGCATCACAATGGTGCCACACATCCTTCTTGTGACTCAGCAGACCTCAGACTCTGGAATTCTGCCCCACTTTGCCACATCAGCACCTTTATGCCAGCCACATCCCCACAGTAGCACACTTCTAAAAGTTCAGATTTTGTACTCTGCTGCTACAATACACCGTGGTAGCTTCCAGAAGCAGGCTCCATCCCTGATGTCTCCCCCACAGCTTTATCTGTCCCAAGACAACTCTCTGCACCTGCTACATAACAAAAGGAGGTCAATTTTCTATTTGAAGACTTGTGGGTTTTGTTCTCTCAGACCTCTGATTGACTTCTTGGCTGCTCAGAATGACTTGATGACTACCTAGCTGTGTTCCAGAAATCCAACCTAAGACCCCTTTTCCTCTGCCATCCTAACTACTCCGTCCCACATTTTCTTGTAGCAATGAGGGTGTGATAAATTCCTTCTTCTGTATATGCTAAAGCCCAAACTTGAAACTCAGTGTTTTATTTCAGAATATCCTAATTTATTTCTCTATTTGCTCTGATCCAGTTGTCTTGTGGTTCAATTGCTGTTGCAATGTGCAATCCCATTAAATGTTATGCAATTATTGTATTATTTTGCAGTAATGGCTGACATATGTTGTCCACGTACATAACCTCACTCACTAGGCAACTCAGAGAGGAATGCACCTCCTGGCAGTGAGCCCGGGGCTATGAGCAAGTAGTGAGGGGGCTCCCCAAGGACAAGAATTGCAGGAACATTGCTAGCACCACTCCATGTGTCCATGCAGTGAACACAGGTGCATTTTGGATGGCATGGCCAGTTTGCAGTCTTCCTGATGCACAAAATCCACTCAGGGATGGAAACTGCAGGATGTGGAGACAGAGCAGAGGTCATCCAGCAAGGTCAAAGGGATTGAGCTGAAAAAACCAAAACAGATAGATCAGAGCTGCAACCTGAAATTGAATTGGAATTGAATTTCCCTGCTGCGTTTGTTGTTCAAAGTCCCTGGAGGAAAGGAGACACACCATAAGAGACTCTTAATCTCGGGAAACAAAGTGAGGGTTGCTGAGGGGTGGGGGGGGGGAGGATGGTTGGGGTATGGACATTGGGGAGGGTATGTGCTGTGGTGAGTCCTGTGAATTGTGTAAGACTGATGATTCTGAGACCTGTATCCCTGAGCAATTAATACTTTACACGTTAATATAAAATAAAAAAGGAAAACAAAAAACTATCATCTTAAAAAAAAAAAAAAAAGTCCCTGTAGGGGAGCCTGGGTGGCTCAGTGGGTTAAAGCCTCAGGTCATGATCTCAGGGTTCTGGGATCGAGCCCCGCATCGGGCTCTCTGCTCAGCAGGGAGCCTGCTTCCCCCTCTCTGCCTGCCTCCCTGCCTACTTGTGATCTCTCCCTCAAATAAATTTTTAAAAAATCTTTTAAAAACAATAGCCCCTGTAAATCCTTCAAAGAGGTTGAAGGGTAGCATTTATTTATTTGTTTATTTGTTTGTTTGTTTGTTTGTTTTTACTACTCTCCCATTAGGTTGAATTTACTAATTGAAAGTCAGAGGACTTGGAATACTGAAAACAATAAAACATTTTTTAAATGTTTAAAAAACATTTTTTAAATTTTTATTTTTTTAAATAAAGTCAAAGAATCCATCAAAAACTCACAGTGGACAGGCAGATTTGTTAGTTTAGGAGGGATATGATGCATGAATCCTTTTTAAATGTCCCACAGCAGAATTCAGAGACTAGAATTGGAGGAAATATTCCTTAATTTGTGGCCTCACCAGGCCCCATGTCACAGGGAGATTAGGCATGTGCTCTTGAGTCCTTCGACCACTAACCATCAGTGCCAGTGGGAGTGTCTGTGGACAACAGAGTCCATGCATCTCTGAGAGATTGTATAATTTAAAGATGCTGTTTTCTCAGGCTTTCCAGGAGACTGTGGATATGATGATCATGTGGTATCGGACTCCATACCAAACGGTGAACCATTTTCCCATCTTGACAACTGTCAGATGTGAACCTCAGCCATTGGATATAAAGGTGGTATCACCCAGGATAGAAAGACAAATCAAGAAGACTTTCATCTGCAGGAAGGGAAGGAGGCTTTGCTTCAGGAATGACTTCACAACGTGGGAAAGTGGACATACAAGAAATAAAAGATATGCACATGCCATGGAGGGTGGACATGGGATTAAGTCCATCTACCTGTGTTCTATGGGCCCCTGAAGACTGGTTTCTTGCATTGTCCCACCTCCCAGGTTCCCCAGGACTTTGTTGCTGATGATGACACATAGGAAGGAAATACTCTGACTTTCTTTCTGAGTTTCCTTCCAAGTACTGAATCAAAGTTGTAACTAATTTGTCTCCACATTGCAGCATGCTACAACAGAACATTTAACTAAAGGCTTTGATATCACTTGGGGTCACCAAAGAGGTGAGAGACTGCAGAAGATCTGTGGGAAGTTAAAGCCAGACTGCCTCCAGTACCTTGATGTAAAATCAATTTTACTGCATTTCCAGATGCCAGGTAACCCCCATCATGGGTGGACACAGTGGCAGGATTCCCAAAGGTGACAGGCAGAACCAAAGGGACTGAAAGAAGGGAGAGATTCTTTTGAAAGTAACTTTGGGAGAAGAAGGTATGTCCCAACAGACCTTTTCCTGTCTCCCTGACCAGAATCTCTCATTGCCACAGAGACACAGATCCCACATCAGACATAAGATTGTGTCCACAGGCTGATACTATTGCCACATAAAATTACTCACCAACTCCCATAGTGAACAGGGATTTGAATTATATGCTGTTCTTTAATCCATTGTAACAAAAGATACCCTGGATTTCTGCTCCATGGTTAGCCCCTAGTATAGTTTTGGGCATCAAGCTTTTCCAAAAATGCCTTAAACTTATGACATAAACATATTGCACATGTCCTTCTAGCATCTTCACAGTACTTCCTAATTTTAATTATGCTTTATCTATATTTCCATGATTGACAATGAGCTTTCAAAAACACCTATGTAAAGTAGAGTGAACAGGGCAGAGAAACTCGCATATGATGCAAAATTATTCCTCTGCATCTTCTTCAGGTTCATAGTTGTTGTAGAAAGCATATAAATAATACATTTCCTGAGTTCCTCAGCTATATATCTAGGGGGAGAAGCAAATTTATTGTAATATCAGACACTGGAAACAATTAGACCCCCAAACAACTTCTTTATTATCTTTTTATTTTATTTTATTTTAATTAAATTAATTTATTTATTTTCAGAAAAACAGTATTCATTATTTCTTAAAAAAATAAAATCCTGCTATGTCCATTCTTAGGACAGGTGCTAATCATTAAAACCAGTGATTCCTTTTTAAGGTTTATATTATATTAATTGTTTCAGACACATTGTATCATGGTAGTTTTTACTTAAAAAAGAAAGAAACATCTTTAACAACTGAAATCTCACCTCCACAGAAATCTCTGCACTCCCACAGTACTTTTCCTGTCTCACGTTAATCAGTCACATCTTATCTTGTGTTCCAATGAGGTGTTCAGGTCTCCTCTCCATTAAACACTGGAGCAGCTCCCGTGGAGACCTGTTTATCAAGCAAAACAGCACTTTGCAGGGACACACTGTGGAGAACCTCTGGATAGAACAAAACAGCAGTCAAGTTTGCAACAACAGAGGGTCCTTCCCAGAAATTGTGGGAATTCTGACAATCTATATATGTGCATGAGACAGGAGCTTTGCAAAATGGATAAGCTAGAGTAACAGATGTATTTCTCAGGAAAAGTCAGTAAATTTCTATCAGAGGATGTGTTCATTGTTCAGGAAATTTTTAGAATACCTCTGAGTGTGCCAGGACAAGCTCCCTCTAGAATATGGCCTAAAAGAAGAAGACTCTGACATTCTCTGGTAGATAAAAGTACAGATTTTGAGCTTCAGAACGAAGGAGAGGTTGCACCGTAAATGAAGGCAATCAACATGGTCCTGAGAGAGAGAACCCAATTCTAGGCAGACAATGATGAGGACACATAGGTGGTCACTAAGAAGCAGAGGGTCTCTGGGAAGCCGGAGGCAGTGGATACCTGTGTCTCAATTCTAAGCTATTTGCACTGAAGTAATGTAAACCCTCTGCACTGTCTCACATGACCATTTCATCATGGTTGTGTCTGGAGGGAGTAGTTTGGAATGGAGAAAATGGGGTAGAAATATCCTTCCCATCTGTACTTCTCAAGGACACTATTTCCAGAAACCTCAACATAAAGGGTGCATTTCTCCTACCTGAATGAAGCAAAATAAAAAGTGGGCAAATTATGTTGCCAAAATTAAGCCAGATGGAAATACATGAATGATCGTGACGCATCAGAGAACTGTTAATACAAGGTGCAGGGTGGGGACGAGAATGCTAGAGAGGATAGACAGACAGAAAGGATCATAACATGGACAAAAGGAGAAACAGAAAAGCTGGAGATAATCAGACACAGTGAACAAACCCTCCAGGAATCCACAAGAGATACGATGACTGAGGTGGAACTGCCCTTCTCACAGGATGAAGGATGGAGACCTCAAACTCTGGGGCTGATAGCTGAGTGCTCCCTTAACTGCCTCTTTCTCTTACTCATGGCCAATTAGTCAGCAACTCTTGCCGGTGACAAGTTCAAGACACACTCAGAATCCAACCATTTCTCACCCCTTCACTGCTGCCACCCTGGACTGGGCTCCTATCAGTTTTCACTTGGATGCCCTCAAGAATCTCCTCACCTTGCAGATTCCAATCTCCCATGTCCCTATCCCACTCCTAACTACTCTCCACACCAGAGTCAGTCAGAGAATCTTTTACCATGTGGAGAAAGAGAGGATTGTTGCTGGTTTGTGGCTTGTCTTCCCTCCTCAAAGGTAAGCCCCATGAAGGCAAGTTCTTCTATTTCTGTTCACTGCTGTATTCACAGAGACCAGGGAGGGCTACAGTTTGTGCAGTTAGAACCAAATAAATATTAGTTAATGAACTACACAAACAGTTATAGAACTGTACAGTAGATTTCTGGGTAAAGAATAAAGGATCGGGTGTCTGGGTGGCTCAGTGGGTTAAGCCGCTGCCTTCAGCTCGGGTCATGGTCTCAGGGTCCTGGGATCGAGCCCCGTATCGGGCTCTCTGCTCAGCGGGGAGCCTGCTTCCTCCTCTCTCTGCCTGCCTCTCTGCCTACTTGTGATCTGTATCAAATAAATAAATAAAATCTTTTTAAAAAATAAAAGAATAAAGGATCTGCATTTTGTATTTATTTGTGGGTTTTCAGAATGGTCGGGGTCTAGAAATCATGTCTCTCTCTCTCTCTCTCTCTTTTTTTTTTTTTTTTTTTTGTCACTGAGACTACAATGGCCTCTTCATAATGTTCACTGCATGAACTAGTGGAAAGAATGTCTGATAGGTTGACTACATTACATGGTGCCCAGAACTGGCCTGGACAGAATACGGATGCTGTTCTGTCCCCATGTACAAAAGCAGGTACATGTAAAGAGCAGAGGTCATAAGCAATGGTCAGTCTGCAGGAAAACCACCATGAGTTGAATGAATCCTGCACCAGTGACACACAGTACAGAGGTGACGAAGATAACTCTTGTCTTCGAGGACTAAGAAAATTGTAGGCATCTCTGCTTCTACCTGCATGTGAACAAGTACCATGGTGGTATACGTGTTCTGAGGGAGATGCACACGGGGAACATTGGGAGCCACGAAGAAGTAAGTGATCATCTTACCTGAGGAGGCCATGTGGTCAGGGAAGGACTTCTGAGGAAGTTTTTAGCTGAGCTGAACCATGTCTCGGGACGATGTCTAGCAGATGAGAAAAAACACAATGAGGGAAGAAGGCAGAGACTGTGTGAAGCCGAGCACACATGGTCGCCTTCCCGAGTGGATCCTGGGAGGAAGTTAACAAAACGGGGAAGGACAGGAAACCCTTATGGCACACATTCCTCTAAGGACAGAACCTGTGCTTTCCAACGCTCATGGACACTCCTCCTCTGAAACTACCATTTCCCCCTAGAAAGGTGACCAATAAAGGGGCTTAACTGAGTTGAAAAGATGAGGAGACAGAAATCAGAGAAGGGAATCAACTATCTAGTTTCCACTCCAGTTTATGGGAGGATTGATGCATGTCTGTAGACCATGGTGTTCCCTATTATCGTCAGCACCTACAAGGAACAATGTGGCTTCTCACCAGTTCTGTCCCAAAGCATGACATGGCTGCTGGGAGGCTCCATGTGGGGCAACACGGTCTTCTTCCTGGTTGTGCAGCTCCTGAGGCATTCTCATTAGAGTTCCACTCCTTTGTTCTAAATGCACTTTGTACAAAGAAACGGATAGAATCTGAGACAGAGATCATGTTTTCAGGAAAGCATAATGGTTCATATTTTCTGATTAAAATAGAAAACCAGGAGGGTGGCAGAGTAGCAATACTTTTGCACTGTTTTGACAGAGACTACATTCTAGTCACAGTTAATACGACAGCCAAGGTCCACAACGGCTCAATGTAAGTAAGTTCTTGGGACAGTAGGAGACACACATTTGTCGAGCCTCCTAATGAGCCTCAGTAATGCAGGGAAACTATTCTCAACAAAAGGAGATTCCACACATGTCCGGTACACTCTGTGGGAGTGTGGGCAGGTGTGGCTGCAGAAATGGGTCCTCTCTGTGCACTGGTGACAAGGAAAGAAGGCTCCTGGTTTGAGGCAAAGAGCAGCTGCTGTTCCCAGGTGGTGCCTGCAGCTCACAGCTGAGGTTAGCAGTGGAGCTGAGTGGAGAATGTGGGAGTTATGGGCATAGTCCGAGGCTGCCCACATGACATGACATCCACTGGCTGGTGCCTGTGTGTCGGATTTGTTCGTGCACAGGATTCTTCTGCAGCAGGACAGCTCCCCAATGCTGTGCTTCCTCCTGGTGCCTCACGTCTTCCATAGACAGGTCTTTCTGAGCTTCTAACTCAACCTTCTCTGGTCTACCTCTTGCTGTCTTTGGTTCTCTTCTCCACAGACAGTAGAAAATTTCCTGAACAACAAGGGAGTTCTTCTCTTTTTTGGGACAAAGAACTCCTGGGTCAAGAGGGTGTGGATGAGGCTGAAGCAAGTGGCTTCTTTCTGCTCTTTCAGATCTTCCTCCAGCTGGTGCTTCCAACTGCTGCCTTCAGAGCTGTCAGTCATTAAAGCCAGTGATTCCTGATGCAGGCAACAACACGACTGTGTTCACAAGGATTGATGCTGGGGCGAAGAAGCCCTACAGAGAAAGTACATAGAGTACAATGACCCATTTATTAATTCTACAGAATTAAAGCCAGTATAAGGTGACATGAGGAAGAACAATAGCTATGTGGGAACAGGGAGGACAAGGGAAAGGGAAGGAGGAATTCCAGGGGGAAATGCTGGACATTTTAGGGAGAATTGAGGCACTCACTGTCCATAATGTTAATTGTGACACCTGTGTTTATCATATCACACACTCCATCTGTGGGCCGTTCATCTTGTGTCGTATATACACATCGAACTTATTATAGGTAATAACAAAGGTGATTCTGGAGGGACATAGAGAGATCAGAAGATATGAAAACACACCTACACGATGCTGATTTTCTCTATATTTATAGTAAAGTATAAAATAATCAAAATCAATCCATCCCCATTACAGGATGGGTTCCATATGCCTCATAGCCTGACACTCTGTCCTGCAGATGATTCGGGGTGGGGGGCAGCAATTCCTGTGGGGGGAGCACTGACCTAGATCGTGGGGTCAGTCTTTCCCCATATATGTTCATGGACACCCTACAAACACAAGTATACACCCTGGAATGTTATATAATAAAAAACTTTTTTTTTTCAAAATTTGTCATTAGCACTAAATTAAAGGTATTCACAACTGTGGGTCACAGCCTCTCTGTCAGAATAGATCCGCAAACTGAATATATAGCCAGAGGACATGCAAATAGGGCCTCCGCTCTGCTGATTTAACCAGCACAGCCAAGATCCTGCAGCTGGGAGAGGAGCCCCAGGCCCGGGATACCCAGGTGTTCACTCAGTGATCAGGACCGGACACAGACAACTCACCATGGAATTTGTGCTGGGCTGGGTTTTCCTTCTTGCTCTTTTAAAAGGTAATTTATGGAGAAAAAAAGAAATTGAGTATGTGAGTGAATGTGAGTGAGAGAAAAACAGGATATGTGATAGTTTCCTGACCAAGATGTCTTCCATCTGCAGGTGTCCAGGGTGAGGTGCAGCTGGTGGAGTCTGGGGGAGACTTGGTGAAGCCTGGGGGGTCCCTGAGACTCTCCTGTGCAGCCTCTGGATTCACCTTCAGCAGCTACAACATGGACTGGGTCCGCCAGGCTCCAGGGAAGGGGCTGCAGTGGGTCGCATGGATTAGCTATGATGGAAGTAGCACAAGCTATGCAGACTCTGTGAAGGGCCGATTCACCATCTCCAGAGACAACGGCAAGAACACGCTGTATCTGCAGATGAACAGCCTGAGAACTGAGGACACGGCCGTGTATTACTGTGCAAGAGACACAGTGAGGGGCCCTCATTGTGAGCCAGGACAGAAAGCTCCCTGTTGACGCAGGATGGGCTGAGCTGCAGGAGCACTCAGGGCAGCAGAGAGCGCTCAGCATCCACAGCAGAGATCAGACCCAGGAGCAGGTGCAGTGGGTAGGACTTCCTTTTGAGATCAGGGATTTCCTCTCCAGACTCTCAGCTGTCCACAGGGATTTTTTTTTTTCTTTCATCTCTCATAGCTCGTGTTCTCCGTGCAGCCAACCACAAGAATATAACTTTGCTTCCACACAGCAGAGATCTCACCAGTCTCTGGGGAACTTCCCTTCATCAACCTCTTCTATGTCCCATTTTCGTCCTCACAGAAGCACATGCTGCAAATTCCCATCGTCCTTGAGAAACACCTGCACAGCCCAGGCTCTCTGCATGCTGCATGCCTGTTCTGTGACCTCAGGGGGCACACACTGTCCCCACATGTTTATGACTGCGCAAGTCAGTTCTTGTCCTCCTGGCTCCAGTGTATCCTCCGGCTCATTGTACATGTGGGCGGACACAGGTGATCAGGAACTGCCCTTCTGTAGGCACCGCTGCATTTCCTGGATGGAAAAGGAGTCCACCTGCTATGAGGGACGCTCAGATTTCCCCATGAAACTGGCGGGATGACAATCCAGAGAGGAAAACCCATCCTTTCCTGCTGGGTCCTGGTCTGGTGGGGAGAGTCCATGAGAGCGTCCTTGGTGACTGTGTTTGAGACGTGTTTCCTGCTTCCACACAGGGAATCCATGAGAATCCTGAGGTCCAGCTGGCAGGTCCCAGATCCCTGCCCACCCTGTGCTGTCCATTGAATATCCATCAGAAACCACCCCCACCCTCATTCTCTCCTTCTTCTGACTTCTCTCCCAACCTGTCCTGTATCCTGAGCCCCATGGAACTGGGGTCCTGTTACACTGTCCAGATCTTCACCAAGTGTCAGATGGAGAAAGGCTCAATAATGAATGTCTCCCATGATGGGAGGGCTCTGAAGTGGGGCTGAAATGGGGATATATGGCTCAAACCATGACCCAGAAATAAAATAATATAGCAGGGACTATATGAGACAATACTGTCACTTCCTCTCATATCCCTGCTTTTGTCCCATTGAACTGGCCAGGATTTCCCCTAGAGAATTCATAAATATCTTCTGGGCTGTTTGCTCTCTTGATTTCCTATGAAACCAGTACTGATCTCCGCACATCAGAGGAGTCACAGGAATGGCCCTTCCACTCAGAGTCCTTCTACTCTTGTAACGTCGAGGGGGGGTCTGCATGGAATGCATCTTCTGTGTCTGAGGTGAATCTATTTGCCTGTAGCTGGAGGAGGGTCAGGCCCACTCCTCACCTCAGCATGAAGCATCTTGGGATGGTCGTTCCCAAGAAGAGGGACACTCATTAGCGGTCTTCTGTGTGTTGGGAGCTGTCCTGTGTGTGTATTTAATACATTACAGGAATGTCTAAGAATAGTTACCAATCTAGGGTACCGGCCTCCTGTGAGTGTCCTTGTGTTGTGTTCACTGATCCAGATGAACCTGGACAAGGAGTCCCAGGTGTGCAGAACCTCACAGACTCTCTCACTTACCTGTGTCACCACCAAGTTCTCTTGAGCACCTGTGGACTTTCAGTATTCTCCATTGTTCCCCAATTCTCATCTCTCAGTTTTTTCTCTGCATAATCAGCAGGCTGTCCCCAGCTGTGTTTCTTATGAGGTATATATACATTTCTTTCTGCTCTAATATACAAACATTGGCAGAAAATGTCTGATGCATTGCCTAATTGTCATATCCTTCTTTCCATAATATCCTTGGTATGTTTCATTTACTGATAACCTCTGATGAATTATTACACTATAAATCTGTATATTTTTAGATACTGCTACTCCTGGAAGTACTATTGGAATTACTTACATAACTGGTAATATATTTTACAACCAAAAAAAGTCCACATAAATATATTTAACATATGAATTTACTGTGCAATATAACTTATAAAAAACAACCTAAAGTAACAATCTGCTTGGGATTTTCATTCAACATATTATAGTGCCCACTTCCCATTATTCTATTATTTGTAGAGTTATTTAGTATAAAATATAAAACATAATAGTGAGGTGGAGACAAGATGGCGGGGAAGTAGGAGGAGGCCCCTTTTCAACCTGTACCCTAAAGTGAGCTGATTACCTACCAATGAAATCCGATCACCCATGAAATCAGCCTGAGACTAGAATTATACACGTCTGGATCTCTATGGGGGCAGAAGACACCAGTGGGCAGGTACAGAGGAGTGGTAACATCGGACTAACATGGGAAGATAAACAAAAGGGGGAGGGAGCCACCAGAAGAGACCCATTGGAAATAGGAGAGTGCCCTGCGACTGGGGACCAGCATTAACTTGGAGTCTGGTTGAAAGCACTCAAAAAGAACAAAGAATTGCCGGGGGAAGTTCTGGGAATCAGGGTGGTTAGGGACAGAAGATTAAGTCCCTGGACCCAGGGCAGCCACCCCAGTGCTGAGCCAGAGAGAGTGCAGTGAGGAAGCCATGTCTTGGTCCCTGAGCCACAAGCAGGTCTGAGAGCACGTGAGGTCCAGCTCCATGAGGGGCTGGGAGCTGTGTCAGCCAGCAGAAGCACAGACATTTTTGCAGTCCCCACGCGCACACCATGTCATGCTATCAGAGCCTGAGTCGTGCCCCACACCCTCCCCTGAGAGAGGTGCATGCAGGTGCCATCCCAGTGCTCTCCGTCCAGGAAGGCCTGAGCACTCTCAGTCTGGGCCAGCAGGAAAATCTCAGTGTGCTATCGCTGCTTGGAACCTCTCTGGCAGTCTGGAGCTGCCCAGAGAGCCGCCGCTCTTGGCGTTTTGGGTACAAGCAGGAGTTCCTGTGTCCCCAGGGCCGGCAACATGGGACTTGCTCTTCCAGGGGCCAAGGGGGAACTTATGTGCTCTGCAGCTCCCAGAGGGGAATAGACTGAGGTTTCTCTCTGAGAGGGAGGTCTGGGTGCAATCTCTTTCCTCTAAACCTCCCAAGACCATCAAAAGCTGTCAAGGGAAGAGAAAACAAATGAACAAACAAACATAAAAACCTCCAGAGAACAAAGGCCTGAAAAACAGGTTTCCTCAGAGCCCACCCTCTTGAGGGGGCCTGGAGGACTTAACTCAGGGAACACTGCCTGAAAACCTACATGGCAGGCTCCTCCCCCAGGAAGCCAACCAGGGTAAAAAAAAAAAAAAAAAAAAGACGACAAGAGAACAACCACCATGACTTCATAGATACAACCTTTATTTTTAATTTGTTCCCAATATTCTGGTTCATTCTTTTATAGATAATTTTTTAACCTATTTACCAACACAGTGAGATGTCCAGTACATCAAATTCATAGTAACCTTTTACCCTGAACATTTTGATACATATTCCCGTTTTCCTTTTACTTTTCCATTTTTTTAATTTTTTAATTTAATTTTAGTTTAGTTTACTTTATTCTTTTCTATTTTTAGTTTTTAATATTAATATAGAGTTAAACTTCAAGATAATCCCAATCTCCCAATCAATGCTAACGCTATAGGTAAACCAATTTTTAATCCCCCTTTATCTTAGGAAAGTTGAATCCTTAACAAAGGTATCAAGATACATCCAGGAAAAATCAAAACAACCTTTCTTGCCCATACTGAAAATTTATAACTACGCTCCCATATTTTTCATCCTCCGGTGTGTCTATGTATTTGAGCTTTTCTAATAGTATATAAATCTTATAATTGGAGTTCTTCTTTATAAGGTTTTTTTTAATTTCACATATATATACATATATATATATATTCTCATGTCAAATACTTTTGTCAGTCTTTTTGTTTTTCTGTTTTTGTTTGTATACTTCATAAATCTTACCTTGGAGCCAATTTGGGCTTAGACTTCTTTTTTTTTTTTAATTAATTTATTTTCAGAAAAACAGTACTCATTATTTTCTCACCACACCCAGTGCTCCATGCAATCCATGCCTTCTATAATACCCACCACCTGGTACCCCGACCTCCCACCCCCCCGCCACTTCAAACCCCTCAGATTCCTGTCTCATATTGAGAGTCCATAATCTCTCATAGTTCACCTCCCCTTCCAATTTCCCACAACTCCCTTCTCCTTTCTAACTCCCCATGTCCTCCATGCTATTTGTTATGCTCCACAAATAAGTGAAACAATATGATAATTGACTCTCTCTGCTTGACTTATTTCACTCAGCATAATCTCTTCCAGTCCCGTCCATGTTGCTACAAATGTTGGGTATTCATCCTTTCTGGTGGAGGCATAATACCCCATAGTGTATATGGACCACATCTTCCTTATCCATTCGTCCGTAAAAGGGCATCTGGGTTCTTTCCACAGTTTGGCTACCGTGGCCATTGCTTCTATAAACATTGAGGTACAGATGGACCTTCTTTTCACTACATCTGTATCCTTGGGGTAAATACCCAGGAGTGCAATGGCAGGGTCATAGGGAAGCTCTATTTTTAATTTCTTGAGGAATCTCCACACTGTTCTCCAAAGAGGCTGCACCAACTTACATTCCCACCAACAGTGGAAGAGGGTTCCCCTTTCTCCACATCCTCTCCAACACATGTTGTTTCCTGTTTTGTTAATTTTGGCCATTCTAACTTGTGTAAGGTGATATCTCAATTTGGTTTTAATTTGAATCTCCTGAGGGCTAGTGATGATGAACTTTTTTCATGTGTCTGATAGCCATTTGTATGTCTTGATTGGAGAAGTGTCTGTTCATATCTTCTGCCCATTTTTTTATATGTTTGCCTGTTTCGTGTGTGATCAGTTGGAGGAGTTCATTATAGATCCTGGATATCAACCTTTTGTCTGTACTGTCATTTGCAAATATCTTCTCCCATTCTGTGGGTTGCCTCTTTGTTTTCTTGACTGTTTCCTTGGATGTGCAGAAGCTTTTGATTTTGATGAAGTCCCAAAAGTTTATTTTCGTTTTTGTTTCCTTTGCCTTTGGAGACATATCTTGAAAGATGTTGCTGTGGCTGATATCGAAGAGATTACTGCCTATGTTCTCCTGTAGGATTCTGATGGGTTCCTGTCTCACATTGAGGTCTTTTATCCATTTTGAGTTTATCTTTGTGTACGGTGTAAAAGAAGGGTCGAGTTTCATTCTTCTACTTACAGCTGTCCAGTTTTCCCAGCACCATTGATTGAAGAGACTGTCTTTTTTCCACTGTATATTTTTTCCTGTTTTGTCGAAGATTATTTGACCATAGAGTTGAGGGTCCATATCTGGGCTCTCTACTCTATTCCACTGGTCTATGTATCTGTTTTTATGCCAGTACCATGCTGTCTTGGTGATCACAGCTTTGTAGTAAAGATTGAAATCAGGCATCACATTACCTGATTTCTGCCCATTTTTTGATGTGATTGTCTGATTTTTTGAGTGTTGAGTTTGAGTTCTCTCTACATCTTGGATATTAGCCCTTTGTCTGTAGTGTCATCTGCAAATATCATCTCCCATTTGTGCATTGTCTCTTTGTTTTGTTGACTGTTTCCTTTGCTGTGCAGAAGCTTTTGATCTTGATGAAGTCACAAAACATGATTTTTGCTTTTGTGCCCTTTGTCTTTGGAGACATGTCTTGAAAGAATTAGCTTGGCCAATGTCGGAGTGGTTACTGCCTATGTTCTCCTCTAGGATTTGGATGATTCCTGTCTCATATTGAGGTCTTTCATCCATCTTGAGTTTATATTTGTGTATGGTGTAAGTGAATGGTCGAGTTTCATTCTTCTGTATATAGGTAATTTCCCCAGCACCAATTATTGAAGAGACTGTCTTTTTTCCATTGGATATTTTTTTCTTGCTTGCTCATTTACTTGATCATAGAGTTGAGGGTCCATGTCTGGACTGTCTTCTCTGTTCCATTGGTCTAAGTGTCTGTTTTTTACCAGTACCATGCTGCCTTTTTTTTTTTTTTTTAGTTTCTTTTTAGTGTACCTGAATTCATTGTTTATGTACCACACCCAGTATTCCATGAATTATATGCCGTCCATAATACTATCATGCTCACCCAACCACTCCCGCCCCTTCAAAACCCTCAGGTTGCTGTCTTGGTGATCACTACTCTGTAATATAGCTTAAAGTCAGGCAATGTGATGACCCCAGCTTTGTTATCCTTTTTCAACATTTCCTTGTTGATCCAGGGTCTTTTCTGGTTCTGTGCAAATTTTAGGATTGTTTGTTCCAGCATTTGATCTGGATGGCATTGAAAGTATAGGTTGTTCTTGGCAACATAGAAATATTAGCAATACTTATTCTTCCAAACCATGAGCATGAAATGTTTTTCCATCTTTTTAAGTCTTTTTCCATTTCCTTCATAAGAGTTCTGTAATTTCTTCAGTATAGATACTTTACCTCTTTGGTTAGGTGTATTCCTATGTATCTTATTATTTTTGTGCTATTATAAATGGAGTCAATTCTCTATTTTCTCTCTCCACAGGTTGATTGTTAGTGTATACAAAATCAACTGATTTCTGTGCAAAGGATTTGTATCCTGCCATGTTACTGAATTGCTGCATGATTTCTAGTTGTTTGGTGGTGGAGTCTTTTGGGTTTTCCACATAAAGTATCATGTCATCTGTGAAGAGAGTGTTTGACTCCTTCATTGCCCATTTGAATACCTTTTATTTCTTTTTGTTTTCTTATTGCTGTTGCTAGAACTTCTAGGACTATGCTGAACAATAGTGTCTAAAGGGGGCAACCTTGTCATGTTCCTGATCTTAAAGGAATGATATTTGCTGTGGGGTTTTCATAGATCGAATTTAAGAAATTGAGGAATGTTCCTTCTATCCCACACTCTGAAGAGTTTTAAGTGGGAAAGAATGCTGTATTTTATCGAATGCTATTTCTGCATCAATTGAGAGGACCATGTTATTCTTCTCTCTTCTCTTCTTAATTTGTTCTATCACACTGACTGGTTTGCAAATGTTGAATGGACCTGTCAGCCCAGGGAAAATCCCACTTGGTTGTGATGGATAATCCTTTTAAAGTACTATTATGCAATTATCTAGGATCTACGTGACAATTATCTAGGATCTACGTGTTCTTGGCAACATAGAAATATTAGCAATGTTTATTCTTCCAAACCATGAGCATGAAACGTTTTTCCACCTTTTTGAGTCTTTTTCCATTTCCTTCATAAGTGTTCTGTAGTTTGGCAACTATATTCAATCTCGTTACTGGTTATTGGTCTATTCAGGTTGTCAATATCTTCCTGTTTCAGTCTCGGAAGATTATAGGTTTCCAGGAATGCATCCATTTCTTCTAGGTTGCTTAACTTATTGACATATAGCAGCTGATAATAATTTCTGACGATTATTTCTATTTCCTTGGTGTTGGTGATGATCTCTCTACTTTCATTCATAATTTAATAATTTACTAATTTAATTTACATAACTTAACAATTTAATAATATAATAATTTAATAATTTGGGTCATTTCTCTTTACATTTGGATAATTCTGGCCTGTGGCTTATTTATCTTCTAATTCTTTCAAAGAACCAGCTTCTAGTTTCATTGATGTGTTCTACTGTATTTCTGGTTTCTAATTTATTGATCACTGCTCTGATCTTAATTGTTCCCCTTCTGATGCATAGGTTAGGCTTAATTTTCTTTGATTGTCTTCTTCCCTGGTTGCTTCCCTAGCCCTAAAAAGAGGGCATGCTCCTCCAGATGCCAGTCAGCCTGGGGAGGAGGTTGCTCCATAATGAAGGTAAGGCCACTTCCTCTGTGCTCTCTCCCAGTGTGCAAGCTACCTCATGGTCCACTTTCAGGATACTTCCTATTCTCTCAAATGTTTGAATAATTACTCTCACAACTGATAAACACCTTTTCTCAGGAGACAGGATGGCGGAGAAATAGGAGATGCTGTTCCAACCGGTCCCCTAAAGTGAGCTGATTACCTACCAAAGAACTCTGATCACCCATGAAATCAGCCTGAGATTAGAATTATACACTTCTGGATCTCTATGGGGGCAGAAGAGGCAGTGGACAGGTTAAGTGGAGTGGGAACATCAGACTGATATTGGAAGATAAAGAGGGGGAGGGAGCCAGCAGAAGCGACCCATTGGAAAGTAACATCGCAATATGAGAGTGCCCTGTGATTGGGGACCAGCATTAACTTGGAGTCTGGTTGAAAGCACTCAAAAAGAGCAAAAGATCTTAAAGGGAAATTGATTGAATCAGGTGGTTAGGGACAGGGGTTTAAGCCCATGAACCCAGGACCACTACCCCTGGTGCTGAGCCAGAGAGAGTGCAGCAGAGAACCAGGCCTTGGTCCCTGAACTGCCAACATGCATGAGAGCATCTGGATGGCGGCTCACATGAGAGAATCTCATGTGGATGCCAGCTGGAGCTCTCTAGAACCACAGCCTTTTGTACTCTGCATGCACACTGTGCAAATGGGGTCTGAGTCACTCTCCACACCCTCCCCTGAATGAGATCCTAGCCAGTTCTCTCTAGGACCAGGAAAGCTGAACACTCCCAGCCTGGACCAGCAGGAAAATCTCAGTGTGCTATCTCTAGTTGGGACCTCTCTGGAGGTCTGGACCTGCACAGACAGCCATGCAGAAGCAACCACAGGAAGCCAGCTCTCTGGATTAGTATTTCCCATGGTTTTCAGTAAAAGCAGGAGTTCTTCTGACCACTGAGACTGTGACTGGGGATGTGTTCTGCCAGCAGCAGGTGGTGGAATTTACGTGCTCTGGAACACCCAGAGAGAAACGGACTGAGGCTTCTCTCTGAGACGGAGGTCTGGGTGCAGTCTGCTTTCCTCTAGGCCTCCAAAGAAATGCCAAAAGCCACAAAGGGAAGGGGGAAAAAAAAACAGAGAACAAAAGCCTGAAAAAACAGTTTCCTCAAAGCCCAGCGCCTTAAGAGGGACAGGAGGACTCAAGGATAGCAAGACTGCCTGAAAATACACGCAGAAGGCCCCTCCCACAGAAAGCCAGCCCAAAAAAAAAACCTACAAGAGAACAAACACCACTACATCCTAGATACAACTTTAATTTTTAATTCATTCCCACTATTCTCATTATTTTCAATTTTTTAAATAATTTATTAACCTATTTACCATCACCATAAGATGTTCAGTACAACAAATTCCATAATAAACTTTTAACTTGAACTTTTTTGATACATATACCTGTGTTTTTCTTTTGCTTTTCTATTTTTTAATTTTTTTTAAATATTCATATACAGATAAGCTTCAAGGTAATCCCTTTACCCAATCAATGCTACTCTTATATATAAACCAGTTTTAATCCCCCATTATCTCAGGAAAGTTGGGTCCTTTAACAAAGATATCATGATACATCCAGGAAGGGTGAGGAGGAGTCAAGTTGGCAGAGAAGTATCAGGCTCAGGAGACATCAGGTAGCAGGGAATCATCTAGATAGCTTATAAAACCATTGCGAACACCTACAAATCCTACAGGAGATCAAAGAGAAGAAGAGAAAAAGAAAATCAACCACTTTCTGAAAGGTAGGACCATCAGAGAAGTGATTCCAAAGTGACGGGAAGATAGACCTAGAGGGAGGGCCAGCTCTGAGAAAGCAGCAGAGCAATGGAGCACAAAACCAGAACATTTAAAAGGCTGCTCCCCTGAGGGACATCACTCCAGAAGCTAAGCCAGGGTGAAGCCCACGTAGGACAGCATGGTCCGCAGGTCCCACAGAGTCACGGAAGGATCAGGGGTGTCTGAGTGTCACAGAATTCACAGATATTAGAGCAGGGAAGCTGGCTACAGAGATGGAGCTGAGGAGTGAGCTCTCAACTCAGGGTTACCTTAAACTGTGATCCGTGGCACAATCAGACTACTGCTCTGTGAGCTGGGACCCCACAAGATCCGGGGAGAGCTCCCTGAAAGAGCTCAGGGATCTGTGGGGTTCAGAGACTCCAGGCAGGGCTGTGTGCCAGAGAAAGAGACACCCAGCCATAGGCTGGGTGATCTTGGAGCGCAGCCAGAAGCCAGGGAGACAGGAGTGATTGAACGCTTTTCTCCGAGCACACACTGAGTGGGGCCCCTAGCTCTAGGCTCCTTCAGCCAGAGACTGGGAGGCCGCCATTTTCATTCCCATCCTCTGGAGCTCTATGGAAAGCGTTCATGGAACAAAAGCTCCCAAAAACCGAACCTTAGCAGATTACATAGCAGGGCCCCAGGTAAGGATGGTCCAATTCAACCTTGGGCAAAGACACTTGAGAATCACTACAACAGGGCCCTCCCCCAGAAGATCAACAAGAAATCCAGCCAAGATAAAGTTCATTTACAAGGAGAACAGTGGAATTCCAGAGGAGGAGAAAGCAAAGCACGGAATGCATGGCTTTCTCCCCAGGATTCTTTAGTCTTGCAAAGTTAATTAATATTTTTTAACATTAATTTATTCTTATGCTAAAATTCTTTTTAACTTTTACTATTTCCTCTCTTAACTACTTTTTTCATTTCTTTTCAGTGTAACAGAATTCATTGTTCAGGCACCACACACAGTGCTCCATACAATCCATGCCATCCATAATACCCACCACCTGGCTCCCCCAACCACCCACCCCCCGCCCCTTCAAAACCCTCAGATTCTTTTTCAGAGTAAATAGTCTCTCATGGTTTATGTCCCCTTCAATTTGCCTCAACTACCTTCTCCTCTCCATTTCCCCATGTCCTCCATGTTATTTCTTATGCTCCACAAATAAGTGAAACCATATGATAATTGACTCTCTCTGCTTGACTTATTTCACTCAGCATAATCTCCTCCAATCCCGTCCATGTTGCTACAAAAGTTGGGTATTCATCCTTTCTGAAGGAGGCATAATACTCCATAGTGTATATGGACCACATCTTCCTTATCCATTCGTCCTTTGAAGGGCATCTTGGTTCTTTCCACAGTTTGGCGACCGTGGTCATTGCTGCTATAAATACTGGGGTACAGATGGCCCTTCTTTTCACGACATCTGTATCTTTGGGGTAAATACCCAGTAGTGCAATGGCAGGGTCATAGGGAAGCTCTATTTTTAATTTCTTAGGGAATCTCCACACTGTTCTCCAAAGTGGCTGTACCAACTTGCATTCCCACCAACAGTGGAAGAGGGTTCCCCTTTCTCCACATCCTCTCCAACACATGTTTCCTGTCTTGTTAATTTTGGCCATTCTAACTGGTGTAAGGTTATATCTCAACTTGGTTTTAATTTGAATCTCCTGAGGGCTAGTGATGATAAACGTTTTTTCATGTGTCTGATAGCCATTTGTATGTCTTTATTGGAGAAGTGTCTGTCCATATCTTCTGCCCATTTTCTGACATGATTGTCTGTTTTATGTGTGTTGAGTTTGACAAGTTCTTTATAGATCCTGGATATCAATCTTTTGTCTGTACTGTCACTTGTGAATATCTTCTCCCATTCCGTGGGTTGCCTCTTTGTTTTCTTAACTGTTTCCTTTGCTGTGCAGAAGCTTTTGATTTTGATGAAGTCCCAAAAGTTTATTTTTGCTTTTGTTTCCTTTGCCTTTGGAGACATATCTTGAAAGAAATTGTTGTGGCCAATGTCGAAGAGATTACTGCCTATGTTCTCATCTAGGACTTTGATGGATTCATGTATCACATTGAGATTTTTCATCCATTTTGAGTTAATCTTTGTGTATGCTGTAAGAGAATGGTCGAGCTTCATTACTTCTATACATGGCTGTCCAATTTTCCTAGCACTATTTATTGAAGAGACTGTCTTTTTTCCACTCAATATTGTTTCCTGTTTAGTCGAAGACTATATGACCATAGACTTGCCAGTAATATCTGAGCTCTCTACTCTGTTCCAATGGCCTATGTCCCTGTTTTTGTGCCAGTACCATGCTTTCTTGGTGATCAAAGCTTTGTAATAAAGCTGGAAATCAGGTGACATGATGCCCCTACCTTTGTTTTTCTTTTTAAACATTTCCTTAGAAATTCAGGGTCTTTTCAGGCTCCATACAAATTTTAGGATTGTTTATTCCAGCACTTTAAAAATACTGGTGGCGGGGCGCCTGGGTGGCTCAGTGGGTTAAGCCGCTGCCTTCAGCTCAGGTCATGATCTCAGGGTCCTGGGATCGAGTCCCACATCGGGCTCTCTGCTCAGCAGGGGGCCTGCTTCTCTTCCTCTCTCTGTGATCTCTTCCCTTCCTCTCTCCTACTGTGATCTATCTCTGTCAAATAAATAAATAAAATCTTAAAAAAAATACTGGTGGAATTTTGATCAGAATCACATTGAAAGTATAGATAGCTGTGGGCAGAATAGACATTTTAACAATGTTTATTCTTCCAATCCAAGAACATGGAATGGTCTTCCATCTTTTTGTGTATTCTTCAATTTCTTTCATGAGTGTTCTGTAGTTCCTAGTACAGATCCTTTACCTCTTTGGTTAGGTTTATTCCCAGGTATCTTGTAGTTCTTGGTGCTCTAGTAAATAGAATAGATTCTCTAATTTCCCTTTCTATATGTTTATTGTTATTGTATAAGAAAGCACCTGATTTCTGCACATTGATTTTTTGCCACATTGCTGATTTGCTGTAGGAGTTCTAGTAGTTTGGGGGTAAAGTCTTTTGGGTTTTATAAAGTGTTCTGTCATCTGTGAAACGAAAGGGTTTGACTTCTAATTTCCCAAATTGGATACCTTTTATTTCTCTTTGTTGTCTGTTTGCTGCTGCTAGGACATCTCTGTTGAACAAAAGCAGTGAAAGTGGGCATCCTTGTCATGTCCCTGATCTCAATGGGAAGGATTTCAGCTTTTCCCATTAAGTATGATAATCGTTGTGTGTTTTTCATAGAAAGATTTGATGAAGTCGAGGAATGTTCCCTCTATCCTTACACTTTGTTTTCTTTTTCTTTTTTTAATTTTTATTTATTCTTTTTAATTTTATTTATTTTTTTTAAATTTCTTCTCAGTGTTCCAGAGTTCATTGTTTATGCACCACACACAGTGCTCCATGCAATACGTGCCCTAATACTCACCACTAGGCTCACACCACCTCCCACCCCCATCCCTCCAAAAACCTCAGTTAGTTCCTCTGAGTCCACCTTCTCTCATGGTTCATCTCCCCCTCCAATTTCCCACAACGCCCTTCTCCACTCCATCTCCCCATGTCCTCTGTGTTATTCCTTATATCCCACAAATAAGAAAAACCACGATATTTGACTCCATCTGCTTGACTTATTTCACTCAGTATAATCTCTTCCAGTCCCGTCCATGTTACTACAAACTTTGGTTATTCATCCTTTCTGATGGAGGCATAATATTCCATAGTGTATATGGACCACATCTTCCTTATCCACTCATCCATTGAAGGGCATCTTGCTTCTTTCCACAGTTGGTGACCGTGGCCATTGCTGCAAAGAACATTGGGGTACAGATGGCCCTTCTTTTCACTACATCTGTATCTTTGAGGTAAATACACAGTACTGCAATTGCATGGTCATAGTGAAGTGTTGTTTCTAATTTCTTAAGGAATCTCCACACTGTTTTCCAAAGTGGCTGTACCAACTTGCATTCCCACCAACAGTGTAAGAGGGTTTCCCTTTCTCCACACCCTTTCCTACACATGTTGACTGACTTGTTTTCATTCTCACTGGTTTCCATGAATTGTTTAAGATCTTCTTTGATTTTCTGGTTAATCCAAGCATTCTTAAGCAAGGTGGTCCTTAGCTTCCTGGTGTTTTAATTTCTTCCAAACTTCTTATTGTTGAGTTCCAGTTCCAAAGCATTGTGGTCTGAGAATATACATGGAATAATCTCAATATTTTGGTATTGGTTGAGCCCTTTTTTATGACCCAGTACATGGTCTATTCTGGAGAAGGTTCCATATGTGCTCGAGAAGAATGAGTATTTGTTGTTTTGGGGTGAAATGTTCTTTATATATCGATGAGGTCCATCTGGTCCAATGTGTCATTAAATGTTCCTTTTTCTTTATTGATTTTCTGCTTGGATGATCTAGACAAATCTAGATCTAGACACTACTGAGAGTGGCATGTTAAGAGCCCCTATGATTGATGTATTCATATCAATATGACTCTTTATCTTGATTTACAGTTGTCTTATGTAGTTGGCTGCTCCCATATTGGGAGTAGAAACATTTATAATTATTAGATCTTCTTGGTGGATAAACCCTTTAAGAATGATGTCATGTCCTTCTGTATCTCTGACTATAGTCCTTAATTTGAAATCTAATTTATCTGATATGAGAATCTCTACCCCAGCTTTCTTTTGAGGCCCATTGGCATGAAAGATGCTTCTCCATCCCTGCACTTTCAGTCTGGATGTATCCTTAGGTTCAAAATGGGTCTCTTGTAAACAACATAAGGACAGGTCCTGTCGTTTTATTCAATCTGAAACCCTGTGCCATTTTATGGGACAGGGGTTCCATATGGATCATTCATGATGAGAGTGATCATTGAAAAATATGTTTTTATTGACATCACGTTGCCTATGAAGCCCTTGTTTCTACAGATAGTCTCTGTAAATTTCTGGTCGATGTCACTCTTGGGTTATTTCTTCTTTTATAGAACCCCCCCTTAATGTTTCTTGTGGTGCTGGCTTGATGGTCACATACTCTTTTAAGCCTTGCCGGTCTTGGAAGCTCCTTATCTTTCCATCCATTCTGAATGTCAGCCTTGCTGAATAAAGTATTCTTGGCTGCATTTTCTTCTCATTTAATGACCTGAGTATGTCTTGCCATCCCTTTCTGGCTTGCCAAGTTTCTTTGGACAGGTTTGACATTATTCGGATGGACCTTCCTCAATGCCTGAGGAATCTCTTCCACCTAGATGCCCTCAGAAGCTCTTCCCTAAAATTATGATTCTTCAGTTCCACAATCAGGTGCACTGAGGTTTTTCTAGAGTAGTTGATCATGGGGTTAGGGGTGTGCGGGGATGTTCGTGTACCTTGAGACATGAAATCTTGTTCCGTTCTCCATACTGGGATAATTTTCATCCAGAATTTGTTTAACTGTATCTTCTAGTCTTCTCTCTTTCTCCACCCCCTCAGGGATCCCAATAATTCTGATGTTGGAACATTTCATGGCATCATTTATTTCCTGATTCTGTTTTCATGGCTTCTAAGCTGTTTGTTCCAGCCCTCCCCCTGATCCTTTTCCTCTATCAGTTTCTCCTCTAGATCACTAATTCTATCTTCTGACCCAGTTAACCTAGCTGTTAGAGTATTTAGATTAGATTAGATCTCATTGATTAAACTTTTAACTTCTTCCCTGGTGGCTCTCACTTCTGCCCTTAGAGATTCTATGTTGTCACTAATGGTCTTCTCCAACCTAGCCATTGCCTGGATAATTGTTATGCTGAACTCTCTTTGTTTCTTTTTTAAAGATTTTATTTATTTGACACAGAGAGAGAAATCACAAGTAGGCAGAGAGGCAGGCAGAGAGAAAGAGAGGAGGAAGCAGGCTCCCCTCTGAGCACAGAGCCCAATGCAGGGCTTGATCCCAATCATGACCTGAGATGAAGGCAGAGGCTTAACCCACTGAGCCACCCAGGCACCCCCTGAATTCTCTTTCTGACATACTGTTTATGTCCATATCCAAGAGTTCTGATGGAGAGGTCACAGTCTCTGAATTTTTGCACTGTTGGGTATTCTTCCTCCTAGTCATTTTGGTGAGAGTATTTTGAGGGGATGTATAGCAGAATGTATCAACCACGATCCAGCCAAGGTGCATCCTGGAATGCTTCAGAGAAATCAGAAGTCACCACCAAAGAGAAAGAAAAAAGAAAGAGATATAGAGAGAAAAAAAGACAAACCCAACCAGAATGAGCCCCAAAAGTAAGATTTATAAGGTATATAAACAAAAACAGACAAAAAAGAGAGACAAAAGTAAATGACAAATAAAAAGAAAAAAAAGAACCCAGCCAAAATGAATCCCAAGAATGAGATTTATATAATACCAGAACAAAAATAAATGCACAGAAACAGTGATAGAAGAAGAAGATGGGAAGGTAGTTGTAAATACTTGATATGGACAAGGATGGTTATTTTGATTCTTGCTGGGTATACCTTGATATCTTTGTTAAAAGACTCAACTTTCCTGAGATAAAGGGGGATTAAAACTGGTTTAGACATAAGGATAGCATATGCTGTATTAAACCTCTAGTTGTAATGGTAAGTAGATTAAAGAAATTAAAAGAACTATAATAATGAGAATGAATTTTTTTAAAGAGATGTATCTATGAAATATACAGATTTTAGGGTTATACTGGAAGTTTAATATATTGTTTTCCCCTGATGTTGGGGTATTACAGTAATATGGGGATATTGTGGTGGTTGTCCTCCTGTTCTTTTGGCTTTCCTTCTTGGGGGAGGGGCCCACTGCACTGTTTTTCAGTCAGTCTTGCTTGGGTTGAGTTGTCCTGCCCCCTATCTATGGGCTGGGCTCTGTGGAAACTGGTTCTTTGGGCTTTTGTATTTTGGAGGGTTTTTTTTTTTTTTTTGCAGCTTTTTGGAGGTTTAGTAGAAAGCAAAATGCACCCAGACCTCCACCTCAGAGAGAAGCCTCAGTCTGCTCCCCTCTGGGTGATCCAGAACACACACTCCCCCTTGGCAAGCTCCACTGAACAATGCAAATTCATGGTGTGGGCAGTGTGGGCCCCCAGCCACTGTCTCAGGGGTCACCCGAAGTGCCTGCTTGTCTCAGCACCCTGTGGCCACTAAAACTGCAAGTGATATTGGTCTGGGGAACACATTTCCAGTCGCTGCCTTTGCCAAGACTGCTGTATAGGGATAATGCAAACACCACTCAGTCATCCAGGTCACAGAAGGCTGCTGCCATGGAGGGATCCTGACCAGAGATCTCGCCGAGTTCCTTCAAGCATGGGCTGGAGTATTCAGTCCTAGAGACCACTGGATAACGCTCACACCAAGCTCTCTCAGGCCTGGGCAGGGAGTGCAATCATACCCTGGTTGTGCAGTGTGAGCAGAGCACAGAAGGGTGTGATTCTAGAGAGTTCAAGCTGGTGCCCATACCAGACTCCCTAATGCACAGGTGGGAGTGTGCTGAGCACTTTCCTGAGCAGTAATGCAAGCAGTGCACATCCACGTGCTCAGGAACCAGGAACTGGAGGCTCAGTTGCACTCTCCCTGGCATGGGTGGTCACCAGAAGTGGCTGTCCTGGTCCATGGTCTTAGGCCCATGCCCATGACTGCCTGATTCCACCAGTTGTCCCTTAAGATCTTTTGCTCTTTTTGAGTGCTTTTAACCAGACTCCAAGCTAATGATGTTCTCCAACTACAGGGATTGCTTCTGGTGGCTCCCTCCCCCTCTGTTTATCCTCCAATATCAATCAGAGCATTCCCACTCTGCTTTTCTCCACTGGTGTCTTTTGCCCCATAGACATTCAGAAGTATACAATCCTACACCTCAGGCTGATTTCATGGGTGCTCACAGTGCTTTGGTGGATACTTAGCTCACTTTAGGGAACCCGTTGAAACAGGGTCTCCTACTTCTCTGCCATCTTTCCCTTTCTCTTCTTTTCAATTTTTTTATTTTATTCTTGCATTTTTGTTTGCCTTTGTTTTTTCAATGGTGGCATCCAAACACTCTGGATATTGCTAGGCTGCATCCTGCTTGGGTCTTGTTTGATATTTTTTACTCGATCCAGTCACTCAACCACCCATGGACATAATGACTAGGAGGAGGAAATCCCAAAAAAAAAAAAGGACAACAGTCAACATCCTCTGCCACAGAACTAATGGATTCAGATATAACCAAGATGTCAGACACACACTTCAGGATAGCAATCATGACCTCAATAGCAAGGCTTGAAAAAAGGCATTTATGACAATATAGTATCCTCAAGAACAGAAATGAGTTCTAATCAGGCTGAGTTTAAAAATATTATGAATGAAATACAGCCTAAGCTGGATTCTCTAACAGCCATGGTAAATGAGGCAGAAGAACAATTAGTGACCTACAAGATAAGCTGAGACAGAAGAAGGAAACTGAATAAGACAGGGGTAGGCAGTTAGTGGCACATGAAATTAGACTTAGAGAGAACAATGTCATGAAAGGCTCAAAGTCAGGGGGCGCCTGGGTGGCTCAGTGGGTTAAGCCGCTGCCTTCGGCTCAGGTCATGATCTCAGGGTCCTGGGATCGAGTCCCGCATCGGGCTCTCTGCTCAGCAGGGAGCCTGCTTCCTTCTCTCTCTCTGCCTGCCTCTCTGCCCATCTCTCTCTGTCAAATAAATAAATAAAATCTTAAAAAAAAAAAGAAAAGAAAGGCTCAAAGTCAGAATTACTGGGATCCCCAAGGGGATGGAGAGACAGAGAAGACTAGAAGATATAGTTGACCAAGTCACATCAGACAACCTCCCTAATCTGGAGAAGAAAACAAGCATTTGAGACCAAGAAACACAGAGGACCCCTCCAAAAATCAATAAAAATAGATCAAAACCCTGACATGAAATAGTGAAGCATGAAAATCATAGAGCCAGGGAAGATATCCTTAGAGCAGAAAGAGGGAATCGTGTTCTTACATACAGAGGGAGAATCATCAGAATAACATCAGAACTGCCCACAGAAACCAAACAAGCCAAAAGGGATGTAGTATGGATTCAGGGTATAAATGGAAAGAGCATGCAGCCAAGAATACTTTATTCAGCCAGACTGTCATTCAGAATGGATGCAGAGATAAAGACCTTTCAGGGCACACAGAAACTGAAAGATGATGTGACCACCAAGACAGACCTGCAAGAAATATTAAAGGGGATTCTGTAAAACACACAAATATGGAAGACCATTCTATGCTCATGGATCAGAAGAATAAACATTGTTAAAATGTCAATATTTTGACATTTTAGAGCATAGATTGACTAGAGCAATCTATACTTTCAATGCCATTCTAATCAAAATTCCACTGACATTTTTCAAAGGGCTGGAGCAAACAATCCTAAAATTTGGAATCAGAAAAGATGCTAAATAGTTAAGGAAATGCTGAAAAAGAAAAACAAAACTGGGAGCATCACGTTGCCTGATTTCAAGCTTTAGTACAAACAGGTGATCGCCAAGACAGCATCATACCAGCACAAAAACAGACACATAGACCAGTGGAACAGAGTAGAGAGCCCAGATATGGACCCTCAACTTTGTGCTGAACTAATCTTCGACAAAGCAGGAAAAAAGTCTCTTCAATAAATGGTGCTGGAACAATTGGACAGCTATATGTAGAAGAATGAAACTCGACCATTCTCTTACACCATACACAAAGATAAACTCAAAATGGATAAAAGACCTCAACAAGATGCAGGAATCCATCAGAACATAGAAGAGAACATAGGCAGTAACCCCTCTGATATCAGCTACAGCAACTTCATTCAAGATATGTCTCTATCGCACATTGAGTCTATTTTTGCATGTGGTGTAAGGACAAAGGAAAAAAAAAGCCAAAATGAACTTTTGGGACTTCATCAGGATCAAAGGCTTCTGCACAGAAAAGGAAAGAGTCAACAAAACAAAGAAGCACCCACAGAAGGCAAGAAAATAATCTCAAGTGACACAACAGACAAAGGGCTGGTATCCAAGATCTATAAAGAACTCCTCAAACTCAACACACAGAAAACAGAAAATCATATCATAAATTGGGAAGAAGACATTAACAAACATTTCTCCAAAGAAAGCATAAAATGGCTAACAGACACATGAAGAAATATTCATCATCACTAGCCATCAGGGAGATTCAAATCAAAATCACATTGAGATACCACCTTACACCAGTTAGAATGGCCAAAATTAGCAAGATAGGAAACAAAATGTGTTGAAGAGGATGTGAAGAAAAGGGAACCCTTTTACACTATTGGTGGGAATGCAAGTTGATGCAGCCACTTTGGGGAACAGTGTGGAGATTCCTTAAAAAATTAAAAATAGAGCTTCCCAACGTCTTGCAACTTTCCTGTATATCTGAATCTATTCTAAAATAAACATTTAAAAAATAAAAAGAAATAGAGCTTCCCTATGACCCTGAAATTGCACTACTGGGCATTTACCACAAAGATACAGATGTATTGAAAAGAAAGGCCATTTGTACCCCAATGTTCATAGCAGCAATAGCCACAGTCGCCTAACTCTGGAAAGAACCAAGATGCCCTTCAATGGGCAACTGGATAAGGAAGAGGTGGTCCATATATACTGTGGAGTATTATGCCTCCATCAGAAAGGATGAATCCCCAACTTTTGTATCAACATGAATGGGACTGGAGGAGATTATGCTGAGTGAAATAAGTGAAGTAGAGAAAGTCAGTTATCAAATGGTTTCACTTACTTGTGGAGCATAAGAAATAACACGGATGACATGGGGAGATGGAAAGGAGAAGGAAATTGAGGAAAATTGGAGGGGGAGATGAACCACAGGAGACTATCAACTGAAAAACAATCTGAGGATTTTGAAGGGGCGGGGGTTGGTAGGTTGGGTGAACCTGGTCGTGGGTATTGTAGAGGGCACGGATTGCATGGAGCACTGGTATGGTGCATAAACAATGAATTCTTGTACACTAGAAAGAAATTTTAAAAAGTAAAAATTTTTTTAAAAATAATTCTTAAATGCACTGATCAAGCAAGGTGGTAAAAGAGTAGGAGACTTCATTTCATCTGCTTCCCTGAATTTAGCTAGATAACTCTCTAATCACTCAGAATATCTGAGTTCAACCTGAGAGGTAAGGGAAAAAATGCTGGAATTCTATAAATGAAAAAGAACCACTTTTTTCAAGGAAGGCTGAGAATCGAAAGAAAGCAGATATATCAGAGGATATATACAACAGGGGAGGGAACTTCAGAAAGACAGCCAACATAAGTGATACAGCCCCTGATGGCAAAACCAGAACCTTTAGAAATCTGCTCCTGTGAGAGAAATTCCTGCTTGAAACGTGCTCTTTGATGAAGGTGTTGGGGCAAAATCTTAGATGGAACAGTGTGGTCTCAGGATCATGGAGACACAGACAAACGGGGAATGCCTGAACCTGCAGAGTTCCTCAGCATTGGAGCAGGGAAACTGGTTATGGCCTGAGAACTTGGGAGGGGATCTCAGCTCAGTTCTCTATAAACCCTGAGCCCTACTGGCTCTGGTGACAGCTCTCAGTGTGGGGGAGGTATGTTGCAAACGACAGAAAAAGCAGTGGCCCACCGCCATCCCACAGGAGGAGTGGCTCAGGAATGCACATGACCAGGGGACCACTCTCCATGGGGGATCCTGAGAAGGACAGAAAGACATGACCCTCCACCTACCTAGGAGGACTGGTGTAGGTGCACACCACAGGAGTCTAGATGTGACACACACAAAAGAGAAAACCTCGTATCCCTGAGGATTTTCTGAAGAAAGGGGCTGGGATCATTTAGTTCCAGGACTGGATAGCATCATGTGGCCATTTTTATTCTCATCCTCTAAAGAAACTCAAATGCCTTCAGAGAACAAAAGCCACAGAGAAAAACTAGAAACAGCTTACACTGACCCCGACCCCTGGCAAGGGGAGGTACTACAACTCCACTGGCACAGGGACACCTGAGAATCAGTGCAGCAGGCCCCTCCCCCAGAAGAACAGCCAGAAGGACACTGAGCACCACCTGTATAGAGCACTCAGCACTGCACAGCTCCAGCTCTAGGGGGAAATACTACATAGAATTTGAGGTTGTTTCTCATGATTCATTGCTGTTTCAGTTTGAAATTTTTCCTTTATTTTCCCTTTTTTTCTTCTAATGACTCTGTTTTTAAGTCTTAATCTAACTCGAATTTTGTACACTTACTTTTTGTACATATATTCTTCATTTTTGGCTTACTTTCACTGCATTCAATTTTATTTTTGTATATATATACACACATATATACATATATATGCATATATATGCAAATATATGTATATACATATGTTTTGCTTTCTTTACAATTTGGGGATTTAGTGTCTTCTAACACACAGACCAAAATATACTCAGGACCAACTGGATCACCCTGTTCTGTCCACCTGTGAGTTATATTCTCGCGTCCACACCCAGCATTTTTGTTTGGTTGGTTCTGACCTCTTCGGATTTGTCTAGTGTGTATTTTGCTTGAGTTTGGGTTGATATTTGTGTTTTGTTCACTCATTCATTCATTCTTTCCTGGTAAAATGACTGGAGAGAGGAATTCAAAACAGAAGAAAGATCCAGAGGTAAAACTCTCTGACATAAATGTAATCTATAAAATAAAATTTTAAAAATTTGTGGAGCATAACAAATAGCATGGAGGACATGGGGAGTTAGAGAGGAGAAGGGAGTTGGGGGAAATTGGAAGGGGAGGTGAACCATGAGAGACTATGGACTCTGAAAAACAATCTGAGGGTTTTGAAGGGGTGGGGGGTGGGAGGTTGGGGTACTAGGTGGTGGGTATTATAAAGGGCACGAATTGCATGGAGCACTGGGTGTGGTGAAAAATAATGAATACTGTTATGCTGAAAATAAAAAATAAATTAAAAAAAAAAAATTTAAAATAAATATATAAATAATAACTAATAAAAAATACAATAAAATAAAATTATACTATATTCGCTTCTTAGATAACTGCAAAACATTAAAATAAATGATTCTTCCTACAGAGAGCAGCATGATTGAATTTTCAAGGATTTGTGCAGAGCAAAAGAAAAGTCCTACAATTAAAATTACATAAAATATAAATTCTTGAAAATTAAAACTAGTCTAAGTAATACGAGAACAGCCCATACTTGTGTGGGTACATTGTGAAGAAGGGACAAGGAAGGAGGAATTCCAGAAAAAATACAGGAAATTTTATAGAGGGTTGATTTGTTCACTCTGAATAATGTTGATTTTGACACCCATGTTTATCCTATCACACACTCTGCCTATATGCCATTCATTCCATGCCAAGCACACTCACCAAAATTCTTACAAATAATCCCAGAGATGACTTGGGAGGAACACATAGATATTGAAATGTTGGAAAATACACCTACACAACCCAATGCTCTCTATATTTCAGGACAACATAGAGAGGAAGTAAAACCATCCTGTCCCCATTACATGAAGGATTTTCCACATTCCTTACCAGCCTGAAAACTCTGTCTTCCAGGTGGTTCAGGGGACAATATGTCCTGTGGGGATATATAGTCAGAGAACATGCAAATAGGGCCCTCCATCTGCTGGTTAAAACAGCCCAAACCTGACTCTGCAGCTGGGAGAGGAGCCCCAGCACCAGGATTCCCAGGTGTTCCAATCAGTACTCAGGACAGAACACAGACAACTCGCAATGGAGTTTGTGCTTGGCTGGGTTTTCCTTGTTGCTCTTTTAAAAGGTAATACATGGAAACCTGCTGGGGGAGGAGTCAAGATGATGGAGAAGGAGCAGGCTGAGACATCAGGTACCAGGAGATCAGCTAGATAGCTTATCTAACCATTGCAAACACCTACAAATCCAATGGGAAATCAAAGAGAAGAAGAGCATCAATTCTAGAAACAGAAAAAAAAAAAAAAAAAACACTTTCTGAAAGGTAGGACTGGCCGAGAAGTGAATCCAAAGTGACGGGAAGATAGACCACAGGGGGAGGGGCTGGCTCCCAGCAAGCGGTGGAGCAATGGAGCACAAAAGCAGGATTTTTAAAAGTCTGCTCCACTGTGGGACGTCACTCCAGAGGCTAAACCAGGAGGAAGCCCATGCGGGGTCAGCGTATCCCCAGGTCCCGGGGGTCACAGAAGGACTGGGGGTGTCTGAGTGTCACCGAGCTTGCAGGTTTTACAGCAGGGAAACCGGCTACAGAGACAGAGGGGAGGAGTGAGTGCTCAGCTCCAGGTTACCTTGAACCGGTAGCAGCCTGGGTGAGCTCGGAGTGGGGCCCGAGGCCAGGAAGACAGAGTGACTGAGCACTTTTCTCCACATGCGACTAGAGGCCAGGGAGATGGAAGCGACCAAGCGCTTTTCCCCAAGCACAACCAGAGGCCAGGGAGGCGGGGGCGGTTGGGCGCTTTTCTCTGAGGGCCCACTGAGGAGCAAGACGCCGAGATCTCACCTCCTCCAGGCCGGAGGTTGGGAGGCCGCCATTTTCATTCCCGTCCTCTGGAACTGTACAGAGAGCATTCAAGGAAGAAAAGCTCCTGAGAGCGAAACAAGCAGAACACTTAGCCCGGCCCCTGGTAAGGGCGGTGCAATTCCGCCTGGGGCAAAGACACTTGAGAATCACTACAACAGCTCCCTCCCCCAGAAGATCGACAAGAAACCAAGCCAAGACCAACTTCACTTACCAAGGAGAACAGTGGAATTGGAATCCTCCTCTGGAGAAGAGGAGAAAGCAAATCTTACCTGGACAAAATGACAAGGTGGATAAACTCACCACAAAAAAAGAACAAGAGGTAGTACCAAAGGCTGGGGATTTAATCAATGCAGACATTGGTAATATGACAGACCTAGAGTTCAGAATGATTCTCAAGATACTAGCTGGGCTTGAAAAAAGCATAGAAGATATTAGAGAAACCATCTCTGGAGAGATAAAAGCCCTTTCTGGAGAAATAAAAGAACTAAAATCTAACCAACTTGAAATCAAACAAGCTATTAATGAGGTGCAATCAAAAATGGAATCTCTTACTGCTAGAATAAATGAGGCAGAAGAAGGAATTAATGATATAGAAGACCAAATGAGAGAGAATAAAAAAGCTGAGCAAAAGAGAGACAAACTACTGGACCACGAGGAGAGAATTCGAGGATAAGTGACACCATAAGATGACACAACATTAGAATAATTGGGATTCCAGAAGAAGAAGAAAGAGAGAGGGGAGCAGAAGGTATATTGGAGAGAATGTCCCTAATATGGCAAAGGGAGCAAGCATCAAAACCCAGGAGAGCGAAGAATGCCCCTCAATATCAATAAAAATAGGTCCACACCCCATCACCTAATAGTAAAATTTACAAGTCTTAGCGACAAAGAGAAAATCCTGAAAGCAGCCCGGGAAAAGAAATCTGTAACACAAGGGTAAAGATTGGCAGTGGACTTATCCACAGAGACCTGGCAAGCCAGAAAGAACTGGCATGATATATTCAGAGCACTAAATGAGAAAAGCATGCAGCCAAAAATACTATATCCAGCTAGGCTATCATTGAAAATAGAAGGAGAGATAAAATCTTCCAGCACAAACAAAAACTGAAAGATTTTGCAAACACAAACCAGCTCTACAGGAAATATTGAAAGGGGTCCTCTAAGCAAAGAGAGACCCTGAAAGTAGTAGATCAGAAAGAAACAGAGACAATATACAGTAACAGTCACCTTACAGGCAATACTATGGCACTAAATTCATATCTCTCTATAGTTATCCTGAATATTAATGGGCTAAATGCCCCAATCAAAAGACACAGGTATCAGAATGGATAAAAAAACAAAACCCATCAATATGTTGCCTACAAGAAACTCATTTTAGACCTAAAGACACCTCCAGATTTAAAGTGAGGGGGTGGAAAACAATGTACCATGCTAATGGACATCAGAAGAAAGCTGGGGTGGAAATCCTTATATCAGATCAATTAGATTTTAAGCCAAAGACTATAATAAGAGATGAGGAAGGACACTATATCATACTCAAAGGGTCTGTCCAACAAGAAGAAATAATAATTTTAAATATCTATGCCCCTAACATGGGAGTAGCCAAATATATAAACCAATTAATAACAAAATCAAAGAAATATATCCACAATAATACAATAACATTAGGGGACATTAACACTCCCCACAGTGAAATGGACAGATCATCTAAGCAAAAGGTCAACAGGGCAATAAAGGCCTTAAATGACACACCGGACCAGATGGATATCACAGATATATTCAGAACATTTCATCCCAAAATAACAGAATACACATTCTTCTCTAGTGCACGTGGAACATTCTTCAAAATAGACCACACCCTGAATCATAAATCAGGTCTCAACCAGTATCAAAAGATTGGGATCATTCCCTCCATATTTTCAGACCAAAATGTTCTGAAGCTAGAACTCAATTGCAAGAGGAAATTTAGAAAGAACCCAAATACATGGAGACTACACAGCATCCTTCTAAAAAATAAATGGGTCAACCAGAAAATTAAAGAATTGAAAAAAATTCATGGAAACAAATGATAATGAAAACACAATGGTTCAAAATCGGTGGGACACAACAAAGGCAGTCCTGAGAGGAAAATATATAATGATACAAGCCTTTCTCAAGAAACAAGAAAAGTCTCAAGTACACAACCTAACCCTACACGTAAAGGGGCTGGAGAAAGAATAAGCAAGAAACCCTAAACCCAGCAGGAGAAGAGAAATCATAAAGATCAGGGCAGAAATCAATGAAATAGAAACCAAAAAAACAATAGAACAAATCAACAAAACAAGGAGCTGGTTCTTTGAAAGAATTAATCAAATTGATAAAACCCTGGCCATGCTTATCAAAAAGAAAAGAGAAAGGACCCAAATAAATAAAATCATGAATGAAAGAGGAGAGATCACAACTAACACCAAAGAAATACAAACTAATATAAAAACTACTATGAGCAACTCTACACCAACAAATTTGACAATCTGGAAAAAAAGGATACATTTCTAGAGACCTATAAACTACCACAACTGAACCAGGAAGAAATAGAAAACCTGAACAGACCCATAACCAGTAAGGAGATTGAAGCAGTCATCAAAAATCTCCAAACAAACAAAAGCCCAGGGCCAGACGGCTTCCCAGGGGAATCCTACCAAACATTTAAAGAAGAACTAATTCCTATTCTCCTGAAACTGTTCCAAAAAATAGAAATGGAAGGAAAACTTCCAAACTCATTTTATGAAGCCAGCATCACCTTGATCCCAAAACCAGACAAGGATCCCATCAAAAAAGAGAACTACAGACTAATATCCTTGATGAACACAGATGCGGAAATTCTCACCAAAATACTGGCCAACAGGATTCAATAGTACGTTAAAAGGATTATTCACCACGACCAAGTGGGATTTATTCCAGGGCTGCAAGGTTGGTTCAACATCTGCAAATCAATCAATGTGATACAATACATAAATACAAGAAAGAACAAGAACCATATGATACTCTCAATAGATGCTGAAAAAGCATTTGACAAAGTACAGCATCCCTTCCTGATCAAAACTCTTCAAAGTGTAGGGATAGAGGGCACATACCTCAATATCATCCAAGCCATCTATAAAAACCCCACTGCAAATATTATTCTCAATGGGGAAAAATTGAAAGCTTTTCCGCTAAGGTCAGGAACACAGCAGGGATGTCCATTATCACCACTGCTATTCAACATAGTACTAGAAGTCCTAGCCTCAGCAATCAGACAACAGAAAGAAATTAAAGGCATCCAAATTGGCAAAGAAGAAGTCAAATTATCACTCTTCACAGATGATATGATACTCTATGTGGAAAACCCAAAAAACTCCACTCCAAAGCGTTAGAACTTGTACAGGAATTTAGTAAAGTGTCCGGATATAAAGTCAATGCACAGAAATCAGTTGCTTTTCTCTACACCAACAAGACAGAAGAAAGAGAAATTAGGGATTCAATCCCATTGACAATGGCACCCAAAACTATAAGATACCTAGGAATAAACCTAACCAAAGAGGATAAGAATCTAGTTTCAGAAAACTATAAAGTACTCATGAAAGAAATTGAGGAAGACACAAAAAAATGGAAAAATGTTCCATGCTCCTGGATCGGAAGAACAAATATTGTGAAAATGTCTATTCTACTTAAAGCAATCTACACACTTAATGCAATCCCTATCAAAATCCCATCCATTTTTTTCAAAGAAATGGAAAAAATTATTATAAAATTTATATGGAACCACAAAAGACCTCGAATAGCCAGAGGAATATTGAAAAAGAAAGCCAAAGTTCGTGGCATTACTATTCCGGACTTCAAGCTCTATTACAAAGCTCATCATCAAGACAGCATGGTACTGGCACAAAAACAGACACATAGATCAATGTAACAGAATAGAGAGCCCAGAAATAGACCCTCAACTCTATGGTCAACTAATCTTTGATAAAGCAGGAGCAATGTCCAATGGAAAAAAGACAGTCTCTTCAACAAATGGTGTTGGGAAAATTGGACAGCCACATGCAGAAATATGAAATTGGACTATTTTTTTTTCATCACACACGAAAATAGACTCAAAATGGATGAAGGACCTCAATGTGAGAAAGGAATCCATCAAAATCCTTTAGGAGAACACAGACAGCAACCTCTTCTACCTCAACCGCAGCAACTTCTTCCTAGGAACATCACCAAAGGCAACAGAAGCAAGGGCAAAAATTGAACTATTGGGACTTCATCAAGATCAAAAGCTTTTGCACTGTTAGCAAAACCAAAGACAACTGACAGAATGGGAGAAGATATTTGCAAAAACTGAAAATAGAGCTACCATATGACCCAGCAATTGCACTACTGGGTATTTACCCTAAAGATACAAACATGGTGCTCCGAAGGGGCATATGCACCCAAACGTTTATAGCAGCAATGTACACAATAGCCAAACTATGGAAAGAACCTACATGTCCATCAACAGATGAATGGATAAAGAGGATGTGGTATATATACAATGGAATACTATGCAGCCATTGAAAGAAATGTAATCTTGCCATTTGTGACGACATGGATGAAACTAGAGGTTATCATGCTTAACGAGATAAGTCAATCAGATAAAGACAAATATCATATAATCTCCCTGATATGAGGAAGTGGAGATGCAATGTGGGGATTTGGAGGTGTAGGAAAAGGATAAATGAAACAAGATGGGATCGGGAGAGAGACAAACCATAAAAGACTCAATCTCAAAAAACAGACAGAGGAATAGTTTCACTTATTTGTCGAGCATGACAAATAGCATGGAGGACAAGGGGAAGTGGAGAGGAGAAGGGAGTTGAGGGAAATTGGAAGGGGAGGTGAACCATGAGAGACTATGGACTCTGAAAAACAATCTGAGGGTTTTGAAGGGGCAGGGGTTGGGAGGTTGGGGAAACCAGGTGGTGGGTATTAGAGAGGGCACGGATTGCATGGAGCACTGGGTGTGGTGCAAAAACAATAAATACTGTTACGCTGAAAAGAATTAAAAAAAAAATAAAAGGTTAAATAGTAAAAAAAAAAAAAAAAAAACAAAGTAGACAGAGGGTTGCTAGGGGAGGGGGAACAGAAGAGGGTGGTGGGAATATGGACATTGGGGAAGGTGTGTGCTATGATGAGTGCTGTGAAGTCTGTAAACCTGGCGATTCACAGACCTGTACCCCTGGGGATTAAAAATACATTATATATGCTTATTAAAAAAATTAAAAATTAAAAAAAGTTTTAAAAAAAGGTAATACATGGAGATTAAGAGACTTTGAGTGTGATAATGTATACGAGTGAGAGAAACAGTGGGTGTGTGACAGTTTCATGACCAGGATGTCTTGTGTCTGCAGGTGTCCAGGGTGAGATGCAGCTGGTGGAGTCTGGGGGAGACCTGGTGAAGCCTGGGGGTTCCCTGAGACTCTCCTGTGCAGCCTGTGGATTCACCTTCAGTAGCTACTGGATGAGCTGGGTCCACCAGCCTCCAGGGAAGGGGCTGCAGTGGGTCATATATTAGCAGTGGTGGAAGCACACACAATACAGACCCTGTGAAGGGCCGTTTCACCATTCCCAGAGACAATGGCAAGAACAAGCTGTATCTGCAGATGAACAGCTTGAGAGCTGAGGACACAGCCGTGTATTACTGTGCAACAGACACAGCGAGGGGACATCACTGTGAGTCCAAACACAAACCTCACTTAGGAGGGGATCTGGACCACCAGGGGGTGCACACAACTCATCAATTCTCTCTTTAAGCCCCAGGAACAGATGCAGATGAAAGTTATGGGCAGGTTTCCTGTCAGAATCTAGCGATTCCTCTCCAGAGAACACTTTCCCTCAGGAACCTCCTCTGCACACATAATTCTGTGCTTACCTCTTCACTCTATGACTGAAAATTTGTTCTAATGGGAAAAAAATTATACTAAAATGCAGAAAATACAGTCACTCACGTTGTTTCTTGCTGTCCCTAAATACCAATGAATGACAAATAAACTGACCCTCACCAGGTGAGCCTTTACAGGAATCCCAGCTGCTCTCACTGCGCATCACAGGTCCACCCTGCTCAACGTGCAAACTTGCTAGAAGCAGCATGAAGTGCATGCTAAACATGAGGCTACAGAGGCATCAACAATCAAAGGCAAAAGAAGAAAGGGACTTGGTTGGGGAGTCACTGTCTGAAGCAATGTTCACAGGATCAATGTTAGTGACAACATGGGAAAGCAATGGAGCCCCCATCAGGTGTGATGTGTAGTCTGGACATTACACACACACAGGCATAAACACACACACACACACACACACACACACACACACACACACACACGAGTATGAAACCTTTTTCAGTTTGCTCTAATTTCTCTGCAGCAAAAGTGGTCCTAAGACAAAAATACACATCATACATGAAGACCTCAAGAAGCAAGAAAAATCTGAAAGAAACACTCTAACGTTACATCTGAAGGAGCTAGAGAAAGTTGATGACTAAAGCCTAAATACAGGAGAAGGAAGGAAATAGTAAAGATTATAAATGTAAAAAAGTAAATGTATAAGATTATAAATGTAAAAAAGTAAAGTAATAAATGATATAAAAACAGAACAAAACAAAAAACAAACACAAAACAGAACAAAAAACCAAGGTCTACCTTTTTGGAAAAATATAAAATAAAATTGAGAAGTCTCTGCCTAGATTTATCAAAGGAAAAAAGAAAGCCCAAAATAAATGATATCAGAACTCAATATGATTCTCTGTGGAACAAGCAAGATTTGGAGGGGTAGGAGGGGCCGGATGGGGAAACTCGGTGATGGGAAGTAAGGACACATGATGAGTGAGCACTGCGTGTTACACACAAATAATGAATTGTTGAAAAAAATTGAAAAATACAGAATACACCAGCTGAGTCTACACCTTAAAGAACTGGAGAATCAACAACATATCAAACCAACTCCACACATAAGAAGGGAAATCATCAAGATTAGAGCTGAGATCAATGAGGTAGAAACCAGAGATACAGTAGAACGTATCAATGAAACCAGAAGCTGGTTTTTTTAAAGAATCAATAAGATCGATAAACCATTGGCCACACTAATCCAAAAGAAAAGAGAGAGCTCAAATTCATAAAATTATGAATGAAAAGGGATAGATCACAATTAACACCAAAGTAGAAACAATCATCAGAAGTTATTATCAACAGTTATATGCGAATAAGCTAAGCAACCTAGATGAAATGGATGCATTCCTGGAAAACTGTAAACTCCTAAAATTGAACCAGGAAGAAAATGACAACCTGAATAGGCCAATTTCTACTAACGAGATTGAAGCAGTGATCAAAAACCGCGCAAAAAACAAGAGCCCAGGACCTGACGGATTCCCTGGGGGAATTCTACCAAACTTTCAAAGAAGAAATAACACCTATTCTCCTGAGCTGTTTCAAAAAATTGAAGCAGAAGACTCTTTTCAGACTCTTTCTATGAAGCCTGCATTATCCTGATTCCCAAACCAGGCAAAGACCCTACCACAAAGGAGAATTTCAGACCAATATCACTGATGAATATGGATGCTAACATTCTCAACAAGATCCTAGCCAACAGGATCCAACAGCACATTAAAAAGATTATCCACCATGACCAGGCAGGATTCATCCCTGGGCTACAAGGATGGTTCAACATTCCCAAATAAATCAATATGATACAACAAATTAATATGAAAAGAGAGAAGAACCACATGGTCTTCTCAATCAATGCAGAAAAAGCATTTGACAAAATCCAGTATCCGTTCCTGATTAAAACGCTTCAAAGTATAGGAATAGAGGGAACATTCCTGAACTTCATCAAATCTATCTATGAAAGACCCACAGCAAATATCATCCTCAATGGGAAAAAGCTTGCAGCCTTCCCGTTGAGATCAGGAACACGACAAGGATGCCCACTCTCACCACTCTTGTTCAACATAGTATTAGAAGTCCTAGCAACAGCAATCAGGCAACAAAGGGAAATAAAAGGTATCCAAATTGGTAATGAAGAAGTCAAACTCTCTCTCTTTGCAGATGACATGATTCTTTATATGGAAAACCCAAAAGACTCCATCCCCAAACTACTAGAACTCATACAACAATTCAGCAACGAGGCAGGATACAAAGTCAATGTACAGAAATCAGTGGCTTTCTTATACACTAACAATGAAAGTACAGAAAGGGAAATTAGAGAATCATTTCCATTTACTATAGCACCAAGAACCATAAAATACCTGGGAATAACCCTAACCAAAGACGTAAAGGATCTGTACTCGAGGAACTACAGAACACTCATGAAAGAAATTGAAGAAGACACAAAAAGATGGAAGACCATTCCATGCTCTTGAATTGGAAGAATAAACATTGTTAAAATGTCTATACTGCCTAGAGCAATCTATACTTTTAATGCCATTCCGATCAAAATTCCACCGGTATTTTTCAAAGAGTTGGAGCAAATAATCCAAAAATTTGTATGGAAACAGAAGAGACCCTGAATCACTAAGGAAATGTTGAAAAACAAAAATAAAATGGGAGGCATCACGTTACCTGATTTCAAGCTTTACTACAAAGCTGTGATCATGAAGACAGCATGGTACTGGCATAAATACAGACACATAGACCAGTGAAACAGAGTAGAGAGCCGAGATATGGACCCTCAACTCTATGGGCAAATAATCTTCGACAAACGGGAAAAAATATACAGTGGAAAAAAGACAGTCTCTTCAATCAATGGTGCTGGGAAAACTGGGCAGCTATATGTAGAAGAATGAAACTCAGCCATTCTCTTACACTGCACACAAAGATAAACTCAAAATGGATAAAAGACTTCAATGTGGGACAGGAATCCATCAGAATCCTAGAGGAGAACATAGGCAGTAATCTCTTCGAGATCAGGCACAGCAACTTCTTTCAAGATATGTCTCCAAAGGCAAAGGAAACAAAAGCGAAGATGAACTTTTGGGACTTCATCAAAATCAAAAGCTTCTGCACAGCAAAGGAAACAGTCAAAAGAACAAAGAGGCAACCCACGGAATGGGAGAAGGTATTTGCAAATGACAGTACAGACAAAAGGTTGATATCCAGGATCTATAATGACCTCCTCAAACTCAACACACACAAAAGAGGCAATCATATTAAAAAATGGGCAGAATATATGAACAGACACTTCTCCAATCAAAACATACAAATGGCTATCAGACACATGAAAAAATGTTCATCACTAGCCATCAGGGAGATTCAAATTAAAACCACATTGAGATATCACCTTACACCGGTTAGAATGGCCAAAATTAGCAAGACAGGAAAAAACTAGTGTTGGAGGGGATGTGGAGAAAGGGGAACCCTCTTCCACTGTTGGTGGGAATGCAAGTTGGTGCAGCCTCTTTGGAGAACAGTGTGGAGATTCCTCAAGAAATTAAAAATAGAACTTCCCTATGACCCTGCCATTGCACTCCTGGGTTTTACCCCAAAGATACAGATGTAGTAAAATGAAGGGCCATCTGTACCTTAATGTTTATAGCAGCAATGGCCACGGTGGCCAAACTGTGGAAAGAACCAAGATGCCCTTCAACGGATGAATGGATAAGGAAGATGTGGTCCATATACTCTATGGAGTATTATGCCTCCATCAGAAAGGATGAATACCCAACTTTTGTAGCAACATGGACGGGACTGGAAGAGATTATGCTGAGTGAAATAAGAAAGCATAGAGAGTCAATTATCATATGGTTTCACTTATTTGTGGAGAATAACAAATAGCATGGAGGACATGGGGAGTTAAGAGAGGAGAAAGCAGTTTGGGGAAATTGGAAGGGGAGGTGAACCATGAGAGACTATGGTCTCTAAATAACAATCTGAGGGGTTTGACGTGGCAGGGAGGTGGGAGGCTGGGGTACCAGGTGTTGGGTATTATAGAAGGCATGGATTGCCTGGATCAATGGTTGTTGTGAAAAAATAATACTGTTATGCCGAAAATAAATTTAAAATAATCAACGATGAAAGAAAAAAACTAATGATGTACTATACATTAGATAATTGCACTTAATAAAAAAAGGATGAATACTTAAAAGCTACAAAGAACTTACCAAACTCAAAACCCCAAAATGAATTAATCCAGTCAAGAAATGTGGAGAACACAAGAACAAACATTTCTCCAAAGAGGACATACAAATGGCCAAGAGACACATGAAAAAATACTCCACATCATTCAGCATCAGGGAAATATAAATCAAAACCACAATATGATATGACAACACAGGTGACAAAGGCTACAATGACAAGACAGGAAACAACAAGTGTTGGCAAGGATGTGGCAAAGGGGAACCCTCTTGCATTATTGGTGGTAATTGGACCTGGTGCAGCCACTCTGGAAACAATATGTCGGTGCACATTCCAGAGCTCAGGACACCCTGGGAAGTAATACCATGGATGACAGGTAGTGTCTCTGGAGGAGGAATATGGTTACTTGGGGCCATCAGGGCCCTCTAACCACAAGTCCCAGCCACAGGTGGGGGTGCAGACAGAATCTGGGAAGTGACAGGTTCCTGTAGGGCTCTGCCGTGTCCAATGCTGGGAACAAACCCATGCTTAGGGCTCCTCTGTATTCTTGCCTCTGAGTCACAATTTCCCTTATAACCTCACACTCTGGGGAAATGTTTCAGGTACCCCTGAGCCTTCATTGATTCAGTCATTACAAGATGCTAAATAACACAAATGATCTTACTTACGTCCTCTCCATTTAAAGATGTGATCCTGCTTATGTAATGACTTAGGTTTCAAAGACATATTCCATGGACTGTTATAGGGGAAGATCTGCTCCAGAGCTTACACAAAAGTATATAACAGCCAATATCTACAAGGAGGCATCACCACCCTAAGTGGAAACTGTGTTTATACATTAGCAAATGTATAAACACATATCCTGACTTGGGTGTTAACCCAAAGTTGACATCAAAATATTCTTTCCTCATGAAAATATGGTTTTAGAAACAATGACAATTTTGGACATTCCATTTTATGTGTTCATAACGATATGATTCCTGTGTAGTGTCTTTTAAAATAATATAAACTTATGTAAGTATCCATCTGCCATCTATCTGTATGATAGTCAACCGATCTCCATTTGAAGTCTACTCATCTATCTCAGCATTTATCCACTTGCTGCAGGTTTTTCAGGAATATGAACATAAGCCCCACAATCTCTTATTAGACTTCTAATGATTAGGTCCTAATAATTTCTGAGTCATTAACACCATTTCCTTCAGGGTAGTATTTGAGTGTCATTAACTCCATGCCTGAATTAATGATCATCTCTGTGCTGCATAAGAGAAAAGTTACCCACTTTTCTTTAAAGCAAGATCCTCCTCCTCCAACAGATAACAGGCCCCTGTGTGAGGTGGATTTCTCAGGACCAGCGAGGCACCCTCCAAGCATAGGAACAGAATAGGTGCCTCGTGTTGGTGTCCATGCACTTGAGGACAGAGATAACACTTACACGTTTGGCAGACATCTTCGCAGACAAAGCCCATCAGAAGAGACCATTAGGATCAAAGGTCCCCAGATGCACCCATGCTGTGCATGTAGTTGTTCATTTGGAAAGCTGTAGCTACAAAGTGTGGATCCCATTAAGTATCTTTTTGAAAAATAGTTTAGATTAAAATGAATTTTGAATCATTCATTTATTCAACATTTATTCTTGTGCTCAGAAAGTCAGGCCATCTATTGACCTGCTTCCAACACAGCTCATAGACCAAGGGCTCACCCATCCCAGACCAACATACCTTGTGAGTTCAACAAGGAGATACTCATGGGTGGTCCTGGAAGGTCCGGAGGAGCCTGACTCTGTCCAGTTGACTTCCAAGGACAGGCTCCCTCCCACACATGCAAACTTCTCCTCAACCTCTAGGGTAAAATTCACTCTCAGGTGTGGTAGCTCACAGCTCTCTCTTCAGACAGGGTGAGGTCTCTGGGGAAGGCAGAGCTTTGGTCTGGAAGAAAACGAGTTTCTAGGCCCTTCTCTGTGTCTGGTGACAGCTCCCCAAAGAGATGGTCCAGATGTCAGACATGGGACCATTGGGATGGTTGTGAGTGTCATGAGTGACGGGGCCTTGTGCTAAGGTGTCCTGTCCCAGGTGCTGCTTCAGGAGTCAGGCTCATAACTGGTGATGGACTGACAGACCCTGCACCTCACGATCACCATCTGCAGATTCTCCATGTCATGCAGTAATTTCTGGTGGCAATGAATCCACCAACCCCAAGTGACTAGGGGCAGTGAATTGGTTTATAAATCATAGGTAAAGCACACATGACGCTCCATCCAACAAGAACTACATGTACATCTCCAGAGTCACATCCAAGAACGAGTTCTTGCAGCTGACTGATCTCAGTGCCACCAAGGTCCTGGTCATGTATTACTGATAGAGACATAGTGAGGGAATGTCAGTGTGAGCCCAAATCCAAACCTCCCTGCAGGAACACAGGAGAGGCTGGGCTGCAGGAATAGTCAGGACACCAGTGGGCGCTAGGATCACCAGGGGGCGCTTGGGTCACTAGGGGCACTCAGGACACCAGGGGGCTCTAAGACCCACCAAATACAAGGTAGGTCTAGCTGCTGGTGAAGAAGGTAAATTGTTTTCCTTCTCAACTAGAAAAATATGTACTGGGCTTGAGGGAGTGTGGTTTTGTACAGGTTCTGATATTTTAGTATTTATTTATTTAGTATTTTAGTATTGTATGTTATAATCATTGAGTTTCAAGGTGAAATAATTTTTACACTAAAATATATTTTATGTGTTCTCTGGAAATAAAAGATGAAAAATATATATTCCAAATATACAATAATGCAAAGCTATTTCCTCTTATCCTTTCAGATTTTATTAATATGCATTGATATTTCTAACTACAAAGCAATTGGATTTTAATATATAAATGCATAGTTTAAAAATATCTAGAGTAATTTATTTATTAAGTATTTTAATGCATATTATTATTAAATATCTTAATGCTATATAATACTCTTAAACACCCTTATTAAATTTCTCAATTAAATACTTCTATAAATAGTTCCTAAATAATAAAATTGAATGATGACAAAATATCAGTATTTGGGATCATCCTTAACTGACTTCAATATATCCACATACTATACATGAATTAATTTTTCATTTTTCACTTCAAATGTAGTCATTCATTAGACTGTTCTTGACAAAATCAGTATTGCTCTGTGTTTTGGAAAGATGACATCATCTTGAGACTCTCATCTGCACTCTTGCTTCGGCAAGGCTTTAAGAATCGCCCCCAGGATGAGGAGAACCTGTCTTCCCTCATCGGTGTTCAAGGACCAGGGGTCTTTCCCTTCTTAGATCTCATGATCTTTTCATCATCTCTTTACTCCTCATTATCCTCACCCAGCTCTTGACCCAAACACACATGACACTTCATTCATAGAATTTTGATTGTTAGCCCTTCACATGTCTGACACATTTTGGCACTTACAAGCCACAAGAACATACCAGAAGCTCCATGTATTAGTCATGGTTCTCCTGAGGAAAGGAACACATAGCCCACTGCATATATCACTAAAGAGTCTGAGAAGTCCCATGATCTGCTGTCACAAGGTGGAGACCCAGGAAAGCCAGGGATGAAAGTCTCATCAGATTCCCAGTGTGGTCTAGTCAGAGATCCTGGGGACCTGAAGGTGTAACTGCATCCAAGGGCAGGAGGTGACCAGTGTCCCTGCTCAAACATGCACACAGGAAATAAATGTGAGAGAATTCCTCCTCCTTCAGCCTTTTATTCTACTCAGAACCTTCATGGATTGGATGATGCCCACGTTCAGAGAGACCATGGATGCAAATGCCAATCCATTCCAGAAACAGCATCACAGACACCCAGAGAAACAATGTTCAATCTGCTCTACCATGTCGCTATCACACTGACACATTGAGCTAACCATCAACCATCAACGCCCCATAAACTGGGCCTCCATACTCATTGCCTTAATCACACTCATTCTGCAAACACAGAAAATAACACAGTCACAATTTCACCATATATGATACAAGTATCCTGCATACAACCAAAACCATCTGAAACCTTCGCCAGAAGAGGAGGTGAAGCTCTTCAGTGGTGTTTTCTCTTCTCATTGATATCCTTCAACTGAAATACTATGATGCATAATTAAGAATTCTTTTTTTTTAATATAATTTTTTATTTTTTAAAAACATATATTTTTATCCCCAGGGGTACAGGTCTGTGAATCACCAGGTTTACACACTTCACAGCACTCACCAAAACACATACCCTCCCCAATGTCCATAATACCACCCCCTTCTCCCAAACCCCCTCCCCCCAGCAACCCTCAGTTTGTTTTGTGAGATTAAGAGTCACTTATGGTTTGTCTCCCTCCCAATCCCATCTTCTTTCATTTATTCTTCTCGTACCCACTTAAGCCCCCATGTTGCATCACCACTTCCTCATATCAGGGAGATCATATGATAGTTGTCTTTCTCCGCTTGACTTATTTCGCTAAGCATGATACGCTCTAGTTCCATCCATGTTGTCGCAAATGGCAAGATTTCATTTCTTTTGATGGCTGCATAGTATTCCATTGTGTATATATACCACATCTTCTTGATCCATTCATCTGTTGATGGACATCTAGGTTCTTTCCATAGTTTGGCTATTGTGGACATTGCTGCTATAAACATTCGAGTACACGTGCCCCTTTGGATCACTACGTTTGTATCTTTAGGGTAAATACCCAGTAGTGCAATTGCTGGGTCATAGGGCAGTTCTATTTTCAACATTTTGAGGAACCTCCATGCTGTTTTCCAGAGTGGCTGCACCAGCTTGCATTCCCACCAACAGTGTAGGAGGGTTCCCCTTTCTGCGCATCCTCGCCAGCATCTGTCATTTCCTGACTTGTTGATTTTAGCCATTCTGACTGGTTTGAGGTGATATCGCATTGTGGTTTTGATTTGTATTTCCCTGATGCCGAGTGATATGGAGCACTTTTTCATGTGTCTGTTGGCCATCTGGATGTCTTCTTTGCAGAAATGTCTGTTCATGTCCTCTGCCCATTTCATGATTGGATTATTTGTTCTTTGGGTGTTGAGTTTGCTAAGTTCTTTATAGATTCTGGACACTAGTCCTTTATCTGATATGTCGTTTGCAAATATCTTCTCCCATTCTGTCAGTTGTCTTTTGATTTTGTTAACTGTTTCCTTTGCTGTGCAAAAGCTTTTGATCTTGATGAAATCCCAATAGTTCATTTTTGCCCTTGCTTCCCTTGCCTTTTGCGTTGTTCCTAGGAAGATGTTGCTGCGGCTGAGGTCGAAGAGGTTGCTGCCTGTGTTCTCCTCAAGGATTTTGATGGATTCCTTTTGCACATTGAGGTCCTTCATCCATTTTGAGTCTATTTTCGTGTGTGGTGTAAGGAAATGGTCCAATTTCATTTTTCTGCATGTGGCTGTCCAATTTTCCCAGCACCATTTATTGAAGAGGCTGTCTTTTTTCCATTGGACATTCTTTCCTGCTTTGTCGAAGATTAGTTGACCATAGAGTTGAGGGTCTATTTCTGGGCTCTCTATTCTGTTCCATTGATCTATGGGTCTGTTTTTGTGCCAGTACCATGCTGTCTTGATGATGACAGCTTTGTAATAGAGCTTGAAGTCCGGGATTGTGATGCCACCAACGTTGGCTTTCTTTTTCAATATCCCTTTAGCTATTCGAGGTCTTTTCTGGTTCCATATAAATTTTAGAATTATTTGTTCCATTTCTTTGAAAAAGATGGATGGTACTTTGATAGGAATTGCATTAAATGTGTAGATTGCTTTAGGTAGCATAGACATTTTCACAATATTTATTCTTCCAATCCAGGAGCATGGAACATTTTTCCATTTCTTTGTGTCTTCCTCAATTTCTTTCATGAGTACTTTATAGTTTTCTGCGTATAGATTCTGTGTCTCTTTGGTTAGGTTTATTCCTAGGTATCTTATGGTTTTGGGTGCAATTGTAAATGGGATTGACTCCTTAATTTCCCTTTCTTCTGTCTTGCTGTTGGTGTAGAGAAATGCAACTGATTTCTGTGCATTGATTTTATATCCTGACACTTTACTGAATTCCTGTATAAGTTCTAGCAGTTTTGGAGTGGAGTCTTTTGGGTTTTCCACATATAGTATCATATCATCTGCGAAGAGTGACAATTTGACTTCTTCTTTGCCGATTTGGATGCCTTTAATTTCCTTTTGTTGTCTGATTGCTGAGGCTAGGACCTCTAGTACTATGTTGAATAGCAGTGGTGATAATGGACATCCCTGCCGTGTTCCTGACCTTAGCGGAAAAGCTTTCAGTTTTTCTCCATTGAGAATGATATTTGCGGTGGGTTTTTCATAGATGGCTTTGATGATATTGAGGTATGTGCCCTCTATCCCTACACTTTGAAGAGTTTTGATCAGAAAGGGATGCTGTACTTTGTCAAATGCTTTTTCAGCATCTATTGAGAGTATCATATGGTTCTTGTTCTTACTTTTATTGATGTGTTGTATCACATTGACTGATTTGCGGATGTTGAACCAACCTTGCAGCCCTGGAATAAATCCCACTTGGTCGTGGTGAATAATCTTTTTAATGTACTGTTGAATCCTATTGGCTAGTATTTTGTTGAGTATTTTCGCATCTGTGTTCATCAAGGATATCGGTCTATAGCTCTCTTTTTTGGTGGGATCCTTGTCTGGTTTTGGGATCAAGGTGATGCTGGCCTCATAAAATGAGTTTGGAAGTTTTCCTTCCATTTCTATTTTTTGGAACAGTTTCAGGAGAATAGGAATTAGTTCTTCTTTAAATGTTTGGTAGAATTCTCCCGGGAAGCCGTCTGGCCCTGGGCTTTTGTTTGTTTGGAGATTTTTAATGACTGTTTCAATCTCCTTACTGGTTATGGGTCTGTTCAGGCTTTCTATTTCTTCCTGGTTCAGTTGTGGTAGTTTATATGTTTCTAGGAATGCATCCATTTCTTCCAGATTGTCAAATTTATTGGCGTAGAGTTGCTCATAGTATGTTCTGATAATTGTTTGTATTTCTTTGGTGTTAGTTGTGATCTCTCCTCTTTCATTCATGATTTTATTTATTTGGGTCCTTTCTCTTTTCTTTTTGATAAGTCGGGCCAGGGGTTTATCAATTTTATTAATTCTTTCAAAGAACCAGCTCCTACTTTCGTTGATTTGTTCTATTGTTTTTTTGGTTTCTATTTCATTGATTTCTGCTCTGATCTTTATGATTTCTCTTCTCCTGCTAGGCTTCGGGTTTCTTTCTTGTTCTTTCTCCAGCTCCTTTAGGTGTAGGGTTAGATTGTGTACCTGAGACCTTTCTTGTTTCTTGAGAAAGGCTTGTACCGCTATATATTTTCCTCTCAGGACTGCCTTTGTTGTGTCCCACAGATTTTGAACCGTTTTATTTTCATTATCATTTGTTTCCATGATTTTTTTCAATTCTTCTTTAATTTCCCGGTTGACCCATTCATTCTTTAGAAGGATGCTGTTTAGTCTCCATGTATTTTGGTTCTTTTCAAACTTCCTTTTGTGGTTGAGTTCTAGCTTTAGAGCATTGTGGTCTGAAAATATGCAGGGAATGATCCCAATCTTTTGATACTGGTTGAGTCCTGATTTAGGACCGAGGATGTGATCTATTCTGGAGAATGTTCCATGTGCACTAGAGAAGAATGTGTATTCTGTTGCTTTGGGATGAAATGTTCTGAATATATCTGTGATGTCCATCTGGTCCAGTGTGTCGTTTAAGGCCTTTATTTCCTTGCTGATCTTTTGCTTGGATGATCTGTCCATTTCAGTGAGGGGAGTGTTAAAGTCCCCTACTATTATTGTATTATTGTTGATGTGTTTCTTTGATTTTGTTATTAATTGGTTTATATAGTTGGCTGCTCCCACGTTGGGGGCATAGATATTTAAAATTGTTAGATCTTCTTGTTGGACAGACCCTTTGAGTATGATATAGTGTCCTTCCTCATCTCTTATTATCGTTTTTGGCTTAAAATCTAATTGATCTGATATAAGGATTGCCACTCCTGCTTTCTTCTGATGTCCATTAGCATGGTAAATTCTTTTCCACCCCCTCACTTTAAATTTGGAGGTGTCTTCGGGCTTAAAATGTGTTTCTTGGAGGCAACATATAGATGGGTTTTGTTTTTTTATCCATTCTGATACCCTGTGTCTTTTGACAGGGGCATTTAGCCCATTCACATTCAGGGTAACTATTGAGAGATATGAATTTAGGGCCATTGTATTGCCTGTAAGGTGGCTGTTACTGTATATGGTCTCTGTTCCTTTCTGATATACCACTTGTAGGATCTCTCTTTGTTTAGAGGACCCCTTTCAAGATTTCCTGTAGAGCTGGTTTGGTGTTTGCAAATTCTTTCAGTTGTTGTTTGTCCTGGAAGCTTTTAATCTCTCCTTCTATTTTCAATGATAGCCTAGCTGGATATAGTATTCTGGGCTGCATGTTTTTCTCATTTAGTGCTCTGAAAATATCATGCCAGCTCTTTCTGGCCTGCCAGGTCTCTGTGGATAAGTCAGCTGCCAATCTAATATTTTTACCATTGTATGTTACAGACTTCTTTTCCCGGGCTGCTTTCAGGATTTTCTCTTTGTCACTGAGACTTGTAAATTTTACTATTAGGTGACGGGGTGTGGGCCTATTCTTATTGATTTTGAGGGGCGTTCTCTGAACCTCCTGAATTTTGATGCTTGTTCCCTTTGCCATATTGGGGAAATTCTCCCCAATAATTCTCTCTAGTATACCTTCTGCTCCCCTCTCTCTTTCTTCTTCTTCTGGAATCCCAATTATTCTAATGTTGTTTCGTCTTATGGTGTCACTTATCTCTCGAATTCTCCCCTCGTGGTCCAGTAGCTGTTTGTCCCTCTTTTGCTCAGCTTCTTTATTCTCTGTCATTTGGTCTTCTATATCACTAATTCTTTCTTCTGCCTCATTTATCCTAGCAGTGAGAGCCTCCATTTTTGATTGCACCTCATTAATAGCTTTTTTGATTTCAACTTGGTTAGATTTTAGTTCTTTTATTTCTCCAGAAAGGGCTTTTATATCTCTCGAGAGGGTTTCTCTAATATCTTCCATGCCTTTTTCGAGCCCGGCTAGAACCTTAAGAATTGTCATTCTGAACTCTAGGTCTGACATATTACCAATGTCTGTATTGATTAGGTCCCTAGCTTTCGGTACTGCCTCTTGTTCTTTTTTTTGTGTTGAATTTTTCCGTCTGGTCATTTTGTCCAGATAAGAGTATATGAAGGAGCAAGTAAAATACTAAAAGGGTGGCAACAACCCCAGGAAAATATGCTTTAACCAAATTAGAAGAGATCCAAAATCGTGAGGGGGGAGAAAGGGGATAAAAAGTGGTTCAAAAAGGAAACAATAAAAAAAAAAAGAAAAAAGAGAAAAAAAAAAGAAAACACCTAAGAAAAATATAAAAAAGAAAAAAAATATATGTATTAGATAAACTAGTAAAAAATCGTTAAAAAAGAAAAAGGTAACAGTTAAAAAAAAAATTTTACCCGAAGGCAAAAAAAAAAAAAAGAAAAAGAAAAAAATTAAATTAAATTAACCGCAAGACTAAAAAAAATCACAGGGAAAAAGCCATGAGTTCCGTGCTTTGCTTTCTCCTCCTCTAGAATTCTGCTGCTCTCCTTGGTATTGAAACCGCACTCTTTGGTAGGTGAACTTGGTCTCTCGGCTGGATTTCTTGTTGATCTTCTGGGGGAGGGGCCTGTTGTAGTGATTCTCAAGTGCCTTTGCCCCAGGCAGAATTGCACCGCTTTTACCCGGGGCCGGGGTGAGTAATCCGCTTGGGTTTGCTTTCAGGAGCTTTTGTTCCCTGAGCGCTTTCCGTAGAGTTCCGGAGGACGGAAATACAAATGGCGGCCTCCTAGTCTCCGGCCCGGAGGAGCCCAGAGCCCAGGGCCCCACTCCTCAGTGCGCGCCCAGAGAACCGCGCTCAGTTACTCCCGTCTGCCTGACCTCCGGCCGCGCTCCGAGCTCACCGAGCCTGCGACCGGTTCAAGGTCACCCCGAGCTGCGAGCTTACTGTCGGCTCTGTCTCTGTAGCCGGCTTTCCTGTTCCAATACCCGCAAGCTCTGTGACACTCAGACACCCCCGATCCTTCTGTGACCCTGCGGGACCTGAGGCCACGCTGACCCCGTGTGGGCTTTGCCCCGGGTAGCCTCTGGAGCGATGTCCCTCAGCGGAACAGACTTTTAAAAGTCCTGATTTTGTGCGCGGTTGCTCCGCCGCTTGCTGGGAGCCGGCCCCTCCCCCCAGGGTCTATCTTCCCGTCGCTTTGGATTCACTTCTCCGCCGGTCCTACCTTTCAGAAAGTGGTTGTTTTTCTGTTTCCAGAATTGCTGTTCTTCTTCTCTTCGATCTGGTGATGGATTTGCAGGTGTTTGCAATCTTTAGATAAGCTATCTAGCTGATCTCCGGCTAGCTGAAGTAGTCTCAGCCTGCTACTTCTCCGCCATCTTGACTCCTCCCCCCCATAATTAAGAATTCTTAAATGCAATGATATAAAGTCAATACATCTTATGTACATGGCAAAGAAAAAGAAAGAAACAAAACAAAAACATATCCATATTTTAAAAAAAAATAAGTAGGATGTAAGCGTGATAGCTAAGGTCCTCATTTCTGTAAATGGAAAAACTGAAAACTGGGATATAGAGCTGCTTTCATACTCTACCGATGATGTATTCTCTCTCTTGTCAGCCAAGTCTTCAAGCTCTGCCAAGCCATTACCTGGCACGATGACCAATATCTTCTTTCCAGAAGGATCTTGAATTTGCCTCAAATTTGCAAGATGTTGCCACTGAATTAATGTTGTAATCCTGCCTTCATGAGGGCAATTCTGTCGTATAAAACAGGTGCTCTAGGGAGGTGGAGAACATCATAAGACAAGTGAATTCCCTCTGAGGAACTAACTGAAGATATTGGAGGGAACTGGGTAGGAGATTGGTTGAGCCTGGTGGTGGATATTGTGGAGGGCATGTATTGCATGGAGCACTGGGCATGGTGCATAAACAATGAATTCTGGAACACTGAAAAGAAATTTAAAAATTAAATACATTTTTAAAAATAAATAAATAATTTTTAAAAAGACTAGTGAGTTCCACCTTTAACTGGTGTCTGAATATCATACAGAAACAAATGTGAACCAGGTTCAACTTTTTCTTCCCCTCGGAAGTAATTGTAGAGCTCTCCCCATGAGACCATATATGAAGGTTAGGAGAGAGAAAGCAGTACAGCAGGATGGGAAATCATGGACATGTAGAAAATTCTTCATGTGACTTAACTGTGTCTTCAGGATCTCTTCAGACACCATCATTTCTTCCATCGGCCGATGGAGTATCACTGTACATGCTCCACTTTATGGCTTGGACATTCAAATAACACCCACTTCAAGATGGACAGCTCAATTTCCATGGCAATCTAGTGACTCGGGCTTGAACCTATAGTTCCTAAGATCCAGGAACAGGCTTCCAGCTATTTCTCAAAAGAAGAATCATGATCTGCAAAGAATGGCGGGGTTTTACTCCAAAATTTTAAAGTCCAAGACTGTGATTTACCTGCCACAGCTCTTAACAACTTGTGCAGCACAAACTGGACATGGGAATGGGCATGAGGTGAACTTCACCATCCCTACATCCTCTATATCCATGACGGTAGCACTAATCTTAGCAGTTCTTCAAGGAGCATGTATCAGCAAAATGTCCTATTCTAGAAAGATGTAATTATATACATCAGTATGTTCATCCTCACAAGATACCACTACACCTGCACTAAGAATGGCTACAATACAGAAAGGCAGGCAATACCATATGCCAACAAGCATGTACAGAATGGAGGGTTATTATTCATTTCCAGCTGAAATTTCACCTGCAGAAAGAACGTACGTAATTGGATCCCTTGGTAAGTGAGCCTGAGAAGCCCCAGGCTCTGTCCTCTACAAGCTCGAGGGGATGGTGGAATAAATTATTCTCAGGCTGTTGGATGGAGAACCAGGGAACCCCTGGATGTATTGCTCAGTCCAAGAGTAGGGTAGGAAAAGAGGAGATGAGCAGTTCAGGCAATGAGATTGAAATAAAAGGGTACCTTCCTCCTTCTTATGCCTTTGTTCTCCAGGTTCTTAGTGGGTTGGAGGATACTCACCTCCACTCGGAAAGGAAATCTGTTACACAGCAGGGATCCAATGCTAATCTCACCTAGAAGCACACGAATTCCTATGGAAATCCAAGGTTTCTGTGCAAGACTTGTAGACTCAGCCAGGTCTGTGCCTCTCTGTAGTGTGGGGGATGGACTCCTCTGTGACCTCAACTTTCTAAGGGGACCAAGAAATATATCTTCCTTTTTTTAATATCTTCGATATTTTTTTGTTTCAAAGATGGTGTGATAAGTACCCAGTGCTTTATATATTGAGGCTCAAAATGGCACTCTGCTGTTTTATTTCAGAATATCTTAACCTTATTTCCCTTCCTCCTCTGATCCAGTGGTCCTATGAGCACTACTGCTGTTTTAATGTGGAAAGCCCAGTGAATATTATTCAATAAGTATATCATTTTGCAGTAAGTGACTGTTGCCACCTGGGGTCCAGACACATACTCTCACCCAACAAGTCACAAGGAGAAGAAAACACTTGTCAGCAATGAGACAGTCACTTTGAGAAGGAAGTCAGAGGCCTCAAAAGTATGAGAATGGCAGGGATATTGTCAGCATCACTCAGTTTCCCACTGCAGTGGACATTGCTGCATTGTGAATGGTTTGACTGGATGGAATTGTTCTTGATGCACAGGATCCTTTCAGGAATGGAAACTACTGGATATGAAGACAGAACACAAGTCTTATGTTCACCATGTGGGATCAAAGGGACTGATCTAAGAAAACCTAAACTGAGGTTGATCAGAATTGCACCTGAAACTGAATTCCTCCATCTTGTCATTTTCCCTAAGATTCTACATTCTTTGGTGTGCTACAAAACACAGTTCTGTTGAGGGTTTGTTGATTCAGAGAAGTCTCTGGTGTGTACTGGTGTGTACTGTGTACTGTTTGTTTTCTGCTGTTCTGTTTTAGCAGGAATTGCCTTCAGTCCAATTGTCTACAGAGCCCCTTCTAACCCGCAGTGGTCTGTGTTTAGTCCTTGGACAGAAACTGGGGACTTTTAAGTAGGTGTGCTCTGCTGGGCTTGTTAAATGAGAACTGATACCACCTCCTTAGAACTGAGGCCCTGCAGAATTCCCTAGTTGGATGTGGAGTGTGCAGGGTGCAGCCACTCTGGAAAACAAGGTGCAGATTCCGCAAATACTTAAAAGTAGAACTACACTATGACTCAGCAAACACACGACTGGATATTTACCCAAAGAGCAAAATAGGACTAGATCACAGAGAACCTCACTCCTCTATATTAACAACAGCATTATTTACAATAGCCAAACTATGCAAACAGCCCACGTGTCCACTCACTGATGAATGATAAAGAAGATGTGGTATGATGTAGTGAAAAGAAGGGCCATCTGTACCCCAATGTTTATAGCAGCAATGGCCATGGTCACCAAACTGTGGAAGGAACCAAGATGGCCTTCAATGGATGAATGGATAAGGAAGATGTGGTCCATATACACTATGGAGTATTATGTCTCCATCAGAAAGGACAAACATCCAACTTTTGTAGCAACATGGAAGAGACTGGAAGAGATTATGGTGAGTGAAATAAGTCAAGCAAAGAGAGACAATTATCCTATGGTTTCACTTATTTGTGGAGCATAACAAATAGCATGGAGGACATAGGGAGATGGAGAGGAGAAGGGAGTTGGGGTAAACTGGAAGGGGAGGTGAACCATGAGAGACTATGGACTCTGAAAAACAATCTGAGGGGTTTGAAGCATCAGGGGGTGGGAGGTTGGGGGAGGCGGGTGGTGGGTATTATAGAGGGCACAGATTGCATGGAGCACTGGGTGTGGTGCAAAAATAAGAAATACTGTTATGCTGAATATAAAAAAATAAAATATTAAAAAGAAGATGTGGTATATGTGGAGAGAGTGGAACGTTATTCACTCATACAAGAAAATGAAATCTTGAAAATTCCAATGACTTGGATGGAGCTGGAGAGGTTTTTAAATTTATAATTTTTTTATTTTCAGCATAACAGTATTCATTATTTTTTCACCACACCCAGTGCTCCATGCAATCCATGCCCTCTATAATACCCATCACCTGGTACCCTGACCTCCCACCCCCGGCCCCTTCAAAACCCTCAGATTGTTTTTCAGAGTCCATAGTCTCTCATGATTCACCTCCCCTTCCAATTTCCCTGAACTGCCTTCTCCTCTCTAACTCCCATTGTCCTCCATGCTATTTGTTATGCTCCACAAGTAAGTGAAGCCATATGATAATTGACTCTCTCTGCTTGACTTATTTCACTCAGCATCATCTCTTCCAGTCCCATCCATGTTGCCACAAAAGTTGGGTATTCATCCTTTCTGAAGGAGGCATAATACCCCATAGTGTACATGGACCACATCTTCCTTATCCATTCATCCATTGAAAGGCATCTTGGTTCTTTCCACAGTTTGGTCACGTGGCCATTGCTGCTATAAACAATGGAGTACAGATGGCCCTTCTTTTCATTACATCTGTATATTTGGGGTAAATACCCAGTAGTGCAATGGCAGGGTCATAGGGAAGCTCTATTTTTAATTTCTTGAGGAATCTCCACACTGTTCTCCAAAGTGGCTGCACCAACTTTCTGAGCTTCTAACTCAACCTTCTCTGGTCCACTCTTGCTGCCTTTAGTTTTCTTCTCCACAGACAGCAGAAACCGTTCCTGAACAACAAGGGAGTTCTTCTCTTTTTGGAACAAAGAACTCCTGGGTCAAGAGGGTGTGTGGATGAGGCTTGCAGCAAGTGGCTTATGTCTGCCCTTTCAGATCTTCCTCCAGCTGGTGCTTCCAACTGCTGCCTTACAAGCTGTCAGTCATTAAAACCAGTGATTCCTGATACAGACAGCAACATGACTGTATCCACAAGGATTGATTCTGGGGCAAAGAAGCCTTACAGACAAAGTACATAGAGTGAGATGATCCATTTATGAATTCTACAGAATTAAATACAGTATAAAGTGGCATGAGAAAGAACAATATTTACGTGGGGACAAGGTAAATAAGGGAAAGAGAAGGAATTCCAGGTGGGAAATGCTGGAAATTTAGGGAGAATTGATGCACTCACTGTCAATAAAGTTGATTGTGACACCTATGTTTGTCATATCACACACTCCATATGTGGGCTGTTGATCTTGTGTCGAATATACATGTCAAACTTATTATAGGTAATAACAAAGGTGATTCTAGAGGAACGCAGAGAAAGTGAAATGTTAAAGACATGAAAATACACCTACACGATGCTGATTTTCTCTGTATTTATGGTAAAGTATAATATAAGCAAAATAAATCCATCCCCATTAGAGGAAGGGATCCACATTCCTCATAGCCTGACATTCGGTCCTGTAGATGATTCGGGGTGGGGGGCAGCGATTCCTGTGGGGGGAGCACTGACCTAGATCCTGGGGTCAATCTCACCCCGTATATGTTCATGGACACCTTACAAACACAAGTATACACCCTGGAAAGTTACATAATAAAAAATATTTTTTTTTTCAAAATTGGTCATTAGCACTAAATTAAAGGTATTCGCAACTGCGTGGGTCACTGCCTCTCTGTCAGAATAGATCCCCAAGCTGAATATATAGCCAGAGGACATGCAAATAGGGCCTTCCCTCTTCTGATTTAACCAGCACAGACAAGATCCTGCAGCTGGGAGAGGAGCCCCAGGCCCGGGATACCCAGGTGTTCACTCAGTGATCAGGACCGGACACAGACAACTCACCATGGAATTTGTGCTGGGCTGGGTTTTCCTTCTTGCTCTTTTAAAAGGTAATTTATGAAGAATAAAAGAAATTGAGTATATGAGTGGATATGAGTGAGAGAAACACTGGATATGTGATAGTTTCCTGACCAAGCTGTCTTCCATCTGCAGGTGTCCAGTGTGAGGTGCAGCTGGTGGAGTCTGGGGGAGACCTGGTGAAGCCTGGGGGGTCCCTGAGACTCTCCTGTGCAGCCTCTGGATTCACCTTCAGCAACTACCACATGGACTGGGTCCGCCAGGCTCCAGGGAAGGGGCTGCAGTGGGTCGCACGTATTAGCAATACTGGTAGTAACACATACTACGCAGACTCTGTGAAGGGCCAATTCACCATCTCCAGGAGAGACAACGGCAAGAACACACTTTATCTGCAGATGAACAGCCTGAGAGTCGAGGACACAGCCGTGTATTACTGTGCAGCAGACACAGTGAGGGGCCTTCAGTGTGAGCCAGGACAGAAACCTCCCTGTTGTCACAGGATGTGCTGAGCTGCAGGGGCACTCAGGGCAGCAGAGAGCGCTCAGCATCCACAGGGCAGAGATCAGACCCAGGAGCAGGTGCAGTGGGGTAGGACTTCCTTTTGAGATCAGGGATTTCCTCTCCAGACTCTCATTTGTCCACAAGGATATATTTTTTTTCTTCCATAGCTAATACCTCATGTTCTCCATACAGCCAACCACAAGAATATAACTTTGCCTCCACATAACTGAGATATCACCAGTCTCTGGGGAACTTCCCTTCATCAACCTCTTCTATGTCCCATTTTCGTTCTCCACAGAAGTACATGCTGCAGATTCCCATCGTCCTTAAGAAGCACCTGCACAGCCCAGGCTTTCTGCATGTTGCGTGCCTGTTCTCTGCCCTCAGTGGGTACATACTGCCCCCACATGTTTATTAGCTTCCCCCAGGATGACTGCCCAAATCAGTTCTTGACCTTCTGGCTCCATTGTATCCTCTGGCTCATTATACATGTGGGTAGACACAGGTGATCAGGAACTGCCCCTCTGTAGGCAACACTCCATTTTCTGGATGGAAAAACAACCCACTTGTTATGAGGGGCTCTCAGATTTCCCCAAGAAAGTGGTGGGATGACAACCCAGAGAGGGAAACCCATCCCTGTCCTGCTGGGTCCTGTTCTGGTGGGGAGAGTCCATGAGAGCGTCCTTGGTGACTGTGTTTGAGACGTGTTTCCTGCTTCCACACAGGGAATCCATGAGAATCCTGAGGTCCAGCTGGCAGGTCCCTGATCCCTGCCCACCCTGTGCTATCCATTGAATACCCATCAGAAACCAACCCCCAACCTCAGTCTCTCCTTCTTCTGACTTCTTCCTCAATCTGTCCTGGACCATGAGCCCCATGGAGCTGGAGCCCTGTAACTCTTCCCAGATTTTCACCATGTGCAAGATGGAGAGAGGCTCAATAGTGAATGTCTACCATGATGGCAGAGCCCTAAATTGTGGCTGCAATTGGGATCTATGGCTCAAACCATGATCCAGAATTTAAATATTATATCAACTACTATAGGAGACAATACTGTCACTTCCTCTCATATCCTTGCTTTTGTCCCATCGACTGGCCAGGATTTCCCCTAGAGAATTCATAAATAACTTCTGGGAGGTTTACTCTCTTGATTTCCCATGAAACCAGTACTGAAAACTGCACATCAGAGAAGTCACAGGAATGGGGCCATCTGAGGGGGGTCGGCATGGAATCCATCTTCTGTGTCTGAGGTGAATCTGTGCCCTTGTAGCTGGAGCAGTGTCAGGCCCAGTCCTCACCTCAGCATGAAGCTCCTGGAGTTGGCCGGTCCTAAGAAGAGGGAAACTCATTAGGGGTCTTCTGTCTATTGGAAGCGGTCCTGTGCATATATCTCAGACATTTCAGGAATGTCTAAAAACAGCTCCTAATCTAATGTACCTGTCCCCTGTGACTCTCCTTGTGTTGGGTGCACGGGTACAGATGAACCCAGACAAGGAGACCCAGGTGCGCAGCACCTGACAAACTCTCTCACTTACCTGTGTCACCACAGAGTTCTCTTGAACATCCTGCTCAAGAATGTTTGGATCAGCCAGGAAAGCAAAGAAGAAATTAAACAATTTCGGGAAACCAATGAGGATGAGGACACTTTGATCCAAACACTATGGGATACAGCAAAGGTGGTCCTAAGGGGGAAATACATAGCCATCCAAGCCTCCCTCAAAAAAAATTGAAAAATCCAGATATACCAACTGTCTCTACACCTTAAAGAACTGGAGAATCAACAACAAATCAAACCAACTCCACACATAAGAAGGGAAATCATCAAGATTAGAGCTGAGATCAATGAGGTAGAAACCAGAGATACAGTAGAACGTATCAATGAAACTAGAAGCTGGGTTTTTGAAAGAATCAATAATATCAATAAAACATTGGCCACACTAATCCAAAAGAAAAGAGAGAAAGCCCAAATTCATAAAATTATGAATGTAAAGGGGGAGATCACAATGAACACTAAGGAAGTAGAAACAATCATCAGAAGTTATTATCAACAGTTATATGCCAATAAGTTTAGCAACCTAGATGAAATGGATGCATTCCTGGAAAACTATAAACAACCAAAATTCAACCAGGAAGAAATTGACAACCTGAATAAACCAATATCTAATAACAAGATTAAAGCAGTGATCAAAAACCTCCCAAAAAACAAGAGCCCAGGACCTGACAGATTCCCTCGGGAATTCTACCAAACTTTCAAAGAAGAAATAACACCTATTCTCCTGAAGCTGTTTCAAAAAATTGAAGCAGAAGGAAAACTTCCAGACTCTTTCTATGAAGCCAGCATTACCCTGATCCCCAAACCAGGCAAAGACCCTACCAAAAAGGAGAATTTCAGACTAATATCACTGATGAATATGGATGCTAAGACTCTCAACAAGATCCTAGCCAACAGGATCCAACAGCACATTAAAAAGATTAACCACCATGATCAGGTGGGATTCATCCCTGGGCTACAAGGATGGTTCAACATCCTCAAATCAATCAATGTGATACAACAAATTAATAGGAGAAGAGAGAAGAACCACATGGTCGTCTCAATTGATGCAGAAAAAGCATTTGACAAAATCCAGCATCCGTTCCTGATTAAAACGCTTCACGAAGTATAGGGATAGAGGGAACATTCCTGAACCTCATCAAATCTATCTATGAAAGACCCACAGAAAATATCATCCTCAATGGGAAAAAGCTTGCAGCCTTCCCATTGAGATCAGGAACACGACAAGGATGCCCACTCTCACCACTCTTGTTCAACATAGTATTAGAAGACCTAGCAACAGCAATCAGACAACAAAGAGAAATAAAAGGTATCCGAATTGGCAATGAAGAAGTCAAACTCTCTCTCTTTACAGATGACATGATTCATAATATGGAAAACACAAAAGACTCCACCCCCAAACTACTAGAACTCATACAGCAATTCAGTAACATGGCAGGATACAAAGTCTATGTACAGAAAATAGTGGCTTTCTTATACACTAACAATGAAAGTACAAAAAGGGAAATTAGAGAATCGATTCCATTCACTACAGCACCAAGAACCATAAGATACCTGGGAATAAACCTAACAAAAGAGGTAAAGGATCTGTACTCGAGGAACTACAGAACACTCATGAAAGAAATTGAAGAAGACACAAAAAGATGGAAGACCATTCCATGCTCTTGGATCGGAAGAATAAACATTGTTAAAATGTCTATACTACCTAGAGCAATCTATACTTTTAATGCCATCCTGATCAAAATTCCACCGGTATTCTTCAAAGAGCTGGAGCAAATAATCCAAAAATTTGTATGGAATCAGAAGAGACCCCAATTCGCTAAGGAAATGTTGAAAAACAAAAATAAAGCTGGGGGCATCACGTTACCTGATTTCAAGCTTTATTACAAAGCTGTGATCACCAAGACAGCATGGTACTGGCATAAAAACAGAGCCATAGACCAGTGGAACAGAGTAGAGAGCCCAGATATGAACCCTCAACTCTATGGCCAATTAATCTTCGACAAAAGGGGAAATAATATACAGTGGAAAAAAGACAGTCTCTTCAATAAATGGTGTTGGGGAAACTGGACAGATATAAGTAGCAGAATGAAACTCGACCATTCTCTTACACCGTACACAAAGATAAACTCATAATGGATACAAGACCTCAACGTGTGACAGGAATCCATCAGAATCCTAGAGGAGAACATAGGCAGTAATCTCTTCGATATCAGCCACAGCAACTTCTCTCAAGATATGTCTCCAAAGGCAAAGGAAACAAAACCAAAAATAAACTTTTGGGACTTCATCAAAATCAAAAGCTTCTGCACAGCAAAGGAAACAGTCAAAAAAACTAAGAGGCAACGCACAGAATTGGAGAAGATATTTGCAAATGACAGTACAGACAAAAGGTTGATATCCAGGATCTATAATGAATTCCTCAAACTCAACACACATGAAACAGGGAAACATATCAAAAAATGGGCAGAAGATATGAACAGACACTTCTCCAATGAAGACATACAAATGGCTGTCAGACACATGAAAAAATGTACAACATCATTAGCCCTCAGGGAGATTCAACTTAAAACCACATTGAGATACCACCTTACACCAGTTAGAATGGCCAAAATTAACAAAACAGGAAACAACATGTGTTGGAGAGGATGTGGAGAAAGGGGAACCCTCTTCCACTGTTGGTGGGAATGCAAGTTGGTGCAGCCTCTTTGGAGAACAGTGTGGAGATTCCTCAAGAAATTAAAAATAGAACTTCCCTAAGACCCTGCCATTGCACTACTGGGTATTTACCCCAAAGATACAGATGCAGTGAAAAGAAGGGCCATCTGTACCCCAATGTTTATAGCAGCAATGGCCATGGTCGCCAAAGTGTGGAAAGAACCCAGATGCCCTTCAACGGACGAATGGATAAGGAAGATGTGGTCCATATGCACTATGGAGTATTATGCCTCCATCAGAAAGGACTAATACCCAACTTTTGTAGCAACATGGATGGGACTGGAAGAGATGATGCTGAGTGAAATAAGTCAAGCAGAGAGAGTCAATTATCATATGTTTTCACTTATTTGTGGAGCATAACAAATATCATGGAGGACAAGGGGCGTTAGAGAGGAGAAGGGAGTTGGGGTAAATTGGAAGGGGAGGTGAACCATGAGAGACTATGGACTCGGAAAAACAATCTGAGGGTTTTGAAGGGGTGGGGAGTGGGAGGTCAGGGTACCAGGTGGTGGGTATTATAGAGGGCATGGATTGCATGGAGCACTGGGTGTGGTGCAAAAATAATGAATACTGTTATGCTGAAAATAAATAAAAAATAAATTTAAAAAGTTTAAAAAAAGAAAGATAGTGAACAAGTGAATAAACCACCTGAAGTCACCACACTCCAATTTCAAGCTAGATTACAAAGCTGTTTCATGAAAATGTTAGGGTCGAGAAGACCTCAACCCAGGGAGGCGGGGAGGAAAGACACCAAGGCGCCTCTTTCTGCAACAGCAAGGGTTTTATTGTTCCAGCATGCTGGCGCTCTGCAGCATTCCTGAAAACCAGGTGGAGGCTAAGAGCCCCAATCCAAGGGAGTACGGGGTTTTTATGCATTTTTAGACAAAGGCTTGTCACAAAGCCATAATCACAGTGGCCTCTTTACATAGTTACAGTTCCTGGTATGCTCTGCACAGTTTACATTTTTTAGCCATATCTTGTGCTCGCTTCGGCAGCACATATACATTTTTTAGCCATATCTTATCGTCCGGGTGTAGCTGGGCGGCTGTGAAACTAGGACAAAACAGTTCTCTTCTTTGTTAACCATGAGCACAATTCAAAGACATCTCCTAAGCAGGGAATGTGCTCAGGATGCGGGGCAAGGGCAGGGAAGGTCATGTTCTTATGTTTCAAAGTTCTAGCCACAAGGCTAGCGAAGCAGTTACAAAAAGCAAGTTAAGCAAGTTAGCAGAAGCTTTACACAGTTAGCTCTTTCAGCCCTGGATCCCTTCAAAAACAGTATGGTGCTGGCACAAAAGCAGACACACAGGACAATGGAACACAACAGAAAGGTTGGAAACTGATAGTCCTAGTACTTTTGCAAAGTTTATCCATTCATATATTGAAGGTATATTTAAATTTGGCTCTAATAGAACTCTTAACTCTGAATGGGAATTTATATTTTGATGTCCTGTTCTAACATTTTTAAACAATAAATGCATTTTTAAACATTTTATTTATTTATTTGACAGGCAGGGACAACAAGTTGTCAGAGAGGCAGGCAGAGAGAGGGGGGTCGTGAAGCAGACTCCCTGGCCCACCAGAAAGCCCGATGGGGGTGCTCGATGCTGGGAATCCGGGATCATGAACTGAGCCAAAGGCAGAGGCTTTAACCCACTGAGATGCCCAGGGGCCCGATAAATGCATTTTTTAAACAAACAAACAAAAAAAGAATACTGCATATTTTCAAAGTGCCATCTAAACAAAGTGATCCACGAACAATGCAATCTTTGTTTTTAACTTGTAAAGAATTGAACCTGAGTCTGGAGCTAACTATATACTCAGAGGACATGCAAATAGGGTCTTCCCTCCACTGAATAAAACAGCCCAGCCCGGACCATGCAGCTGAGAGAGGAGCCCCAGTCCTATGATTTCCAGGTGTTTACATTCACTGAGCAGGACAGAACACAGAGAACTCACCATGGAGTTTGTGCTGGGCTGGGTTTTCCTTGTTGCTCTTTTACAAGGTAATTTCTAGAGAACCAAAGAAATTGAGGATGTGAGTGGATATGAGTGAGAGAAACCATGGGTGTGTGACAGATTCCTGACTGGGATGTCTTGTGTCTGCAGATGTCCAGTGCGAGGTGCAGCTGGTGGAGTCTGGGGGAGACCTGGTGAAGCCTGGGGGGTCCCTGAGACTCTCCTGTGCAGCCTCTGGATTCACCTTCAGCAGCTACGGCATGAGCTGGGTCCGCCAGGCTCCAGGGATGGGGCTGCAGTGGGTCGCATACGTTAGCAGTGGTGGAAGTAGCACATACTACGCAGACTCTGTGAAGGGCCGATTCACCATCTCCAGAGACAACGGCAAGAACACGCTGTATCTGCAGATGAACAGCCTGAGAACCGAGGACACGGCCCTGTATTACTGTGCAACAGACACAGTGAGGGGGCATCAGTGTGAGCCCAGACACAAACCTCAAACTACAACGGTATCAGACCAGCAGAGGGTGCACACTACTCACCGATTCTGTCTTTAGTCCCAGGAGCAGGTGCACATGGAGTCTATGACATATTTCCTGCCAGGGTCTGGGGTTTCCTCTCCATAGAGCCGTTTCCCCAAGGGAGCCTCATTGACATTATCCTGTGCTTACCTATTCACTCTCTGACTTAGAAACTTAGTTGTAGCAGGAAGAGAAATATACGAACATGCAAAAAAAAAAAAAAAAAGAGTCAGTTTCATTAGTTTCCTCTTGTCCTTAAATACCAATAAATTACAAATATCCTGATGCAGGTCAACAGAACCTTCATAAGAATCTCAGTGGCACTCACTGTGGATCACAAAAACCTCCAGTGGAGCCAGAAGACCACATAAATACACACACACACACACACACACACACACACACACACACACATATAAAACCTCCACTGAAAAAATAAAATTAAATTTAAGAAAATAGTAGAAAACCATTACCACCATCCTGTAATTTCTCTGCAGTAAAGGTGGTCCTAAGACAGAAATACACAGCATACGGGAAGGCCTCAAGAAGGAAGAAAAATCTCAAATAAACAACCTAACATTACACCTAAAGATGCTAGAGAAATAGCAGCGGCTGAATCCTAAATACAGCAGAAGGAAGGAAATAGCAAGATTAGAGCAGAAAGAGATTATATAGAAACTAAGAAACACAGAACAGATCAAAGAAACCAGGGTCTGCATATGTTTTCTAATTCAATTAGCTGAGAAATAGTACATCATTGACTTTTGATATGATATTCAATGCTCCATCCGTTCAGTATAAAACTCTATACTCATCACGTCACGTGATACTTTGGGGAAAAAAACCTCAATACACCTGAGAATCCTCTACCTAAGTTTACCAAAATGAAACAGAAAGAGCCCAAGTAAATAACAAAGAAATCTATCTGGGCCAGTGTGTCATTCAAAGCCCTTATTTCCTTGGTGCATGAACAATGAATTCTGGAGCACTGAAAAGAAATTTAAAAAAAAAAAAAACGTGAAAAAAGTCTATATTCTTTTTTAATGTTCACTTAGCCAGCATATAGTACATCATCAGTTTTGATGTAGTGTTCAAAGATTCATTAGTTGTGTGTAACACCCAGTGCTCATCGCATCACCTGCCCTCCTTAATCCCCATCACCTGCCTACCTCATCCCCCACCACCCTCACTTCTGCAATCCTTGTTTCCCAGATCCACAGTCTCTCATGGCTTGTCTTTCTCCCTGATTTTTACTTTTCAGAGTTCCAGCATACACTGTTTATGCACCACACCCAGTGCTGCATGCAGTACGTGTCCTCCTCAATACCCACCACCAGGCTCACCCATCCCTCCACCCCCTCCACTCCCAAACCCTCGGTTTGTTTCTCAGACTCCACAGTCTCTCATGCTTCATCTCCCCCTCCGATTTGCCACAATTCAGTTTTCCCTTAATCTCCTAATATCTTCTGTGTCATTCCTTATGCTCCACAAGTAAGTAAACCCGTATGATAATTGACTTCCTCTCTGGTCCTCCTCATTACCCCTTATGTTCCACATAGAGGTGAAACCATAGGATAATTATCTTTCTCTGCTTGACTTATTCTACTTGACATAACACCCTCCAGTTTCATCCGAATCGATGAAATGGTAGGTATTCATCCTGTTGGATGGCTGAGTAATATTCCATTGTACATATGGACCACATCTTCTTTATCCATTCATATGTGGAAGGACATCTCACCTCCTTCCACAGATTCCCTATAGTGGACATTATTCCTATGAACATTGGGGTGCATGTGCGCCTTTTTTCACTACATCTGTATTTTGGGGGTAAATACCCAGTAGAACAATTGCTGAGTCATAGGGTTGTTCTATTTTTAACTTTTGAGGAATCTAGACACTGCTGTCCAAGGTGGCTGTATCAACGTGCATTCCCAACTACAGCATAAGAGGGTTCCCCTTTCTCCACATCCTCTCCAACATTTGTTGTTCTCTGTCTTGTTAATTTTAGTCTTTCTAACTCATGAAAGGTGATATCTCATTGTGGTTTTCATTTATATTTCCATAGTGACAAGAGATGTGGAACATTTTTTCATGTGTCTGTTGGACACTTGTATGTCTCTCTGGAGAAGTGTCTATTCATGTCTTCTGCCCATTCTTTGACTGGATGATTTGTTTTTTGGATGTTCATTCTGGTAAGTTTTTTATAGATCCTAGATATCAACCCTTTTTCTGTAGTGTCATTTGCAAATATCTTCTCCCATTCCATATGTTGCCTTTTATTTTTGTTGACTGTTTCCTTTGCATCACAGAAGATTTTTATTTTGGCGAAGTCCAAAAATTCCTTTCTGGTTTTTTTATTTATTTTCAGCGTAACAGTATTCATTATTTTTGCACCACACCCAGTGCTCCATGCAATCCGTGCCCTCTATAATACCCACCACCTGGTACCCTGACCTCCCACCCCCCGCCCCTTCAAAACCCTCAGATTGTTTTTCAGAGTCCATAGTCTCTCATGGTTGACCTCCCCTTCCAATTGCTGAGTGAAATAAGTCAAGCAGACAGAGTCAATTATCATATGGTCTCACTTATTTGTGGAGCATAACAAATAGCATGGAGGACATGGGGAGTTAGAGAGGAGAAGGGAGTTGGGGGAAATTGGAAGGGGAGGTCTCAATGTGGTTTAAATTTGAATCTCCCTGATGGCTAGTAATGATGAACATTTTTTCATGTGTCTGATAGCCATTTGTATGTCTTCATTGGAGAGGTGTCTGTTCATATCTTCCATCCATTTTTTGATATGATTGTCTGCTTTGTGTGATTTGTGTTTCTTTCTTTTAGAGACCCTTCTTGCAAGAAGTTACTGCAGTTGGGACGCCTGGGTGGCTCAGTTGGTTAAGCAGCTGCCCTTGGCTCAGGTCATGATCCCAGCATCCTGGGATCGAGTCCCACATCGGGCTCCTTGCTCCGCAGGGAGCCTGCTTCTCCCTCTGACTCTGCCTTCCACTCTGTCTGCCTGTGCTCGCTCTCACTCTCTCTCTCTCTTACAAATAAATAAATAAAATCTTTAAAAAAAAAAAAAAAAGAAGTTACTGCAGTTGAGGATGTAAAAGGTTACTTCCTGTGTTCTCCTCTCAGATGTTGATGTGATCCTTTTCCTTTTTTTAAATATTTTATTTATTTATTTATTTGACTGACAGAGATCACAAGCAGGAAGAGAAGCAGGCAGAGAGAAGAGAGCAGAGAGCCCGATGCGGGACTCGATCCCAGGACCCTGGGATCATGACCTGAGCCGAAGGCAGAGACTTTAACCCACTGAGTCACCCAGGCACACCTAAGCAGTCCTTTTCTTAATGGGTCTCTTAACTACTTAGGTAACACACCCTAGTATCCAGCCAAAGTTTTCATTGACAATGTCCACATCACAGACACCTGTTACCCCCCAACGTGCCAGCTGTTTTGTTCCTGGGGATGAGAAGCCCATAGCAACCCACCCACACCCACATAAATGTGAACCTTCCCTCTGACCTGTGATGTCAGCAGCTCTCTATCCAGGTCCACACACACCCTGGAGCCAGGGTGGACACTCACCTCCAACAGAGGCCTCTGCTCTCTGGCAGACAGAGAACAAATTGTGAGTTTGAGACTCCCATTGACCCAGATGCTGTGGGTGTCTCTTCTTGTCTGCAGTCCCCAAGCTGGTCAGCCCACTCTTCCAGGCCCTAAGACAGGGTCCAGATGTGTCCTCATAACTGGGTTTGCCACCTTCTCATGGTCTTCAATCCCTCTATCAGGTAGGTTGTGTATTTATTATTTAATTCACATTAACAACCTACAGGGGAGCCAGGAGACAAGATCCTGCATCCACAGCTCTGTTCATGAAGACAATGAGAGAAGAGTCTTCACAGAGCACTGACCTAAATCACTGAATGCAGTGATGAGGACACAGGTTAAAGGGGGTGACCTGCCCCTGTCACACAGGTGTAAAGTGTCATTGCAGGACCAGAGAAGGCATTACTTGTGTAAATGTATCACTGAGAGGTGAGGGTTCACCCAGGAAGTTCCCAGGGAGGTGAACTGATTGGAGCGATGACAAAATCTGACAGCCTTGCCATCGTATTCTGTCCTTTACACATGAACATTCCTGGTAGTGAAGGTGTTTCAGGGAAGTTAAATCCACTCATGATGAGTGGAGCAGCTCCGAATTACCCAAATACAGTGGAGTGACCCAGCTTTGACAAATGTCCACATGATTTGCACATGGAGCTGCTGTCCCCAAACTTGCATACTCAGGACGTGAACCACAAGAGAATAGAGGGGCAGGTGGAACAGAGAGGTTCCCTAACAGTACGGAGCCCCTGGAAACGGTGGGGTTTCATGAATGTCTACCATGCACAGGGCACTTGGTATTATATTGTTGTGTTTTATGCTTCCTGTGGCTGATCATACCGTCTATTTGTGAGGCCTATGTTGTGGAGTGTGTGATTCTCTTCCTGGATCCACTGGTAAATGGGCTGCCTGGGAAGCAGCAGTGACATGTGTCTCTGCTGTAGCCACACAAGAGTTCAGATTCCTCCAGAGATCTCCTGCTTTTGGTCCCAGATCAGCACTGTGATCGCCTTGAGCTCCCCCATGTAGAATCTACTTCCACTCTCCAGTACACTCCTCTGCTCTACTCAGGTGACAGTCATTAGTGTGGTGAAGGCTTCAGACTATAAGGACTCTGACTCGATGAAGTAGCCTTAGCCTCAGGTGTTCCCAGGTACCTGGGTCGAGGGAGGCCTTCATGCGTCACTGCCCCTCCTCCACCAGTGGACCAAGTCCATGTATTTTTGCCTGTCTCTGGGCACACAGTCATTCTGCTCTGCCCAGTTGTCCCCTCCCACAGCTCCAGTGGTCCCTGGATGTCCTCAGCTTCCTGTTTCCCTACCTTTCCCTGAATACTAAGGCTTTCATTCCACGTGAAAATTGTGTGTGGTCCTCAACAGAACTGAGGTTGTGAGTCTGTTCCCATCCCAGATCCTATGGGGCTCCACCTGTGACCCCAGGATGGTTCTTCTGAGGGCTTCCTCTGCAGGTAAATTCTTTATTTCTGTGGGGGACTCGGGATGCGTGGATCTCCATGAATTCCTGCTCTGAATCATCTTCCTCCCATCCTGCCAGGTCCACCAGGGTGTGGGGAGGCTTTTTATGATTTGTCCCCATCCTACAGGATAGGAATGCTGAGGACAGCACTGATTTAATGATATGGTCCTGGAGAACCCCACAGTAAAACACCATTAGCACACATGACGTCAAGAAATCCATTAAATGTTCTATCTAAACCTGGTGATAGTTTATTTGTCATCAGGGATCTGCATTCACAATATGACAAGATGCTGGCTCTTAGCCCCTGTGAGTACTTGTTACTCCTGAGAGTTTAAGATTATTGTTTGTCTCATGACCACAATTACAAGGTGTATTGACATGAATTTGTTGATCTGAAGTTTATTCTATTTATTTCTTTAGCTCTTGCAGCTCCAATCTGAGCAGTGAGTTTATTGAAATACAGAAACACTACATCAAAACTAATGATGTCCATGGTAGCTGAAATAAATAGATAGATAAATAAATAAATAAATATACAGAAACATGGGAACAATTCCAAGCCCAATCGTCGGCTTAAAAGTGGACATACTGTGCTCTATGTCATCTTTGGAAAGTTGGCCATCATTAAAAAAAACATAATAAATATGGGGGTATTGTCAGGTATTTGGTTCACCAATAGAGGCCCTAGAAATAAAGGTACATTTCACACAAGTACAAAATTATAAAATCTAGAAAATCAAAGCTAGTGTGAGGTAACATGAAGATCAATAGCTGTGTAAGGACAGAGTGAAGAAGGAATGAGGAAGGAAGAATTGCAAATACAGGAAAATTTGTGGAAAATGGGTTTTCTTGCTCTGGGTACTGTTGATTCTGACACCTGTGTTTCTCATATCGCACTCTCTGCCTGTGTGCAGTCCATCCTGCGTCAAGAACACTCATCAAAACGATTACAAATAATCCCAGAGATGACTTGGGATGAACCCAGTGACAGTGTAACCTTAGAGACTTGAAAGAACACCTGCATGCACCCTGATTCTGTATTTCAGATAAATTCTAGAACAAGGTCATCTTGTCTCACGACAGGCAGCATCCTATGTTCTCCATGAACCTGTGCACTCTGTCCTGCAGGGGGATCAGGGTGTGTAGTAGGTCCTGTGGGAGGAGCACAGGTCCAAATCCCAGGGCTCACTCTCACCCCAGTGTTCTTGGACACCTCACAAACCCTCCACAATTCTGGGTGTAGGATCATGTCACTTTAAGGGGAAACAAATACCTACACCCCGATATGTGTGACTATGAAATCAAACTGGTCAATGGAAACCCAGCAGGTACTCTGAAAATCATATACTTAAACTTCATCTTTTCCCAAATCCTGTCAGTCTCACCAAATCAAAGGCAGTCACAGATGCTCTGGTTACTGTCCTCTCTGTCAGTACGGATACCATGCTGGCTACAGAGTCAAGGGTCATGCAAATAGGGTCCACCTTCTGCTGATAAAACCAGCCCAGCCCCAAGCCTGCAGCTGAGATGCGAACCCCAGTCTCGCGATTCCCGGGATTCCCAGGTTTTCCATTCAGTTTTCAGGACAGAACACAGACAGCTCATGATGGAGTTTATTCTTTGCTGGATTTTCCTTGTTACTCTTTTAAAAGGTCATTTACAGAGAACAAGAGACATTGAATAAGAAAGTGGATATGAGTAAGAAAAACAGTGAGTGAAGGACAGTTTCCTGACCAGGATGTCTTGTGTCTGCAGGTGTCCAGTGGGAGGTGCAGCTAGTGGAGGCTGGGAGAGACCTGGGGAAGCCTGGGGGTCCCTGAAAATCTCCTGTGTAGCCTCTGGGTTCACATTCAGTTACTATGGCATGAGTTGGGTCTGCCAGGCTCTAGGGAAGGGGCTGCAGTGGGTCTCAGCAATTACGAGTGGTGGTAGTTACATATACCATGAAGACACTGTGAAGGGCCAATTCACCATCTCCTGAGACAATGGCAAGAACATGCTGATTCTGCAGGTGAACAGCTGAGAGCTGAGGACACCACTGTGTGTCACTGCAATGTGTGAACCCAGTGTGTACACTTTGGGGTGAGCCAAGACAGAAACTTTCCTGCAGGGACACAGGAGTAGCTGGACTGCAGGGGTTCTCAAGGCCTCACAAGGCTCTCTGGTCACCAGAGGGAGCTCAGGTCCCCAACAGGTGCTCAAGTCACCAGGAGTCAGTCAGAACACCAGGGGGCTCTCAGGGCACAGGGGCTCTCAGGGCACCAGGGAGTGATTAGGACAGAAGGATCACATAGTTCAGTGCTCTCGAGGTGCTCAGGACACCAGGGGGTGCTCACGTCAGCATGGTGCACTCAAGAACCACAGACACAAATCAGACCCAGGAGCAGTGGCAGGTGGGGGGGCTTCTACTGAGACAGGGGGTTTCCCCTCTAGCCTCTGTAGATTCACTCAGGGATATATAAGGTTATTTCTTTGATCTCTAATTTCTCATATTGTCCATGTAGCCAACCAGAACGAGATAACATTGTCTACATGCAGAGGAGATCTCACCAGTCCCTAGGGAACTTTGCTTCATCAACTTTATCCATATCCTGTTTCTCTTTCTCCAAAAAGGACCTGCAGGAATTCTCATCATCCCTGAGAATCACCTGCACAGCCCAGGCTTTCTGAGAGCTTTGTTCCTGTTCTCTGACCTCATCGGGCACACACTGTCTCCACATGGTTATAAAAATTTACCCCAAAGATACAGATGTCATTAAAAGAAGGGCCATCTGTACCCCAATGTTTATAGCAGCAATGGCCACAGTTGCCAAACTGTGGAAAGAACCAAGATGCCCTTCAATGGACGAATGGATAAGGAAGATGTGGTCCATATACACTTGGAGTATTATGCCTCCATCAGAAAGGATGATTACCCAACTTTTGTAGCAACATGGACGGGACTGGAGGAGATGATGCTGAGTGAAATAAGTCAAGCAGAGAGAGTCAATGATCATATGGTTTCACTTATTTGTGGAGCATAAAAAATAACATGGAGGACATGGGGAGATAGAGAGGAGAAGGGAGTGGGGTAAATTGGAAGGGGAGGTGAACCATGAGAGACTATGGACTCTGAAAAACAACTGAGGGGTTTGAAGTGGTGGGGGGGTGGGAGGTTGGGGTAACAGGTGGTGGGTATTATAGAGGGCATGGATTGCATAGAGCACTGGGTGTGGTGAAAAAATAATGAATACTGTTTTTCTGAAAATAAATAAATTAAATTAATTTTTTTTAAAAACCCCAGGATATCTACCCAAACTGGGTCCTTGTCCTCCTAGGTACAGTTTATCCTCTGGCTCATTATCCAAGCGGGTGGACACTGGTGATCAGGAACTGTCCTTCTGGAGGCACCGCTCCATCTCTTCGGTGGAAAGGCAGCCCACCTGATGGGATTCGCTCTCTGATTTCCCCCAGAGAAACAGGCAGGATGACCTGCAGGATGACAACCAGAGACAAAAACCCATCGCAGTACTGCTGGGTCCTGTTCTGGAGTCTCTGAGAGCAGCTTCGGGGGATGCATCTGAAACATGTTTCCGGGCTTCCACACAGGAAATCCACATGAATCATCAGATCTGGCTGGTACAGTGTGGATCCTTGCCCATCTGTTGCTATCCTTCAATTATCCCACAGAGAGTCACCATGTCCTCTCTCTGCCCCATTGTAACTTCTCCCTCAACCTGTCCTGGCCCCTGAGCCCCATGGGGCTGGAGTCCTGTCACTCTTTCCTGACCCCCAGCAGGTGCCAGTTGTAGAGTGAGGCTCAATAACGAATGTCTACCATGATGACAGAACCCTAAAGTGGGGCTAACCTGGGAACTCTGGCCCAAAATATGATTCAGAAGAACAATAATGAATCAACCACTGATGAGACAACATTGACATTTCCTCTCATGTCCCTGCTTTTGACTCGTTTTGAGCTGGATTCCATATAGAATTCAAAAATAACTTCTGATTTTCTAGGTCTCTTTGCTTTTTCTTGTTGTTATTATTATAGAAGATCCCTATCATAGGGGGATAAGGTGTGGGTATAGACAGGTGTTTGTAGTTTATGGTTGGTCTTTCTATTCCTGACCTGAGACCCTTGATGTCATTCTCACAAGAAATCTCAGGTTACACCTCACTGAGTTGACAAAGGAAGGCCTAAGGGGAGGGGAGAGGAGGGCGTACTTCTCTTATGTACTTCTCTTACCCCACACAAAATCTAAAATGAACTGGATGTTGGCATATAACTTCCTCCAGTTCTTGAATTATCTGGCAAGTTTCTTAAGAGGATCTTTCCCCACCTCGGAAGCACAGCAAATGTTCATCCTTTCATTCCTGGGGGAATGAGGTGGGGCTTCTAGACTGAAAACACAAACTAGTAGGAAACCCTAAGGTTGTCACCAATTCCACAGGAGCTTCAACTCAGACATCTCCACACTGAACCTTCGTCAATTCACCATCTGCCTTTCAATTTTCCTATTTTCTTGTGGGTCCTATAGATATTTCTCTACTTTCCTGTGGGTCCTGTGGATATATCTGCAGGTGGCTTTTGCCTTAGTAAGTTGTGATTCCTTGTATATGCCCATTTGTAAGCTCAATTTTTGGGTCACAGTTTTCCCTGAACTATGATTTGAATATATGTGTCCCCTGCAAATTCGAGTGTTCTAATGTAATGTCCAATGAGATGGCAAAGAAGTAAGGGCTCTGGGAGAATGTTTGGTTAAGAATGGAATCAGAGCTGTTATGATCCCACAGATTCCTCAAAACCTTTCATTTACCATATGAAGACACAGTTTAAAGACATGTCCAATGATCCCGATGGAGGCACTCACTACACAATGAATATGCCAATACCTTGATCTCGCACTTGGAAGGCTCCACAAATGTGAGAAATTTATTTCTAAGCTGCCTGGTTTATGCTCTCTGTTATACCATCCTGAGAAGTGTGGAGCTGCTCTAACAAGGACCTAAATCATGGAAGCCGTTTGGATCTGAATAATGGGTAAGGGCTAGCAGGCTTCTGTGATGTGTGCAGAAGCAGCCTACATTGCCAGGAAGGGGTCATAAAGGGTGATTCATGGGAGATGCCAGAAGGAAAGAAGAGACCTACAATGAAAGCCCCAATCTTCCTAGAGAGTATCTAAATGCTTAAGGACTGTATGTGGTAAGACATAAATATTATGGGCCACTCTGATGTTGTCATAGACAAGATGAGGAATGTGCCTTTGGGAAACAGAGGGGAGGTGACCTATGTTGTAGACTGGTAGAGAGCATGCATGCATTGAGATTGAAAGGAAGAATTAGGGAGAGGTGCAACTTGGTAAGAGGCTGAGGGAATTTCTGAGCAAAGGCTTAAAGCATCAGAAGGCTTCTCTGGAATTCTTATGATAAAGTGTGGTATGAACAAATGATATGAAGACATAATCATTAATCAGTATGAAGCAGAACTGAAAATTTTGGAAAATCCTCAGCCTGTTCCTACTGGAAGGAAGGAGAGATCTTGTTCCAGAGAAATCAGGAAGGATGTGGAAATACTTGATGGGGGGTGGTTATGGGTTGACCATCTCAGCATAACCCTAGAGCTCCTCATCAAGACCCTGAGAACAATATGAGCCTCTAAAGAGAAGCCTGGACCTACTCTCCACAACATTTTGGAGATCAATAGGACTGACCCCCTCCCAGCACAGGCTGAACAAGGTGGCCTGGATGTGCTGCATGACTTGACATTGAACTTGCATCTTTCATAACTCTGATGGAGTTTCCACTTCATTTCCACAGTTTATACACTACCCAGCAGTGGTATTAGTCACAGCCACCAGATCAGACAAGATATCCTATCACAACATCTCTGGTGGGTCTGAGTAGAGCTGGTGACTTCCAGGTGTTCAGCTTATGGGCAAATACAGACGTCCAGGCTTTGACAGGTCTGACCAGAAACCAGATTCCTCATGTCACACATGAATAATAGGGATTTGGGTTGTTGTTACATATTTAGTACTTGTTACTTTGCTTCTCCAAATGAAAAGGTTTTTCATTTTAATTTAAATTCACTTAATTAACACATAGTGTATCATTAGTTTTGGAGTAAAGTTCAGTTACTCTTCGGTTGCATATAACACCCAGTGCTCATTACATCACATATCCTGCTCAATGTCCATCACCCACTTACCCCAGACACCAGCCCCTCCCCTCTAGCAACCCTTCGTTTGTTTCCTAGATTTAAGAGTTTCTCATGGTTTGTCTCATTCTCTGATTTCGTCTTATTTTATTTTTCCCTCCCTTCCCCCATGATCGTGTTTTGTTTCTTAAGTTCCGCATATGAGTGAAATTGTATGGTAATTTTTCCTGCCTGGTCGACTTATTTCACCCTCGCATAACAGTTTCTAGTTCCACCAATGTCTTTGCAAATTTTTTTATGGAGAATTACATTCCATTGTAGATCCATGTATATCTTCTTTATCCATGAAAATAATGATACAGGGTAGGATGGAACCTTGTTCATGGCTTCCAAGGAAATGGTTTAGTCATTTACCATTAAATGAGACATCTTTCATTCATTAAATCATTTTTAGTTTGATGATCATGAGTTTGTATCTTAAATAGGGAGATGACTTCTGATGTTAACATTTGAACACATTACGATTAGAAGAGACTCTGTAGGAATGTGTGATGATTACACACGTGGTTATGTTAGGTTTACCAGCATTTCATTACAATATGTGTATTTGAGTCTATCAGACACATCATCCCGGTGACCTGCCTCAGGTTCAGGTGTTTGTCTACCCAGACCCCACGTCTCCACCTGAGAAGGTAGGTGCACAGGGCATCACAGACACTGGCCACAGGGACTGACACATCAGGTTTGCCATCCCTGGTCCCCTGGTTCCAGATCAGCACTCATTTCTGCTCCTAAGGAAATTGCCTTACCCGGTAGCCTCCACAGCTCTGTACTCGGGCTCATTCTCAGTGGAAAGAGCCCTGGTAACACAGAGTGGGGGATGTGGCAAGGGTGTATATCCTCAAAGAGATGCTCAGATGTGGGACCTTAGCATCCCAGGAATGTCTTTCCCCTCTGATGTGTCTTCTCTCTGAAAGAGCCATTGCCTGATATGAAATATTCTGCTTTGTGAATATGCAAATGAGCCAAGGTATACTCTCTTAAATATACACATGTTTGGGCCCTGAGAACATCACCCAAAAGCTGCACACAATCCTTTGTAGATACCATGAGAGCACAGCACCTCACCATGGACTGGAGCTGGAGAATCCTCTTCCTGGTGGTGTTGGCTACAGGCAAGGGATTCCCCCAGTCCTTTGGGAGAGGAGGGGAACAGGGCCAGTCAGCATGACTTCATCGCCTCCTCTTCCCTCTCCACAGGTGTCCACTCCCAGGTGCAGCTGGTGCAGTCTGAGGCTGAGGTGAGGAAGCCTGGGGAATCCGTGAAGGTCTCCTGCAAGGCATCTGGGTACACCTTCACCAGCTATACAATGAACTGGGTGCGACAGGCACCAGGAAAGAGCCTGCAGTACATGGGATGGATCAACACAAACACTGGGAAACCAACATATGCCCAGGGCTTCTCTGGTCGATTTGTTTTCTCCATGGACACCTCTGTCAGCACAGCCTATCTACAGATGAACAGCCTGAACTCTGAGGACACGGCCGTGTATTACTGTGCAAGAGACACGATGTGAGAACCCACATCCTGCCTGTGTCAGAAACCTGTAGAAGGCTCATCTGTGCTGGACTGAGGAGGTGACAGGGACAACAAAGCTAAAGACACTCTATGACTGAGGGCCAGGCACTTCTTTTTTATTTTTTATTGTTATGTTATTTTAGCACCATACAGCAGGTCATTAGTTTTTGATGTAGTGTTCCAAGACTCATTGTTTGCATATAACACCCAGGGCTCCGTGCAGCATGTGCCCTCCTTAATACCCATCCCAGGCTAACCCAACCCCCACCATCCTCCTCTCTAAAACCATCACTTTATTTCTCAGTATCCGTAGTCTCTTGTGGTTCATTTCACCCTCTGATTCCCACAACTTCATTTTCCCCCTCCTTCTTCTAATGTCCTCCGTGCTATTCCTTATCTTCCACAAATAAGGGAAACCTATGATAATGGTTTTTCTCTACTTAACTTATTTCACCCAGTATAATTTCCTCCAGTCCCATCCATGCTGATACAAAAGTGGGTATTCATCCTTTGTGATGGAGGAGTAATATTCTGTTGTAGATATAAACTGCATCTTCCTTATCCATTCCTCTGTTGAAGGGCATTTCAACTGTTTCCACAGTTTGGCAATTGTGGACATTGCTGCTATGAACACTGGGGTTCATGTGGCCCTTCTTTTCACTAATTTGTATCTTTGGGGGTAAATACCCAGTAGTGCAATTGCTGGGTCCTACAGTAATTCTGATTTCATCTTTTTTAGGACCTCCAACTTTTTTCCAATGTGGGTGTATCAACTTGCATTCCCCAACAGTGTAAGAGGCTTCTCCTCGCTCCACAACTCTTCAACATTTGTTGTTTCTTGGCTTCTCTTTTTTTTTTTTTTAATTTTATTTTATTGTTTTCAGTGCTCCAAGATTCATTGTATATGCATTGTTACTTGTGCCATTCTAACTCGTGTAAGGTAGTATCTCAGTGTGGTTTTCTTGTTGTTGTTGTTACTGGAATGTATTTTTTTTTAATTTCTTTTCAGTGTAACAGAAATCATTGTTTATGCACCACACCCAGGGCTCCATGCCATATGTACCCTCCATAATGTCCAATACCTGTCTCCCCCAACCTCCCACACCACACCCCTTCAAAACCCTCAGATTGTTTTTCAGAGTCCATAGTCTCTCATGGTTCATCTCCCCTTCCAATTTTGATTTGAAATTCCCTGAAGGCGAATGATGATGAACACTTTTTCATGTGCCTCTTGGTTATTCGTATGTCTCCTTTGGAGAAGTGTCTGTTCATGTCTTCTGCCCATTTTTTGATGTGATTATCTGGTTTTTTTGTTGTTGTTGTTGTTGTTTTTTTAGTGTTGAGCCTGAGTTCTTTCTACATCTTGGATATTAGCCCTTTGTCTAATATCTGCAAATATCTTCTCCCATTTGTGCATTGTCTCTTTGTTTTGTTGACAGTATCCTTTGCTGTGCAGAAGCTTTTGATCTTGATGAAGTCACAAAACATCATTTTTGCTTTTGTCCTCTTTGCCTTTGGAGACATGTCTTGAAAGAATTAGCTTGGCCAATGTCGAAGTGGTTACTGCCTATGTTCTCCTCTAGGATTTGGATGATTCCTATCTTATATTGAGGTCTTTCATCCATCTTGAGTTTATATTTGTGTATGGTGTAAGTAAATGGTCGAGTTCAATTCTTCTGTATATAGGTAATTTCCCCACCACCAATTATTGAAGAGACTGTCTTTTTTCCATTGGATATTTTTTCCTGCTTTGTCAATTACTTGATCATAGAGTTGAGGGTTCATGTCTGGACTGTCTACTGTGTTCCATTGGTCTAAGTGTCTCTTTTTGTACAATACCATACTTATTTTTTTTTTTTTTAGTTTCTTTTCAGTGTACCAGAATTCACTCTTTCTGTACCACACCCAGTGTTCCATGCATTACGTGCACTCCATAATACCCACTACCATGCTCACCCAATGTCCTACCCTTGCCCCTTCAAAACCCTCAGGTTGCTGTCTTGGTGATCATTACTCTGTAATATAGCTTGAAGTCAGGCAAGGTGATGACCCCAGCTTTGTTATCCTTTTTCAACATTTCCTTATTGATTCAGGATCTTTTCTCGTTCTGTGCAAATTTTAGGATTCTTTATTCCAGCACTTGATCAGGATGGCATTGAATGTATAGGATGCTCTTGGCAACATAGAAATATTAGCAATACTTATTCTTCCAAACCATGAACATAAAATGTTTTTTCCATCTTTTGAGTCTTTTCCCATTTATTTCATAAGTGTTCTGTAGTTCCTGGAGTATAGATCCTTTACCTCTTTGGTTAGGTGTATTCCAAGATATCTTATTATTTTCGTGCTATTGTAAATGGAGTCAATTCTCTATTTTCTCTTTCCACAGGTTCATTGTTAGTGTATACAAAAGCAACTGATTTCTGTGCATAGGTTTTGGGTCCTGCCGTGTTACTGAATTCCTGTATGAGTTCTAGTTGTTGGAGGGTGGAGTCTTTTGGGTTTTCCACTTAAAGTGCCATGTCATCTGTGAAGAAAGAGAGTTAGACTCCTTCTTTGTCCATTTGAATACCTTTTATTTCTTTTTGTTTTCTGATTGCTGTTGCTAGAACTTCTAGCACTATGCTAAACAATAGTGGCTAAAGGGGGCAACCTTGTCATGTTCCTGATCTTAAAGGAATGATATTTGCTGTGGGTTTTTCATAGATGGAATTTATGAAATTGAGGAATGTTCCCTCTATCCCACACTCTGAAGAGTTTTAATCAGGAAAAGATGCTGTATTTTACTGAATGCTATTTCTGCATCAATTGAGAAGACCATGTTGTTCTTCTCTCTTCTCTTATTAAATTGTCCTATCACACTGACTGGTTTGCAAATGTTGAATGGACCTGTCAACCCAGGGAAAATCCCACTTGGTCATGATGGATAATCATTTTAATGTACTAATATGCAATTATTTAGGATCTACATGACAATTTGGGCACCCATATTTATCAGGGATATTGGTCTGAAATTTTCCTAATTGATGGGGTCTTTGCCTAGTTTGGGGTCAAGGTAATCCTGGCCTCATAGAATAAGTACAGAAGTTTTCCATCTGTTTCGACTTTTTGAAAAAGGTTCAGGAGAATAGGTATTATTTCTTCTTTGAGTATTTGGTAGAATTCCACACAGAGTCCAGCACGTGCTGGACTCCTGTTCTTGGGAGGTTTGTGATCATTGCTCCAATCTCGTTACTGGTTATTGGTCTATTCAGGTTGTCAATATCTTCCTGTTTCAGTCTTGGAAGTGTATAGGTTTCCAGGAATGCATCCATTTCTTCTAGGTTGCTTAACATATTGACATATAGCAGTTGATAATAATTTCTGATGATTGTTTCTATTTCCTTGGTGTTAGTCATGATATCTCCACTTTCATTCGTAATTTAATAATTTACTAATTTAATTTACATAACTTAATACTTTAATAATTTAATAATTTCAGTCCTTTCTCTTTACTTTTGGATAATCTGGCCTGTGGCTTATTTATCTTACTAATTCTTTCAAAGAACCAGCTTCTACTTTCATTGATGTGATCTACTGTATTTCTGCTTTCTATTTCACTGATCTCTGCTCTGATCTTAATTGTTACCCTTCTGATGAATAGGTTAGGCTTAATTAGCTTTGTTTCTCTTCTTCCTGGGCTGCTTCCCCAGCTGCAGCAAGAGGGCGCACTCCTCCAGCTGCCAGTCAGCCTGGGAAGGAGGTTGCTCCAAGGGGAAGGCAAGACCATTTCCTCTGCACTCTCTCCCAGCGTGCCAGCTACCTCGCAGTCCACTTTCAGGATACTTCCTATTCTCTCAAATGTTTGAATAATTACTCTCACACCTGATAAACACCTTTTCTCAGGAGACAGGATGGCGGAGAAATAGGAGATGCTGTTCCAACTGGTCCCCTAAAGTGAGCTGATTATCTACCAAAGAACTCTGATCACCCATGTAATCAGCCTGAGATTAGAATTATACACTTTTGGATCTCTATGGGGGCACAAGGGGCCAGGGGACAGGTAAAGTGGAGGGGGAACATCAGATTGATATTGGAAGATAAATAAGAGGGAGAGGGAGACACCAGAAGTGACCCATTGGGAAGTAATACCCCAATATGAGAGTGCCCTGTGATTGGGAACCAGCATTAACTTGGAGTGTGGTTGAAAGCATTCAAAAAAAGCAAAAGATCTTAAGGGGAATTTGGTTAAATCAGGTGGTTAGGGACAGGGGTTTAAGCCCATGAACCCAGGACCACTACCCCTGGTGCTGAGCCAGAGAGAGTGCAGCAGAGAACCAGGCCTTGGTCCCTGAACTGCCAACATGCATGAGAGCATCTGGATCGTGGCTGACGTGAGAAAGTCTTGTGTGGATGCCAGCTGGAGCTCTCTAGAACCACCACTTTCTGTACTCTGCATGCACACTCTGCGAATGGGGTCTGAGTCATGCTCCACACCCTTCCCTGAGAGAGATCCTAGCCAGTGCTCTCTAGGACCTGGAGAGTCTGAACACTCCCAGCCTGGGAGAGCATGTAAATCTCAGTGTGCTATCTCTACTTGGGACCTCTCTGGAGGTCTGGACCTGCACAGCCATGGCAGAGGCAGCCACAGGAAGCCAGCTCTCTGGACTAGTATTTCTCATGGCTTTGGGTAAAAGCGGGTGTTCTTCTGACCACTGAGACCGTGACTGGGGATGTGTTCTTCCATTAGGAGGGGGGTAATATGTGCTCTGGAACACCCAGAGAGGAACAGACTGAGGCTTCTCTCTGAGGCAGAGGTCCTGGTGCAGTTTGTTTTTTTCTAGACCTCCAAAGAAATGCCAAAATCCACAAAGGGAGAAAAAAAAAAACTCCAGAGACCTAAAGCCAGAAAAGCCAGTTTCCTCAGAGCCCAACCTTGAGAGGGCACAGAAGGACTCAGCTATAGCAAGACTTCCTGAAAAGGCACACAGCAGGCCCCTCCCACAGAAAGCCAGCCAAAAAAAAAACACAAGAGAACAACCACCACTACTTCCTAGATACAACTTTAATTTTTTTTTTATTTCTTTTGAGTGAAACAGCATTCATTGTTTTTGCACCACACCCAGTGCTCCATGCAGTCCATGCCCTCTATAATACCCACCACCTGGTTCCCCCAACCTCCCACCCCCGCCACTTCAAACCCCTCAGATTGTTTTTCAGAGTCCATAGTCTCATGATTCACCTCCCCTTCCAATTTAACCCAACTCCCTTCTCCTCTCTAACAACCCATGTCTTCCATGCTATTTGTTATGCTCCACAAATAAGTGAAACCATATGATACTTGACTCTCTCTGCTTGACTTATTTCACTCAGCATAATCTCTTCCAGTCCTGTCCATGTTGCTACAAAAGTTGAGTATTCATTCTTTCTGATGGAGGCATAATACTCCATAGCATATATGGACCACATCTTCCTTATCCATTCGTCCCTTGAAGGGCATCTTGGTTCTTTCCAGTTTGGCAACCGTGGCCATTGCTGCTATAAACAATGGGGTACAGATAGCCCTTCTTTTCACGACATCTGTATCTTTGGGGTAAATACCAAAAATGTGTACAGAATCAAAAGAGACCCCAAATCGCTAAGGAAATGTTGAAAAACAAAAATAAAACAGGGGGCATTGCGTTACCTGATTTCAAGCTTGATTACAAAGCTGTGATCACCAAGAGAGCATGGTACTGGCATCAAAACAGACACATAGACCAGTGGAACAGAGTAGAGAGCCCAGATATGGACCCTCAACTCTATGGTCAATTAATCTTCGACAAAACAGGAAAAAATATACAGTGGAAAAAAGACAGTCTCTTCAATAAATGGTGCTGGGAAAACTAGACAGCTATAAGTAGAAGAATGAAACTCGACCATTCTCTTATACCATCCACAAAGATAAACTCAAAATGGATTAAAGACCTCAACGTGAGACAGGAATCCATCAGACTCCTAGAGGAGAACATAGGCAGTAATCTCTTCAATATCAGCCACAGCAACTTCTTTCAAGATATGTCTCCAAAGGCAAAAGCTTGATATCCAGGATCTATAATGAACTCCTCAAACTCAATACACACAAAACAGGCAAACATATCAAAAAATGGGCAGAAGATATGAACAGACACTTTTCCAATCAAGACATACAAATGGCTATCAGACACATGAAAAAAATGTTCATCATCACTAGCCATCAGGGAGATTCAAATTAAAACCACATTGAGATACCACCTCACACCAGTTAGAATGGCCAAAATTAACAAAACAGGAAACAACAGGTGTTGGAGAGGATGTGGAGCAAGGGGAACCCTCTTCCACTGTTGGTGGGAATGCAAGTTGGTGCAGCCTCTTTGGAGAACAGTGTGGAGATTCGTCAAGAAATTAAAAATAGAACTTCCCTATGACCTTGATATTGCAATCCGTTTTTTAATTTTTATTTTCTAATATTCATATACAGTTAAATTTCAAGGTAATCCCCTTTCTCTGATCAATGCCACCCCTATAGGTAAACCAATTCCTAATTCCCCCTTATCTTAGGAAAGTTGAGTCCTTTAACAAAGATATCAAGATACATCTAGGAAGAATCAAAACAACCTTCTCTGCCCACACTGAGAATTTACAACCACTCTCCCATCTTTTTCTTCCACCAGTATTTCTGTGATTTTGTGTTTGACCTGATAGTATATAAATCTTACTCTTGGGGTTCTTTATCACGAGGTTCTTCCTTTATTTGCATATATATATATGCAAATAATATATATATTATTTTTTTCTCTTGTCATATACTTTTATCAGTCTTTTTGTTTGTCTGTGTATGTTTGTATACTTCATAAATCATACCTAGGGCCGATTTGGGCTGAACCTTCTCTTTTGTCTCACCTTTCTTTCCTGTCTCTCACCCTCTCTCTTTTTTCTTTTCCTTTTCTTTTTCCTCTCATTTGGGTGGGTTTACCCTGATTGCTCAGAAGCATTCCAGGGTGCGCCTTGACTGCACCACAGTTGATACACCCAGCTACACCCATTCAGCCATCTCTCACCAAAATGACTAGGAGGAGGAATGCCCAACAGAAGAAAAACACAGAGGATGGATGTCCTGCAACAGAGCTAATGGCTATCAACATAGACAATATGTTGGAAAGAGAATTCAGGCTAACAATTATCCAAGAAATAGCTAGGTTGGAGAAAGCTATGGGTGACCCTACAGAATTGATTAGGGCCAAACTGAAAACGACCAGAGATTATGTTTCCAATGTTAGGGAAGAGCTGAAAGCTACCAGGTATGAGCTTCACAATTCTCTCAATGAGTTCCAATCTAATCTAAATTCTCTCAATGCTAGAATAACAGAGACAGAAGATAGAATTAGTGATCTGGAAGAAAAACAGATAGAGAGAAAGGATCAGGAGGAAGCCTGGAACATATAGCTTAGAAGCCACGAAAACAGAATCAGGGAAATAAATGATGCCATGAAATATTCCAACGTCAGAATTATTGGAATCCCTGAAGGGGAGGAGAAAGAAAGAAGTCTAGAAAATAAATTGGAACAAGTTCTTCATGAAAATTTTTCCAAATATTGTGAATGGAGCCAGCGTTCATGTACTAGAGACCGAAAGGTTTCCCCCCAAGATTACAGATTCTCGAAAGTCCTCGAGACACCCAATAGTAAGAATGAAGAATTATAATTGTAGGAACCTCTTGAAAGCAGCTAGGACAAAGAAGATCCTTACGTACAAAGGAAAGCCCATCAGAATAACGTCAGACCTGTCCACAGAGACCTGGCAAGCCAGAAAGGGCTGGCAAGGTATATTCAGGGCACTGAATGAGAAGAACATGCAGCCAAGAATACTTTATCCAGCAGGACTGACATTCAAAATGGATGGAGACATAAAGAGTTTCCAGGACCGGCAAGGCTTTAAAAACTATGCAACCACCAAGCTGACACTGCAGGAAATATTAAGGGGGCTTCTTTAAAGGAGGAAAAAAGCCCAAGAATAGCATTGAACAGAAATATAGAGACAATCTACAGAAAGAAAGTCTTCAAAGGTAACTCGATGTCAATAAAAACGTATCTATCAATATTCACTCTCAATGTGAATGGCCTAAATGCACCCATAAAATGGCACAGGGTTGCAGACTGGATAAAACGACAGGACCCATCCATATGTTGTCTACAAGAGACCCATTTTGAACCTAAAGATGCACCCAGACTGCAAGTGAAGGGATGGAGAAGCATCTTTCATGCCGATGGGCCTCAAAAAAAGGCTGGGGTAGCGATTCTCATATTAGATAAATTAGATTTTAAACTAAAGACTGTAGTCAGAGATACAGAAGGACACTACATCATTCTTAAAGGGACTATCCACCAAGATGATCTAACAATTATAAATATCTATGCCCCCAATATGGGAGCAGCCAATTACATAAGAAAATTGTTAATCAAGATAAAGAGTCATATTGAGGAGTTCATTCTAGATCCTGGATATCAACCTTTTGTCTATACTGTCATTTGCAAATATCTTCTCCCATTCCGTGGGTTGCCTCTTTGTTTTTTTTATTGTTTCCTTTGCTGTGCAGAAGCTTTTGATTTTGATGAAGTCCCAAAAGTTTATTTTCGCTTTTGTTTCCTTTGCCTTTGGAGACATATCTTGAAAGAAGTTGCTGTGGCTGATATCGAAGAGATTACTGCCTATGTTCTCCACTAGGATTCTGATGGATTCCTGTCACACGTTGAGGTCTTTTATCCATTTTGAGTCTATCTTTGTGTGTGGTGTAAGAGAATGGTTGAGTTTCATTCTTCTACATATAGCAGTCCAATTTTCCCAGCACCATTGATTGAAGAGACTGTCTTTTTTCCACTGTAAATTTTTCCTGTTTTGTCAAAGATTAATTGACCATAGAGTTGAGAGTCCATATCTGGGCTCTCTACTCTGTTCCACTGTTCTGTGTGTCTGTTTTTATGCCAGTACCATGCTGTCTTGGTGATCACAGCATTGTAATAAAGCTTGAAATCAGGTAACGTGATGCCCCAAGCTTTATTTTTGTTTTTCAACATTTCCTTAGTGATTTGGGGTCTCTTCTGATTCCATGCAAATTTTAGGATTATTGGCTCCAGCTCTTTGAAGAATATCGGTGGAATTTTGATCGGAATGGCATTAAAGGTATATATTGCTCTAGGCAGTATAGACATTTTAACAAAGTTTATTCTTCTGATCCAAGAGCATGGTTGATATCCAGTATCTATAATGAACTCCTCAAACTCAACACACATGAAACAGGCAAACATATCAAAAAAAGGGCAGAAGATATGAAAAGACACTTCTCTAGTGAAGACATACAAATGGCTATCAGACACATGAAAAAGTGTTCATCATCACTAGCCATCAAGGAGATTCAAATTAAAACCACCTTGAGATATCACCTTACACCAGTTAGAATGGCAAAAATTAACAAAACAGGAAACAATATGTGTTGGAGAGGATGTGGAGAAAGGGGAACACTCTTACACTGTTGGTGGGAATGCAAGTTGGTGCAGCCTCTTTGGAGAACAGTGTGGAGATTCATCAAGAAATTAAAAATAGAGCTTCCCTATGACCCTGCCATTGCACTCCTGGGTATTTACCCCAAAAATACAGATGTCGTGAAAAGAAGGGCCATCTGTACCCCAATGTTTATAGCAGCAATGGCCACGGTCGCCAAAGTGTGGAAAGAACCAAGATGCCCTTCAACAGATGAATGGATAAGGAAGATGTGGTCCATCTACACTATGGAGTATTATGCCTGCATCAGAAAGGATGAACCCAACTTTTGTAGCAACATGGACGGGACTGGAAGAGATTATGCTGAGTGAAATAAGTCAAGCAGAGAGAGTCAATTATCATATGGTTTCACTTATTTGTGGAGCTTAACGAATAGCATGGAGGACATGGGGAGTTAGGAGAAGGGAGTTGGGGGAAATTGGAAGGGGAGGTGAACCATCAGAGACTATGGACTCTGAAAAACAATCTGAGGGGTTGAAGTGGCAGGGGGTTGGGAGGTCGGGGTACCAGGTGGTGGGTATTATAGAGGGCACAGATTGCATGGAGCACTGGGTGTGGTGAAAAAATAATGAATACTGTTTTTCTGAAAATAAATAAATAAATTTAATAATAAAAAAAGAATATATAACAATTAAAAACAAAAAAAATGTCATTTTCAAAAAATAAAAAAAAAAAACATATGTACATGCCATGGAGGGTTGACATGGGATTAAGTCCATCTACCTGTGTTCTATGGGCCCCTGAAGACTGGTTTCTCACAATGTACCACCTCCCAGGTTCCCCAGGACTTTGTTGCTGATGATGACACATAGGAAGGAAATACTCTGACTTTCTTTCTGAGTTTCCTTCCAAGTACTGAATCAAGTTGTAACTAATTTGTCTCCACATTGCAGCATGCTACAACAGAACATTTAACTAAAGGCTTTGATATCACCTGGTGACACCAAAGAGGTGAGAGACTGCAGAAGATGTGTGGGAAGTGACAGCCAGACTGCCTCCAGTACCTTGATGTAAAATCAATTTTACTGCATTTCCAGATGTCAGGTAACCCCCATCATGGGTGGACATAGTGGCAGCATTCCCAAAGGTGACAGGCAGAACCAAAGGGACTGGGAGAAGGGAGAGATTCTTTTGAAAGTAACTTTGGGAGAAGAAGGTATGTCCCAACAGACCTTTTCCTGTCTTCCTGATGAGAATCTCACATTGCCACAGAGACACAGATCCCACATCAGACATAAGATTGTGTCCACAGGCTGATACCATTGCCACATAAAATTAGACTCACCAACTCCCCTAATGGACAGGGATTTGAATTATATGCTGTTCTTTAATCCATTGTTACAAATGATACTCTGGGTTTCTGCTCCATGGTTAGCCCCTAGTATAGTTATGGGCATCAAGCTTTTCCAAAAATGCCTTAAACTTATGACATAAACATATTACACATGTCCTTTTAGCATCTTCACAGTACTTCCTAATTTTAGTTATGTTTTATCTATATTTCCATAATTGACAATGAGCTTTCAAAAACACCTATGTAAAGTAGAAACAGAACAGGGTAGAGAAACTTGCATATGATGCAAAATTATTCCTCTGCATCTTCTTCAGGTTCATGGTTGTTGTGGAAAGCATATAAATAATACATTTTCTGAGCTCCTCAGCTACATATCTAGGAAGAGAAGCAAATTTATTGTAATATCAGAGACTGGAAACAATTTGACCCCCAAACAACTTCTTAAAAAAAAAAAATCCTGCTATGTCCATTCTTTGGACAGGTGCTAATCATTAAAACCAGTGATTCTTTTTTAAGTTTTATATTATATTAATTGTTTCAAACACATTGTATCTTGGTAGTTTTTACTTTAAAAAGAAAGAAACATCTTTAACAACTGAAATCTCACCTCCAACAGGAATCTCTGCACTCCGACAGTACTTTTCCTGTCTCACGTTAATCAGTCACATCTTATCTTGTGTTCCAGTGAGGTGTTCAGGTCTCATCTCCATTAAACACTGGAGCAGCTCCCGTGGAGACCTGTTTATCAAGCAAAACACCAGTTTGCAGGGACGCAGTATGGAGAACCTCTGGATAGAACAAAACAGCAGTCAAGTTTGCAACAACAGAGGGTCCTTCCCAGAAATTATGGGAATTCTGACAATCTATATATGTGCATGAGACAGGAGCTTTGCAAAATGGATAAGCTAGAGTAACAGATGTATTTCTCAAAAAAAGTCAGTAAATTTCTATCAGAGGATGTGCTCATTGTTCAGGAAATTTTCAGAATACCTCTGAGTGTGCCAGGACAAGCTCCCTCTAAAATATGGCCTAAAAGAAGAAGACTCTGACATTCTCTGGTAGATAAAAGTGCAGATTTTGAGCTTCAGAACGAAGGAGAGGTTGCACCATAAATGAAGGCAATCAACATGGTCCTGAGAGAGAGAACCCAATTCTAGGCAGACAATGATGAGGACACATAGGTGATCACTAAGAAGCAGAGGGTCTCTGGGAAGCAAGAGGCATTGAATACCCATGTCTCAATTCTAAGCTATTTGCACTGAAGTAATGTAAACCCTCTGCACTGTCTCACATGACCATTTCATCATGGTTGTGTCTGGAGGGGGTAGTTTGGAATGGAGAAAATGGGGTAGAAGTATCCTTCCCATATGTACTTCTCAAGGACACCATTTCCAGAAACCTCAACATAAGGGCTGCATTTATTCTCCTACCTGAATGAAGCAAAATAAAAAGTGGGCAAATTATGTTGCAAAAATTAAGCCAGATGGAAATACATGAATGATCGTGACGCATCAGAGAACTGTTAATACAAGGTGCAGGATGGGGATGAGAATGCTAGAGAGGATAGACAGACAGAAAGGATCATAACATGGACAAAAGGAGAAACAGAAAAGCCGGAGATAATCAGACACAGTGAACAAACCCTCCAGGAGTGCACAAGAGATACGAGGACTGAGGTGGAACTGCCCTTCTCACAGGATGAAGGATGGAGACCTCAAACTCTGGGGCTGATAGCTGGGTGCACCCTTAACTGTCTCTTTCTCTCACTCATGGCCAATTAGTCAGCAAGTCTTGCCAGTGACAAGTTCAGGACACACTCAGAATCCAACCATTTCTCACCCCTTCGCTGCTGCCACCCTGGACTGGGCTCCTATCAGTTTTCACTTGGATGCCCTCAAGAATCTCCTCACCTTCCAGATTCCAACATCCCAAGTCCCTGTCTCACTCCTAACTATTCCCCACACCAGAGTCAGTCAGAGAACCCTTTACCATGTGGAGAAAGAGAGGATTGTTGCTGGTTTGTGGCTTGTCTTCCCTCCTCAAAGGTAAGCCCCACGAAGGCAAGTTCTTCTATTTCAGTTCACTGCTGTATTCACAGAGACCAGGAAGGGCTAGAGTTTGTGCAGTTAGAACCAAATAAATATTAGTTAATGAACTACACAAACAGTTATAGAACTGTACACTAGACTTCTCATCACTGAGACTACAGTGGCCTCTTCATAACGTTCACTGCATGAACTAGTGGAAAGAATGTCCGATAGGTTGACTACATTACATGGTGCCTAGAACTTGCCTGGACAGAATACAGATGCTGTTCTGTCTCCACATACAAGCACAGGTACATATAAAGAGTAGAGGTCATAAGCAATGGTCAGTCTGCAGGAAAACCACTATTCAACATGAGTTGAATGAATTCTGCACCAGTGACACACAGTGCAGAGGTGACGAAGATAACTCTTGTCTTCGAGGACTAAGAAAACTGTAGGCATCTCTGCTTCTACCTGCATGTGAACAAGTACCATGGTGGTGTACGTGTTCTGAGGGAGATGCACACGGGGAACATTGGGAGCCACGAAGAAGTAAGTGATCATCTTACCTGAGGAGGCCACGTGGTCAAGGAAGGACTTCTGAGGAAGTTTTTAGCTGAGCTGAACCATGTCTCAGGACGATGTCTAGCAGATGAGAAAAAGCACAATGAGGGGAGAAGGCAGAGACTGTGTGAAGCCCAGCGCACATGATTGCCTTCCCGAGTGGATCCTGGGAGGAAGTTAACAAAACGGGGAAGGACAGGAAACCCTTATGGCACACATTCCTCTAAGGACAGAACCTGTGCTTTCCAACGCTCATGGACACTCCTCCTCTGAAACTACTCATTTCCCCCTAAGAAGGTGACCAATAAAGGGGCTTAACAGAGTTGAAAACATTAGGAGACAAAATCAGAGAAGGGAATCAACTATCGGGCTTCCACTCCAGTTTATGGGAAGACTGATGCATGTCTGTAGAGCACGGTGTTCCCTGTTATTGTCAGCACCTACAAGGAACAATGTGGCTTCTCACCAGTTCTGTCCCAAAGCATGACATGGCTGTCAGGAGGCTCCATGTGGGGTAACACAGTCTTCTTCCTGGTTGTGCAGTTCTGGAGGCATTCCCATTGGAGTTCCACTCCTTTGTTCTAAATACACTTTGTACGAAGAAAAGGACAGAGTCTCAAACAGAGACCATGTTTTCAGGAAAGCATAATGGTTCTTATTTTCTGATTAAAATAGAAAACCAGGAGGGTGGCAGAGTAGCAATACATTTGCACTGTTTTGACAGAGACTACATTCTAGTCACAGTTAATACCACAGCCAAGGTCCACAATAGCTCAGTGTAAGTAAGTTCTTGGAGTCAATTGGAGACACACATGTGCTGAGCCTCCTAATGAGCCTCAGTAATGCAGGGAAACTATTCTCAACAAAAGGAGATTGCACACATGTTCACTCTGTCCACACTCTGTGGGAGTGTGGGCAGGTGTAGTGGCAGAAATGGATCCTCTCCGTGCACTAGTGACAAAGAATGAAGTCTCCTGTTTTGAGGCAAAGAGCAGCTGCTGTTCCCAGGTGGTGACTGCAGCTCACAGCTGAGGTTAGCAGTGGAACTGAGTGGAGAATGTGGGAGTTATGGGCCTAGTCAGAGGCTGCCACTTGACATGACATCCACAGGCTGGTGCCTGTGTGTCGGATTTGTTCCTGCACAGGTTTCTTCTGCAGCAGGACAGCTCCCCAATGCTGTGCTTCCTCCTGGTGCCTCACATCTTCCATGGACAGGTCTTTCTGAGCTTCTAACTCAACCTTCTCTGGTCCACTTCTTGTTGCCCTTAGTTTTCTTCTCCACGGACAGCAGAAAAGTTCCTGAACAACAAGGGAGTTCTTCTCTTTTTGAAGCAAAGAACTCCTGGGCCAAGAGGGTGTGTGGGTGAGGCTGAAGCAAGTGGCTTCTGTCTGCTCTTTCAGATCTTCCTCCAGCTGGTGCTTCCAACTGCTGCCTTCAGAGCTGTCAGTCATTAAAGCCAGTGATTCCTGATACAGACAGCAACACGACCGTGTTCACAAGGATTGATTCTGGGGCAAAGAACACCTACAGAGAAAGTACGTAGAGTACAATGGCCCATTTATGAATTCTACAGAATTAAAGCCAGTATAAAGTGACATGAGGAAGAGAAATAGTTATGTGAGAACAGGGAGGACAAGGGAAAGGGAAGGAGGAATTCCAGGGGGAAATCTGGACATTTTATGGAGAATTGAAGCACTCACTGCCCATAATGTTGATTGTGACACTTGTGTTTATATATCACACACTCCATATATGGGCCGTTCATCTTGTGTCGTATATACACATTGAATTTATTATAGGTAATAACAAAGTTGATTTTAAAGGGACGTAGAGAGAGTGAATGTTACAGATACGAAAATACACCCACATGATGCTGATTTTCTCTGTATTTATGGTAAAGTATAAAATAAGTAAAATCAATCCATCTCCATTAGAGGATGGGTTCCATATGCCTCATATCCTGACACTCTGTCCTGCAGATGATTCGGGGTGGGGGGCAGCAATTGCTGTGGGGGGAGCACTGACCTAGATCCTGTGGTCAGTCTCACCCCATATATGTTCATGGACACCCTACAAACACAAGTATACACCCTGGAAAGTTATATAATAAAAAACATTTTCTTCAAAATTTATATTAGCACTAAAAGGTATTCACAACTGCGTGGGTCACTGCCTCTCTGTCAGACTAGATCCCAAGCTGAATATATAGCCAGAGGACATGCAAATAGGGTCCACCGTCTGCTGATTAAAACAGCCCAAACCTGACTCTGCAGCTGGGAGAGGAGCCCCAGCACCAGGATTCCCAGGTGTTCCAGTCAGTGCTCAGGACCGGACACAGAGAACTCACCATGGAATTTGTACTTGGCTGGGTTTTCCTTGTTGCTCTTTTAAAAGGTAATTCATGGTGAACAACAGACATTGAGGATGTGAGTGGATATGAGTGAAGGAATCCATGGGTGTGTGAGAGATTCCTGACCATGTTGTCTTGTGTCTGCAGGTGTCCAGTGTGAGGTGCAGCTGGTGGAGTCTGGGGGAGACCTGGTGAAGCCTGGGGGTACCCTGAGACTCTCTTGTGCAGCCTCTGGATTCACCTTCAGTAACTACTGGATGAGTTGGGTCCGCCAGGCTCCAGGGAAGGGGCTGCAGTGGGTCGCATGGATTAGCAGTGATGGAAGTAGCACATACTATGCAGACTCTGTGAAGGGCCGATTCACCATCTCCAGAGACAACGGCAAGAACACGCTGTATCTGCAGATGAACAGCCTGAGAGCCGAGGACACGGCCGTGTATTACTGTGCGAGAGACACAGTGAGGGGACATCAGTGTGAGTCCAGACACAAACCTCACTTAGGAGGGGATCTGGACCACCAGGGGGTGCACACCACTCACCAGTTCTGTCTTTAAGCCCCAGGAGCAGGCACAGCTGATGATATGGCAGGTTTCCTGTCAGGATCTAGCAATTCCTCTCCAGAGAACACTTTTCCTCAGGGACCTTCTCTGCACACATGATTCTGTGCTTACCTCTTCACTCTCTGGCTTTGAAAATGTGTTCTAATGGGAAAACAATTATACCTAAAATGCACAAAAAACTGAATCACTCACGTTGTTTATTCTTGTCCATAAATACCAATGAAGCACAAATATCCTGATGCTCTTCAAGTGAGCCTTTACAGGACTCCCAGCTGCTCTCACTGTGCAGCACATGTCCACCCTTCTCAATGTGCAAACTCGCTAGAAGCAGCATAAAGTGCATGCTGGATGTGAGGCCACCAGAGGCATCAACAATCGAAAGCAAAAGAAGAAAGGGTCTTGGTTGGGGAGTCACTGTCTGAAACAATTCTCAGAGCATCAATGTTAGAGACTACATGGGCAAGCAGTGGAACCCCCTCAAGGTGTGATGTGTAGTCTGGACATGACACACCCACAGGCATAAACACACACACATACACACACACACATACACGCATGAAACCTTTTTCACTTTGTCCTAATTTTTCTGCAGCAATGGTGGTCCTAAGACAAAAATACACAGCATACAGGAAGACCTCAAGAAGCAAGAAAAATCTGAAAGAAACATTCTAATGTTATACCTGAAGGAGCTAGAGAAGGTTGATTACTAAAGCCTAAATACAGGAGAAGGAAGGAAATAGTAAAGATTAGAGCAGTAATACATGATATAAAAACAAAAGAAAAAAAAACAAACACAGAACAGAACAAAAAAGCAAGGCATAGTTTTTTGGAAAACAAAAACAATAAAACTGAGAAACTTCTGCCTAGATTTATCAAAAGGAAAAGAAGAAACCCAAAATAAATGATATCAGAAATCAATATGATTTTCTGTGGAACAAATAGGGTTTTGGAGCGGTAGGAGGGGCCGGATGGGGAAACTCGGTGATGGACAATGAGGACACATGATGAGTGAGCACTGCGTGCTTCATGCAAATAATGAATTGTTGAACGACATCAAAAACTAACGATGTACTATATGGTGGCTAAATGAACATAATTTTAAAATGAAATTTAAGGAGATAATGTGAGAAAATAAATACTTAAAACTAGAATTCTAGGAGGAACATTTCCCAATCTAAATCCTAAATACTCAAAATTTTGTGTTCAAACTAGAGGTGGCTGGGGTGGGGGATGGGATACCTGCCTCATGGGCATTCCGGAGGGCACGTGATGGAATGAGCACTCGGTGTTATATGCACCTGATGAATCACTGAATTCTACCTCTGAAACCAGGAATGCACTATCTGTTAACTAAATTGAATTCCTGCTCCCTTTACTTGCGTTTTCTGTTAAATAAATAAATACAATCATTTAAAATAAGTTAACTTAAGAATACATAAAAATAAATAAAATAAAATAAAATAAAATAAAATAAAATAAAATAAAATAAAATAAAAATTTAAAACAAAATAAAAGGAAAGAGATCAATCTGATCTAGTCTGTCATTCAGAGTCTGTGTTTCAGGAGATGAGGAGCAAGATGGCCGCAGAGAAGGGACCTCCTTCCTGCTGGTCCCTTGAATTTAGCTGGATGTCCATCAAACCATTCTGAACACACACGCATTCAACCTCAGATGTAAGAACAATTTTCTGGATTTTTACAAGCAGCAAAATGACTGGCTGGTTTTTGTGAGGTAGGAAGTGGAGAGACGTAAATCTTTGGGGGAAATATCGGAAGATAAATGAGATTGCAGGGAGTCTCCATGAGCCAGCCACCGGGAGCAAAAAATCAGGACCTGCGAAATCTGCTCCAGCGAGAGACCTCCCTTACTGAAAGGAGCACAGGGATGAATAGGACAGGATTCTGGGTGGATCACTGGGATCTCAGATCACAGGAAGCCAGAAGTAATGGGGAAGCCTATCCAATAGACTGCCCAAGCAGTGGCACAGGGAGACAGGTTACAGTCAGCAAGCTCAGAGGGGCTCTCAGCTCGAGTCACCATAAACCACAAGTCAGGCCAGTTGGGAGACTGCTCTGTGCCTGACCACCCTGAAAAGGGCTAGAAGGTTTAGGCTGCTTAACATCCCAGAAGAGATATAAAATGATTTGTGACCAAAACAGGACAACAGCTCTCAGGGCAGTGTGGCCCATGAAAGGACACTGGAGAGGCACCTGGTCGTGAATGGGGAGCCACGCAAGAGGGTGCATGAGTGAGCCCATGGCTTGGTGCACAAAGTGGCTACATCCACACCTGGGCAACAGTTCTTGGAATGATGTGACACCAGACAGGACACTGGGTCAGCACCCAGCATGACCTGGGAGGTGCAGAAGAGGGTGCACTCACAAGACCAAACCCGCTAACAATTGCAAAGTCAGAAAGCATGGAGACACTCATGGGTCCCTGGAACTTTTCCCAGAGAGTTGCAGTGGGCATCAATAATGCACGTCTGGGGATTTGGGTACACATAGAAGTAGAGATGGATTGACCTGAGGTGGGGGTGGGGTTCAGGGCCACCACACTGGGGCTCTGTGCTGGAGATTCTCGCAGGGCCATGTTTGCTCTGACCCTCTGAGGAGAAGCAGAAAGCCACCAGGGAAAAAGAACCAGACACAGGGTCGGCCCCCATTCAGCCAATAACCCTGACAAGAGTAGGGCAACTCCAACAGGACAAAGATGCATGAGAAGCCAAGCAGCAGGCCCCTCCCCCAGAAGACAGACTGGAAGAACAGGTGAAGGATCAGGTTACTTCCCACAGGAACTGGAAACTCCAGCACCAGGGGAAATTACATAGGGAGCTCCAAGTGTTCCCTCAGGACTTGCTTATATCAGGATAAAAGTTTACATTTCTTTTTTCTTTCTTTTCTTTTCCTAGCTTTTTCTTTTTTTACCCTGTTCCCATTTCAAAGAGAGTCTTATTTCCTAACTTCAGTTTCTAAATTTCAAATCTTCATTTTATAGATTTATGCCCCACATAACCCAATTTTTCTCTCTAATCAATTTATGTATAAAATAAGTTGTGATTTCCTTAACATTTTCACATATAGTGTCTCCTAACATGTAGACCAAAACTCAGGAACAGGGAGATCGAGGCAAGATGGGGAGGTGTAGAGGACCTAGTTAAAGCAAGTCCCTTGAATTTAGCTGCAAATCTATAAACTACTTTGAACACCCATGAAATCAACCTGAGACGTAAGAATACAGATGTGTATTTCTACAAGCAGAAAAGTGGCTGTGTTCAGCAAGATGTCTATTATACCAGATCTTTTTTCCATAGGCCACTATGACTTGTATTTTTACAAACCTATGTTTTTTTTACTTTTAATTTTTTATTTTTTATAAACATATATTTTTATCCCCAGGGGTACAGGTCTGTGAATCACCAGGTTTACACACTTCACAGCTCTCACCAAAGCACATACCTATATTTTTTAACAGGTACATGATTTATCTTAGAAAGTTGTTCACTCTATCCAGTTTTACCTTCTTATATATCCATCCTTTAATTTTCTAGTGATTTTGGAGATTTAGTGTCCTCTAACATATGGGTCAAAATACACCCAGTAACAATGAAACACTCTATTTTGTCCAAAATGAAAGTTACAGCCACTCTTTTACTTGCACCCTTTTTATTTCCTACTGTCTATATATTTCATATATTTTTGAAGTTTTTCAATGTTTTTAATTTTAATTTTTTTGAGTGTTCCAAGATACATTGTTTATGCACCACACCCAGTGCTCCATGCAATACCTGCCCTCCATAATACCCACCAGCAGACTCACCTAACCTCACACCCCCCTCCCTTCCAAAACCCTCAGTTTGTTTCTCAGAGTCCACAGTCTCCCATGGCTCATCTCCCCCCAAGTTTCCCCCAACACTCTTCTCCCCTCCATCTCCCCATGGCCTCCATGTCATTCCCTATGCTCCACAAATAAGCAAAACCATAAGATAATTGACTCTCTGCACTGACTTATTTCACTCAGCATAATCTCCTCCAATCCCGTACATGTTGATGCAAAAGTTGGGTTTTCATCCTTTCTGATGGAGGCATAATACTCCATAGTGTATATGGACCACATCTTCCTTATCTATTCATCCGTTGAAGGACATCTTGGGGTTTTTTTTTTTCAGTATTTTTTTTTATTTTGGGGGGATTTTATTTATTTTCAGCATAACAGTATTCATTATTTTTGCACACACCCAGTGATCCATGCAATCCATATCCTCTCTAATATCCACCACCTGATTCCCCCAACTTCCCACCCCTCACCGCTTCAAGCCCCTCAGATTGTTTTTCAGAGTCCATAGTCTCTCATGGTTCATCTCCCCTTCCAATTTTCCCCAACTACCTTCTCCTCTCTAATTCCCCTTGTCCTCCATGCTACTTGTCATGCTCCACAAATAAGTGAAACCATATGATAATTGACTCTCTCTGCTTGACTTATTTCACTCAGCATAATCTCTTCCAGTCCCATCCATGTTGATACAAAAGTTGGGACATCTTGGTCCTTTCCACAGTTTTGAGACCATGGCCATTGCTGCTATAAACATTGGGGTACAGATGGCCCTTCTTCTCACTACATCTGTATCTTTGGGGTAAATACCCAGTAGTGCAATTGCAGGGCCATAGGGAAGCTCTACTTTTAAATTCTTGAGGAATCTCCACACTGTTGTACAAAGTGGTTGCACTAACTTGCATTCCCACCAACAGTATAAGAGGGTTCCCCTTTCTCCATGTCCTCTCCAACACACGTTGTTTCCTGTCTTGCTAATTTTGGTCATTCTAACTGGTGTAAGGTGGTATCTCAATGTGGTTTTGATTTGAATCTCCCTGATGGCTAGTGATGATGAACATTTTTTCAAGTATCCGATAGCCATTTGTATGTCTTCATTGGAGAACTGTCTGTTCATGTCCTCTATCCATTTTTGACATGATTATCTGTTTTGTGTGCATTGAGCTTGAGGAGTTGTCTGTAGATCTTGGATATCAGCCCTTTGTCTGTACTGTCATTTGTGAATATCTTCTCCCATTCCATGGGTTGCCTCTTTGTCTTATTGACTGTTTCCTTTTCTGGGCAGAAGTTTTGATCTTGATGAAGTCCCAAAAGTTCATTTTTGCTTTTTTTTCCTTTGCCTTTGGAGACATGTTATGATAGAAGTGGCTGTGGCCATTGTCGAAGAGGTTACTGCCTATGTTCTCCTCTAGGATTCTGATGGATTCCTGTCTCATGTTGAGGTCTTTTATCCATTTTGATAAAATTATCATTGTTATGGTGTAAGAGAGTGGCTGAGTTTCATTCTTCTACATATAGCTGTCCCATTTTCCCAGCACCATTTATTGAGGAGACTGTCTTTTTTCCACTGTATATTTTTTTCCTGCTTTGTCAAAGATTATTTGACAATGAAGCTGAGGGTCCATATCTGGGCTCTCTACTCTGTTCCACTGGTCTATGTGTCTGTTTTTATGCCAGTAACCTGCTGTCTTCATGATCACAGCTTTGTAGTAGAACTTGAAATCAGGTAATGTGAGGCCCCCAGTTTTGTTTTTCATTTTCAACATTTCCTTAACGATCCAGGGTCTCTTCTGATTCCTTACATATTTTACAATTGTTTGCTCCAGCTCCTTGAAAAACGCGGCTAGAATTTTGATCGGAATGTCATTGAAAGTATAGATTGCTCTAGGCAGGATAGACATTTTAACAATGTTTGTTCTTCTGATCCATGAGCATGGAATGGTCTTCCAACTTTTTGTGTCTTCTTCAGTTTCTTTCATGAGTGTTTTGTAATTCCTCAAAATTCTGTAATTTACCTCTTTGGTGAGGTTTATTCCCAGGTATCTTATGGTTCTCCATGCTATAGTAAATGGAGTCCATTCTCTAGTTGCCCTTTCTGTATTTTTATTGTTGGTGTATAGGAAAGCAATTGATTTCTATACATTTACTTTGTATCCTGCCACATTACTCAATTGTTGTATGAGTTCTAGTAGTTTGGGGGTGGAGTCTTTTGGGTTTTCCATATAAAGTATAATGTCCTCTGCAAAGAGAGAGAGTTTGACTTCTTCATTGCCAATTTGGATACCTTTTATTTCTCTTGGTTATCTGATTGCTGTTGCTAGGACTCCTAATACTATGTTGAACAAGAGTGGTGAGAGTGGGCATCCTTGTCGTGTTCCTGATCTCAAAGGGAAGGCTGCAAGCTTTTTCCCATTGAGGATGATATTTGCTGTGGGTCTTTCATAGATAGATTTGATGAGGTTCAGGAATGTTCCCTCAATCCCTATACTTTGAAGTGTTTTAATCAGGAACAGATGCTGTATCTTCTCGAATGCTTTTTCTGTTTCAGTTGAGAGGACCATATGGTTCTTCTCTCTTCTCTTGATTTGTTCTATTACATTAATTGAATTGCAAATGTTGAACCACCCCTGCATCCCATGGATAAATCACACCTGGTCATGGTGGATAATTTTTTTAATGTACAGTTGGATCCAATTATCTAGGATCTTGTTGAGAATCTTAGCATCCATATTCATCAGGGATATTGGTCTGAAATTCTCCTTTTTGGTGCAGTCTTTGTTTGGGGAATCAAGGTAATGCTGGCTTCATAAAAAGAGTCTGGAAGTTTTCCATATGCTTCAGTTTTTTGAAACAGCTTCAGGAGAATAGGTTTTAATTTCTTCTACAAAAGTTTGGTAGAATTACCCAGGTCATCTGCAGGTCCTGAGCTCTGGTTTTGGGGAGGTTTTTAATCACTGCTCCAATCTCATTACTAGATATTGGCCTTTTCAGGTTGTCAGTTTCTTCCTGATTCAGTTTTGGAAGTTTATAGTATTCCAGGAATGCGTCCATTACATCAAGGTTGCTTAACTATGCATACAGCTGTTGATAATAATTTCTGATGATTATTTCTATTTCCTTGATGTTAGTTCTGATCTCTCCCTTTTCATTCATAATTTTATTAATTTGGGTCTCTTTTCTTTTCTTTTAGATTAATTTGGCCAATGTTCCATCGATCTTATTGATTCTTTCAAAAAAACAGCTTCTAGTTTCAATGATGCGTTCTACTGTATGCCTAGTTTCTATCTCATTGATCTCTGCTCTAATCATGATTATTTCCCTTCTTATGTACGTAGTTGGCTTATTTTTTGTTAATTCTCCAGTTCTTTAAGGTATAAACACAGCTGGTGTATTCTGGATTTTTCTGTTCTTTTTTGAGGGAGGACTGAATGGTTATGTACTTCCCCCTTAGGACCTCCTTGGCTGTATCCCATAGGTTTTGGACTGAAGTGTCTTCATACTCACTGGTTTCCATGAATTGCTTAAGTTCTTCTTTGACTTTCTGGTTGATGCAAGCATTCTTAAGCAAGGTGGTCTTAGCTTCCAGGTATTTGAGCTCCTTCCAAACTTTTTCTTGTGGTTGAGCTCCAGTTTCAAAGCACTGCAGTCTGAGAATACACATGGAATAATATCAATGTTTTGGTATTTTTTGAGTCCAGATTTATTCCATGTGTGCTCCAGAAGAATGAGTATTCTGTTGTTTGAGGGTGGAATGTTCTCTATATATTGGTGAGGTCCATCTGGTACAATGTGTCATTCAATGCTCTTGTTTCCTTATTTATTTTCTGCTTGGATGATCAGCCTCTTACTAAGAGTGGTGTGTTAAGATCCCCTATGATTAATGTATTCATATCAGCATGTCTCTTTATCTTGATTCACAGTTGTCTTATGTAGTTGGCTGCTCCCATAAGGGTGGGGCATAAATATTTACAATTATTAGATCTTCTTGGTGAATAGACCCTTTAAGAATGATGTAGTGTCCTTCTGTATCTCTTATTACAGTCTTTAGTTTAAAATCTAATTTCTCTGATATGAGAATCGCTACCCCAGCCTTCTTTAGAGGCCCATTGGCATGAAACATGCTTCTCCATTCCTTTGACCCGCAAGAACGACCCGCAGACGAGGTGAGTGGCAAACTTCTTTATTTACAGCCTTCAGCCCCGGGACCCCGTACAACGATTATAGCCCCAAATTATAGAACACAGCGGATAGAAAGCAACCAATCACCACATAACACGACTAGTATAACACCCAATCAGAAGGGACACAGATGACTTCAGTCCGGAGCATGCAGGGTGCTCGTGTCTAATGACGTGAGCTCCCGGAACTCTATTGTTCACTTACTCCTGTGCCTTTCCCATGGTCCCTGGTTAATCTTATACTAGTCCCAATACTTCAGTACAGGTTGTGCATTCCCCTTGAGCGCCCCCACATACCATAAACATTCACCTGCCTTTCTCCTCAAGCCTCGCCTAGTACGTGACTCCTTGCTTCTGCTGCATGGCTCTCCACAACTTTCAGTCTGGATGCACCCATAAGTTCAAAATGGGGCTCTTGTAGACAACATATGGACAGGTCCTGTCCTTTTATCCAGTCTACAAGCCTGTGCCATTTCATTGCAACTTTCAGGGTGTTCATGTTGAGGGTGATTATTGAGAGATACATTTTTATTGGCATCGTGTTGCCCATGAAGTCCTTGTTTCTACAGACTGTCTCCATATATTTCTGTTCTATGACACTCTTGGGTTTTTTCTTCTTTTATAAAGAATTCCCTTAATATTTCTTATAGTGCTGTTTTGGTGGTCACATACTCTTTTAAACCTTGCCAGTCTTGGAAGCTCTTTTTCTCTCCATCCATTTTGAATGTCTGTCATGCGGATAAAGTATTCTTGGCTGCAAGTTCTATTCATTTAGTACCCTGAATATGTATTGCCAGCCCTTTCTGGCTTTCCAGGTTTCTGTGGACAAGTCTGAAGCTATTCTGCTGGACCTTCCTCTATACATAAGTAATCTCTTCCCCTTATCTGTTTTCAAGAGCTTCTGTCTAAAATTATGATTCTTCAGTTTCACAATCAGGTGTCTCGAGGTCTTTCTAGTTTCTATGATCTTGGGGGCATATCTTTCTCCTCTGAGACACAAACCCAGGTTCCCTTCGCCAGATTGGGAAATTTTTCATGGAGAATTTCTTCAACTATATCCTCTAGTCTTCTTTCTTTCTCCTCCCCCTCAGGGATTCCAAGATTTCTGACACTGGAACAATTCATGGCATCATTTCTTTAACTAATTCTCTTTTCATGGCTTCTAAGCTGTTTGTTCCAGGCCTGCTCCTGATCTTTTTTCTCTATCAGTTTGTCCTATAGATCCCTAATTCTATCTTCAGCTTCAGTTACCCTAGCTGTAGAAAACTTAGATTAGATTGGAATTCACTGAGAGCATTGTTAACATCATCCCTGTTTGCTTTCACTTCTGCCTTAACCTATTCCATGTTGTCATTAATGGTTTCCTCTAACCTAGCCATTGCCTGGAAAATTGTTAGCCTGAATTCCCTTTCCAACATGCGGCTTATGTACATATCCAATAGCTCTGATGGTGAGGGCACAGTCTCTGTATATTTCCTCTGTTGGGCATTCCTCCTCCTAGTCATTTTTGTGAGAGATGGCTGAGGGGATGCATAGCTGAATGTATCAACTATGATCCAAGAAACGTGCACCCCGGAACACTTCTGAGCAATCAGGGGTTCCCACCAAAAGGAATGAAAAAAGAAACAGAGAAGGAAAGAGAGACAGGGGAAAAAATGTAAGAAAAAAAAAAGAAGACCCAGCCAGAATGGGCCCCAAAGGTAAGACTTATAATGTATACAAACAAAAACGGACAAACAAAAAGACCAACAAAAACAAATGACAAGAAAAAAAGAAACCAGCCAAAATGAACCATAAGTATAAGATTTATATACTACCAGAACAAAAACAAATATGCAGAAACACTAACAGAAGAAAAAGATGGGAGAGTGGTTATAAATCCTCAGTGTGAGTGAGGACATTTATTTTTATTCTTCCTGGGTGTATCTTGATTCTTTGTTAAAGGACTCAACTTTCTGGAGATAAAGGGGGATTAAAACTGGTTTATATATAGGGGTAGTATTGATTGTAGGAAGAGGATTACCTTGAAGCTTATCTCTATATGAGTATTTTTTAAATAAAAAATCAAAAGAAAAACACATGTATATGTATCAAAAAAATTCAAGTTGAAAGGTTATTATGGAAATTCTTGTATTCAACATCACGTTGTAATGGTCAATAGGTCAAAAAATTTTTTTAATTTAAAAAGAATGAGAATAGTTGGAACAATTAAAAATAGAAGTTTTATCTATAAAATATACAAGTTTTAGAGTAATACTGGGAGCTTAATATCTTCTTTTCCCCTCGTATTGGGCCTTTACAGTTTTATGGGGACACTGGTGGTTGTCCTCACCTTTTGAGGGGGGGATGGATTTCTGGAGGAGGAGTCTTCTGTGTTGTTTTTGCTTAGGTTGAGTCCTCCTGCCCCCTTGCTTAGGTTGAGTCTTCCTGCCCCCTATCATGGGGCTGTGCTCTGAGGATACCTGTTTTTCAGGCTTTTATTCTCTGCAGGTTTTTTCCCCCACTCTGGCAGCTTTGGGCAGTTCTCCAGAGGTTTAGGGGAAAGCAAACTGTACCCAGACCTCTGTTTCAGAGAGAAGCCTCAGTCTGTTCCCATCTGGGTGGTCCAGAGAACATAGACTCCCCCTCTGCCACCTCCCACCAGCAGAGCTTGTTCTCAGTCACCTTCTCAGGGTTTTTACGAGCTCTGGATTGTCTACACCCTGGTGCTAGTAAAACCATGATATTGATCCAGGGAGCTCATTTCCAGTGGCTGCCATTGCTGGGCTGCTGTTTGGCCAGGTCCAGACTGCCCTACGGATCCCAATTAGAAACAGCTCACTGAGATTTTCATTTCGGCCCAGGTTGGGAGTGTTCAGATGCTTTGATGGTCCTAGGGCCCACCAGCTAGTACCCACACGGACCTTTCTCTGGGGATAGTGTGGTACACAGCTCAGATCCCAGCTGTGCAGTGCCTGTGTAGTGTGCAAAAGCCTGTGGTTCTAAAGAATGGAGGATGGTATCCACCCAGACTCTCACACATGGGTGCCAGAGACTCAGGGACCATGGCCTAGATTCTTCACTGAACTCTTTCTGACACTGTGCCAGCAGTGTCTGTCTTGGGTCCCTAAGCTTAAGCCTGTGCACCAGAGTGCCCAACTCTACCAGTTTCCTCTTGATATCTTGTGCTCTTTTTAGTGCTTTTAACCAGCCTCCAAGTTAATGCTGCTCCCCCAATAACAGGGCACTCTCGTATTAGGGTATTACTTTCCAATGGGTCACTTCTGGTGGCTCCCTCCCCCTCTTATTTATCTTCCGGTATCAGTCAGATGTGCCCACTCTGCTTTACCTGTCCACTGACATCTTCTGCCCCTGTAGAGATCCAGAAGTGTATCATTCTAATCTCAGGCTGATTTCATGGGTGATCAGAGTTTTTTCGGTAGATAATCAACTCACTTTAGGAGACTGGTTGGAACAGTATCTCCTACTTCTATGCCATCCTGTTTCCTGAGAAAAGGTGTTTATCAGGTATAGCAGTAATTATTCAAACATTCCAGAGAAGAGGAAGTATCCTGAAAGTGGACTGCGAGGTAGCTGGCACACTGAGAGAGTGCAGAGGAAGTGGTCTTGCCTTCCTCATGGAGCAAACTCCTCCCCACCTGACTGGCATCTGTTATCTTCTGATATCAGTCCAACTTTCCCACTCTGCTTTACCTGTCCACTGGTGTCTTCTGCCCCGTAGAGATCTAGAAGTGTATAATCCTACACCTCAGGCTGATTTTATGGGTGTTCAGAGTGTTCTGGTAGATAATCAGATCACTTTAGGGGACCAGTTGAAACAGTGTCTCATACTTCTCCACATCTTTTCCCCCTCATATAATTGAATTTAAATTAAAGAAATAAAATAAAATAAAACCTTCAGTCTCAAAAAAAAAAAAAGAAAAGAAAAGCAAGGAACAAAAAAAAAAATTCCACTTCAAAGTATAGGGATAGAGGGAACATTCCAGAATTTCATCAAATCTATCTGTATAAAAATAAATTTCCAACATCAGATGGTTTTCTCTGTTGAAGATAGATATTTAAGATATTTAAATAAATATTTAAATATTAAATATTTAAGATATTTAAAGAAAAATTAAGGCTAATGTACATCACAATCTCTTCCAAAAAACTGATGAGAAATAAATATGCCCCAATTCATTGTATGACACCAGCATTACTCCACCACCATAGCCAGGCAAGGACTGCACAAGAAGGGAAAGTTCAGGTTGTTATCTCGCATGAACATACCTGCAAAAATCCTGGCAGACTGAACGCAAATGCACACTGAAATGATCGCATATGATGACCTAGTGTGAATCATCCCTCAGATGCAAGGTTCCTTCAACACACACAGATCAATAAATGGGACAAACTACTTCAATAGAGTGAAGGATTGAATCTACATCATCTTCTCCATTGATGCCAAAAACCGTTTGTATAGAAATCAGTGGCTTTCTTATACACTAACAATGAAAATACAGAAAGGGAAATTAGAGAATCGATTCCATTTACTATAGCACCTGGGAATAAACCTAACCAAAGAGGTAAAGGATCTGTATTCGAGGAACTACAGAACACTCATGAAAGAAATTGAAGAAGATACAAAAACATGGAAGACCATTCCATGCTCTTGGAATGGAAGAATTAACATTGTTAAAATGTCTGTACTGCCTAGATCAATCTATACTTTTAATACCATTCCGATCAAAATTCCACCGGTATTTTTTTTAATTTATTTTTTATTTTCAGTATAACAGTATTCATTATTTTTGCACCACACCCAGACTCATGAAAAAATGTTCATCATCACTAGCCATCAGGGAGATTCAAATTAAAACCACATTGAGATATCACCTTACACCAGTTAGAATGGCCAAAATTAGCAAGACAGGAAACAACATGTGTCGGAGAGGATGTGGAAAAAGGGGAACCCTCTTCCGCTGTTGGTGGGAATGCAAGTTGGTGCAGCCTCTTTGGGGAACAGTGTGGAGAACAGTGTTCTATTAAAAATAGAACTTCCCCGAGGGAAACAAGATGGCGGGGAAGTAGGAGGAGGCACCCGTTCAACCTTCACCCTAAAGTGAGCTGATTACCTTCCAAAGATCTCCAATCACCCACATAATCAGCCTGAGATCAGAATTATACACACCTGGATCTCTACTGGAGCAGAAGACACCAGTGGGCAGGTAAAGCGGAGTGGGAAAGTCGGACTGATATTGGAAGATAAACAAAAGGGGGAGGGAGCCACCAGAGGCGCCCCTTTGGAAAGTAGTATCCCAATACAAGAGTGCCCTATGCCTGGGGACCAGCATTAACTCGGGAGTCTAGTAGAAAGCACTCAAAAAGAGCAAAGGATCACCAGGGGGGGAAATTGTGGGAATCGGGGTGTTAGGGTCCGGACTTAAGTCCCCAGTCCCAGGACAGCCACTCCTGGCACAGAGCCAGAGAGAGTGTGGCAGAAAAACCAGGTCTCGGTCCCTGAACCACCAGCGCGCCTGAGAGTGCCTGGCGCCCAGCTCCCATGAGGGGCTGGGAGCCTCACCAGTCAAGAGAAGCACAGCCTTTTTGCAGTCCCCACACAAGTGCCCTGCTGTGCCATCAGAGTCCAAATTGTACCCCGCGCTCTCCCTGAGAGAGGTGCACACAAACGCCAGCCGGGTGCTCTCGGACCAGGAAGACAGGCACTCCCAGCCCGGGCCAGGGGGAAAATCTCAGTGTGCCATCACTGCTTGGAACCTCTCTGGCAGTCCGGAGCTGCCCAGACAGCCGCTGCTGCCATGGTTTGGGGTACAAGCAAAAAATCCTGAGTCCCCAGGGACTGCGACTTGGAACCTGCTCTGCCAGCAGCGAAGAGGGGATTTATATGGGCTCTGCAGACATGACTGAGGCTTCTCTCTGAGAAGGAGATCAGGGTGAAGTTTGCTTCCCTCTAAACCTACAAAAACCATCAAAAACGGTCAAGGCGAGAGAGAAAAGCAAAAGTGAGCAAATATAAAAACCTCCAGAGAACAAAAGCCTAAAAAAACCAGTTTCCTCAGAGCCCACCCCCTTGAGGGGGGCTGGAGGACTTAGCTGAGAGAACTTCAGGGACTGAAAACCCACCTGGCAGGCCCCTCCCCCAGAAAACCAACGAGGAAAGAAAAAAAAAAAAAAGACGACAAGACAACCACCAGCACTACTTCACAGGACAATTTTTATTATTAATTCGATCCCACTATTCTGGCCAATATCTAGTAACGAGATTGAAGCGGTGATCAAAAACTTCCCAAAAAACAAGAGCCCAGGACCTGATGGATTCCCTGGGGAAATCTACCAAACCTTCAAAGAAGAAATAATACCTATTCTCCTGAAGCTGTTACAAAAAACTGAAGCAGAAGGAAAACTTCCTGACTCTTTCTATGAAGCCAGCATTACCCTAATCCCCAAACCAGGAAAAGACCCTACCAAAAAGGAACTTCAGACCAATATCACTGATGAATATGGATGCTAAGATTCTCAACAAGATCCTAGCAAACAGGATCCAACAGCACATTAAAAAGATTATCCACCATGACCAGGTGGGATTCATCCCTGGGCTACAAGGATGGTTCAACATTCGCAAATCAATCAATGTGATAGAACAAATTAATATGAGAAGAGAGAAGAACCACATGGTCCTCCTAATTGATGCAGAAAAAGCATTTGACAAATCCAGCATCCCTTCCTGATTAAAACACTTCAAAGTACAGGGATAGAGAGAACATTCCTGAACTTCTTCAAATCTATCTATGAAAGACCCACAGCAAATATCATCCTCAATGGGAAAAAGCTTGCAGCCTTCCCGTTGAGGTCAGGAACACAACACCACTCGTGTTCAACATAGTATTAGAAGTCCTAGCAACAGCAATCAGACAACAAAGAGAAATAAAAGGTATCCAAATTGGCAATGAAGAAGTCAAACTCTATCTCTTTGCAGATGACATGATTCTTTATATGGAAAACCCAAAAGACTCCACCCCCAAACTACTAGAACTCATACAGCAATTCAGCAATGTGACTGGATACAAAGTCAATGTGCAGAAATCAGTGGCTTTCTTATACACTAACAATGAAAATACAGAAAGGGATATTAGAGAATTGATTCCATTTACTATTGCACCAAGAACCATAAGATACCTTGGAATAAACCTAACCAAAGAGGTAAAGGATCTGTACTCGACCAACTACAGAACACTCATGAAAGAAATTGAAGAAGACACAGAAAGATGGAAGACCATTCCATGCTCTTGGATCGGAAGAATAAACATTGTTAAAATGTCTATACTGCGTAGAGCAATCTATACTTTTAATGCCATTCCGATCAAAATTCCACCAGTATTCTTCAAAGAGCTGGAGCAAATAATCCAAAAATTTGTATGGAATCAGAAGAGACCCCGAATCACTTAGGAAATGTTGAAAAACAAAAATAAAACTAGGGGCACTGCGTTACCTCATTTCAAGCTTTACTACAAAGCTGTGATCACCAAGACAACATGGTACTGGCATAAAAACAGACACATAGACCAGTGGTACAGAGTAAAGAGCCCAAATATGGACCCTCAACTCTATGGTCAATTAATCTTCGACAAAACAGGAAAAAAATATACAGTGGAAAAAAGACAGTCTCTTCAATAAATGGTGCTGGGAAAACTGGAAAGAATGAAACTTGACCATTCTCTTACACTGCACACAAAGATAAACTCAAAATGGATAAAAGACCTCAATGTGAGACAGGAATCCATCAGAATCCTAGAGGAGAACATAGGCAGTAATCTCTTCGAGATCAGCCACAGCAACTTCTTTCAAGACATGACTCCAAAGGCAAAGGAAACAAAAGCGAAAATGAACTTTTGGGACTTCATCAAAATCAAAAGCGTCTGCACAGCAAAGGAAACAGTCAAAAAACAAAGAGGCAACCCACGGAATGGGAGAAGATGTTTGAAAATGACAATACAGACAAAAGGTTGACATCCAGGATCTAGAATGAACTCCTCAAACTCAACACACACAAAACAGACAATCATATCAAAAAATGGGCAGAAGATATGGACAGACACTTCTCCAATGAAGACATACAAATGGCTATCAGACACATGAAAAAATGTTCATCATCACTAGCCATCAGGGAGATTCAAATTAAAACCACATTGAGATATCGCCTTACACCGGTTAGAATGGCCAAAATTAGCAAGACAGGAAACAACATGTGTTGGAGAAGATGTGGAGAAAGGGGAACCCTCTTCCACTGTTGGTGGGAATGCAGGTTGGTGCAGCCTCTTTGGAGAACAGTGTGGAGATTCAAGAAATTAAAAATAGAACTTCCCTATGACCCTGCCATTGCACTCCTGGGTATTTACCCCAAAGATACAGATGTCATGAAAAGAAGGGCCATCTGTACCCCAATGATTATAGCAGCAATGGCTACAGTCGCCAAACTGTGGAAAGAACCCAGATGCCCTTCAACAGACGAATGGATAAGGAAGATGCGGTCCATATACACTATGGAGTATTAGGCATCCATCAGAAAGGACGAATACCCAACTTTTGTAGCAACATGAACGGGACTGGAAGAGATGATGCTGAGTGACATAAGTCAAGCAGAGAGAGTCAATTATCATATGGTTTCACTTATTTGTGGAGCATAACAAATAGCATGGAGGACAATGGGTGTTAGAGAGAAGGGAGGTGTGGGTAATTGGAAGGGGAGGTGAACCATAAGAAACTATGGACACTGAAAAACAATGTGAGGGTTTTGAAGGGGCAGGGGGTGGGAGGTCGGGGTACCAGGTGGTGGGTATTATAAAGGGCACGGATTGCATGGAGCACTGGGTGTGGTGCAAAAATAATGAATACTGTTATGCTGAAAATAAAAAATAAATTTAAAAAAAAGGTGCCTCTCCATCCCCTCAGATTTAGTCGGGATGTATGTTTAGGTTTAGAATGAGTCTATTGTAGACAGTATGTGGATGGGTCACATCTTCTTATCCTATCTGCAACCCTGTGTCATTTTATGGGAGCATTTGGAACATTCATGTTGAGAGTGATTATTGAAAGATATGATTTTATTTTCATCATGTTGCTTGTGAAGACCTTGTATCCATAGATCGTCTCTGTAAATTTCTGTTCTATAACACTCTTGGCATCTTTCTCATATTATGGACCCCCCCCCTTAATGTTCCTGTAGTTCTGGCTTAGTGGTTACATATTTTTACAGTCTCTGCCAGTCTTGGAAGTTCCTTGATTCTCCATCCATTCTAGGTGAGAACCTTGCCAGATAAAGTATTCTTGGCTGCATATTCTTCACATTTATGCCCTGAATATATCCTACCAGCCCTTTCTGGTTTGCCAGGATTCTGTGGACAGGTCTGACATTTTGCTGACTTTCCTCCCTCTCTACATAAGGAATCTCTTCCTCATAACTACCCATAAGATGGTTTCCTTGTTTTTAAGATTTGCGTATTTTATTACTACGTGCCGTGGCATTGGTTGATTTTCCTTGATCTTGAGAGGGGTCCTCTCTGCCTCTAGAACATGAGTGCTTATATCATTCCCCAGATTAGGGATGTCCTCACCTAGGATTGGCTCAAATATATATTCTAGTCCTCTCTCTCTCTCTCTACCCTCTAAGAGATCCCAATAATTGTATATTTATACAATAACTATGTATGAAACATACATGGGTATGTTTTATGGGGTCATTTATTTCTTGAACAGTTTTCATGTATTCTAAGCTGTGTGTTCCAGGCCTCCTCCTGATCCTTCTTTTCTATCAGTTTGTCTTCTACATCACTAATCCATTCTTCTGCCTCATTTACCCTGACTGTTAGAATATCTAGACTAGAATGGATCTTACTGATAGCATTTTTAATTTCTGCCAGGTCATCTCTCACTTATTCCCTTAGAGAATCTATGTTGCCATTAATGGTTCTCTCCAACCTAGCCATTGTCTGTATAACGGTTACACCGAAGTGTATATCCAACATCTTGCTTATATCCATATCCATTAGTTCTGTGGCAGAGGTCACAGTCTTCAAATTTTTCCTCTGTTGGTTATTCCTCCTCCTAGTCATTCTGTTGAGAAGTGGTTGATGGAATATACAAAGTCCAAGATATTGACTGCAACCCAAGAAAATGCACCTGTTTTATAGGGACCTTAGGGTTGTAGGCCTCTTGTTCTTTCATCCAGTCTTCTGGAGAAGGGGTCTGCTGCAGCATTACTCAGGCAACCCTTATTGGGCAGAGTTGTTCTGACCCTTGTGGGTGGATGGGCTCAGTGAAAGCCGGTTTGGGGGGGGGGGGGGGCTTTTGTTCTCTCAAAGTTTTCCCTGGTGGCTTTCTGTGTCTCTTTGGAGAGTCAGAGCAGAAATAACTGTATTCAGTCTTCTATATCAGAACTGAGAGATCAAAATCTGTTCTCCAGAAAGTCCTCCAGGCCACACGGACTCCATTTTTGTCTGTATTGCTAAAAACCACAGTATCTTGGGTTGTGCACCCCATAGCAGCATTCCCAGCTCTTGCTACAAGGTACAGGCACATCTCTGCCATTTGTGCTTCTCAAACAACAAGCCACCCCAAGTTGCATGCAAGACACTGCAGCTCCATGTTTCAGAGAGGCGCCTACCCTAAAGTCCTTTCTCTGCTGCTACTCATCCATAAGTCTGTGCATGATCAGCAGCACAGTAAAATTTTGCAATCCAGACCTTGGAAGCTTCCTCCTCCTTCCATTTATCTTCCGTTATCTACCCACAGAATAATGGCTCCACACTTCCTATCTCAAAACCGGTGGTCAGAGATATTCTGTAGGTATAGATCCTGATATATCTTCTTACATCTCAGAAAATCTAAAAAAAAATAAAATAAATAAAAAATAAAATAAAAACCCACGTTGACTGTACTGTCATTTCCAAATATCTTCTCCTATTCCGTGGGTTGCCTATTTGTTTGCTCTTTTTTTTTTTCTTTTACTATTTCCTTTGCTGTGCAGAAGCTTTTGATTTTGATAAAGTCCCAAAAGTTCATTTTCGCTTTTGTTTCCTTTGCCTTTGGAGTCATGTCTTGAAAGAAGTTGCTGTGGCTGATCTCGAAGAGATTACTGCCTATGTTCTCCTCTAGGATTCTGATGGATTCCTGTCTCACATTGAGGTCTTTTATCCATTTTGAGTTTATCTTTGTGTGCAGTGTAAGAGAATGGTCAAGTTTCATTCTTTCCAGTTTTCCCAGCACCATTTATTGAAGAGACTGTCTTTTTTCCACTGTATATTTTTTTCCTGTTTTGTCGAAGATTAATTGACCATAGAGTTGAGGGTCCATATTTGGGCTCTTTACTCTGTACCACTGGTCTATGTGTCTGTTTTTATGCCAGTACCATGTTGTCTTGGTGATCACAGCTTTGTAGTAAAGCTTGAAATGAGGTAACGCAGTGCCCCTAGTTTTATTTTTGTTTTTCAACATTTCCTAAGTGATTCGGGGTCTCTTCTGATTCCATACAAATTTTTGGATTATTTGCTCCAGCTCTTTGAAGAATACTGGTGGAATTTTGATCGGAATGGCATTAAAAGTATAGATTGCTCTACGCAGTATAGACATTTTAACAATGTTTATTCTTCCGATCCAAGAGCATGGAATGGTCTTCCATCTTTCTGTGTCTTCTTCAATTTCTTTCATGAGTGTTCTGTAGTTGGTCGAGTACAGATCCTTTACCTCTTTGGTTAGGTTTATTCCAAGGTATCTTATGGTTCTTGGTGCAATAGTAAATGGAATCAATTCTCTAATATCCCTTTCTGTATTTTCATTGTTAGTGTATAAGAAAGCCACTGGTTTCTGCACATTGACTTTGTATCCAGTCACATTGCTGAATTGCTGTATGAGTTCTAGTAGTTTGGGGGTGGAGTCTTTTGGGTTTTCCATATAAAGAATCATGTCATCTGCAAAGAGATAGAGTTTGACTTCTTCATTGCCAATTTGGATACCTTTTATTTCTCTTTGTTGTCTGATTGCTGTTGCTAGGACTTCTAATACTATGTTGAACACGAGTGGTGTTGTGTTCCTGACCTCAACGGGAAGGCTGCAAGCTTTTTCCCATTGAGGATGATATTTGCTGTGGGTCTTTCATAGATAGATTTGAAGAAGTTCAGGAATGTTCTCTCTATCCCTGTACTTTGAAGTGTTTTAATCAGGAAGGGATGCTGGATTTGTCAAATGCTTTTTCTGCATCAATTAGGAGGACCATGTGGTTCTTCTCTCTTCTCATATTAATTTGTTCTATCACATTGATTGATTTGCGAATGTTGAACCATCCTTGTAGCCCAGGGATGAATCCCACCTGGTCATGGTGGATAATCTTTTTAATGTGCTGTTGGATCCTGTTTGCTAGGATCTTGTTGAGAATCTTAGCATCCATATTCATCAGTGATATTGGTCTGAAGTTCTCCTTTTTGGTAGGGTCTTTTCCTGGTTTGGGGATTAGGGTAATGCTGGCTTCATAGAGTGAGGAAGTTTTCCTTCTGCTTCAGTTTTTTGTAACAGCTTCTGGAGAATAGGTGTTATATCTTCTTTGAATGTTTGGTAGAGAGCCAATTCATATGGTTTCAATTATTTGTGGAGCATAACAAATATCATGGAGGGCAAGCGGTGTTAGAGAGGAGAAGGGTGTTGGGGTAAATTGGAATGGGAGGTGAATCATGAGAGACTATGAACTCTGAAAAACAATCTGAGGGATTTGAAGTAGTGGGGGGGGGGAGGTTGGGGTACCAGGTGGTGGATATTATAGAGGGCACAGATTACATGGAGCACTGGGTGTGGTAATAAAATAAAGAATACTGTTATGCTGAAAATAAATAAAGATCACCAAGACAGCATGGTACTGGCATAAAAACAGACACATAGACCAGTGGAACAGAGTAGAGAGCCCAGATATGGACCCTCAACTCTATGGTCAATTAATCTTCGACAAAACAGGATAAAATATACAGTGGAAAAAAGACAGTCTCTTCAATAAATGGTGCTGGGATAATTGGACAGCTATATGTAGAAGAATGAAACTTGACCATTCTCTTACACCACACACAAAGATAGACTCAAAATGGATAAAAGACCTCAACGTGAAACAGGAATCCATCAGAATCCTAGAGGAGAACATAGGCAGTAATCTCTTCGATATCAGCCACAGCAACTTCTTTCAAGATATGTCTCCAAAGGCAAAGCAAACAAAAGCGAAAATAAACTTTGGGACTTCATAAAAATCAAAAGCTTCTGCACAGCAAAGGAAACAATCAAAAAAACAAACAGGCAACCCATGGAATGGGAGAAGGTATTTGCAAATGACAGTACAGACAAAAGGTTGATATCCAGGATCTAGAATGAACTCCTCAATATGACTCTTTATCTTGATTAACAATTTTCTTATGTAATTGGCTGCTCCCATATTGGGAGCATAGATTTTATAATTGTTAGATCATCTTGGTGGATAGTCCCTTTAAGAATGATGTAGTGTCATTCTGTATCTCTGATTACAGTTTAGTTTAAAGTCTAATTTATCTGATATGAGAGTCGCTACCTGGCTTTCTTTTGAGGCTCATTGGCATGAAAGATGCTTCTCCATCCCTTCACTTTCAGTCTGGTGTATCTTTAGGTTCAAAATGGGTCTCTTGTAGACAACATATGGATGGGGCCTGTCGTTTTATCCAGTCTGCAACCCTGTGCCATTTTATGGACACATTTAGGCCATTCACATTGAGAGTGATTATTGATAGATACGTTTGTATTGACATCGTTTTACCTTTGAAGTCTTTCTTTCTGTTTATTGTCTCTATATTTCTGTTCAAAACTATTCTTAGGTTTTTTTTTATCTTTTATAGAACCCCCCTTAATATTTCCTACAGTGTCAGCTTGGTGGTTGCATAGTCTTTTAAGCCTTGCTGGTCTTGGAAACTCTTTATCTCTCCATCCATTTTGAATGTCAGTCTTGCTGGATAAAGTATTCTTGGCTGCATGTTCTTCTCATTGAGTGCCCTGAATATATCTTGCCAGCCCTTTCTGGCTTGCCAGGTCTCTGTGGACAGGTCTGACGTTATTCTGATGGGCTTTCCTCTGTACGTAAAGAGATTCTTTGTCCTAGCTGCTTTCAAGAGGTTCTGCCTATGATTACAATTCTTCATTCTTACTATTAGGTGTCTCAAGGACTTTCGAGAATCTGTAATCTTGGGGTAAAACCATTCAGCCTCTAGTGCATGAACGCTGGTTCCATTATCGAGATTCGGAAAATTTTCATGAAGAACTTGTTCCACTTTATCTTCTACACTTTTTTCTTTCTCCTCCCCTTCAGGGATTCCAATAATTCTGACGTTGGATCGTTTCATGGCATCATTTATTTCCCTGATTCTGTTTCCATGGCTTCTAAGCTGTTTGTTCTAGGCTTCCTCCTGATCCTTTCTCTCTATCTGTTTGTCCTCCAGATCACTAATTCTATCTTCTGTCTCTGTTACTCTAGCGTTGAGAGAATTTAGATTAGATTGGAACTCATTGAGAGCATTGTGAAGCTCATCCCTGGTAGCTTTCAGCTGTTCCCTAACATTGGAAACCTAATCTCTGGTCGTTTTCAGTTCGGCCCTAGTCAATTCCTTTTGGTCACCCATGGCTTTCTCCAACCTAGCTATTGCTTGGATAATTGTTAGCCTGAATTCTGTTTCCCACATATTGTCTATGTTGATGGCCATTAGCTCTGTTGCAGAAGGCCCACCCTCTGTATTTTTCTTCTATTGAGGATTCCTCCTCCTAGTCATCTTGGTAAGAGATGGCTGAACGGGGGTAGCTGGATGTATCGACTGTGGTGCAGTCAAGGTGCACCCTGGAATGCTTCTGAGAATTCAGGGTTCCCCACCCAAATGAGAGAAAAAAGAAAAGGAAAAGAAAAAAAGAGAGAGAGAAAGACAGGAACAAAAGGTGAGATAAAAGAGAAGGTTCAGCCCAAATGGGCCCCAAGGTAAGGTTTATAAAGTATACAAACAAAAACAGACAAACAAAAAGACTGATAAAAGTATAAGACAAGAGAAAAAAAAATAATATATATATATATATATATATTTGCATATATATATTATTTGCATATATATGCAAATAAAGGAAGAACCTCGTCAAAAAGAACCCCAAGTGTAAGATTTATATACTATCAGGACAAACACAGAAACACCAGTGGAAGAAAAAGATGGGAGAGTGGTTATAAATTCTCAGTGTGGGTGAGGAAGGTTGTTTTGATTCTTCCTGGATGTATCTTGATATCTTTGTTAAAGGACTCAACTTCCCTAAGATAAAGGGGGATTAAGAATTGGTTTACCTGGGACGTCTGGGTGGCTCAATTGGTTAAGCTGCTGCCTTTGGCTCAGGTCATGATCCCAGTGTCCTGGGATCGAGTCCCACATTGGGCTCCTTGCTCCACAGGGAGCCTGCTTCTCCCTCTGACTCTGCCTGCCACTCTGCCTGTGCTCGCTCTTGCTCTCTCTCTCTCTCTGACAAATAAATAAATAAAATCTTTAAAAAAAAAAAAAAAGAATTGGTTTACCTATAGGGGTAGCATTGATTGGGGAAAGGGGATTACCTTGAAGTTTTAACTCTATATGAATATTAGAAAATTTAAAAAGGTCTAAACTAGACTAAACTAAACTAAAATTTAAAAAAAAAAATTAAAAATAGAAATGCAAAAGGAAAACACAGGTGTATGTATCAAAAAGTTCAGGTTAGAAGGTTATTATGGAATTTGATGTACTGGACATCTCACTGTGACAGTAAATAAGTTGAGAAATTATCTATATAATAATAAAAAATTATTTATATTAAAAAAATGAGCCAGAATAATGGGAACGAATTAATAATAAAAATTGTCCTATGAAGTAGTGGTGGTTGTTCTCTTGTTGTCTTTTTTTCTTTTTTCCTTTCCTGATTGGTTTTCTGGGGGAGGGGCCTGTCACAAGGGTTTTCAGTCAATGATGTTCTCTGAGTTAAGTCCTCCCGCCCCCCTCAAGGGAGTGGACTCTGAGAAAAATGGTTTTTTCAGGCTTTTGTTCTCTGGAGGTTTTTATATTTGTTCACTTTTGTTTTTCTCTCTCGCCTTGACGGTTTTTGATGGTTTTTGTAGGTTTAGAGGAAAGCAAACTGCACCCTGATCTCCCTCTTAGAGAGAAGCCTCTGTCTGGCTGCAGAGCCCAAATAAATCTCCCCTTGGCTGCTGGCAGAGCAGGTTCCCAGACGCGGTCCCTGGGGACTCAGGACTTTTTGCTTGTACCCAAAACCACGGCAGCGGCGGCTGTCTGGGCAGCTCCGGACTGCCAGAGAGGTTCCAAGCAGTGATGGCACACTGAGATTTTCCCACTGGCCCGGGCTAGGAGTGCCTGGTCTTTCTGGGCTGGAGAGCACTGGGCTGGTGCCTGTGTGCACCTCTCTCAGGGAAGGGCGCAGGGCGCGACTTGGACTCTGATGGCATGGCAGGACACTTGCATGGGGACTGCAAAAAGGCTGTGCTTCTGTTGGCTGGTGAGGCTCCCAGCCCTTCATGGGAGCCGGGCCCCACGTGCCCTCAGGCGCGCTGGTGGTTCAGGGACCATGACTTGGTTTCTCTGCCACACAAAGTGGATCCCACTGTTTTGTCCACTGGGAGATTATATTCTCTTTTCCACACCCAGTATTTTTGTTTGTTTGGTTCTGACCTCTTCAGACTTCTCTAGTGTATATTTTGCTTTACTTTGGGTTGATATTTGTGCTTTTGTTCACTCATTCATCCACACTTCTCTGAGAAAAATGGCTAGAGAGAGGAATTCAAAGCAGAAGAAATATCCAGAGGTAAATCTCTCTGCCACAGGTGTAATCTCTAAAATAAAACTCAAAATTTTTTAAATAAATAAATAAATAAAAATACAATAAAATTGGGCAGCCACACACAGAGGAATGAGACTGGGCCATTTCCTTACACCACACACAAAAATAGACTCAAAGGGGATGAAAGACCTCAAGGCGAGACAGAAATCCATCAAAATCCTTGAGGAGACAGGAAGCAACCTCTTCAACCTCAGCCACAGCCACTTCATCCTAGGAACATCGGCAAAGGCAAGGGAAGAAAGGGCAAAACTGAGCTATTGGGATTTCATCAAGATCAAACCTTTTGGACAGCAAACAGTTAACAAAACCAAAAGATAGCTAACAGAATGGGAGAAGATATTCACAAATAACATATCAGATAAAGGGCTACTATTCAAAATCTATAAAGAAGCTATCAAATTCAACACCTAAAGAGCAAATAATCCAATCAAGAAATGGGCAGAGGACATGAACAGACATTTCTGCAATGAAGACGTCCAGGTGGCCAACAGTCACATGAAAAAGTGCTCCACAGCACTTGGCATCAGGGAAATACAAATCAAAACCACAATGAGATCCCACCTCACACCAGTCAGAATGGCTAAAATTAACAAGTCAGGAAATGACAGATGCTGGCGAGGATGCGGAGAAAGGGGAACCCTCCTACACTGCTGGCGGGAATGCAAGCTGGTGCAGCCACTCTGGAAAACAGCATGGAGGATCCTTAAAAGTTGGAAATAGAACTGCCCTATGACCCAGCAATTGCACTACTACCCCATGACCCACCAATCACACTACTGGGTATTTACCCTAAAGATACAAATACAGTGATCTGAAGTGGCATGTGCACCCAAATATTTATAGCAGCAACATCCGCAATAGCCAAACTATGGGAAGAACCTAGATGTCCATCAACAGATGCATGGATAAAGAAGATGTGGTATATATACACAGTGGAATACTATGCAGGCATCAAAAGAAATGAAATCTTGCCATTTGCAATGAGGTGGATGGAACTAGAAGGTCTTATGCTGAGTGAAATCAGTCACTCAGAGAAAGACAATTGTCAGATGATCTCCCTGATATGAGGAATTTGAAAGGCAGGATAGGTGGTCTGGTCGTTGGGGGTAGGGAGGGAGAAAATGAAGCAAGATGGGATCAGGAGGGAGACAAACGATAAGGGACTCTTAATCACACAAAACAAACTGAGGGTTGCTGGGGGGTGTGGGAGTAGGGATAGGGTGGTTGGGTTATGGACATTGGAGAGGGTATGTGCTATGGTGAGTGCTGTGAAATGTGTAAGCCTGATGATTCAGTCCTGTACCCCTGGGGCAAAAAGTAAATGTTAATTAAAATAATTTTTAAAATAAAAAAATACAATAAAATAAAATTATGCTATGTTCACTCCTTGAGTAACTGCCAAACATTAAAATAAATGATTCTTGCTACAGATAGCAGCATGGTTGAATTTTCAAGAATTTGTGCAGAGAAAAAAAAAAGTCCTACAAACAAAATTCCATACAATATAAATTCTTCAAAACTAAAACTAGTCTAAGTAACATGAAAAAAAGCCCATAGTTGTGTGGGTACATAGTGAAGGGAAGTGGAAGGAGGAATTCCAGAGAAAATATGGTAAGTTTTATGGAGAATTGTTTTGTTCATTCTGGATAATGTTGATTCTGACACCCATGTTTATCATATCACTCACTCTGCCTATATGCTGTTCATTCCATGCAAGCACACTCACCAAAATTCTTACAAGTAATCCCAGAGATGACTTGGGAAGAACACAGAGACATTACAATATTAGAAAACATACCTGCACTAACCCTGATGCTCTCTATATTTCAGGGCAACATAAGGAGGTAAAGTCATCCCATCCCCATCACAGGAGGGGTTCCACAGTCCTCACCAGCCTGCCCACTCTGTCCTCCAGGTGGTTCAGGGGACAGCGTGTCCTGTGGGGATGAGCACAGGGCCACATACTGGGGCTCACTCTCACCCTGTGTGTGCTCTTGGACACCTCACAAAACGCTCTAAAATTCTGGGTGTAGGTTTACATTTCATTATGGTAAAACAAGACATCCATCCCACAACATTTGTGTGAATATGTAAAAAGAAAGTAGCACGTGTCCAAGTGTATACTCTGGGAAGTTATATAATGAAAACCATATCATATTCTAAAGTGTTCAATGTCCCCAAAACGAAGGCAGTCTGATGTCTTCTGGCCATTGCCCTCTATGGTCACATAGATCCCAAGCTGAATATATAGCCAGAGGACATGCAAATAGGGTCCTCCATCTGCTGGTTAAAACAGCCCAAACCTGACTCTGCAGCTGGGAGAGGAGCCCCAGCACCAGGATTCCCAGGTGTTCCGATCAGTACTCAGGACCGGACACAGACAACTCACGATGAAGTTTGTACTTGGCTGGGTTTTCCTTGTTGCTCTTTTAAAAGGTAATTCATGGTGAACAAGAGACATTGAGGACATGAGTGGATATGAGTGAAAGAAACCATGGGTGTGTGACAGTTTCCTGACCATGATGTCTTGTGTCTGCAGGTTTCCAGTGTGAGATGCAGCTGGTGGAGTCTGGGGGAGACCTGGTGAAGCCTGGGGGGTCCATGAGACTCTCCTGTGCAGCCTCTGGATTCACCTTCAGTAACTACTGGATGAGTTGGGTCCGCCAGGCTCCAGGGAAGGGGCTGCAGTGGGTCGCATGGATTAGCAGTAGAAGTAGTTACACATACTACACAGACTCTGTGAAGGGCCAATTCACCATCTCCAGAGACAACAGCAAGAACACGCTGTATCTGCAGATGAGCAGCCTGAGAGCCGAGGACACAGCTGTGTATTACTGTGCGAGAGACACAGTGCAGGGACATCAGTGTGAGCCCAGACACAAACCTCAGACTACAAGGGTATCAGACCAGCAAGGGGTGCACACCACTCACCAGTTCTGTCTTTAAGCCCAGGAGCAGATGCAGATGAAGGTTATGGGCAGGTTTCCTGTTGGGATCTAGCGATTCATCTCCAGAGAACAGTTTCCCTCAGGGACCTTCTCTGCACACATGATTCTGTGCTTACCTCTTCATTCTCTGACTTTGGAAATTTGTTCTAATGGGAAAAAATTATACTAGAATGCACAAAATACAGTGTCACTCACGTTGTTTATTGCTGTCCCTAAATACCCATGAATCACAGATAAACTGGTGCTCATCAAGTGAACCTTTACAGGACTCCCAGCTGCTCTCACTGTGCAGCACATGTCCACCTTCCTCAACGTGCAAACTCACTAGAAGCAGCATAAAGTGCATGCTGGATGTGAGGCCACCAGAGGCATCAACAATTGAAAGCAAAAGAAGAAAACATCTTTGTTGGGACATGACTGTCTGAAACAATGCTCAGAGCATCAATGTTAGTGACAACATGAGAAAGCAGTGGAACCCCCTCAAGGTGTGATGTGTAGTCTGGACATTACACACACACATGCATAAACACACACACACACACACACACACACACACAAGCATGAAACCTTTTTCACTTTGCCCTAATTTTTCTGCAGCAATGGTGGTCCTAAGACAAAAATACACAGCATACAGGAAGACCTCAAGAAGCAAGAAAAATCTGAAAGAAACACTATAACATTACACCTGAAGGAGCTAGAGAAGGTTGATGACTAAAGCCTAAATACAGCAGAAGGAAGGAAATGGGAAAGATTAGAGCAGTAATAAGTGATATAAAAACAAAACAAAACAATAAAAACAAACAAACACAAAACAACAAAAGAGCAAGTTCTAGTTTTCTGGGGGAAAAAAAAAGAACACTAAAATTGAGAAACCTGTGCCTAGATTTATCAAAAGGAAAAGAGAAAACCTGAAATAAATGATATCAGAAATCAATATACTCCTCTGTGGAACAAATAGGGTTTGGGAGGGGTAGGAGGGGCCGATTGGGGAAACTCAGTGATGGGCAATATGGACACATGATAGGTGAGCACAGGACTGCGTGTTATCAGAGAGGAACGGACTGAGGCTTCTCTCTGAGACGGAGGTCTGGGTGCAGTCTGCTTTCCTCTAGACCTCCAAAGAAATGCCAAAAGCTGCAAAGGGAGGGAAAAAAAAATCCAAAGAACAGAAGCCTGAAAAACCAGTTTTCTCAGAGCCCAGCCCCTTGGGAGGGGCAGGAGGACTCAACTCTAGCAAGACTGCCTGAAAAACCATGCAGCAGGCCCCTCCCACAGAAAGCCAGCCAAAAAAGCAAAGAAAACAAAACAAGAGAACAACCACCATTACTTCCTAGATACAACTTTTATTTTTAATTCATTCCCACTATTCTCGTTATTTTCAATTTTTTAAATAATTTATTAACCTATTTACCATCACAATGAGATGTTCAGTACAACAAATTCCATAATAACCTTTTAACTTGAACTTTTTTGATACATATACCTGTGTTTTTCTTTTGCTTTTCTATTTTTTAATTTTTTTTTAAATATTCATATAGAGATAAGCTTCAAGGTAATCCAGTTTACCCAATCAATGCTACTCTTATATATAAACCAGTTTTACTCCCCCATTATCTCAGGAAAGTTGGGTCCTTTAACAAAGATATCAGAGGGACGCCTGGGTGGCTCACTTGGTTAAGCAGCTGCCTTCGGCTCAGGTCATGATCCCGGCGTCCTGGGATCAAGTCCCACATCGGGCTCCTTGCTCTACAGGGAGCCTGCTTCTCCCTCTGCCTCTGCCTGCCATTCTGTCTGCCTGTGCTTGCTCTCTCCCCCTCTCTCTCTCTGATAAATAAATAAAATCTTTAAAAAAAAAAAAAGATGCTATAAAAAAAAAAAAAAAAACAAAGATATCAGAATATCCAGGAAGGGTGAGGAGGAGTCAAGTTGGCAGAGAAGTCGCAGGCTGAGGCGACATCAGGTAGCAGGGGATCATCTAGATAGCTTATCAAACCCTTGCAAACACCTACAAATCCTACAGGAGATCGAAGAGAAGAAGAGAAAAAGAAAATCAACCACTTTCTGAAAGGTAGGACCATCAGAGAAGTGACTCCAAAGCGACAGGAAGATAGTCCTCGAGGGGAGGGACCGGCTTCTGGAAAGCAGCAGAACAATGGAGCACAAAACTAGAACTTTTAAAAGGCTGCTCCCCTGAGGGACATCACTCCAGAGGCTAAGCGTGGTCCTCAAGTCCCACGGAGTCACGGAAGGATCAGGGGTGTCTGAGTGTTGCAGAGTTCACAGGTAATAGAGAGGGGAAGCCAGCTACAGAGACAGAACCGAGTGAGCTCTCAACTCAGGGTTACCTTAAACTGTGATCCGTGGCACAATCAGACCACTGCTTTGTGAGCTGGGACCCCACAAGATCCGGGGAGAGCCCCCTGAAAGAGATCAGGGATCTGTGGGATTCAGAGACTCCAGGCGGGGCTGTGTGCCAGAGACAGAGACACTCAGTCACAGATTGGGTGAGCTCAGAGCGCAGCCAGAAGCCTGGGAGATGGGAGTGATTGAACGCTTTTCTCCAAGCACACACTGAGGACTGAGGCCCCAAGCTCTCGGCTCCTCTGGCCAGAGACTGGGAGGCCACCATTTTCATTCCTGTCTGGAGCACTATGGAAAGCATTCACAGAACAAAAGCTCCCAAAAACCGAACCTGAGCGGATTACTTAGCCTGGCCCCTGGTAAGGGCGGTGCAATTCAACCTCGGGCAAAGACACTTGAGAATCACTACAACAGGGCACTCCCCCAGAAGGTCAGCAAGAAGTCCAGCCAAGATGAAGTTCACTTACAAGGAGAACAGTGGAATTCCAGAGGAGGAGAAAGCAAAGCACGGAATGCATGGCTTTCTCCCCATGACTCCTTAGTCTTGCGAAGTTAATTAATATTTTTTTTATTTTTTTATTTCTTTTCAGTGTAACAGCATTCATTGTTTTTGCACCACACCCAGTGCTCCACGCAATCTGTGCCCTCTATAATACCCACCACCTGGTTCCCCCAACCTCCCACGCCCGCCCCCTTCAAACCCCTCAGATTGTTTTTCAGAGTCCATAGTCTCTCATGGTTCACCTCCCCTAATTTTTTCTTATGCTAAAATTCTTTTTAACTTTTACTCTTTCCTCTCTTAATGTTTTATTTTATTTCTTTTCAGCGTAACGAATTCATTGTTCATGCACCACACCCAGTGCTCCATACAATGCGTGCCCTCCATAATACCCACCACCTGACTCCCCCAACCTCCCACCCCCTGCCCCTTCAAAACCTTCAGATTCTTTTCCAGAGTCCATAGTCTCTCATGGTTCACCTTCCCTTCCAATTTCGCTCAACTCCCTTCTCCTCTCCATCTCCCCATGTCCTCCATGCTATTTGTTATGCTCCACAAATAAGTGAAACCATATGATAATTAACTCTCTCTGCTTAACTTATTTCACTCAGCATAATCTCTTCCAGTCCCGTCCATGTTGCTACAAAGTTGGGTATTCACCCTTTCTGATGGAGGCATAATACTCCATAGTGTATATGGACCACATCTTCCTTATCCATTCGTCTGTTGAAGGGTATGTTGGCTCTTTCCACAGTTTGGTGACTGTGGCCATTGCTGCTATAAACATTGGGGTACAGATGGCCTTTTTCTTCACTAGATATGTATATTTAGGGTAAATACCCAGTAGTGTAATTGCAGGGTCATAGGGAATTTCTATTTTTAATTTCTGTTTCTTATTAACATAAAATGTGTTATTAGCCCCAGGGGTACAGTTCTGTGAAGCTATTTTAAATTTCTTAAGGAATTTCCACACTGTTCTCCAAAGTGGCTGCACCAACTTGCATTCCCGCCAACAGTGTAAGAGGGTTCTCCATTCTCCACATCTTCTCCAACACTTGCTGTTTACTGTCTTGTTAATTTTGGTCATTCTAACTGGTATAAGGTGGTATCTCAATGTGTTTTAATTTGAGTCTCCCTGATGGCTAGTGACTGTGAACATTTTTTCATGTGCCTGTGAGCCATTTGTATGTCTTTATTGGAGAAGTGTCTGTTCATGTCTTCTGCCCACTTTTTGACAAGATTATCTATTTTGTGTGGGTTGAGTTTGAGGTGTTCTCTATAGATCTTGGATATCAGCCCTTTGTCTGTAATATCATTTGTGAATACCTTCTCCCATTCCGTGGGTTGCCTCTTTGTTTTGTTGACTGTTTCCTTTGCTGTGCAGAAGCATTTGATCTTGATGAAATCCCAAAATTTCATTTTCACTTTTGTTTCCTTGGCGATTGGAGACATATCTTGAAAGAAGTTGCTGTGGCTGATATCGAAGAGGTTACTGCCTATGTTCTCCCATATGATTATGATGAATTCCTGCCTCCATTGAGGTCTCTCATCCATTTTGAGTTTATCTTTGTCTTTGGTGTAAGAGAATGGTCGAGTTTCAATCTTCTACATATAGCTGTATGTATGTATTTCCCCAGCACCATTTATTGAAGAGACTTTTTTCCACTGTATATTTTTTCCTGCTTTGTTAAAGAATTTGACCATAGAGTGGTCCATATGTGGGCTCTCTACTCTGTTCCAGTGGTCTGTGTGTCTGTTCTTAATGCCAGTACCATGCTGTCTTGGTGATCACAGCTTTGTGGTAAAGCTTGAAATCAGGCAACATGATGTCACCAGTTTTTTTTTTCTTTTTCAACATTTCCTTAGCAATTTCTCTTCTGATTCCAAACAAATTTTAGGATTGTTTGCTCCAGCTCTTTGAAAAAATATCAGTGGAATTTTGATCGAAATGGCATTTAAAGTATAGATTGCTCTAGGCAGTATAGACATTTTAACAATGTTTGTTTTTCGGATCCATGAGCATGGAATGGTCTTCCATCTTTTTGTGTCTTCTTCAATTTCTTTCATGAGTGTTCTGTAGTTCCTCGAATACAGATCCTTTACCTCTTTGGTTAGGTTCATTCCCAGGTATCTTATGGTTCTATAGTAAATAGAATCGATTCTCTAATTTCCCTTTCTGTATTTTCATTGTTAGTGTATAAGAAAGCCACTGATTTCTGCACATTGACTTTGTATCCTGCCACGTTGCTGAATTGCTGAATGAGTTCTAGTAGTTTAGGGGTGGAGTCTTTTGGGTTTTCCATATAAAGAATTATGTCATCTGCAAAGAGATAGAGTTTGACTTTTTCATTGCCAATTTGGATACCTTTTATTTCTCTTTGTTGTCTGATTGCTCTTGCTAGGACTTCTAATACTATATTGAATGAGAGTGGTGAGAGTGGGCATCCTTGTCGTATTCCTGATCTCAACGGGAAGGATGCAAGCTTTTTCCATTGAGGATGATATTCGCTTTGGGTTTTTCATAGATAACTTTTATGGAGTTGAGGAATGTTCCCTCTACCCTATACTTTGAAATGTTTTAATCAAGAACAGATGCTGTATCTTGTCAAATGTTTTTTCTGCATCAGTAGAGAGGACTATGTGGTTCTTCTCTCTTCTCTTATTAATTTGTTCTATCACACTGATTGGTTTGCAAATGTTGAACCATCCTTCCAACCCAGGGATAAATCCCACCCGGCCATGGTAGCTAATCTTTTTAATGTCCTGTTGGATCCTGTTAGCTAGGATCTTGTTCACAATCTTAGCATACATATTCATCAAGGATATTGGTCTGAACTTCTCTTTCCGGTTGGGTCTTAGCCTAGTTTGGGGATCAGGATAATGCTGGCTTCATAAAAAGAGTCTGGGAGTTTTCCTTATGCTTCAATTTTTTTTGAAACAGTTTCATGAGAAACTTTCTTTGAAAGTAGGTAGAATTCCCCCAAGGAATCCATCAGGTCGTGGGCTCTTGTTTTTTGGGAGGTTTTTGATCACTGCTTCAATCTCATTGCTAGGTATCAGTCTATTCATGTTGTCAGTTTCTTCATGGTTCAATTTTGGAAGTTTATAGTTTTCCAGGAATGCATCTATTTCATCTAGATTGCTTAATTTGTTGCCATACAACTGTTGTTAATAATTTCTGATCATTGTTTCTATTTCCTTGGTGTTAGTTGTGATCTTTCCCTTTTCATTCATAATTTTATTAATTTGTGTCTTCCCTCTTTTCTTTTGGATTAGTGTGGTCAATGGTTTATTGATCTTATTGATTCTTTCAAAAACACAGTTTTTAGTTTCATTGATGCATTCTAACTGTATCTCTAGTTTCTATCTCATTGATCTCTGCTCCACTCTTGATTATTTCCCTTCTTGTGTGTAGAGTTGGTTTAATTTGTTGTTGATTCTCCAGTTCTTTAAAGTGTAAAGATAGATGGTGTATTCTGGATTTTTCAATTTTTTGAGGGAGGCTTGGATGGCTATGTATTTGCCCTTATGACTGCCTTTGCTGTATCCCATAGGTTTGGGACCAAAGTGTCTTCATTTTCTTTGGTTTCCATGAATTGTTTAAGTTCTTCTTTGACTTTCTGGTTGACCACCTCAATCAAGGTGGTCTTTAGCTTCCAGGTGTTTGAATTCCTTCTGAACTTTTCCTTGTGGTTGAGCTCCAGTTTCAAAGCATTGTGATCTGAGAATATGCAGGGAATCATCTCCATCTTTTGGTATCAGTTGAGTCCTGATTTGTGACTCAGTATGTGGTCTACTCTGGAGAAGGTTCCATGTGCACTTGAGAAGAATGAGTGTTCTGTTGTTTTAGGGTGGAATGTTCTGTATACATCTATGAGGTCCATCTGTTCCAATGTGTCATTCAATGCTCTTGTTTCTTTATTGATTTTCTGATTGGATGATCTATTACTGAGAGTGGCATGTTAAGATCTCCTACTATTAATGTATTCAGAGGAATATCACTTTTTATCTTCATTTACAGTTGTCTTATGTAGTTGGCTGCTCCTGTATTAGGGGCAGAAATATTTACAATTGTTAAATCTTCTTGGTGGATAGACCCTTTAAAAATGATGTAGTGTCCTTCTGTATCTCTGACTACAGTCTTTAGTTTAAAATCTAATTTATCTGATATGAGAATCGCTACCTCAGCTTTCTTTTGAGGCTCATTGGCATGAAAGATCGTTCTCCATCCCTTCACTTTCAGTCTGGATGTATCCTTAGGTACAAAATGGGTCCTTGAAAGAGGAACCCTCCTACACTGTTGGTGGGAATGCAAGCTGGTGCAACCACTCTGGAAAACAGCATGGAGGTTTCTCAAAAAGTTGAAAATACAGCTACCCTATGACCCAGCAATTGCACTACTGGGTATTTACCTTAAAGACACAAATGTAGTGATCTGAAAGGGCACGTGCACCTAAATGTTTATAGCAGCACTGTCCACAATAGCCAAACTATGGAAAGAACCCAGATGTCTATCAACAGATGAATGGATAAGGAAGATATGGTGTATATTTAAAGTGGAATACTATGCAGCCATCACAAGAAATGAAACCTTGCCATTTGTGATGACGTGGATGGAACTAAATGGTATTAAGCTTAGCGAAATAAGTCACTGGAGAAATACAACTATCATATAATCTTCCTGATATGAGGAAGGGGAGATGCAATGTGGAGGGTTTGAGAGTAGGAAAAGAATAAATGAAACAAGATGGTATCAGGAGGGAGACAAACCATAAGAGACTCTTAATGTCACAAAACAAACTGAGGGTTGCCAGGGGGAGGGGGGAGGGAGAGGGTGGTGGGGTTATGAACTTGCGGAAGGTTTGTGCTATGGTGAGTGCTGTGAAGTGTGTAAACATGGCAATTCACAGACCTGTACCCCTGGGGCTAATAACACATTATATGTTATTACAAAAAAATGTTTTTAATTATTAAAAAAAAGAAAGAAATGGCCTGTGCAGAGACACCCTGATCTCCTCTGTCCCCCTGAAAGCTGGACATGAGTCTCCTATGGGAAAGGCACCCTCCCTGGGCCAGGATGAGACAGACGTCCTTAGCACCAGAAATGGAAGTTTAAGGCCTAGAAGACTGTATAAACACACCTTACTTCCTCATTAACTTGAATTTGTTAGTTTATGTTTCCAGAATGGAAATGTCACACACAAAAAGCCAGAGTGGAGGAGATGAGTATCCTTCTGGATTGGATGAAATATCTTCTCACAAGAGCTTGATGTTGTGTGTAGAGGGTCCTCATGGGTCTCCTTCAAGGTCAGCAGTGCTGTTGGGGCCTGGGAGCACTCTGGTGACAGCAACAGTGTGCCATCCTCCAGCCTGTATTCAGGGCCATGGACAATTGGACCACCTACAAAGTACACCTGCATAGGCAGGGCCTGTGTCCCCCCTGGCCTGGGAGTCTGGGCACTGGGCTCATGACTAGCAAGAGGAGGCCTAAAAAGTGCAGGGACTCTGGGCTGTGCTTGCTGCTGCTGGCATAGTGTGGACACCAGCAGGTGTGAGCCTGGTTCTGTGCCTGGGACAGTCAGGAGCAGTCATCCTCTGACCATCATTGGACTGTAGCTGGGAGCCCTGGTGACCCCATGCCTGTGGGAGAGGGTGACCTGAGAATTAGATGAGGAAGAGCAGTGTCAAGTTAGCTGACTCAGAGGACACTGTTCCAGGTCACCTGCTAAGTGGGGCAGCAGAGGGACAGGTGAGGGGGTCAGCTCTCTTCGAGACCTGTCTCAGTTCCATAAGACCACTCATCACTAGGACTGCTCTGGTTCTGTCTATTCATGGGGCTCCATTCTGCTGGTCATCTCCACTCCTGACACCTGCCCCTTGGACCTCAGGCAGCACTTTCACCCGGATCTGTGCTTCTGCCAGCGACTTCATAGATAACCCTGGATAAACGATGGACTAAGAGTAGGATGGCAAGGGACCAAGGAACAGTTCTGTGGCCCGGAAAGGAGGGTCCAAGACTTGGTCAGGAAATGGTAGGAGCCCTGTCTTCAAGCTGATGTCACTGTTGTCCCTGAGCATGCCTACAATCTCCTCCTTAGACAGATCTGTGTTCTGTAGCCCCTCAATGGTGACCCTTGTGTGCTGGTCCTGTGTGGGGAGAGGAATTTTAATTTCTAATGACAAACCCCTGTGAGCCAGAAGGACTGGGTGTGGGATGTGACCTTCACAGTTTGCTCCAGAGGTTACCTCTCATTCCTCAATCACAAGACAGCCCAGTGAGAACACTGTGTCCTGTTGCAGGTGCAGAGTGGGGTGCAGGATTGGCAGCATCCTTGCCCCCTGCATGCACTGCAACATGAGGTCCTAGATCACATCTGAGAGGCTGTGGCCTACATGTGTGGACAAGGACATCCCATCCACCATGTCTGCTGGAATCTGTGGGTGTTCAGAGAATCAGGAATATGACCTCCTTCTTTTGGCTCACCCTATCACCTCAGGGCAAACTGTAAATGGGGACCTTGACATTGTTAATTATGTAAAGTACTTGCCAATATTAAAGAACAAATGCCCAGAGAAGAGGAGATGAATATGGAAGGGATAAAGTACACAAGGAAAAGCAGGAAATAGTTGTAAATTATATCAGGAGACAATGTGAACCTGGTCATTTATAACCTTATAAGAATCTGTTCTCTACAAACATATATGTGTTTACATTTCATATGTGAGAGACAGAAGCAGAGGAGCAGGACAGAAAGAGGGAATGTGCAACAGAGTAAAATGACTTTTCTGTAATAAATTCATAATTCATAAAGTCTTCGGAGCACCTGGAGGGTCCTGTCTGTAAGGTCCACATTGATGTAGAAATCAAGGTGAAAACCAAGACGCTCCAGACACTGCCCCTAAGCCCCTGTCCAGCTTCCCTGTCATCCTCCTCCTTCCCATCAGCAATTGGGCTCTGGTTGGTGGTGGGTGTGCCCTGGTGCTTGGACCCCTGAAGGTGCCTGTGTATTAGGATCTCCATGTCTCAGATTGTGTGGAAAAGGAACACCAGAGTTTCCCTTCCCAACTCAGATTAATGGGTTTTTTCCAGAACCATCTGTGCTCAGGGTGGAGAAAGGACCATGTAGGTTGGATTTTAGGTGGGGGTTTTTTGTTTGTTTGAATTCAGTTAACAACACATAATACATCATTAGACTCAGATGTCATGTTTGATAATGCCTCAGTTGTATATACGGATTTCTGTTCCATGGATGTAACTAGAGGGTATTACACTGAGTGAAAGAAGTCAATCAAAGAAAGACAATTATCATATGCTTCAAGCATATGTGGAATATAAGAAGTAGAGGATCATAGGGGAAGGGATGGGAAACTGAATGGGATGCCCTGAGACAGGGAGACAAGCCATGAGATACACTGAACTATAGGAAACAAACTGAGGGTTAGGGAAGGGAAGTGGGTGGGGGCAATGGAGTAACTGGGTGGTGGGCATTGAGGAGGTCACATGATGTGATGAGCACTGGATGTTGTACACAATGATGAATTACTGAACACTACATCTGAAACTAATAATGTACTTTATCTTGGCTAATTGAATTTAAATAAAATTTTAAAAAAGTAAAGAATATCCACATAACACCCAATCTCTCTGCCTTTCCCTCCACACGGATGAGCTTGTTTCCTTATGTAAATGCTAGAGTATAGTTCTGAACATCCCTTTTGTAGGTGGATTGCTATCATCTGGGACCCCATATCTCATTTGTGGGAGCAAATGACCCAAACTGGGCAATCAGTCAGGGTCTGGAGTCTGGACAACTGCCTGTCCTCCAGGTTTGTGAACAGGTATTTCTGCAGGTTGAACTTGCAGCCCACTGTTGGACAGCCTGGCAATGGAATACAAGAGAACATTCACAAGGTTTCTAAACGTTCATCAGCTCCAGCACAAACCTTCTCGAGCAACTGATGCTAGAGAACAGTTCAGGAAGGACTGGAGCATAAATCACTAGGACCAGGCTCTGTGGGTCCTCGCACCACTCAACATGGGGACACCAAGAACTGGTGACTGTCACCAGGGTTCAGGATCTTTTTAAATGCCTCCCCTCCTCCATAGGGACCCACATGCAAATCACCTGGGGTGCTCCCAGAAGAAATAGACATCACAGGCAGAGGTCAGTGTGCTGGGTCTCCATCCTGCAGGCAACCATGCAGCTGCTGTGGTCCCTCCTCTGCCTTCTGGCAGCTCCCCTGGGTGAGGATCTGGGGACTCTGGGATAGACAGTGGCCTTTCTGTGGGATGGGACAGACTCACCATGACTCTCCTTGTCCCCAGGTGTCTTGTCTCAACTTACACTTCAGGAGTCAGGCCCAGGACTGGTGAAGCCCTCACAGACCCTCTCTCTCACATGTGTTGTCTCCGGGGGCTCCGTCACCAGCAGTTACTTTTGGAACTGGATCCGCCAGCGCCCTGGAAAAGCACTGGAGTGGATGGGCTACTGGACAGGTAGTACAAGCTACAACCCGGCTTTCCAGGGCCGCATCTCCATCACTGCTGACACATCCAAGAACCAGTTCTCCCTGCAGCTGAGTTCCATGACCACTGAGGACACAGCCGTGTATTACTGTGCTAGAGGCACACTGAGGAGACATCAGTGTGAGCCCAGACACAAACCTCCCTGCAGTGGGGCTGCAGATGGCCCCAGAATCCACCAGGGGGTGCTCAGGACACCAGGGAGCTCTCAGGTCACCAGGGGACACTCAGGTCACCAGGGGGAACTCAGGTCACTTTCCGGAGCTCAGGTCACCAAAAGGTGCTCAAGAGACAAGGGGCTCTCAGGACAGAAGGGGTACTCAGGTCACCATGGGGCGCTCAAGACCCACCAATACCCTTTCCACACCAGAAGCAGGTGCAGTGAAGATTAAACGCATGTTTCCTGGCACAGTTTGGGGCTTCCTTTCCATAAAGCAGTTTCCCCAATGAGACTCTCTAGAATTATGATTTGTTCTTACTTCTTACATCTATGAATTGAAACATTGGCTATAATAGGAGAAAACTATATGTACATGCACAAAGAGCAGGAAGTCACTTACTTGATGAATCTTTTCCCTCAATGACAATTACAGACATTCTGATGTAAGCCTGCTAAGCCTGTAAAAGTTTCAGCTGGACTCAACAACACAACATCACACAGCCCAGTATACAAGCTGTGAGCCACCATCATCAAGTTCATGCTGGACATCAGGTACAGGGCCATAATGAAGCCAAAGCCAGAGAAGAATGGCCCCAGTGTGGGGGGTCATTGTGTGGACCATATGCTCACAGCTTCTGTTTAGCTGACACCATCCAGAGCCAGAGGGACCTCAAACAAGCTTGGTACAGTTTGTGAATCAGATGATACGATACACACTTACAAGAGAATATGGAATATTAATCACCTCCATCATCAAAGTGTCTGTTGATTTCAGGGAATGCCTCCCAGCATGTCAGAAATACTCCAGTAAACCTTAGAAAGGACACAAAATAAGGGATTTTTTTAATTGTGATACTGTGAGTTAGTGCTGGAAAATTCCATAGGGATCTGGAACACCAGGGGCACAGAATCTAATCTTTCCTAGGAGATTTCCATGTATGGAGCACGAGAAGATGGAGGAATGAGGCTTCTGGTGCCAGTAAAAAAATCATCAGAAGATACAATGTCATGACTAATTCCATGCAACAACTACAAAAAGGAGTGAAAAGGAATATACATGATAAATACGTGTAGAACATCTGAGTCCCTTGAAAATATGAATGATAATATATAAGCAGACAATAATAAGAAAGCTATGAGTAGAGGACAAGGGTCTTACCCAGTGTCTCAGCTGAAAGATGTCCACTTCCCAAGGTCACCAGCAGGTTCTGATGGTCTTGTGAACCCTGTGTGCACACAGAGACTAGAAGCTTCGGCAGGATCCATGAGAATGCTCAGGTTGAGGTGCTGGTTGGGAGGAGGCTTCCATCTGCAGAGATTAATTGATCCTTCAGTTACTAATATCAGCTCAATGTGTTTAATTTCTACCATCACTATGTTGAAACCTAACACCAATTTAATGGAATGAGTGGGTGGCGACTTAGGGAAGCACTTAGGTCAGGAGCGTGCAGTCTCATAATGGGATTAGAGCTCTTATACACCAGGACTGGGAAAGCTTTCTGCCCCTTGGCCCCATGTGAGTTTACAGAGAAAGGACCACCTAGGACGTGAGTTCTCTCCGGACACCAAATCTGCCTGCACCTTGATATGGCACTTCCCAGACTCCAGAACTGTGAGGAATGTGTGTCTAATGTTTAAAACCACCCAGTTCATGTACACTGTAACACCAGCTGGCACACATGGAGTCATTAGTGAAGCATGAACCCAAGCATTTTTTCTGGCAGTTTTCAGAGTTTGTGGCAGTGATAACTGATGGGATTTGAGTATTAACATCATTTTACAGAGTTGTGTTATGCTGATTGCCATGAGCTGTGCCACTCAGTCACTGGACATAATGTTGTTACCCCATGTTCCCATCATGAAACCAAGGATGTGGGTTTCGGTAACTCTCCATCTGATTGTGAGGGTAGGTTCCTCTTGACGTGTTCATTACTGGAAACACTCAAGGCACCTACATTACTTGTTTATCCTTTATTGTGTTGTTTATATGCAATGCTTGTGTGTGTGGGTGTGTGTGTGTGAATTTTTTATTTCTTTTCAGTGTAACAGAATTCATTGATTATGCACCACAACCAGTACTCCATGCAATACGTGCCCTCCATATTATCCACCACCTGGTTCCTGCAATCTCCCATCCCCCGCCCAATCAAAACCCTCAGTTTGTTTTCCAGAGTCCATAGTCTCTCATGGTTCATCTCCCCCTCTAATTTCCCTCAACTCCCTTCTCCTCTCCATCTCCCCATGTCCTCTGTGTTATTTCTTATACCACACAAATAAGTGAAACCATATGATAATTGACTCTCTCTGCTTGACTTACTTCACTCAGAACAATCCCTTCAAGTTCCAGCCATGTTGCTACAAAAGTTGGGTATTCATCCTTTCTGATGAAGGCATAATACTCCATAGTGTAGATGGACCACATCTTCCTTATCCATTCATCCATAGAAGGGCATCATGGTTCCCTCCACAGTTTGGCGACCGTGGCCATTGCTGCTATAAACATTGGGGTACAGATGGCCCTTCTTTTCACAACATCTGTATCTTTGGGGTAAATACCCAGGAGTGCAGTGGCAGGGTCATAGGGAACTTCTATTTTTAATTTCTTGAGGAATCTCCATACTGTTCTCCAAAGAGGCTGCACCAACTTGCATTCCCACCAACAGTGTAAGAGGGTTCCCCTTTCTCCACATCCTCTCCAACACATGTTGTTTCCTGTCTTGCTAATTTTGGCCATTCTAACTGGTGTAAGGTGATATCTCAATGTGCTTTTAATTTGAATTTCCCTGATGGCTAGTGATGATGAACATTTTTTCGTGTGTCTGATAGCCAATTATATGTCTTCATTGCAGAAGAGTCTGTTCATGTCTTCTGTCCATTTTTTTAATTTTTTTTCTTCTGCCTATTTTTTTATTTAATTTTTATTTCTTTTCAGCATAACAGTATTATTATTTTTTCACCACACCCAGTGCTCCATGCAATCCATGCCCTCTATAATACCCACCACATGGTACCCCAACCTCCCACCCCCCGCCCCTTCAAAACCCTCAGATTGTTTTTCAGAGTCTATAGTCTCTCATGGTTCACCTCCCCTTCCAATTTCCCTCAACTCCCTTCTCCTCTCTAATTCCCCATGTCCTCCATTTTATTTGTTATGCTCCACAAATAAGTGAAACCATATGATAATTGACTCTCTCTGCTTGACTTATTTCACTCAGCATAATCTCTTCCAGTTCCGCCCATGTTGCTACAAAAGTTGGGTATCCATCATTTCTGATGGAGGCATAATACTCCAAAGTGTATATGGACCACATCTTCCTTATCCATTTGTCCGTTGAAGGGCATCTGGGTTCTTTCCACACTTTGGCGACCATGGCCATTGCTGCTATAAACATTGGGGTACAGATGGCCCTTCTTTTCACTACATCTGTATCTTTTTGGTAAATACCCAGGAGTGCAATTGCAGGGTCTTAGGGAAGCTCTATTTTTAATTTCTTGAGGAATCTCCACACTGTTCTCCAAAGAGGCTGCACCAACTTGCATTCCCACCAACAGTGGAAGAGTGTTCCCCTTTCTCCAAATCCTCTCCAACACATGTTGTTTCCTGTCTTGCTAATTTTGGCCATTCTAACTGGTGTAAGGTGGTATCTCAATGTGGGTTTAATTTGAATTTCCCTGATGGCTAGTGATGATGAACATTTTTTCATGTGTCTGATAGCCATTTGTATGTCTTCATTGGAGAAGTTTCTGTTCATATCTTGTGCCCATTTTTTTATATGATTGTCTGTTTTGTGTGTGTTGAGTTTGAGGAGTTCTTTATATATCCTGGATATCAACCTTTTGTCTGTACTGTCATTTGCAAATATCTTCTCCCATTCCGTGGGTTGCCTCTTTGTTTTTTTGACTGTTTCCTTTGCTGTGCAGAAGCTTTTGATTTTGATGAAGTCCCAAAGGTTCATTTGTGCTTCTGTTTCCTTTGCCTTTGGAGACATATCTTAAAAGAAGTTTCTGTGGCTGATATTGAAGAGGTTACTGCCTATGTTCTCCTCTAAGATTCGGATGGATTCCTGCCTCACATTGAGGTCTTTTATCCATTTCAAGTTTATCTTTGTGTACAGTGTAAGTGAATGGTCGAGTTTCATTTCTTCTACCTGTAGTTGTCCAATTCTTCCAGCACCATTTATTGAAGAGACTGTCTTTTTTCCACTGTATATTTTTTCCTGCTTTGTCGAAGATTATTTGCCCACACAGTTGAGGGTCCATATCTGGGTTCTCTACTCTGTTTCATGGGTCTATGTGTCTGTTTATATGCCAGTACCATGCTGTCTTGGTGATCATAGCTTTTTAGTAAAGCTTGAAATCAAGTAATGTGATGCCCCCAGTTTTATTTTTGTTTTTCAACATTTCCTTAGCGATTTGGGGTCTCTTCTGATTCCATACAAATTTTAGGATTATTTGCTCCAGCTCTTTGAAGAATACCGGTGGAATTTTGATCGGAATGGCATTAAAAGTATAGATTGCTCTAGGCAGTATAGACATTTTAACAATGTTTATTCTTCCAATCCAAGAGCCTGGAATGTTCTTCCATCTTTTTGTGTCTTCTTCAGTTTCTTTCATGAGTTTTCTGTAGTTCCTCGAGTACAGATCCTTTACCTCTTTGGTTAGGTTTATTCCTAGGTATCTTATGGTTCTTGGTGCTATAGTAAATGGAATTGATTCTCTAATTTCCCTTTCTGTATTTTCATTGTTAGTGTATAAGAAAGCCACTATTTTCTGTACATAGACTTTGTATCCTGCCATGTTACTGAATTGCTCTATGAGTTCTAGTAGTTTGGGGGTGGAGTCTTTTGGGTTTTCCATATAAAGAATCGTGTCATCTGCGAAGAGATAGAGTTTGACTTCTTCATTGCCAATTTGGATACCTTTTATTTCTCTTTTTTGTCTGATTGCTATTGCTAGGACTTCTAATACCATGTTGAACAAGACTGGTGAGAGTGGGCATCCTTGTCATGTTCCTAATCTCAACGGGAAGGCTGTGAGCTTTTTCTCACTGAGGATGATATCTGCTGTGGGTCTTTCATAGATAGATTTTATGAAGTTCAGGAATGTTCCCTCTATCCCTATACTTTGAAGCGTTTTAATCACGAATGGATGCTGGATTTTGTCAAATGCTTTTTCTGCATCAATTGAGAGGACCATGTGGTTCTTCTCTTTTCTCTTATTGATTTGTTCTATCACATTGATTGATTTGCGAATGTTGAACCATCCTTGTAGCCCAGGGATGAATCCCACCTGGTCATGGTGGATAATATTTTTAATGTGCTGTTGGATCCTATTTTCTAGGATCTTGTTGAGAATCTTAGCATCCATCTTCATCAGTGATATTGGTCTGAAATTCTCCTTTTTGGTGTGGTCTTTGCCTGGCTTTCTTCAATGATATTCTTGGGGCTTTTTCCCTTTATTATAGAAGCCCCGTTATTATTTCCTGCAGTGCTGGCTTGGTGGTTACATGATCTTTTAAACCTTGGTGGTCTTGGAAGCTCTTTGTCTCTCCATCCATTTTGAATGTCAGTCTTGCTGGATAAAGTATTCATGGCTACATGTTCTTCTCATTTAGTGCCTGAATACATCTTGCCCGCCCTTTCTGGCTTTCCAGGTTTCTGTAGACAGGTCTGACATTTTTATGATGTGCTTTCTTCTGTACATAAGGAATACCTTCTTTCAAGAGCTCCTGTCTACAGTTTTGATTCATCATTTTCCCAATGAGGTGTCTGGAGGTCTTTCTATATTCTATGATCTTGGGGACAGCCCTTTCTGCCTCTACAACACGAATGCTGGTTCCATTAGCCAGATTGTGAAATTTTTCATGGAGATTTTGTTAAACTATATCTTCTAATCTTCTTTCTTTCTCCTCCACCTCAGAGATCCCAATAATTCTGACGTTGGAACATTTCATGGCATCCTTTATTTCCCTAATTCTGTTTTCATGGATTCTAGGCTGTTTTTTCCAGGCCTCTTCCTGATCCTATTTCTCTCAATTTGTTCCCTAGATCACTAGTTCTAACTTCTGCCTCAGTTACCTTAGCTCTTAGAGAATTTATATTAGATTGTAACTCATTGAGAGCATTATTAACATCATCTCTGGTAGCTTTTATGTCTGCCCTAATCTATTCCATGTTGTCATTAAAGGTTTTCTCTAACCTAGCCATTGCCTGGATAATTGCTACCCTGAATTCCCTTTCTGACATACTGTTTTTCCATATCCAGTAACTCTGATGGAGAGAGGGCACTGTCTGAATTTTTCCTCTGTTGGGCATTCCTCCTCCTAGTCATTTTGGTGAGAGATGGCTGAACGGATGTAGCTGGATGTATCAACCATGGTGCAGTCAAGGTGCACCCTGGAATGCTTCTGAGCAATTGGGAGTCCCTACCAAAAGAGATTTTTAAAAATTTTAAAAAAAGGATGGGGGAGAAAAGAGAAGAACCAGCCTAAATGGGCCCCAAAGGTAAAATTTATAAAGTATACCAACAAAAACAGACAATCAAAAAGACCAACAAAAATAAATGACAAGAAAAGATAGAACCCACCCAAAATGAACCCCAAGTATAAGATTTATATACTACCAGAACAAAAACAAATATCCAGAAACACTGACAGAAGAAAAAGATGGGAGGGTGGTTATAAATTCTCAGTGTGGGCGAGGACGGTTATTTTGATTCTTTCTGGGTGTATCTTGATATCTTTGTTAAATGACTCAACTTTCCCACGATAAAGGGGGACTAAAACTGATTTATATATATGGGTAGTATTGATTGGGTAAAGAAGATTGATTACCTTGAAAGTTATCTCTATATGAATATTTAAAAAATAGAAAAAAAAGAAAAACACAGGTATATGTATCCAAAAAAGTTCAAGTTAAAAGGTTAGTATGGAATTTGTTGTACTGAACATTTTATTGTGATGATAAATAGGTTAAAAATTATTTAAAAATTTAAAAGAATGAAAATAGTGGGAACGAATCAAAAATGAAAGTTGTATCTATGAAGTATGCAAGTTGTAGGGCAATACTGGGAGTTTAATATCTTCCTTTCCCCTCATATTGGGATTTTACAGTTTTATGGGGACACTGTGTTGGTTGTCGTCTCATTTTGCGGGGGCTGGCTCTCTGGGGGAGGGGTCAGCCAGGTTGTTTTTCAGGCAGTTTTGCTTGGGTTGACTCCTCCTGCCCCCTAAAAAGAGGCTGGGCTCTGAGGAACCTGGTTACTCAGGCTTTTGTTCTCTGGAGAATTTTTTTTCCCCCTTGGTGGCTTTTGGTGGTTCTTTGGAGGTTTAGAGGAAAGCAAACTGCCCCCAGACCTCGGTCTCAGAGAGAAGCACCAGTCTGATTCCCTCTGGGTGGTCCAGAACACATAGATTCCCCCTCTGCTGCCTCCCACCAACCAAGCACGTCCCCAGCCACCATCTCAGGTGTCGCAGGAGCTCCCACTTGTCTCTGAACCCTGGTGCTACTAAAACCATGAGCAATATCGGCCCGGGGAGCCTGCTTCCAGTGACTGCCTTTGCCAGGCTGCTGCCTGGGCAGTCCAGACAGCCGGAGAGATCCCAACCAGAGAGAGCACACTGAAAATTTTTCATGTCGGCCACGCTGGGAGGGCTCAGACTCTTGGTTGGTCATAGAGACCACTGGCTAGAGCCTGCAAAGAGAGGCAAAACTGCCTCTCTTATAGGAGGGTATGGAGTATGGCTCAGGCCCCCATTGTGCAGTGTGGGTACAGAGTACAACAAGCTGTGGTTTTAGAGAGCACTGGCTGGCGTGCACCCGGACTATCTCACGTGGGCCAGTGGCTCAGGGACCATGACCTGGATGCTTCACCACACTCTTTCTGGCATGGCACTGGCTGGCAGTAGCCATCCTGGGTCAGTGGGCTTAAGCCCATTCCCATAACCGCCCCATTCCACCAGTTGCCCCTTAAGATCTTTTGCTCTTTTTGAGTGCTTTATACCAGACTCCAAGTTAATGCTGGTCCCCAATCACAGGACACTCTGGTATTGTGGTATTACTTTCCAATGAGTCACTTTGGGAGGCTCTCTCCCCCATCTCTTTATTCTCTGAAATCAGTCCCATCATTCAAATTCCACTGCTTTAATGCATCACTGGTGTCTTCTGCCCCCATAGAGATCCAGAAGTGTATAAGTCTGCATCTCAGGCTGATTTCATGCATGTTCAGAGTGGTCTGATAAATAATAAGTTTAGTTTAGAGGCCGGGTTGAAACAGCATCTCCTACTTCTCTGCCATCTTGCCTCCCTCCTCCAATAATATCCATATCAAAATACCATCAACAGTTTTCACAACACTGGAACAAACAATTCTACAATGTTTGGAGCCCCAAAAGACACCAAATCACCAGGGAAATGTTGAAAAAGAAAACAAAAGCTGGGGCCATCACAATGTCTGATTTCAAGCTATATTACCAAGCTATAGTCATCAAGAGAGTATGGGACTGGCGCAAAAACAAACACATAGATCATTGGAACAGAATAGAGACCCCAGAAATGGACCCTCAATTCTATGGTCAACTACTCTTTGACAAATCACAAAAGAACATCCAAAGGAAAAAAAGACAGGCTTTTCCATAAATTGTTCTTGGAAAACAGGACAACCACATGCAGAAGAATGAAACTGGACCATTCTCTGACACTACAAACAAAAATAAACTCCAGATGGATGAAGGACCTCAATGTGAGACAGAAATCCATCAAAATACTAGAGAACACAGGCAGTAACCTCTTCAACACTGGCCCCAGCAACTTCTTTCAAGATACCTCTATAAGGCAAGGGAAAGAAAAGCAAAAACTAACTTTGGGGACTTCATCAAGATAAAAAGCTTTTTTGTTTGTGGAGAACAGATTCTCATAAGGTTATAAACTACCAGGTTCACATTGTCTCCCCATATAATTTACAATTATTTCCTGCTTTTCTTGTGTATTTTATCACTTCCATATTGATCTCATCTTCTCTGGGCATTTGTTCTTTAATATTGGCAAGTACTTTACATAATTAACAATGTCAAGGTCCCCTTTTACAGTGTGCCCTGAGGTGATAGGGTGAGCCAAAAGGAGGAGGTTACATTCCTGATTCTCTGAACACCCACAGATTCCAGCAGACATGGTGGATGGGACGTCCTTGTCCACACAAGTAGACCACAGCCTTTCAGATGTGATCTAGGACCTCATGTTGCAGTGCATGCAGGGGGCAAGGATGCTGCTAATCCTGCACCCCACTCTGCACCTGCAACAGGACACAGTGTTCTCACTGGGCTATCTTCTGCTTAAGGAATGAGAGGTAACCTCTGGAGCAAACTGTGAAGGTCACATCCCACACCCAGTCCTTCTGGCTCACAGGGGTTTGTCATTAGAAATTAAAATTCCTCTCCCCACACAGGACCAGCACACCAAGGTCACCATTGAGGGGCTACAGTACACAGATCTGTCTAAGGAGGAGATTGTAGGCATGCTCAGGGACAACAGTGACATCAGCGTGAAGACGGGGTTCCTACCATTTCCTGACCAAGTCTTGGACCCTCCATCCTGGGCCACAGAACTGTTCCTTGGTTCCTTGCCGTCTTGACCAATACCTGTCCTACTTTTAGTCCATCGTTCATCCAGGGTTATCTATGAAGTCGCTGGCAGAAGCACAGATCCGGGTGAAAGTGCTGCCTGAGGTCCAAGGGGCAGGTGTCAGGAGTGGAGATGACCAGCAGAATGGAGCCCCAGGAATAGACAGAACCAGAGCAGTCCTAGTGATGAGTGGTCTTATGGAACTGAGACAGGCCTCGAAGAGAGCTGACCCCCTCACCTGTCCCTCTGCTGCCCCACTTAGCAGGTGACCTGGAACAGTGTCCTCTGAGTCAGCTGACTTGACACTGCTCTTCCTCATCCAATTCTCAGGTCACCCTCCCCCACAGGCATGGGGTCACCAGGGCTCCCAGCTACAGTCCAATGATGGTCAGAGGATGACTGCTCCTGACTGTCTCAGGCACAGGACCAGGCTCACACCTGCTGGTGTCCACACTATGCCAGCAGCAGCAAGCACAGCCCAGAGTCCCTGCACTTTTCAGGCCTCCTCTTGCTGGTCATGAGCCCAGTGCCCAGACCCCCAGGCCAGGGGGGACACAGGCCCTGCCTATGCAGGTGTACTTTGTGTGAGGTCCTATTGTCCATGGCCCTGAGTACAGGCTGGAGGATGGCACACTATTGCTGTCACCAGAGTGCTCCCAGGCCCCAACAGCACTGCTGACCTTGAAGGAGACCCATGAGGACCCTCTACACACAACATCAAGCTCTTGTGAGGAGATATTTCATCCAATCCAGAAGGATACTCGTCTCCTCCACTCTGGCTTTTTGTGTGTGACATTTCCGTTCTGGAAACATAAACTAACAAACTCAAGTTAGTGAGGAAGTAAGGTGCATTTGTGCACTCTTCTGAGCCTTAAACTCCCCTTTCTGGTACTAAGGACGTCTGTCTCATCCTGGTCCAAGGCGGGTGCCTTTCCCATAGGAGACTCATGTCCAGCTTTCAGGGGGACAGAGGAGATCAGCGTGTCTCTGTACAGGTTATTTCTCAAGTACATTTAATCCAAGGGCACACGTGGGGTAGCATATTCTGCTTCCCTTCCCCTGTAATCCTGGAGTAGAGACACTGCAGTAAATACCCTGTGAGCTCAGACAGGGTCCTGCTTTCAGGGCTGTGGTGTCAGCTGCTGGGAATACTCAGGACCCCACAGCAGAGGGCTGCTGCCCCAGGAGCAGGTGCACAGGGGTCTGGGGAAGTCTTTCCTCTCAGAAACTGGGGTCTCCTTTTCCAGAAAATAATTTAAATATGGGTAGGACAAGCAATGCTAAAGGGTGTGTAAATATCCTGTTCTATCAGGAACATTTACCAAACTCCAAGCAATGAAGAGCACATTTGAAAAGGATGATATTCCAGGGCTTTTAGATATCTTAACTGTAAAGAGATGGAGGACTGAATGCATTATTTGCTCATTGGATGCAGCATTTTGGAGACACACTGATCCAGGTATAAAACATCCAGGTTTTAGAGCCAAGAACAGGTTCAGACGGTCTCTCTGTCATTCAAAGTTGGTTCCAAAATGAGGATAATTTCCTGTGGGTTCTTTTCCCTTAGTGAGAGAAGTTCAGCACACAGTTCAGGGAGCTGGCAGGGTATACATGACCTCAAACAAAGATTATGACTTGGGCTCTCAACATCCTACTGACCATGGTCCCTATGATGTCTATCTGCTCTTTATCTTGATGGGTCTGGTTTTGAGTATGGGATACGCTGCCTCATGAATATGCAAATGATCTGAGGTACGCAAGGTTAGATATGAGGATGCCTGTGGCCTGAGAGCATTGCCCAACAATGGCACCTCTCCACTACAGTAGCTCTGAGAGCACAGCCCCTCACCATGACCTGGAGCTGGAGAATCCTCATCTTGATGGCACTGGCTACAAGTAAGGGACTCTCAGTCTCTGGGCTGAGGAGGGGTCAAAGGCCAGTCAAGAATGACTTCATCCCCACCTGTTCCCTCTCCAAAGGCGTGTACTCCCTGGTGCAGCTGATGCAGTCTGGGGCTGAGGTGAGGAAGCTGAAGCATCCAGGAAGGTCTGCCATAGGCATCTGGATACATAGTCATTGACTACTATATGCACGGCATGTGACAGGCCCCTGGACAAAGGCTTGAATGGAGTGGGTTCATTGACCATGAAGATGGTGCCACAAGTTATGCATGACATTCCATGGCAGAGTCACCCTGATGGCAGACGCATCTGCTAGCACAGCCTACATGGAGCTGAGCAGTCTGAGGTCGGAGGACATGGCCATGTTTCACTGTGGGAGACACACTGTGTGAGAACCCATATCTTGGTTGTGCCAGAAACCCTGAGGCAGGGGCAGCTGTGGTGATGGGCTAAGGAGATATGAAGTACATGGATTCCCCTGCCTTCATCATACTTCTTCCCCAGAAGTTTGGGACAATGAATCATATTCTCATGGGGACCCCAGTCTTTTAGGGGAAGGTTTGAAGAGTCCAAATATACTGAAATTAAAACACAGGTAAAAAGGTTTGCATAAAAGAACACCTTTTTTTTTTTTGTCTTATTATGTGCAGTTAGTCAACATATAGTTTATCATTAGGGGTTTTTTGTAATTAGGTATTTATTTATTTGAGACACAGAGGGAGCAAGCACAAGCAGGGAGGGGGTCAGAGGGAGAGGGAGAAGCGACTCACCACTGAACAATGAGCCCCATATGAGGGCTTGATTTCAGGACTCCAGGATCATGACTTAAGCCAAAAGCAGCCACTGAATTGACTGAGCCACCCAGGTGCCCACATCGTTAGTTTTTGTTTTGTTTTTTGTTTTTTGTTTTTTATTATTATGTTAGTCACCATACAGAATATCATTAGGTTTCTTTGTTTTGGGTTTGGGTTTGGGTTTTTTTTTTTTTTGACTTAATGTTTATTTTTTTCCTAGGTTTTTTTTTATTTCTTTTCAGTGTTCCAGAATTCATTGTTTATGTACCACACCCAGTGCTCCATGCAATACATGCCCTACACAATACCCACTACCAGCCTCACCCAAATCCCACCCCTTCAAAACTCTCTTTAGTTTTTGATGTAGTGTTTCATGATTCATTGTTTGCATATAACCCCCAGAGCTCCATGTAATGCATGCCCTCCTTAATACACATCACTGGACTAACCCATCCCCTCACTATCCTCCCCTCTGATACCCTGTTAGTTCCTCAGAGTCCACAGTCTCTCATGGTTCATCTCCCGCTCCAATTCCCACCAACTCCCTTTGCCTCTCCATCTCCCAATGTCCTCCATGTTATTCCTTATGCTCCACAAATAAGTGAAACCATGTGATAATTGACTCTCTCTGCTTGACTTATTTCACTCAGCATAATCTCTTCCAGTCCCGTCCATGTTGATACAAAAGTTGGGTATTCATCCTTTCTTTTTTTTTTTTTAATTTTTTATTTTTTATAAACATGTATTCATCCTTTCTGATGGAGGCATACTATTCCATTGTATATATGGACCACATCTTCCTTATCCATCCCTCTGTTGAAGGACATCTTTGCTCTTTCCACAGCTTGGCAACTGTGACCATTGTTGCTATGAACATTGGGGTACAGATGGCCCTTCTGTTCACTACATCTGTATCTTTTGGGTAAATACACACTAGAGCAATTGCAGGGTAATAGGGGAGCTCTATTTTTAATTTCTTAAGGAACCTCCACATTGTTTTCCAAAGAGGCTGCACCAACTTGCATTCCCACCAACAGTGTAAGAGGGCTCCCCTTTCTCCACATCCTCTCCGACACATGTTGTTTCCTGTCTTGTTAATTTCGGCCATTCTAACTGGTTTAAGGTGATATCTCAATACGGATTTGATTTTAATCTCCCTAATGGCTAGTGATGATGAACATTTTTTCATGTGTCTGTTAGCCACTTGTATTCAACCTGTGCTTTAAAATAAGTGGTTTTTCCCACTTATTCATCAGTTTTATAAAGTTCTCTCTTCTCATATAATTATTATTTCAAGTGTGTGAATCATGTCATTCAATGACAGAGGATATGACTCACACCCTTCTGTTTCTATTTTTTGAAATGGCTTCAGGAGAATAGGTATTATTTCTTCTTTAAAAGTTTGGTAGAATTCCCTTGGGTAGCCATTGGTCCTCAGATCTTTTTTGCAGGAAAGGGGCATTTTTTATTACTTCTTCAATTTCTTTGCTGGTTATTGGTTTGTTCAGATTTTCTGTTTCTTCATGCTTCATTTTTGGTAGTTTATACGTTTCTAGGAATGCATCCATTTCATCCAGATTGCCTAAATTGTTGGCATATAATCACTCAAAATAAGTTCTTATAATTGTTTGTATTTCTTTGGTTGGTTGTGATCTCTCCTTTTTCATTCATGATATTATTTATTTGGGTTATTTCTCTTTTCTTTTGAATAAGTCTGGCCAGAGGTTATTCATTCTTTCAATGAACCAGCTTCTGATTTAATTGATCTTTTCTACTGTTCTTCTGGTTTCTGTTTCATTGATTTCTGCTGTAATCATTATTATTTCTCTTCTCCTGCTTTGTTAGGCTTCATTTGCTGTTCTTTCTCCAGGTCCTTTAGTTGTAATGTTAACTTGTGTATTTGGGATTTTGCTTGTTTCTTAGGAAATGTTTTAATTGCTTTATATTTCCCTCTTAAGTCTGCCTTTGCTGCCTCCCAAAGGTTTTGAAAAGTTGCGTTTTCATTTTCACTAGTTTCCATGAATTTTTTTTTAATTTTCTTTAACTTCCTAGTCAACCCATTCATTCATGTATCTTATTTTATTTTATTTTATTTTCTCCCTTTTTTTTTTTTATGTTACGTTAGTCACCATAGAATACATCATTAGTTTTTGATGTAGTGTCCCATGATTACTTGTTTGCAACCCAGTGGTCCATTCATTCTTTAACAGAGTGCTCTTCAACCTCCAAGTGCTTGAGTTCCTTCCAAATTTCTTCTTGACCTTGAGTTCCAGTTTCAAAGCATTGTTGTCTGAAAATATGCAGGGTATAATCCTAATCTTCTGTTATCCTTTGAGACCTGATTTATCACACAGTTTGTGATCTATTCTGGAGAATGTTCCATGTGCAGTTTTGAAGAATGTGTATTCTGTTGCTTTGGGATGGAATGTTCTTTATATATCTGTGATGTCCATCTGTTCCAGTGTGTCATTCAAAGTCCTTGTTTCCTTGTTGATTTTCTGTTCTAATGATCTGGCCATTGCTGTGAGTGAGGTGTTGAAGTCCCCTAGTATTATTGTATTATCTACATGTTTCTTTACTTTGATTATTAATTGGTTGATGTAAAAGGCCTCTCCCAGATTAGGAGCATGAATAGTTATAAGTACTAGATCTTATTGTTTGGTAGACTCTTTAAGTAAGATATAGCATCCCACTTCCTCTCTTACTACAGTCTTTGGTTCAAACTCCAACTTCTTTGACATGAGGATTGCTACTCCAGCTTTCCTTTGAACTCCATTGACATGATAAACTCTTCTCTACCCCCTCAGTTTTAATCTGGAGGTGTCTTTGGGTCTAAAATGAGTTTTTTCCTGGTGATTCACAGACCTGTACCCCTGGGGCTAATAATACATTATATGTTAATAAAAATAATAATAAATTTTAAAAAGAAAGACAAAAATAAATAAGTAAAATGAGTTTCTTATAGACAGAATACAAAGGGTCTTGTTTTTTATTACAGTCTTATATCCTGTGCCTTTTTATTGGAGCATTTAGTTCATTTGCTTTCAGGTTAGTTGAAAGAGATTAACTTAATGTCATTTTGGTTACCTGTAAAGTCTTGTAGGGCTGATTTAGTGATCACAAATTCTTTTAGTCTTTGTTTGTTCTGGAAGTTATTTATCTCTCCTATTTTGAATGACATCCTTGTTGCATCAAGTATTCTGGCCACATATTTATCCCATTTAGCATATTGAATATATCATGGCAGGCCTTTCTGGCCTGCCTGGTCCCTGTGGATAGGTCTGCTGCCAACCTTATATGTCTATGTCTCTTATTCCAGCTGCTTTTAGGATTTTATCTTTATCTCTGAAGTTTGCAATCTTCACTATTATAGGTTTGGTTGTTGACCTATTTTTATTGATATTGAAGGGGATTTCCTACACCAGATTACGGAAGTTCTCAGGTATAATTTGTTCAAATAAACCTTCTGCCCATCTCCTTCCTCCCTCATCTCCTTGGACCCCTATTATTCAAATGTTATTATACTTTATGGTATCACTGATTTCTTGACGTCTCCCCTCATGATCCAGTAGTTGTTGTTTTTGTCTTTTTCTCAGCTTCCTTACTTTCCATCATTTTGTCTTCTATATCACTGACTCTCTTTTCTTGCTCATTTATCCTAGCTGTTAAAGCCTCCATTTATGACCGCATAACAGTAATAGAATTTTTAATTTTGCCCTGATGAGATTTTAGTTCTTTTATTTCTGCAGTAAGAGATTCTCTAGTATCCTCTGTGTTTTTTTTTAAACTCACCTAGTATCTTTTAAATCGTTATTTTGAATTTTAGTTCCAACATCTTACTTATATCTGTATTGACAAAATCATGACAGAGAGTACTACCTCTGGTTCTTTCTTTTGCTATGAATTTCTCCTTCTAGTCATTGTGTCCAGAAAAGAAAGGAGGAAAGAAAGAAATAAAAGGAAAAGGGGGAAGCAAAATGACAGAAGAGTAGGGGACCTCATTTCATCTGGTCCCTTGAATTTAGCTGGATATCTATCACACCATTCTGAACACCCATGAATTCAGCCTGAGATGTAAGAAAATATATCTGGATCTCCATGATCTGAAGAATTTGAGAGGCAATGTGGGGGGTTTGGGGAGTAGGGAAGGAAAAAATAAAATAAGATGGAATCGGGAGGGAGACAAACCATATGAGACTCAATCTCACAAAACAAACTGAGGGTTGCTGGGGGAGGGGGGAGGGAGAAGGTGGTTGGGTTATGGACATTGGGGAGGGTATGTGCTATGGTGAGTGTGGTGAAGTGTGTAAACCTGGCGATTCACAGACCTGTACCCCTGGGGCTAATAATACATTATATGTTAATGAAAAATAAATCACATATTATACCCAAAAAATGGAAATATATCTAGAACTTCACAAGCAGAAAAATGACTGTTTTTTGCAAGTGAGGAGGTGTGGAGTCATGAATCTATAGGAAATATTGGAAGATAAATGGAGGGGGGAGGGAGCATCTAAACTTTGGCTACTGGGAAGTGATATAACACAGGAGTGCAAAATCAGAACCCTTAGAAATCTGCTCCAATGAGAAACATCCCTTTCTAAAGGGGCTCAAGGGGTGAAAAGGGCAGAATTCTAGGTGGATCATTGTGGTCTCTGGATCCTAGGGGACACTGAAAGATTGGGGATGCCTGGACCGAAGAGTGCCCAATCAGTGGAGCAGGGAAACTGGTTACAGTCAGCCAGCCCAGAAGGGACTCCCAGCTCTGGTCACAATACACTGTGAACAGGCCAGTCAGGTGATCTCTTTATGCCTGAGCACCCTGAAAAGGACTGGAACATGGAAGCCATTTGCCATCCCCTGGCAGGGACAAAAAGGCTGCCCCATGACTGGGCAACAGCTCTCAGGGTGGCAGCCACCCTGGAAAGGACAATGGGGCAGCATTCTGCTCTGAGCAGGGAGTGGCAGAGTAGTAGGGTGCACATGCTAGCCCACAACCACTCACCGCTGCAAAGACACAAAGTACAGATATGCTTGCAGTTCCCTGGGACTCCCTGGGGGAGAACTGCAGTGGACACAAACATTGGGAGTCTTCAGAGTTTGGTGTACACAGAAGTGGAGATGGTTTGATGCAGAGGTTTATTGAAGAGGAGGAACTGTGGTCTCACAGCTTTGGGCCAGATACCAAAGACATGGCTGTCTTTGCTCTGACCCTCTGGAGAGGCAGGGAAAGCTACCAGGAACCAAAAACCACACAAGCAGCTCACATTGAACCCATCCTCCTGACAAGGGTGAGGCAATGCTTAAGAACAGGTGAATGAGGACGCCTGGGTGGCTCAGTGGGTTAAGCTGCTGCCTTCTGCTCAGGTCGTGATCTCAGGGTCCTGGGATCGAGTCCCGCATCGGGCTCTCTGCTCAGCAGGGAGCCTGCTTCCTCCTCTCTCTCTCTGCCTACTTGTGATCTCTCTCTGTCAAATAAATAAATAAAATCTTTAAAAAAAAAAATAACAGGTGAATGACAAGCTCGTGGATCCCCCAAGACTGTAAAACTTCAAAGCCAGGGGAAGATAATATATTGAGCTCAGAGTGTTTCCTCCTGACTTATTGATCCTTCAGTCTGAAATGTTCCATTTCTTTTTCCTTTTTTACCTTTCTCCCACTTCAACTAGATTCTTATTTTACCAATTTGTGTTTTTAAATTTGCTTTTTATCTTTTTTTTCATGTCTACCTTTATACATTTACCCCTCATTCTAGTCCTTTTTTCTCTCTATTCGATTTTATTTTTACATTTGAGTTTTGATTCCTTTGCAATTTTGGGATATAGTGTCTTCTAACACACACACACCAAAATTCAATCAGGAATAAGTGGATCACCCTGCTTTGTCCACTCTGTGAGATTATAGTCTGTCTTACCTCCCCCCTTTATACTGTTTTGTTCCATTCTGGCTTTGTTTGCTTTTCTGTGGTAGCTTCTAACCACTTCAGATATTTTTTTAGGTTTTTTTTTTTTTTAAATTTCTTTTCAGTGTACCAGAATTCATTGTTTATGCACCACACCCAGCGCTCCATACAATACATGCCCTCCTTAACACCCACCACCAGGCTCACCCAACCTCCCACCTCCCACCCCTTCAAAACTCTGTTTTTCAGAGTCGGTAGTCTCTCATGGTTCGTCTCCCCCTCCAATTTCCCTCAACTCCCTTCTCTCCAGCTCCCCACGTCCTCGTGTTATTTCTTATGCTCCACAAATAAGTGAAACCATATGATAATTGACTTTCTCTGCTTGACTTATTTCACTCAGCATAATCTCTTCCAGTCCCGTCCATGTTGACACAAAAGTTGGGTTTTCATACTTTCTGATGGAGGCATAATAACCACTTCAGATTTTTTTCTAGGGTGCATTGTACTTGGGTTGTGGTTGGTATTGTAAAATCTGTTCATTCACTCAACCATCCCTCAACAGTATAACTAGGAAGAGGAACTCTCAACAACATTATGGAGGTTCCTCAAGACATTAAAAATAGAACTGTCCTGCAACCCAGCAATTGCACTACTGGGTATTTATCCCAAAGACAAGTGGCTCCCCAGGGACCTACAGTTATGTGGGTAAGTCCATCCCAGGTCAACAGAACACCCAGCCAAGTCATGTGAATGAAATAAATGTGTATTATTATGCAGTACTGAGGTTTTGATGTAGTTTTAATGTACACCTAATTTAACATCTGTTGGTTCACGAAGACTATGGTCTTATCTATCCCAAAGATACAGATGCAGTGAAAAGAAGGGATATGTGAGCCCCAATGTCATACAGCAATGTCCACAATAGCCAAACTGTAGAAGGAGCTGAGATGTCCTTCAAGGGATGAATGGGACCAATGAGAAGTGCTGTGTGTACAGAGCCCTCCTCTGAGATGGTCAGGAGCTCAGGGGAGGCCAAAAGGAACCCGATGCAGCACCACTCCTCCCAGGGCTCGTCAAGGTCTGCTCTCAGAGACTGGGGGCTTAGCCAGGGAGGTGCTGCCCCCTCTGTGGAGGGAGGTTCTACAGGGTCCTCCCTCTGGGCAATGCCACACAAGGCAGCAATGCAGGACCCAACCTCGGGGCCAGATGGGGTCCACAGGAAGAGCATCTCTGGAACACACATCCTGAGAATCCAACAAGCTCATAGTAGGGGTCCAGCCCAGGAGGCTGGACGCAGGGAGAACTCAGGCTTTTCCTTGTTTACTTCCTCACTTGGAATTGCTGCCATGGGCAGCCACGGCCTTTGGAATGAGACCTTAAAACCCAGTGGAGGGTGCCTGGGTGGCTCAGTGGGTTAAGCCGCTGCCTTTGGCTCAGGTCATGATCTCGGGGTCCTGGGATCGAGTCCCGCATCGGGCTCTCTGCTCAGCAGGGAGCCTGCTTCCTCCTCTCTCTCTCTCTGCCTGCCTCTCTGCCTACTTGTGATCTCTCTGTCAAATAAATAAATAAAATCTTTAAAAAAAAAAAAAACCCCAGTGGAAATACCTTTTCAACACTGACTATTCGTGGTGCTGGGAGCCCCACCAAGCTCTGGGACTGAACTCAGGGGAGGGTCAGAGGGTCAGGGACCCAGAGGGAGCCAACACCCCCCAGAAGATGAAGGAGCAAAGGCAGCAACATGGGCCCCTTGGGCAGAGAAGATGAGCACCACAGGAGGGACAAGACTCAGAGAGGCCCTCCCCATCCGCCAGATAGCAGTGATGTCAAAGCCTGAACCCCACAGGATATGGGCAGTTGGTGTGGGGGGTCCAACAGAGGGCCAGCCCTCCAGCTCCAGAATCCCATGGGGAACTTGAGACAAATAGACGCCAATGTTGGCCAGGCCCTGGGCAGCCCTCTCTAGAAGTTCTGGTGGTCAAGAGAAGGGATGAGAGACAACGAGTGTCCAGAGGAAAGCATTTAAACCCACTCAGAATCACCCACATTCACAATGGAGTCTAAGCCCAGGGGCCACTGGAAGGACAGAGAGGTAAGACTTCGGGGGCCTCGGGAGAAGGTGAGGGTCCTGAGCAGCCACAGCAAACGTCACCCTCACGGGGGCTCTGGAGTTCTGGCAGCAACCCCAGCCAGGTGTGGAGGAGGGCACCTGGGCCTCACCTGCTCCTGGGGCTCCCCGGGCCTCCCCTCTGCCTGGGCCTCCCCTGCACCTGCACTCGGACCTCCCCTGAGGCTGAACCTCTCCTTCACCTGTAACTGGGCATCCCTTAGGTCAGGACATCCTCTGATCCTTTACGTAGACCTCACCTGTTCGTGGGCTTCCCCTGGACCATTCCTTTGTCAGGACCTCCTCTCACCTTTCCTGGGCCTCCTCGGGTCTGGAATACCACTTCTTCTGCACCTGAGCATAATCTGAAACTGGGCTATCCCTGGGCCTGGGCTGCACCTGCACCTGCACATTGGCCTCAACTGATCTTTGGCCTCACCTGGCCTCCTCTCAGCACCCCCCCCCATGCGAACCCCTGTGTACTTATACCTGGGCCTCACGTGCACCTGGGCCAGGGCCTACCCTTTTCCTGGAATACACATCACCTGTGTCTGGGCCTCCCCTGGTCTTCCCCTCTGCCTGGGCCTCACCTTCACCTACACCTGTGTCCCTCCACTGGGTATAAACCCTCCCTACACCTTAACCTAGGTCTCCCCTGGGTCTGGACCTCTTCTTTAGGTGCACCTTGGCCTCTCCTGGGACTGTACTTTCCCATAGACCGCCCCTTGGCCTAGACCTCCCCTGCACCTGAACCTGGGCCTTCCTGAGTCTGGACTACCAATACCTGGCCTTCATCTGTACCTAAGACTCCTCTGGGCCTCCTGTGGCCTGGGCCTCCCCTGAAAGAGTATCTGGGTCTCACCTGCTTTGGGCTATACCTGGGCTATCCCTGGGCCTCACCTGGGTCTGGACTCCCCTGCACCTTTACCTGGACATCCCTTGACCCTCCCATGAGTCTGGACCTCTCCTGCACCTGTACCTGGAGTACCACCGCATCTGTACCTGGGCCTCATGCACTTCTGGGCCTCCCCTGTACCTATACCTGGACCTCACCTCCCCTGGGCCTCCTACTCACATGTACCTGGTCTTCTCCTGAAATGGACCTTCCCTTCAATTGGACTTGTGCCTGCCCTCTGTCTAAATGTCCCTTGGACCTCCACTGAGTCATGGCTTCCCCTTTACCTATACCTCATTATCCCTGGGTCTGGACGACCACATCACCTACATCTGGGCCTCAATTGAACCTGTATTTGGGCCTCCCCTAAGTCTGGATGACCGTGTCAGTTATGCCGAGGGCTCACCTGTACCTGGGTCTCCCCTGGGTCTCCCCTATGCCTGGAAGTTCTGCTGAGAACTGCACCTGGACCTGGACCTCTCTTGCACCTGTAACTGTGCATCCTTTAAGTCTAGACTAACAATGTCCCTCTGCCCAGTGCTCACCTACACGTGAGCCTCCCCTGGGCTTTGCCTAGACCTTCCCCTCAGCTGAACCTGGGACTCCCCTGGCCCTCTTCTGGGCCTGGACCTCCCCTTCATCTGTACCTGGGACTTCTCTGGGCCTCCCCTAAGTCTGGGCCTCCGCTGCATCTGCACCTGGGCCTCCACCGGGTATAGACCCTCCCTACACCTCTACCTTGTTCCCCGCTGGGTCTCCACTCTGCCTGGGCCTCTCCTGGGACTGCATTTTCCCTGGACCTCCCTTGGTCTAGACCTCCTCTGCACCTGCACCTGGGCCTCCCCTGCACCTCCCCTCTGCCTGGGCCTCCCCTGCCCCTGTTCTTGGTTCTCCCCCGAGACTGGACCACTCCTTTACCTGTAACGCGGCATCCCTTAGGTCTGGACCTCCCCTAAAGCCTATCTGGGCCTCACCCATTCTTGGGTTTCCCTGAGCCTTCCCAGGGCCTGGAACTCCCCTTCCCCTGCGCCTGGGGTTCCACGGAGTCTGGACAACTGCTGGACCTGCGGCTGGGTCTCCCCGGGGTCTGGACCTCCCCTCCACCTATACGCGGGCCTCCCTGAGTCTGGTCCTTGGTGTCCTGTCCCAGGACCACATCTGCACCTGGGCCTCCCCTTACCTCCCCTGGGCCTCCTGAGGGCTGGGCTTCCCCTGAAGGAGTACCTGGGCCTCCCCTGCGCTGTCCCTGGGCCTCAGCGGGGTCTGGACCAACCGTCCCTGTGTACCTTGGCTTCCCCTGGCTCTCGACCTCCACCTGCATGCGGGGCTCCCTGAAGTCCGGACTGTCCCTGCTCCTCCCGACCCTAATCTATACCTGGGCCTCCCCAGAAGGAATACGAGGCCTCACCTGCTTGGGGCTGTGTCTGGGATGTCCCTGGGATGTCCCTGGGCTTCACCTGGGTCTAGACTCCCCTGAGCCTCGACCGGCGCCTCTCCTGAGTCTGGGCCTGTCCTGGGTCCGTCCGCTCCTTCATGGGTACATGGCGTTGCCCTGAGTACGGACCGTCCTGGGAGCTCCCCTGGCTCTGCACCTCCCACGAATATGTGCCTGGGCCTCCCCTGGGTGTGACCTGCCCTCACCTGGACGTGGACCCCCTGGTTCTGGACCCCGGTACCTGCACCTCAGCTCCCGGCTTCTAAATCACACTTTACTGCCCCTGGGCCTCCCCTGGTCCTCTCGGGGGCCTCCTCGGGGCCTCCCCAGGGGTGGGCCTCACCCCTAACTGTACAACCTGCACCTGCACTAGAACCTCCCCTGGGCCCGGGCCTCCCCTTACCTGCCCCTGGACCTCTCCTGGGCCTGCACGTCCGTGCAACCTGCAGCGGGGCCTCCTCAGGGTCTGGATCTGAGGCACCTGCCCCTGGGCCTCCCTGGCTGTGGACTTTGCCTCCGACTGTACCTGGGCTTCCTCCCCTTCACCTGTCCTTGGGCCTCCCCTGGCCGGTGACCAACAACGCCTGTACCTGCGCCCCATGGACGTCCCTCAGCTTCGCCTGGGCCTGTCCTGGGCCTGCGCCGACCCTCCCCTGTAACTGCGCTGGGTCAAGGCCTCCTGTACCCTGCATCTGCCCGCCAAGGTCCTGCACCGGAGCATGGACCGGGGACGCTGCCCTCGGCACGCACAGCGGGGTCGCCCCGGTCTACCGTCGTCCCGGCCGGCCCTCAGCTCCCGGCACCTGCGTTCCACGGTACCGGCGCCCGGGCCTCTGCTCCCGCGGCCGCTGCCGCCCCGGGTCTCCCGCGGCCCCCCCGCGGGCTCTCCCCGGGTGCGGACGTCGTCTGCACTGCGCCTGCGCCTCTCCTGGGCCGGGCCTCGGCGTCCTTATGCTGGGCCGCGCGGGCTGCGGGACTGGCCGGAACCGCCTGGCTCGGACTCGCCGGCGCCGGAGCCTGGGCCGCCCCGGAATGAGTCTCCGCAGCACCTGCCCCTGGTCCTCCCTGGATCACTCTCCTCAGCACCTGCCCCCGGGTCGCCCCTGGATCACTCTCCTGAGGACACTCGGGCGCGCAGCAGCCCACGCGGCCGCCCCCCGGCGCGCAGCCCGGAGCCCCGCCCGGAGCCCCGCGGCCGCCCCGCCCCGCTAGAGGCTCGGCCACGCCCACCGCCTCGGGCACGCCCACCGCCTCCCGGGCTCCGCCTCCATCCGCGCGCCCCGCCTCCGGCCGCCGGGCTCCACAGGCAGGAGGCCCCAGGGACGGAGGATTCGGGCTGGGTCTGTGTCACGGTGGTGTATTATGATAGTTACGGCTACTACTCCCACAGCGTCACGGACCCCACCGAAAACCCCGCCCCGGGGTCCCAGCCCCGGCCCTGCCCCGGGCCCAGGAGGGACACCAGCCGAGGACACCGAACGAGGACACATCGCTGATCCGGCCGGACCGTCCTGCCGGTGCCAGGACTCCCCTCAGTCTGGTCCGATCCTGACCCCACCTGAGGCCCCTGGGACCCTCGGTGCACTCGGCGAGTCCGGAGGTTTCCGGAAGAGCACACCCTCCCCCACGGCCGCCCTTGGCACCTCTGGGCACACACCCCGGGTCTGCGAGCGAGTGCCCGAAGGACGCAGGGCTGACCCGCCAGGGCTGCCCCATAGCCCAGACCCACCCGGTCCCCCCAGAGGACCCGGAGCAGCCCCACACCCACCCTGCCCGCCCACGGAGCCTTGGCATCGGCCCACCCCGGCAAGGGCCCTGCCCTCCTCCCCGGGGAGGCAGGGCAGGAGAGGACGACCAGACACCCCCAGCTGCCCGGGACTGTGGGGCAGGTGCACGGGACACCTGTGCGGCCGGGCCCAGCAGGCGCCTGCAGCAGGGAAGGGGTCCTTCCGCCACCTGCCAGGTTTTTTGACAAGGAACTTCCCACTGTGTTACGACGGTAGCTACAGCCACAGTGACAGACCCCGGGGCAATAACCCTGCCGGACCCCAGGGCTCTCCAGTCTGGCCCTAAGAGCCCCAGTCCTACCTGCCCACTGTGGTTCATGTGCTGATGGCCAAGAGCCCCTCCCCAGGCCCCAGACGTGTGTGTCCATCTGGGAGGTACTGACGTGGGGCCCGAGGACCCGTTCCTTGTGCAGCCCCCCGTGACCCCTGCACAGGCTCCCCTCCGGGTCCCACCTGCGAAAACCCTGCGGCATCGTCTCTCACCGGTAAGACGGGGGCAAGGGTCTCCTCGCTTCCCCCACACACACCCGGCCCAACGCTGCCGTGTGGGGGGACGAGACAGAAGGGTCCACACATTGGTGACGCGTGGCAGGGACAGAGCTGGGGCACCGCAAAGTCAACGCGGGGCCCAGGGGCTGGGACGGTCAGTCGGGATGGCCAGGACCAGTGGACAGGATCTCCCCGAAGCCCCACCGAGTTAGGGACCACAGGGAGGAGCCATGTGCAAGCACGAGAGGATGTGAGGAACCCTGGGGGGGGGGGGGGGGCAGGGGCTCCGGGGAGGGTCCCGGCACTAGGGGCTGTGACCGCCCTGGACAGGAAGGAGCAGAGGCACCAACATGGGCCCCGTGGGCATCACAGGAGGCACAGGTCCCAGCAAGGGCTCACCCCACCCCCCAGGCAGCGGTGGTGTGAAGGCCTGAAGGCCCCGCAGGGCACCGGCAGCTGGTGTGGGGGGTCCAGAGAGGGCCAGCCCGCCCGCCCCAGATCCCATGGGAAAATGGAGACCAACGGACGCCATGTCGCCCAGGCCCTGGGCAGCCCTTTCCAGAAGCTCCAGTGGTCGAAGGGGGGACGAGAAGCACGCAGTGCCCCAGGGAAGCACGTAGGCCCCCTCGGAGGCGCCCACACCCACCACGGAGTCGAAGCCGGGAGCCACTGGGAGGACAGAGAGGCGAGACCCCTGGGGCCTCGGGACACAGTGAGGGTCCTGAGCAGCCCCAGCAAACGCCGCCCTCCCGGGGGCTCGGGCGCTCCAGCAGCCCCCGCAGCCGGGTGTGCAGGACGGCTCCTGGGCCGCCCCTGGGCCTCGGTTTCCTGCACCTGCACCCGGGCTCCGCTTGGCCTCCCCTGAGTCTGGACAACCGCGTCGCCTGCACCGGCCCTGCCCCACCTGTCCCTGGGCCTCCCCTCAACACCTGCCCCTGGGTCTCCCCCGAAATCAGTTCTCCTCGGCGCCCGTCCTGGGTCTCGGCCCCACCGGCACCGCCCACCTGCACGCGCTCCAGGTCCGGCTGGAACCAGAAAGGACCGTGGGACGGAGGGTCTCTGGGCCCCTCTGCCCAGGGGCTCTGGAGACGCTGGGCCCCGCGCAGACGGCAGAGGGAGGCGAGTGCGGGGCGTCAGGGGCACCGCGGGGGCCTGGGACCAGCGGGAGGAGCCCGGCGCCTTCCAGACGCCCTCGCAGGCCGCGCGGCTCCGCAGACCCAGGTCCCCAGGGTCCGTGGCGCCAGGACCAACGGCGGCCGCCTCCCTCCCCGCCTGTCCTTCCTGGGTGGGAGCCCCCTGCCGGCCCCAGGGTCCAGCGGCCCCAGAGGGACCCCCACACCGCGCAGCGGTTCCTTCGCCCAGACGCCTGTCCCACCGGCTTGGGTCCCCAGTCGGGCGCGCAGCAGCCCACGCGGCCGCCCTCCCGCGCTCAGCCCGGAGCCCCGCCGGGAGCCCGGAGGCCGCGGCCGCCCCGCCCCGCCTGCGGCTCGGGCACGCCCACCGCCTCGGGCACGCCCACCGCCTCCCGGGCTCCGCCTCCGGCCGCCGGGCTCCACAGGCAGGAGGCCCCAGGGACGGAGGATTCGGGCTGGGTCTGTGTCACGGTGGTGTATTGTGATAGTTCCGCCTGCTTCCCACAGCGTCACGGACTCCACCGAAAACCCCGCCCCGGGGTCCCAGCCCCGGCCCTGCCCCGGGCCCAGCAGGGACACCAGCCGAGGACACCGAACGAGGACACATCGCTGATCCGGCCGGACCGTCCTGCCGGTGCCAGGACTCCCCTCAGGTCCGATCCTGACCCCACCTGAGGCCCCTGGGACCCTCGGTGCACTCGGCGAGTCCGGAGGTTTCCGGAAGAGCACACCCTCCCCCACGGCCGCCCTTGGCACCTCTGGGCACACACTCCGGGTCTGCCAGCGAGTGCCCGAAGGACGCAGGGCTGACCCGCCAGGGCTGCCCCATAGCCCAGACCCACCCGGTCCCCCCAGAGGACCCGGAGCAGCCCCACACCCGCCCTGCCCGCCCACGGAGCCTTGGCATCGGCCCACCCCGGCAAGGGCCCTGCCCTCCTCCCCGGGGAGGCAGGGCAGGAGAGGACGACCAGACACCCCCAGCTGCCCGGGACTGTGGGGCAGGTGCACGGGACACCTGTGCGGCCGGGCCCAGCAGGCGCCTGCAGCAGGGAAGGGGTCCTTCCGCCACCTGCCAGGTTTTTTGACAAGGAACTTCCCACTGTGATAACTACGATAACTACCACAGCGACAGACCTCACGGCGAAAACCCCGCCGGACCCCGGGGCCCTCCAGTCGGGCCGTGAGGGTGAGAGCTGGGACCCTGGGTCCCCAGAGCAGCAGCAGCAGCTCGGCCCATGGGCTTGTGTTCAGCGACAACGTCCACCCCCAGCCGCAGCCCGGAAGGGCCAGGGATGGCCACGCATCTCGCATCGAGCTGGCAGGCACAGCCCTGGCTCTCCTGGCTGCGGGCGGCAGGGATCAGGAAGGACAGGGCCTCCCGCGAGCAAACGGTCAGGGACCCAGCTCCCTGTGAGCAGGACCCCCAGAGACCCAGGGCAGGCTGACAAGAGTGAACACTGGGGCTAGGCCTGTAGCAGAAGCTCATCCCTGATGTTCGACGCAGAATGAGGTTCAAGGGAAGTGGAGCATCCCCTGGCCCCCAGTATCCTGACGGAGGTGGCTCCTGTTCCAGGCCTGGCCATCGGGGGTCCGTGGCCTCTCCCCCAGGAGAGAGGCTGTGCAGGCTCTGGCTGTGGGCTGTCTTGCTGGTCATTGCCAGGCGGTGCTAGAAACCCATCCCCAGCAGGCGGCTCCAGGGAAAGCCCCTCCGAGGAGCTGGCCCAGACCAGCAGCACGGGCGCCCGTGCCCCCCAGCGCAGGCTCTGCAATGGTGCCCGCTGTTGTGCTGCCCTCCAGACCTAAGGGGCTCCGGGGGGCGGACACTGTCCAGGGTCTCGTCTGGCTCTCATCCACACAGCCGTCCCCCAGCTCTGGCCGCTGCTGCACCCGTGCCCACATCCAGCCTTCTGTCCCCAGGGGCTGTTCCTGGGACGGGGACCTACGGTGTGGACCTTCCTGGCAGGGAGGCCGCAGGATGGCAGGGATTCTAACCAGGCACGTCGCCCCAACTCAGAGACATACAGACGACGCGGCAAAGCTCCAGCCCACGTCTTCCAGAAGGGTGACCTGGCTGGCGTAGACAAAGGGCTCAGAGATGTGGCGTCCACCTGGCAGCCAGCCAGACGTCCTGGGAACAGCCTGTGTCCTCCCAGCCCAGCCCAGGGGCGGCTGACCGCAGCTTCCCGTCTCCCACCCCAGCAACTGGCGTGCGTCCGGGTCCCAGGGCAGCTCCAGCCCCTCCACAGCCCTGGTAGCCCCTGCACAACCCCCTTTCCTGAGGAGGCTCCTCCTGCCAGCCCCGCCTCGGGTGCCAGCTCGGGTTCTTGTCACGGGGCCTCCAACAGTGGTCTAGAGGACTACACGTACCACCGTGATGCCTCCCATAGCACCAAAGAGCCCACTGCTCCCCGGGCCCACCTCTGGCCCCTTTGAGTCTGGGGCTCTGGTCTCTGGCCTCTGGGGGGACGGGCCCCTCGTGCTCAGGGCCTCCGGGCTGACTGCTTCTAAACGGTGAGGTAGTGTCCCGTGTGGCCGGAGCGGCTGTGATGGGACCGGGGAAGGAGGAAAGCACAGGTCTGTGCGCAGGGAGCGCCCGGCCTCCCCCCAGGACAGAGTGCAGAGCCCCCAGAATGGGCTTCACCCCCCGGTGCAAGGAACCTGTCATCTGCCAAGTGTCCCTCTGTAGAGGCTCCGTCAGCACCTCCACCGTGGGGGACCGAGGACTGGCCGGGCCCACCCCTCTAAGGAGCAGCCTGGGAGTCCGAGGGGGAGCCCAGGGGGTCCGAGGGGGAGCCCGGGGGTCCGAGTGGGAGCCCAGGGCCCTGTCTGGGTGCCCCCATGCTGCCCGTGTTCCCCAGGGGCCACCTGGAGACACGGGCTCTTCTCTGTCGACAAATGGGCCACACGGGGTCGGCACCCCAGGGGGACCCAGGCCCCCTCGGTCAGCCCCCATCTCCCAGCACTCAGCCTCCCAGGGTGACACCTGGCTGAAGGGGCCCCGGCCTCCACCAGGACGGGGTGGGCAGCCACGAGCTGGGCCCTCCCCCAGCCCCGGGGACAGGCCATATTGTCTGAGCATCTGTCACTGTGGGTACTGGAATAGTATCTCCCACAGTGACATGTCCTGTGCTCAAAACCAGCCGCCCTCACCGGCCCGCTGTCCCCTGCTCGAGCCGTCCCCACCCTCTCACCAACCTCCCTCCATCCTAGGATGTGGTGAGCTCGAGTCCGCTCCGTCCCCAGCACCAGACAGTGCGGAATGACCCAGGCTGCCGCAGACTGAGCGCCAGGGGCCCGGGCAAGCACCCCGTGAGGAGCGGACCTGCACAGCACCGACCCTGGCCCTCCCCCCGCCCGTGCTCACACCGGCCCCGCCTCGCCCCCAGGACGCAGGACGGAATGGGCTTCTGGCCACACAAGGGAGGCCCTTCCTGCAACCTGCGCTCAGGCCTCGGCAGGTGGGCAGGGGGTCGGTCGGCCTGCAGGCCCTGTCTGGAGAGCCCTGCCCCCAGCACCCTCTGCCCGAGGCCCTTGCCTCACCTCCTCTGCCTGCTCCCTCTGCTCTCCCCTCCCTGCCCCTGGGCTCTCTGTGCCAGGACTTCCTCAGGGACTTGCAGCAGGACCCCAAGGTGACCGGCCTCCCAGGAAATGCCAGGCAGCGCCTCAGGTGGGAGGGCTCAGGCCTGAAGCCTGAGGTCACTCCCCTGCGCTCTGCCTGAGCCCGGGGCGCTTGCCTGTCCCCCAGGTCCCAGCTCCCCTCGCCCAGCCCCTGCCTGGTGGAGGACAGGTGCCTGGGTTGCAGCCAGGGCAGGGCGAGGGGCTGGGGCAGCTGCAGGCCAAGCTGAGGACGGCCCCAGCCCCGCCCACACCCCACACCAGGGGAACAGGCCTGACTGGCCGTTGGGCACCAGCCCCTCTCCGGGTGAAACAGACCCTGCGGTGCTGCCTTCGGCCCTCTGCCCCCGCCCCCGGGGAGCCCCTCACTGACTGAGGGCAGACCTCTCACAGACGGGATGCACCCAGCACACCCAGGGGGCCCCGCGGGAAGGAGGGCTGAGCACGGCAGGGCGGCTCCGGACAGGCTGGCGGGCGCGCAGAGGCGGCTGGCCTGTGCCTCAGAGCCCACCCACCTGCTGGCCGACCACGGACGGGGCTGGAAGCACCTCGGGGTCCTCGCCCACAGCACCCAGCGCGCGGACGCCCGCGAGCCTCAGTCTGAGCCCAGGAGGTTTCTGACCCCGCCTGTGTCACTGTGGCTACAGTAGCAGCTGGATCCACAGTGACACTCTCCAGGCCACAAACCCCAGCCCACATGCGGGCCCCCGGGCAGAGGGGCCTCCTCCCGGTGCGCTACTGGGCCTGCCCTCCGGGCTTGCGGGCACCCCCACAGCCTCGCCCTTCGTCCTCAGCAGCCAGCGACTGCCCGAGGACAGGCCCCGGTGCAGGAGACCACCATGGTCTCCCCGCCCCGGGACCTTGGTGGACTCTGTACGGGCCTGAAGCAGGGTGAGCGTTAGCGGATGGGGCTCACCGTGCCCCGCACCATTCATAAAAACCTCAGTGCTGGTCCCCACCGCGTAGGAGACTGGGCCCAGCAGTCCAGCCCGCAGTGTGGAGGCCCTGAGGCCAGGAGCAGCCCCGAGTCAGTGCGGCCGACCAGGAGGCAGCGCTGCAAGGCTGCCTGGGCCCAGCCCCAGAGCAGTGCTCGGACAGCGGAGCCCTGTGCCCAGCCAGGCCGTGTCTGTGGGCTCCTCAGTAACCGGACAGCCACGGTCCCTCAGCAGCCCCCTTTCACGGTAAGGACAGGAGGCCGGTGCGGTCACTGTGGGGCTGGGCCCTGTCCTCAGCCTCCCTCGTCTGCTCTGCGGGCCCTGGCCAGAGCCGACCCTCAGGGACACGTCTGCTCCTGCCGCCCGTGCCCTGGGGCAGACCCCTCCTGCCATGCATCCTGAGCCAATGCCGAGCACGGACCACCATCCCCTGCCGAGGGCCAAGGCTGTCTGGGCACCAGCTCCCTGGGGCAGACTTGCAGAAGCCACGGCTGGACACAGCCCGACTGGGCCTGCGTCCCCCCCACTGAATGTGCAGCAGGTGGGCCGCACACACAGTGCAGCTCCGCTGACAGCCTGCAGCCCCGGGCAGCACCAGGAAGGCTGTCCAAGGAGACCCCCGCCCCTTCTGTCCACAGCTGAGCCCATGCCCTCCCCCAGGCAGACCCTCCCTGGGGTTCCCGCACTGCAGCCTGCCGGGTCCTCCAGGGCTACTGTCCAGCACGGAGGACTCAGCTGCCCCGGGCAGCCAGAGGGCCCGGCCCACCGTGGAGCCTGGGGAGCTCTGGGTGCCTGGGGTACTCCACCGACAGACCCACCAGCTGGTCACTCTAGAGCCCGTCCCCCGAGGCTCTGAGCCCCCACCATGGGCAGGGGCGGCACTCACAGGGCTCCTTCCTGGGAGAAGGCCCCACGCATCCGGGCCCCCACCTGCCGGCACTGGTCACAGAGAGAGTGTGGGCCTGAAGGGCAGCGGAGCCTGGCGCCCAGCTGGAGGCCGGCAGGCAGGAAGCACGCGCGCCCCAGGGCACAGAGCCCCCCCACCCACTTCCTGCCCTGGCCCCGCCCCCATGCCCCGCCCCTCCCTGCCCTCCCTGAGCTCAGCTCTTCCAGGTTCTCCGGACTCTTTTTTTTTTTAATTTCTTTTCAGCATAACAGTATTCATTATTTTTGCACCACACCCAGTGCTCCATGCAATCCGTGCCCTCACCAATACCCACCACCAGGCTCACCCAACCTCCCACCCCCCCCCCCCCCCCCCCGCCACTTCAAAACCCTCAGATTGTTTCTCAGAGTCCACAGTCTCTCATGGTACACCTCCCCTTCCAATTTCCCTCAAACCCCTTCTCCTCTCCATCTCCCCATGTCCTCCATGCTATTTGTTATGCTCCACAAATAAGTGACACCATATGATCATTGACTCTCTCTGCTTGACTTATTTCACTCAGCATAAGCTCTTCCAGTCCCGTTCATGTTGCTACAAAAGTTGGGTATCCGTCCTTTCTGATGGAGGCATCATACCCCATAGTGTATACGGACCACATCTTCCTTATCCATTCGTGCGTTGAAGGGCATCTTGGTTCTTTCCACAGTTTGGCAACCGTGGCCATTGCTGCTATAAACGTTGGGGTACAAATGGCCCTTCTTTTCACGACATCTGTATCTTTGGGGTAAATACCCAGGAGTGCAATGGCAGGGTCATAGGGAAGTTCTATTTTTAATTTCTTGAGGAACCTCCACACTGTTCTCCCAAGAGGCTGCACCAACCTGCATTCCCACCAGCAGTGTAGGTTCTCAGGACTCTCACCTTGAAGCTGGGATTTCTCTGCAGGGGTTCCTCTGCAATTTCCTTTCCGTTCGGTTTTTCCTCACTCCCAGCACCTCGATCCCGCACTCACGCCTGCTCCTTCACGGTCCGTCACCCCAGAGAACCTAAGCCAGGCCCTGGGGGGTCCCCACATTTACACACGTGCAGCTGCATGAGGCCGCGACTGGGAGGGCATGGCTGGGAAGCTGGGTCACTCTCCTGCCTGCTGGAGTCAGTCAGGGCAGCTACCTGGAGGAGGAGGCGCTTTCGCTGCAGGTGGAGAGGAGAAGCGTGCGGGACCTGGCAATGGGGGCCCAGGATGCCCCCGGGAGGGCAGGGAGCCTGAGGACTCTGTGTCTCCCCGAGATCCACACGGGAGCTCCAGGACCAGCCAGAGCCCAAGACAGGAGCCATCGTCCCAGACGGTGGTGGACGGGGCAGGGGTCACGGGGACCCAGACACACAAGGTCCAGGAACAGAGAAGCTCTCCCGGCCCTGGCACCCCCCAAGGCGCAGGACACAAGCCCATGCCCCCAGGCAGGGGGACAAGAGGGACAGGTCCCACTCAGATGCCCAGGAATCTGACTGGCCCATGGATTCAGACAGAGCCTCCTGGGTCCGGGGTGGCCAGTGGGGTCCCAGGGAGCCCCAGGCAGCCCCGTGTGAGGACCTGTCCCTGCTCGGCCATGGCCAGTGGTCAGGAAGGAAGATGCACCATTCCTCATGCCCCAGAACACAGGAGCCCCATGAGCTCCCTCCCCCCACAACGACCATCTGAGCCAGCCCTTGCCATGACCCCCAACCCATGCAGACGGTCACCCCACCCCCTCCCAGCCCGCCACCCTGGGAGGCTGCTGCTCTCCCCTACGTGGTCACCAGGACGGGTCTGAGGACCCTCTAGCCCAGCTCACTGGGATGACAGCCATGACCCCATGACCCAAGAACGGCCCAACCCTCCACAGCCAGGCCTGGCCACCCAGGACTCATGACCCCGTGCCCCCTGGTGCCACAGGCTGAAGCGGGCTGTACGCTGCCCTGCAGAGCTCCGCCAGGCCCTCTCCCCTCTGTGGGGCTGTCCCAGTACCCAGCCCAAATCCATTCTCCCCTCATCTTCCAGCTCACAGTCGCCTGCAACCTGGTGGCCACAGCACCCACGCCTGGTCAGTGATACACACTTGCGGGCAGGGCACTTCCAGAGCATGGTTTGCTGTTTGCAGTCTGCCCGTCCTGGGGTGCAGGCGCAGTGCCCAGAGATGAGCAGCCCCTTTGCGCACCTACTAAAGGCAGCGAAAAGAGAGGGAGCTTTAGTCCTCAGTGGCGTTCCGCGACTCCTCCGTTCTCACGTGTGGGCGATAACCTCGGCGTGGCGAAGCTGCTGCAGTGGGGTTTCTGTTAGCCCCGTCCTGACTGGTCCCCACGGAGGACATCCACACTGGGATCACGCTGTGCGTCCCCTCTGCTGTCCCGTCTCCCCACCTGCCCACGCGGCTCATTTGACAAGAATGAGAGAAAAGGATGCCCCGTCGTCCAGGCACCCACCAACCTGCTTACATGTGGGGTGGGAGTGGGGGGCCCTCGGGAGGCCATCCTTAAAGATGGCCAACAGGACACAGCCAGGCGGGACCACACCAGACACTGGGAGGGGCCGCCCGTCCCGTGCTTTCCCTCACCTACAAGCAAGAATGGAGGCCACGTGGGATGACTCTCTTTTCCGTTACAGGAGTGAGTGTTGTTACTTAATCAAGCCGGACAGGCTGCAAGCCGGGTCATTAACGGGGCCTACGGAGGTGGCCTGTGCGGAAGCAGAGCGGTGTCTGCGATGCGTCCTCTCTCCCAGACCCGGCTTCCTTGCACCTGGCAACCCGAGCTGCCCAGACCTTCACTCGCACTTTGCTGTATTAGTGCACGTTGTTAAGATGCATCCCTGCCAGGCTTCGTAAGAGGACAAGGTCCATACACTCGGGTCCATTAGACATGACCTGCGGGGCTGGAAATAGCGAGAATGGACATCTGTGCAGGCCGCACTGGCATGTCCTCCCGGCGCAGGGCCAGGCGCCTGCGGAGGAGCTCCGCCTGCGGTGTGAGCCCGCAGCCGGCGGGGAAGCCAGCCCCAGGCACCCTCGCCAACGGCAGCAGGAGCATGAAGACGGAGGCCCCTGCGGCCCAGCTCGCCCGCACCACAGGTCCCTGGCACTTCAGGACCCGCCTCCAGCTCCCCAGACGCGACCCTGTGTGCAAGGCAGGGCCTGTGAGCTCCCCGTCCGGGCTCCAGCACCCACGATGTGCCCGTCGCGGCGGAACTCTCCCGTGCACACAGGCCCTCGAAGCCCTCCGCAGGACCCCCACCCCGGCGCACCTGCTGGAAACCCTCCCAGAGCACCATCCGTCCTCAGACAAAACCCCACAGCCCCTCCGCTGGCCCTGACTGGCCCTTGATGGGGCTCGATCCCCGGACCGACGAGGTCCTCCCTGGGGTCACGTCACTGGGCAGGTCGTCCCCTCGGAAGCCTTGGCGGCTGCGCCTCCCTCAACCCTGGGAGCAGATGCCAGTCCTGCTCCTCCGACTCGCTCCCCCCCCCCCCCCCCGCCTTGGGACACCCACGGAAGGGTCACCCCTCCCCGTGGTCCCACCACCTGCCCATCGCAGGGAGAGGTGACTAGGAACCTGAAACCAACCCTCAGGCGCAGCTCCGGGCAGTATCTGGAACTTCCTTAAGAGTCTCCAGGAAACAGCAGCGCAGACCCCGCCGCCGGTAAGGAACCTCGGTGCGGAGGTGGAGGGGCTCGAGGCGGCGGGGCGCATGGGGGGCCTGCTCTCCGCCGGCCCGCGGTCCGCTGTCAGCTGCTTCTGAGGCCCTGCGCGACCGGACGTCAGAGATTTGCTGTGGCTCCACAAGCAGCTGCCGGTCCCGCAGGAGGTGCGGAGCTGCCAGGACAGCGCCCTGGGCCAGGCCCCGGGGGAGGTGGCAAGCCGGTGGCCTCAAGGTGACAGAGCCACAGAGAGCCACGTCGGTACTTCCGGACGTTGGCCTGCAAGGCGCTCAGGCGCGGGGCCGGCGCGGTCTCAGGATCCCCGGGGCCACGGAGAGGACGGGGCGCCGGGGGGCGGCGAGGCTCCCAGGCACCCGAGCAGGAACCCCGTCCACACCAGGAGCCCCGCAGGACCCTCAGCTCAGCGCTGCCGTCACCCCCAATGGGCGGCCCCATCCGGCCACCGCCACCAGAGCGCGAGCCCAGCGCGCAGCGGACCCCAGCGCCGCCCCACCCGCTGGGGAGGGACACAGGGGCGCAGCGCGGGTCTGCAGGGTGTGGCGCACAGGGAGGTGGTGGCTGCTTCTCCCCCAGGGTTTACTGGAGGAGGGGCCGCCGTCCTGCAGCTCCGGGCTGGAGACCACGATGTGGCCATTTTTACTCTCATCCTCTAAAGAGGCTCAAGTGCCTTCGGGGAACAAAAGCCACAGAGAAAAACTGGAAACGGCTTACACCAACTCCTACCCCTGGCAAGGCTGTTGCAACTCCGCTGACCCAGAGACACGTGGCGCAGGTGCATCAGGCCCCTCCCCCAGAAGACCCGCGGGAAGGACAGGGAGCACTCAGCACCGCACGGCTCCGGCTCTGGGGGAATGCCGCATAGATGTTGAGGTGGTTTCTCGCGATTCACTGGTATTCCAGGTTAAAATTTTTTCTTTCCTTTTTTTCCTTTTCAACAACTTTATTTTATCAATTCTTTATTTTTAAGTCTTTTTTTAACTTTCATTTTTACATTTACATTTTCTACCTATATTCTTCATTTTTTGCTTCCTTTCACTATATTCAATTTTATTTTCCTATATATATAAAAGTTTTGCTTTCTTTACAATTTTGGGATTTAGTGTCTTCTAACACCAAGACCAAAATGCACCCAGGATCAAGTGGATCACCTTGTTTTGAATGCCTGTGAGATTATATTCTTTATTCTTTTTTTTTCTTTTTTTTTTTTTTCTTGTATTTTTGGTTTCAGACTCTTGAGACTTATCTACTGTGTATTTCACTGGGGTTGTTGTTAATCCTGTTTATTTTGTTCTCCCATTCATCTATTCTTCTCTGGACAGAATGACTAGGAAGAGAAATTAACAACAAAAGAAAACCAGAAGTAACATTCTCTGATATAGATTTAGTCAATATGGATATAAGTAAAATGTTAGAACTAGAATTTAGAAAAGAGATTATATAGAGTTACTAGGTGGGCTTGAAAAAAATATAAAAGACATTGGAGAATCCTTCAGTACAGAAATTTAAAAAAAAAAAACTAAAATCTAATAGGCTTAAATTAAAAAATGATTTAAGGGAGAAAAACAAAAATAAAAATGGGGCATCACGTTACCTGATTGCAAGCTTTATTACAAACCTGTGATCACCAAGACAGCATGGTACTGGCATAAAACAGACACATAGACCAGTGGAACAGAGTAGAGAGCTCAGATATGGACCCTCAACTCTATGGGCAAATAATCTTCGACAAAGCAGGAAAAAATATACAATGGAAAAAAGACAGTCTCTTCAATCAATGGTGCTGGGAAAACTGGGCAGCTATATGTAGACGAATGAAACTCGACCATTCTCTTACACCATCCACAGAGATAAACTCAAAATGGATAAAAGACCTCAATGTGAGACAGGAATCCATCAGAATCCTAGAGGAGAACATAGGCGGTAACCTCTTCGATATCAGCCACAGCAACTTCTTTCAAGACATGACTCCAAAGGCAAAGGAACAAAAGTGAAAATAAACTTTTGGGACTTCATCAAAATCAAAAGCTTCTGCACAGCAAAGGAAACAGTCAAAAAAACAAAGAGGCGACCCATGGAATGGGAGAAGATATTTGCAAATGACAGTACAGACAAAAGGTTGATATCCAGGATCCATACAGAACTCCTGAAACTCAACACACACAAAACAGATAATCATATCCAAAAATGGGCAGAAGATATGAACAGACACTTCTCCAATGAAGACATAGAAATGGCTATCAGACACATGAAAAAATGTTCATCATCACTAACCATCAGGGAGCTTCAAATTAAAACCACATTGAGATATCACCTTACACCAGTTAGAAGGGCCAAAAGTAGCAAGACAGGAAACAACATTGTGTGGAGAGGATGTGGAGAAAGGGCAACCCTCTTCCACTGTTGGTGGGAATGCAAGTTGGTGCAGCCTCTTGGGAGAACAGTGTGGAGATTCCTCAAGAAATTAAAAATAGAGCTTCCCTATGACCCTGCCACTGCACTCCTGGGTATTTATCCCAAAGATACAGATTTCGTGAAAAGAAGGGCCATCTGTACCCCAATGTTTATAGCAGCAATGGCCACGGTCACCAAACTGTGGAAAGAACCAAGATGCCCTTCAATGGATGAATGGATAAGGAAGATGTGGTCCATATACACTTTGGAATATTATGCCTCCATCAGAAAGGATGAATACCCAACATGGATGGGACTGGAGGAGATGATGCTGAGTGAAATGAGTCAAGCAGAGAGAGTCAATTATCATATGGTTTCACTTATTTGTGGAGCATAACAAATAGCATGGAGGACATGGGGAGTTAGAGAGGAGAAGGGAGTTGGGGGAAATTGGGAGGGGAGGTGAACCATGAGAGACTATGGACCCTAAAAAACAAACTGAGGTGTTTGAAGTGGCGGGGGGTGGGAGGTTGGTGTACCAGGTGGTGGGTATTATAGAGGTCATGGATTGCATGGAGCACTGGGTGTGGTGAAAAAATAATGAATACTGCTATGCTGAAAATAAATTAAAAATAAATTTTTAAAAAAGACAAAGAAAAAAATGATTTAAGGGAGACATAGTCTAAAATAGATGCTCTAACAGCTAGGATAGATGAGGCAGAAGAGTCAGTGACATAGAAGACAAAATGTTGGAAAGGATGGAAGTTGAGGAAAGAGAAAAACAGCTAATAGATCATGAGGGGAGGCTTTGAGAAATCAGTGATATCATAAAACAAAACAATATTAGAATCACTCTAGTCACAAAGGAAGAAGAAAGCAAGAGAGGGACAGAAAGGATTTTTCAGCAAATCACAGCTGAGAACTTCCCTAATCTGGGGAAGGAAACAGGCATGCATGTCCAGGAGGCACAGAGAACCCCCCTCGAGATCCATAAACATAGATCAATACCCAGACATATAAAAGGGAAGCTTGCAAATCTCAGAGATAGAGAGACAATCCTGAAAGCACCTCAAGACAAGAACTCCTTAACCTACAGATATAGGAACATTAGACTGACATCAGACCTGTCCACAGAGACCCAGCAGGCCAGAAAGAGCTGGCATGAACTATTCAGGGCTAAATGAGAAAAATATGCAGCCAAGAATCCTTTATCTAGAAAGGCTGTTATTAAGAATAGAAAGAGAGATAAAGAGCTTTCAGGACAAACAGAAACTAAAAGTATTTCTGATCACTAAACCACCCCTACAAGAAATATTAAAGGGGATACCTTAAGTGAAGAGACCCCAAAAGTAACATAGACCAGAAAGGAACAGAGACAATCTACAGAAACAGAAACTTTACAGGTAATTCAATGGCACTAAATTAATGACTTTCAATAGTTATTCTGAATGTAAATGGGCTAAATGCTTCAATCAAAAGACATAGGGCATCAGATTGGATAAAAAAGCAAGACACATCGATATGCTGTCTGCAAGAGATTCACTTTAGGCCTAAAGACACCTCCATACTGAAAGTGATGGGGTGGGGAACAATGCATTTATCACAGTAATGGACATCAAAAGAAAGCTTGCAATAGCAATCCTCTGTCAGATAACTTAGACTTTAAACCAAAGGGATGTAGAGGGATAATATATAATACTTAAAGGGTCTATCCAACATAAGATCTAACAATCATAAATATTTATGCGCCCGATTTGTAACCAGTCAATTATATGAAGCAATTAATAACAAAATTAAAGAAACACATTGATAATAATACAGTAATACTAGGGGACTTCACCGTCCTACTCACTGCAATGGATAGATCATCTAAGCAGCTGATCAACAAGGAAACAAGGGCTTTGAATGACACACTGGACCCGAGGGATATCACAGATACACATCACAGATACACTCAGAGCATTTCATCCTAAAGCAACAGAATACTTATTTTCTCCAGTGCACATGGAACATTCTCCAGAGGAGATCACATACTGGGTCACAGATCAGGTCTCAACCATACCAAAAATGTGGGATTATTCCCTGTATACTTTCAGACCACAATTCTTTGAAACTTGAACTCAGTAACAGGAGGAAATTTGGAAGGAACTCAAATACCTGAAGGTTAAGGAGAATCCTACTGAAGAATGAGTCAACCAGGAAATTGAAGATGTAGTGAAAAGAAGCGGCACATGCATCCCAGTGTTCATAGCAGCAATGTCCACAATCGCCAAACTGTGGGAAGAGCTGAGCTGCCCTTCAACAGACGAATGGATAAAGAAGATGTGATCCATATATACAATCAGCCATCAGAAAGAATGAATACCCAGCTTTTGCATCAACATGGACAGGACTGGAGGAGATTAGGTTAAGTGAAGTAAGTCAAGCAAAGAAAGATAATTATCATATGGTCTCACTCGTATGTGGAACATAAGGAAGGAAGAGAAGGAACATTAGGGGAAGAAAGGGAAAACTGAAGGGGGGGTTAGAATCAGAGATGGAGACAAACCATAAGAGACTATGGACTCCAGGAAACAATCTGAGGGTTTTGTAGGTGAGTGGATTGAGGGGATGAGTTGGCCTGGTGATAGGTATTAAGGAGGGTACGTACCGCATGGAGCACTGGTTGTTATATGCAAACAATGAATCATGGAACACTACATCAAAAACTAATGATGTACTCTATGGTGACTAGCATAACATAATAAAAAAATGGATATCTAAAAAAAGAAAATTTAAAATATAAAAAGATACACAATAAAAATGGAAAGTCTCAAAAAAAAAGAGAGAAAATTTTTAAAAATCCATGGAAACAAATGAAAATGAAAACAAAGCTGTTCTAAACCTTGAGGATGCAGCAAATGCAGTCCTAAGAGGAAGTATATAGCAATTCAAGCCTTTCTCAAGAAACAGGAAAAGTCTCAAGTACACAACATAACCCTCCACCTAAAGGACCCCTCCACCTAAAGAAAGAACAGCAAAGAAAGTCTAAGCCAGGCAGGAGAAGAGACTTAATAAAGATCAGAGGAGAAATCAATAAAATAGAAATTTTTAAAAATACATAGAACAGATCAACAAAAATTGGAGATGATTCTTTGAAGGAATTAATAAGTTTGATAAACCCCTAGCCAGGCCTACCAAAAAGAGAAAGGATCCAAATAAATAAAATCATTAATTAAAGAGGAGAAATCACAACCAACACCAAGGAAATACAATTATAAGAGAATATTTTAGGTAACTGTATGCCAGCAAATTTGACAATCTGGAAGAAATGGATGCATTCCTAACAATGTATAAATTACCAGAACTGAAACACAAAGAAATATAAAATCTGAACAGACCCATAACCAGCAAAGAATTTGAAGCAGTAATCAAAAATCTCCCAAAAATGGGAGGTCCAGGACCAGATGGCCTCCCAGCAGAATTCCACCAAACATTTAAAAAAGAATTAATACCTGGTCTTCTGGAAAAAAAAAGAAAACTTCCAAACTCATTCTTGGAGGCCAGCATTACCTTGATCCCAAAACCAGACAAAGACCCCACCAAAAAGGAAAATTACAGATCAATATCCCTGATGAACACAGATACCAAAATTCTCAGTACAATGGGGTGGCTGCATGGCTCAGTCAGTTAAATGTGTTACTCTAGATTCCGACTCAAGTCATGGACTCAGATTTAGGGGAGTGAGCCCTGCATCCAGCTCTGCACTCAGAGGAGCGTCTGCTTATGGATTCTCTCTCTTCCTCTCCCTCTTCCCCTCCCCGATTCATGTGCACACTCTTTCTGTCTCTAAAATAAATAAATAAAATCTTTCAAAAAGTTCTTAATAAAATAGAGCAAATTGAATTCAACAGTACATTGTAAGAATTATTCATCACCTTCCAGTGAGACTCATTTCTGGGCTGCAGGGGTGGTTCAATATTCATAAATCAATCAATGTGATACAGCACATTAATAAAACAAAGAACAAAAGGATCCTCTCAACACATGAACATTTGGCAAAATGCAGCACATTTCTTGGTAAAAAAAAAAAAAAAAAAAAGCCCTCCACAAAGTAGGGATAAATGGAACATACCTCAACATCACTAAAGCCACATACGAAAGACTCCCAGCTAATATCTTTCCTCAATGGGGAAAAACAGAGGCTTTCCCCTACTGTCAGTAACATGACAAAGATGGCTACTCTCACCAATACTATTTAACATAGAACTGGAAGCCTCAGAATCAGACAACAAAAAGAAATGAAATGCATCTAAATAGGCCAAAAAAAAAAAAAAAAGTCAAATTTTCACTGTTCGTAGATGGCATGATACTCTACACAGAAAACCTGAAAGGGTGCCTGGGTGGCTCAGTGGGTTAAGCCTCTGCCTTCGGCTCAGGTCATGGTCTCAGGATCCTGGGTTTGAGTCCCACGTGGGTCTCCCTGCTCAGGAGGGAGGCCCCCAGTGCCTGCCTCACCATCTACTTATGATATCTCTCTCTCCATCAAATAAATAAAGAAAACCTTAAGAGAGAAAGAAAGAAAGAAAACATGAAAGACTCCACCAAAAAATTGCTAGAACTCAAAAAAAAAATTGCTAGAACCCATACAGAAATTCAGTAAATTTGCAAAACATAATAAAATCAATGTGCAGAAATCTGTTGTATTTCTATACACCAATCTGGAAGCAATAGAAAAAGGAATCAAGGAATTAATCCCATTTGCAATTGCACCAAAAGCAATAGGATACCTAGGAATAAACTTAACCAATGAGGTAAAAGATCAATACTGTAAAAACCATAAAACACTTATGAAAGGAATCGAAGAGTACAGAAAGAAGTGGAAAAACATTCCATGCTCATGGATCAGAAGAACATTGTGAAAGTGTCTACACTACCCAGAGCCACCTACACATTTAATGCAATCCCTATCAGAATACCACCATCATTTTTCACAGAGCTAGAGTCAAAAATCCTAAAATTTATATGGAATCAGAAAAGACCCCAAATAGCCAGAGGAATGTGGAAAAAGACCAAAGCTATTAACCTCACAATTGCAGACTTCAAGCTCTATTACAAAGCCGTAATCATCAGGAAGGTATGGTACTGGCACAAAAACAGATACAGAAATCAACGGAACAGAACAGAGAGCCCAGAAATAGACCCTCAAATCTACGATCAGCTAATCTTCAACAAAGCAGGAAAGATGACAGTCTCTTCAGTAAATGGTGCTGGGAAAATTGGACAGCCACGTACAGTGGAATGAAACTGGACCATTCGCTTACACTGTACACCAAGATAAATTCAAAATGGATGAAAGACCTCAATGTGAGGCTGGACTCTTTCAAAATCCTAGAGGAGAACCCAGGCAGCAACCTCTTCGACATGGGCCATGGCAACTTCTTACTAGACCCATGTCCAAAGACAAGGAAAACAAAAGCAAAAATGAAGTATCAGGCCTTCATCAAGATAAAAAAAAATCTTTTGCACAGCAAAACTCAACCAAAGTACAAGTCATACTGTGGGATGGGAGAAGATACTTGCAAACAACATATCTATAAAGAACTTGTCATACTCAACACACAAAAACCGAAGAATCCGATTTAAAAATGGGCAGTAGACAAAAGCAGCCATTTCCCCAAAGACATACAAACAGCTAATGGACACATGAGGAGATGCTCCACATCCCTCACCATCAGGAAAATGCAAATCAAAGCCACAATGGGATACCACCTCAGAAGGATCAGAATGGATAAAACGAACAACACAAGAAACAACCAGTTAGAGGGGATGCAGAGAAAGGGGAGCCCTCCTGCACTGCTGCTGGGAATGCAAGCTGGTGCGGCCACTCTGGAAAACAGCAGGGAGATTCTTCAAAAAGTTGAAAATAGAGCTGCCCTATGACCCAGCAATCGCACTACCGGGTATTTACGCAAAGGATATCAGAATGCTAATTCAAAGGGATACATGCACCCCAAATATTACAGCTACCACAGCCGAATTTTGGAAACAGCCCAAGTGACCACATAAGGAGGAATAGAAAAAGGTGTATCATGTGTATGCATGGAATATTATTCATTTTAAAAAAAGGATAAAATCTTGCCATTTGCAGTAACATGGATGGAGCTACAGAGAATAATGCTGAATGAAACCAGTCAGGCAGAGAAAGACATACACCATTTGATTTCACTCACGTGCGGATTTGAAGAAACAAAACAGAAAGCCAAGGGTGGAGGGGAAAGAGAGACCAACCCTGAAACAGACTGTCAACCACAGAGAACCCACTGACGGTTACAAGAAGAGAAGTGAGTGGGGGATGGTGGATAGGGATCAAGGAGTGCACTTGGCCTGATGAAATAAAAAATATATATATTAAATTAAAAAATAATAAAAATAAAAATATACTAAAAATTTTTAAAAATTTTAAAGATTTCAGCCTCCGTGTCATGATGGATGACCCCTTGCCTCTTCCCCACATGTACTCCCTTATTTATTTATTTGTTTGTTTGTTTGCTTCTTTTCAGCATAATAGAATCATTGTTTATGCACCACACCCAGTGCTCCATGAAATCTGTGCCCTCCCCAATACCCACCACCAGGCTCACCCAACCTCCCACCCCCCCGCCCCTCCAAAACCCTCAAATTGTTTCTCAGAGTCCATAGTCTCTCATGGTTCACCTCCCCTTCCAATTTCCCTCAACTCCCTTCTCCTCTCCATTTCCCCATGTCCTCCATGTTATTCCTTATGCTCCACAAATAAGTGAAACCATATGATAATTGACTCTCTCTGCTTGACTTATTTCACTCAGCACAATCTCTTCCAGTCCTGTCCATGTTGCTACAAAAGTTGGGTATTCGTCCTTTCTGATGGAGGCATAATACTCCAAAGTGTATATGGACCACATCTTCCTTATCCATTCGTCTGTTGAAGGGCATCTTGGTTCTTTCCACAGTTTGGCGACCGTGGCCATTGCTGCTATGAACATTGGTGTACAGATGGCCCTTCTTTTCACGACATCTGTATCTTTGGGGTAAATACCCAGGAATGAAATTGCAGGGTCATAGGGAAGCTCTATTTTTAATTTCTTGAGGAATCTCCACACTGTTCTCCAAAGAGGCTGCACCAACTTGCATTCCCACCAACAGTGGAAGAGGGTTCCCCCTTCTCCACATCCTCTCCAACACATGTTGTTTCCTGTCTTGCTAATTTTGGCCATTCTAACTGGTGTAAGGTGATATCTCAATGTGGTTTTGGTTTGAATCTCCCTGATGGCTAGTGATGATGAACATTTTTTCATGTGTCTGATAGCCATTTGTATGTCTTTATTGGAGAAGTGTCTATTCATGTCTTCTGCCCATTTTTTGGTGTGATCATCTGTTTAGTGTGTGAGTTTCAGAAGTTCTTTATAGATCTTGGATATCAGCCCTTTATATGTCTGGTCATTTGCAAATATCTTTTCCCATTCTGTGGGTTGCCTCTTTGCTTTGTTGACTGTTTCCTTTGCTGTGCAGAAACTTTTGATCTTGATGAAGTCCCAAAAGTTTATTTTCACTTTTGTTCCTTTGCCTTTGGAGACATATCTTGAAAGAAGTTTCTGTGGCTGATATTGAAGAGGTTACTGCCTATGTTCTCCTCTAGGATTCTGATGGATTCCTGTCTCACATTGAGGTCTTTTATCCATTTTGAGTTTATCTCTGTGGACGGTGTAAGAGAATGGTCAAGTTTCATTCTTCTACACATAGCTGTCCAGTTTTCCCAGCTCCATTTATTGAAGAGACTGTCTTTTTTCCACTGTCTATTTTGACTGTAGAGTTGAGGGTCCATACCTGGGCTCTCTACTCTGTTCCACTGGTCTCTGTGTCTGTTTTTATGCCAGTACCATGCTGTCTTGGTGGTCACAGCTTTGTAGTAAAGCTTGAAATCAGGCAATGTGATGCTGCTTTTGTTTTGTTTTGTTTTGTTTCAACATTTCCTTCTGATTCTGATTCTATACAAATTTTAGGATTGTTTGCTCCAGCTCTTTGAAAAATGCTGGTGGAATTTTTATCAGAATGGCATTGAAAGTATAGATTTCTCTGGGTAGTATAGACATTTTAACAATGTTTATTCTTCTGTTCCAAGAGCATGGAATGGTCTTCCATCTTTTTGTGTCTTCTTCAATTTCTTTCATGAGTGTTCTGTAGTTCCTCAAGTACAAATCCTTTACCTCTTTGGTTAGGTTTATTCCCCAGTATCTTGTGGTTCTTGATTCTACAGTAAATGTAATCAATCCTCTAATTTCCCTTTCTGTACTTTCATTGTTAGTGTATAAGAAAGCCCCTGATTTCTGTACATTGACTTTGTATCCTGCCATGTTACTGAATTGTTGTATGAGTTCTAGTAGTTTGGGGGTGGAGTCTTTTGGGTTTTCCATATAAAGAATCATGTCATCTGCAAAGAGAGAGAGTTTGACTTCTTCATTGCCAATTTGGATACCTTTTATTTCTCTTTGTTGTCTGATTGCTGTTGCTAGGACTTCTAATACTATGTTGAACAAGAGTGGTGAGAGTGGGCATCCTTGTTGTGTTCCTGATCTCAAAGGGAAGGCTGCAAGCTTTTTCCCATTGAGGACGATATTTGCTGTGGGTCTTTCATAGATAGATTTGATGAAGTTCAGGAATGTTCTCTCTATCCCTATACTTTGAAGTGTTTTAATCAGGAACGGATGCTGGATTTTGTCAAATGCTTTTTTTTTTGCATCAATTGAGAGGACCATGTGGTTCTTCTCTCTTCTCTTATTCATTTGTTCTATCACATTGATTG